>NC_030810.1:82746006-83375859 GCF_001704415.2 Capra hircus
TTTTAGGGCTGAATAATATCCTATTATAAATGAGAGTCTAGAATTATATCCTGCTGCTGCAAAGTCACTTCAGTCGTGTCCAACTCTTTGCGACCCCATGTATGGCAGCCCACCAGGCTAGCCCATCCCTGGGATTCCCCAGGCAAGAGCACCGGAGTGGGTTGCCATTTCCTTCTCCAATACATGAGAGTGAAAGTGAAAGTGAAAGTGAAGTCGTGTCTGACCCTCAGTGAACCCATGGACCGCAGCCCACCATACTCCTCCATCCATGGGATTTGCCAGGAAAGAGTACTGGAGTGGGGTGCCATATATGCTTATTTCTGGGGTGTCATTTCTATTTATACATCTATATTGTCTAGCCTTTGCAAGCACTATACTGATTTGATTTACAGTAATTTTTAAGATCTATAGTAAGATGCTTTGTTCTAAGTTTTGAAATTAGAAAGTAAGAGACTACATATTTTGTTTTTCTTTTTTTCAGAATTGTTTTGGCTATTCTAGGTCTCTTTTAATTTTATATGACTTTTAGAATCAGCTTGCTAATTTCTATAAAGAAGGCAGTTGGGATTCCTCATAGGGATGATGTCAGTTCTATAGATCAGCTTGGATAATATTGCCTTATTAACAATTTCAAGTTTTCCAGTTCTTGAACATGGGATATTTTCCCATTTATTTAAATACTGAAAAATCTTTTTTGATACAGTTTTATAGCTTTCAGAGCATAAGTTTTACACTTCTTTGATTATAATTATTCATAAGAATTTTATATTTTAATGCTATGTCAATTGAATTTTCTAAATTTCATTTTGGATCATCATGTATATAGAAATACAATTGATTTTTGTGTACTGATCTTGTATCTTACAACCTTGTTAAACTAGTTTTTAATATTTTTAGAGGATTTCATAGGACTTTCTATTGTCAATCTCAAAAATAATCTGTTATTTTATTAGCCAATTAGGCTTATTTGAGGATAACAGAGAATTGCCATTAAGGACGGATAAGTTATGGTGGTAAATCATGGTTAAGTCCAAAGAGACAAGGATGTCAGCTTTTAATAAGTTTTTGGAGGAAACTGGGGAGGGTTGTTTTAAATAAATGTTCAGTCAGGAGAAAGGAGTTCCTAGCTGTGGAGGTTTCTTATTGGCAATAAGCAGTAGTTAGTACATTCCTGCTGGAGCAGGGAGGAATCCTTCATTTTCTTAAAAACAGGAGAAAAAATTGACCTCCCTTGTAAGAGAAGAAACATAGCATTATTATTTTTCTAATTTTTATATTTATTTTTATGGATGTTTGATTAACTGTGTTATGTTAATTTCTGCTGTAGAGCAAAGTAATTCAGTTAATCATCATGGATAAGAAATAGGTATGGAGAGAATCTTATACAAACAGACCTTGTCAAAATAATCCTCATCTTCCTTCTTCGTGTTGGTTATATAGACTTCACCAAGTGGCTGGTGCAGGAGAGCTCTCCCTTCAGAACTTCCTGACTCCATTTTAAATGAGGATTTTTTCTTTATTTATGTTCACACTATGTACAACATTGTGTCATTGTGAAAAGAGATAGTTTTACTTCTTTTCCAATCTGAATGTCTTTTATTTACTCTTCTTGCCTACATGTCTAGGCTGGAACTTTGAGTAAAATGTTGAATAGAGGTGACAGGAGCACACACCTTTCCTTTCTCTTGATCTTAGGAGGAAATCATCTAGTCTTTCACCATTAAGTATGGTGTCAGCTGTGTGTTTTCTTGTAAATGCTCCTTATCAGACTGAAAAATTTCCCTTCTATTCCTAGTATATTGAGTGTATTTATCATGAAAAGATGTTAGATATATTCAAATGCTTTTCTTAGATCAATTGAAATGATGATGATATTTCTTTCTATTGATATAAAGTATTATATTACTACATAAATACCAGTTGGTTTAAAAGTTCATTGCATAAAAAAATTTCTTTTTCATGGAATTGGATTAGATTTGCTAGTATTTTACTGAAGATGTTTGAGAAGTCAATTAATATTTTTAATTTTTACATTTTAGCATTCAATACTTTATACACTGATTAAGCAAAAGTGTTCCTTATTTTTTTTCTTTTTTCTTTTTTATATTCTTTATTGAAGTATATTTGATTTATAATGTAGTGTTAATTTCTGATGCACAGCGAAATGACTCAGTTATGTACATATATACATTATTTTTTTAATATAAATTTATTTATTTTCATTGGAGGTTAATTACTCTACCATATTGTATTGGTTTTGCCATACATCACATTGAATCAGCCACAGGTATACAAATGTTCCCCATCCTGAACCCCCCTCCCTCCTTCCTCCCTGTACCATCCATATTAAAATACTTTCTTTTCTTTGCCTACATTTTTTTCTGCATGATTTTTCTTTTGATAAAAGGTAAATTTCATGCTGATGCTGTGAAAGTGCTGCACTCAATATGCTAGCAAATATGGAAAACTCAGCAGTGGCCACAGGACTGGAAAAGGTCAGTTTTCCTTTCAATCCCAAAGAAAGTCAATGCCAAAGGATGCTCAAACTAGGACACAATTGCATGCATCTCACATGCTAGTAAAGTAATGCTCAAAATTCTCCAAGCCAGACTTCAACAGTATGTGAACCATGAAGTTCCAGATGTTCAAGCTGGTTATAGAAAAGGCAGAGGAACCAGAGATCAAATTGCCAACATCCACTGGATCATGGAAAAAGCAAGAGAGTTCCAGAAAAACATCTATTTCTGCTTTATTGATTATGCCAAATCTTTGACTGTGTGGATCACAATAAACTGTGGAAAATTCTGAAAGAGATGGTAATACCAGACCACCTGACCTGCCTCTTGAGAAACCTACATGCAGGTCAGGAAGCAATAGTTAGAACTGGACATAGAACAACAGACTGGCTCCAAATAGGAAAAGGAGTCCGTCAAGACTGTATATTGTCACCCTGCTTATTTAACTTATATGCAGAGCACATAGTGAGAAATGCTAGGCTGGAGGAAGCACAAGCTGGAACCAAGATTTCTGGGAGAAATATCAATAATAACCTCATATATGCAGATGACACCACACTTATGGCAGAAAGAGAAGAGAAACTAAAGAGCCTCTTGGTGAAAGTGGAAAAGGAGAGGGAAAAGTTGACTTAAAGATCAACATTCAGAAAAGTAAGATCATGGCATCTGGTCCCATTACTTCATGCCAAATAGATGGGGAAACAGTGGAAACAGTAAGAGACTTTACTTATTTGGGCTCCAAAATCACTGCAGATGGTGACTGCAGCCATGAAATTAAAAGATGCTTACTCCTTGGAAAGAAAGTTATGACCAACTTAGACAGCATATTACCAAGCAGAGGCATTACTTTGCCAACAGAGGTCAATCTAGTCAAGGCTATGGTTTTTCCAGTAGTCATGTATGGATGTGAGAGTTGGACTATAAAGAAAGCTGAATTCCAAAGAATTGATGCTTTTGAACTGTGGTATGGAAGAAGACTCTTGAGAGTCCCTTGCACTGCAAGGAGATCCAACCAGTCCATCCTAAAGGATATCAATCCAGAGTGTCCATTGTAAGGACTGATATTGAAGCCCAAACTCCAATACTTTGGCCACTTGATGTGAAGAGCTGACTCAATGGAAAATACCCTGATGCTGGGAAGATTGATTGCAGCAGAAGGGAACAACAGAATATGAGATGTTTGATGGCATCACTGACTCAACGATCATGAGTTTGGGTATAGCCTGGGAGTTGGTGATGGACAGGGAGGCCTGGCGTGCTGCAGTCCATGGGGTTGCAGTGAGTTGAACACAAGTGAGTGACTCAACTGAACTGAACTGAAATCTTGTGCATGTGGTTTAAAATATGAATTGTTAAATAGGTATCCAAGATATAGCTTCTCACAACTCTAATTAAATATCTATGGCTTTTCAGAAATAATATAAAATTCATAACAAAAAAGTAATATTCTCACAGAAACCCATCTTGGATTGATATTTATATTAAAATAATAGTGGTAATTTAAATTCAGTATGTCTTTCAAATATGATGCAAATGTTGTCATCTTGTAAGATGATAGAGTCTTATTTCTTACAATCTCCTGATTAGTAGATCTAAAAGACAATGCCTGCGTCAACCTGAAAATTTGTTAGCAGTCTTTCTATTCTACCAATAATCCTTTTTTGGTAGCCAAAATATATTCCTTTACCCTAGTTTGTAACACATCTTCCAAAGGTATCTGAAAACTCATGAAAAATAATGTCAGCCAATAAGAAAACAATCATTGTCACATTAAGTTTGCAAAGAGTTAGCCCAAATAGTGTACTGCTGATAGCATGGATAATAACCAAAGAGTTATAATTATAATGTAGGGTTTCTTATTTTTTAACTTGGTTTGTCTTATAAAGAAGTAGGTTGTATAATATTAAAATAAAACCAGAAAAAATGAACTAGATGAATGTTTGGGAGAAGATGGAAAGCCATGTGTGTGTGCAAACACACTATTCCCCAGTTTCAAGAGTTGAGCTGAAATGGCTTATGGTCATAATATCAAAAATGGCAGAAAAAAATAATGTTCCTAGTATATAAACTATTTTAATCAAAATTAAAAAACAAGAGGTATATGTATATAAATACATATGGCATCAGCTAAGAATAATCACAAATTCAGAAATATAAATGAGCAGCATATTTAATTTTTAAATAATAAAACTAAATTTGATTAATTTCAATTATTGAACAGTTGCACTTCACCAATAGTAGTGTAAGCAAGAACAATATAAAATACATCAAACTGGAAAATATAGAAAAATTAAAATTCTGATTTTCATTGACTGTACTGTGAAACATGCACTTATATTGCTAAAGAATTTAAATTATTTTTAAGTATAAATGTAAAATAAGTTAAAGAGATATTAAAATGTTCAGACATTTAATTTTGGAAATTGGAAAGACAAAGATGAATAAAGTACTAGGGGAAAAGTTATAATACATGATACAAATAATTTTACATGAGTGAAGTGCAAGTGGTGTGATCACTCACTTAGAGCCAAACATCCTGGAATGTGAAGTGAAGTGGGCCTTAGGAAGCATCACTATAAACAAAGCTTGTGGAGGTGATGGAATTCCAGTTGAGCTATTTCAAATCCTGAAAGATGATGCTGTGAAAGTGCTGCACTCAATATGCCAGCAAATTTGAAAAACTCAGCAGTGGCCACAGGACTGGAAAAAGTCAATTTTCATTCAAATCCCAAAGAATGGCAATGCTAAAGAAAGCTCAAATTACCACGTAATTGCACTCATCTCACACACTAGTAAAGCAATGCTCAAAATTCTCCAAGCCAGGCTTCAACAATATGTGAACCATTAACTCCAGATGTTCAAGCTGGTTTTAGAAAAGGCAAAAGAACCACAGATCAAATTGTCAATATCTTCTGGATCCTGGGAAAAAAAAAGAAAATTCCAGAAAAACATCTATTTCTGCTTTATTGACTATGCCAAAGTCTTTGACTGTGTGGATCACAATAAACTGGAAAATTCTGAAAGAGGTGGGAATACCTGACACCTGACCTGCCTCTTGAGAAACCTATATGCAGGTCAGGAAGAAGCAGGGCTTGGAACTGGACATGGAACAACAGACTGGTTCCAAATAGGAAAAGGAATACATCAACGCTGTATATTGTCATCCTGCTTATTTAACTCCTATGCAGAGTACATCATAAGAAACGCTGGGCTGGAGGAAGCACAAGCTGGAATCAAGATTGCTGGGAGAAATCTTAATAACCTCTGACATGCAGATGACACCACTCTTATGGCAGAAAGTGAAGAGGAACTAAAAAGCCTCTTGATGAAAGTGAAAGAGGAGAGTGAAAAAGTTGGCTTAAAGCTCATCGTTCACAAAACAAAGATAATGGCATCAGGTCCCATCACTGCTTGGCAAATAGATGGGGAAACAGTGGAAACAGCGGCAGACTTTTTTCTTGGGCTTCAAAATCACTGCAGAGGTGACTGCAGCCATGAAATTAAAAGACACTTGCTCTTTGGAAGAAAAGCTATGACCAACCTAGACAGCGTATTTAAAAGTAGAGGCATTACTTTGCCGACTAAGGTCTGTCTAGTCAAGGCTATGGTTTTTCCAGTAGTTATGTATGGATGTGAGAGTTGGTTTTAAAGAAAGCTGAATGCCAATGAATTTATGCTTTTGAACGGTGGTGTTGGAGAATGTTCTTGAGAGTCCCTTGGACTGCAAGGAGACCCAAACAGTCCATCCTGAAAGATACCAATCCAGAGTGTTCATTGGAAGGATTGATGTTGAAGTGGAAACTCCAATACTTCGGCCACCTGATGCGAAGTGCTGACTCATTGGAAAAGACCCTGATGCTGGGAAAGTTTGGCGGGAGGAGAAGTGGATGGCAGAGGATGAGTTGGTTGGATGACTTCACTGACTCATTGGAGATGAGTTTGGGTAAACTTCGGGAGTTGGTGATGGACAGTGAGGCCTAGCATGTTCAGTCCATGGGGTCTCAAAGAGTTGGACACGACTGAGCGACTGAACTGAACTGAACTGAAATACAAGTCACTCAGTCGTGTCTGACTCTTTGTGACCTCATAGAGTATTACAGTCATGGAATTCTCTGGGTCAGAATACTTGAGTGAGTAGCCATTCCCTTTTTGAGGGGATCTTCCCAACCCAGGTTTCGAATCCAGGTCTCTGGCATTGCAGGCAGATTCTTTACCAGCTGAGCCACCAGGGAAGTCCAAGAATACTGGAACAGGTATTCAGACTGGGGTCTCCTGTATTGCAGGTGGATTCTTTACCAGCTGAGATACTAGTGAAGCCCCAATACGAGTGAGTTGTGGGTAATTTGATGCTGTCCTTTAAACCTTGTTGTATAATACAAAGTATGTTTTCATTTCTTTTAAGAGGATTGCATTGTATTGCTGGCAAAAATAATAAAAGGGAAATCTTATTTAAATAAATCCTTGTCAACTTTTTGAATGAGAGTGTAAATAAAATTTCCTTCAATGATCCTCCAAGAAAGGGTAAATATTAGTCTGATGTTACATGTTTCTGTAGCATTTCTTGCAAAAGAAATGTCACTAGAACTCTGGAAATGCAAAATGAAAAAATTCATTTTTTTTTCAATTTAGTGAAAGTTTCAATCTAATGAAGTTTCTATTTGTGTACATGAAAGACAGTATTGCCTAGAAGTTTGTGAGTGGGGGGAATCAGAATATACCATTCTGCAATATGTAATTTGGATTATTTTGAGCTGAAGGCAATTGAGAAACAGCAGATACCTTTTCCCTTTTCTGCCTAGGGTAGGGTGCATATTTTCCTTTATTAGGAAGTCTCCCCCCACCCCACCTCTTCTCCCATACTTGGAGGATAGGGAAAAAACCCCAAACATCACTTGAGATAAAAATCAGGTCTCTATTGGGTCTGCACAAACAAACCTTAATAACTCACTTACTATCTTCCATTCAGTTCAGTTCAGTTGTTCAGTCGTGTCCAACTCTTTGCGACCCCATGAATTGCAGCACGCCAGGCCTCCCTGTCCATAACCAACTACCAGAGTTCACCCAAACTCATGTGCATCAAGTTGGTGATGCCATCCAGCCATCTCATCCTCTGTCGTCCCCTTCTCCTCCTGCCCCCAATCCCTCAGAGCATCAGACTCTTTTCCAAAGAGTCAACTCTTCGCATGAGATGGCCAAAGTATTGGAGTTTCAGCTTTAACATCATTTCTTCCAAAGAACACCCAGGACTGATCTCCTTTAGAATGGACTGGTTGGATCTCCTTGCAGTCCAAGGGACTCTCAAGAGTCTTCTCCAACACCATAGCTCAAAAGCATCAATTCTTCTATGCTCAGCTTTCTTCACAGTCCAACTCTCACATCCATACCTGACCACTGGAAAAACCATAGCCTTGACTAGATGGACCTTTGTTGGCAAAGTAATATCTCTGCTTTTGAATATGCTTTCTAGGTTGGTCATAACTTTCTTTCTAGGGAGTAAGCATCCTCCATTATTTTCCTCCATATATTTGTTGTTCAGTCACCCAATCTTTTCTGACTCTTTGCAACCCCATGGACTGCAGCATGCCAGACCTCCCTGTCTCTCACTATTTCCTGGTTTGCCCGAGTTCATGTCCTTTGCATCAGTGATGCCATCCAGCCATCTCATCCTCTGCCACCCTCTTCTTCTTCTGCCCTTAATCTTTCCCAGCATCGGGGAATTTTCCAATAAGTCGGTTGTTCACACCAGATGACCAAAATACTATAGAGGAGACTGGAGTGGAGATTCAACATCAGTCCTTCCAACGAGTATTCAGGGTTGATTTCCCTTAAGATTGACTGATTTGATCTCCTTGTCATCCAAAGGACTTTCAGGAGTCTTCTCCAGCACCACAGTTCAAAGGCATCAAATCTTTGGCATCCTCCTATCTTACAGTCCAGATCTCACAACCATATGTGACCATAGCTTTGATTATACAGACCTTTGTCGGCAGAGTAATGTCTCTGCTTTTCAACACACTGTCATTAGTTTCCTTCCAAGAAGCAATCACCTTCTGATTTCATGGCTGCAATCATCCTCCACAGTGATTTTAGAACCCAAGAATAGGAAATCTGTCATTATTTTCACTTTTTCCCCTTCTATTTGCCATGAAGTAATGGGGCTGGATGCCATGACCTTAGTTTTTTTAATGTTTAGTTTCAAGCCAGCTCTTTCACTCTTCTCCTTCACCCTCATCAAGAGGCTCTTTAGTTCCTTTTCTCTCTCTGCCAATAGAGTGGTATCATCCACATATCTGAGATTGTTGATGTTTGTCTTGATTCCAGCTTGTAACCCATCCACCCCAGAATTTCTCATGATGTGCTCAGCATATATATTTAACAAACAGGGTGATAGCAGACAGCCCTGTCATACTCCTTTCTCAATCTTGAACCAATCAGTTGTTCCATATAGAGTTCTAACTGTTGTTGTTGCTTCTTGACCCACACACACATTTCTCAGGTGAGATGGTCTGGTATTCCCATCTCAAAGGATTTAGCATAGTCAGTGAAACAGAGGTAGATTTTTGGAAGGTACTAACTTTCTCTATGATACAGTGAATGCTGCTGACAATTTGATCTCTGGTTCTTCTTTCTCTTCTAAACCTAGCTTGGACATCTGGAAGTTCTTGGTTCACATACTGTTGAAGCCTAGCATGCAAGATTTTAAGCATGACCTTACTAGCATGGGAGATGAGTATAACTGTCCAATGTTTAGCACATTCTTGGGAATTAGTACTTCCCTTCTTGGGAATTGGAATGGGGATGGACCTTCTTCAGTCCTGAGGCCACTGCTGGGTATTCCAGATTTGCTGACATACTAAATGAAACACCTTGATGGCATCCTTTAGCTTTATTAACAACAGTGCTTCCTAAGGCCCACTTGACTTTGCCCTCCAGAATGTCTGGCTCTGGGTGACTCACCACATAATCATAATAATCTTTTTAATTAAGTTCTTTTTGTACATAGTTCTTGCATGTATTCTTTCCGTCTCTTCTTGATCTCTTCAGTGTCTACTAGGTCTCTACTGTTTCTGTCCTTTATTTTGCCCATCTTTGGGCAAAATGTTCCCTTGATACCTACAATTTTCCTGAGCAGATCTGAAGTCTTTCACCTTCTATTGTTTTCTTCTAGTTTTATGCACTGTTCATTGAAGAAGGCCTTCTTGTCTCTCTATGGTGTTCTTTGGAAATCTCTGTTTAGTTGAATATACCTTTCTCTTTCTCCCTTGCTTTTCACTTCTCTTCTTTCTTCAACTATTTTTAAAGCCTCCTCAGATAACCACTTTGCCATGTTGCTTTTCTTTTCCTTGAGGATGATTTTGCTTGCTGCCCCCTGTACAATATTACAGAACTCTGTCCATAGTTCTTCAGGCACACTGTTAACCAGATCTAATCCCTTGAATCTATTCATTACCTCCACTGCATATTCATAGGGGATTTGATTTAGGTCATACCTCACTGGCCTAGTGGTTTTCCCGCTTTCTTTAGTTTAAGCCTGAATTTTACTATAAGAAGCTGATGATTTGAGCTACAGTCATGTCCAGGTCTTGTTTTTGCTGACTGTATACAGCTTCTCCATCTTTGGCTGCAAAGAATGCAATCAATTTGATTTCACTATTGACTGTTTGGTGATGCCAATCTGTAAAGTCATCTCTTGTGTTGTTGAAAAAGGGTATTTGCTATGACCAGTGCATTCTTTTGGCAGAATTCAGTTAGTCTTTGCCCTGCTTCATTTTATTCTCCAAGGCCAAACTTGCCCATTACTTTAGGTATCTGTTGATTTCCTTCTCTTGCATTCCAATCCCCAATAATGAATGGAATATCTTTTTTTTGGTGTTAGTTCTAGGAGGTCTTCTGAGTCTTCATAGAACTGATTAACGTAAGGTTCTTCAGCATCAGTGGCAGGAGCATAGACTTGAATTACTGTGATGTTGAATGGATTGCCTTAGAAACAAAACAAGATCATTCTGTCATCTTTGAGACTGCACACAAGCACTGCATTTCATACTCTTTTGTTGATTAGAAGAGCTCCTCCATTTCCCCTAAGGGATTCTTTTCCACAGTAGTAGATATAATGGTCATCCAAATTAAATTCACCCATTCCTATCCATTTTAGTTCACTGATTCATGAGATGTCGATGTTTATTCTTACCATTTCCTGCTTGACCAAGTCCAATTTACCTTGATTCAAGAACCTAACATTCCAGGTTCTCATATATTTACCTCCCTAAAATTTACCACCCTTGGAAGCCCAAAACCTTTTTTTCCTTGTCTTGTCACTTCACAAATTTATTGTCCTTTGTTAAGATTGTATATAAGCCTTATATTCTAGCCAATGCTTGAAGTTACTCATCACTTACCCAGGTGTGCATGTTGAATATGAAGCAAAAATAAAGTATTTTTTTTTCCTTTGTCTTTTGATTCACGAACCCTAGTCACTAAACCTAAGAGTCAAAGAAGAAATCTTCTGTCCTACATAAGTTTTGAGTCAGACAAGACCTGTATTTAAATTCCAAATCTCTCATTGACAATGTGAGCTTGGGAAAGTTACATATTCTGTTTACTTTCAGTTCCTATCTGAAAATGGGTATTATAATACCACAAAACATTGTTGATATAGGATTAATAGGGATAATATTTTTAGTTCAGTTCAGTTGCTCAGTGGTGTCAGACTCTTTGCGATCCTCCCTGTCCATCACCAACTCCCAGAGTACACCCAAACCCATGTCATTGTGTTGGTGATGCCATCAAAACATCTCCTCCTCATTCTTTCCTATCTCCCCCTTTCCTCAATCTTTCCCACCATCAGGGTCTTTTCAAATGAGTCAGCTCTATGCATCAGGAGGCCAAAATATTGGAGTTTCAGCTTCAGCATCAGTCCTTCCAATGAATACGCAGGACAGATCTCCTGTAGGATGGACTGGTAGGGTCTCCTTCCAGTCCAAGGGACTTTCAAGAGTCTCCTCCAACACCACAGTTCAAAACCATCAATTCTTGTGCACTCATCTTTCTTCACAGTCCAACTCTCACATCCATACATGACTACTAGAAAAACAACAGCCTTGACTAGACGGACCTTAGTCGGCAAAGTAATGTCTCTGCTTTTGAATATGCTATCTAGGTTGATCATAACTTTCCTTCCAAGGAGCAAATGTGTTTTAATTTCATGGCTGCAATCAACATCTCAAGTGATTTTGGATCCCAGAAAAATAAAGTCAGCACTGTTTCCACTGTTTCCCCATCTATTTGCCATGAAGTGGTGGGACCAGATGCCATGATTCTAGTTTTCTGAATGTTGAGCCTTAAGTCAACTTTGTCACTCTCCTCTTTCACTTTTATCAAGAGGCTCTTCAGTTCTTCTTCACTTTCTGCCATAAGGGTGGTGTTATCTGCATATTTGAGGTTATTGAGATTTCTCCTGGCAATCTTGATTCTAGCTTGTGCTTCTTCCAGCCCAGCATTTCTCATGATGTACTCTGCATATAGGTTAAATAAGCAGGGTGACAATATACAGCCTTGACGGACTCCTTTTCCTATTCGGAACCAGTCTGTTGTTCCATGTCAAGTTCTAACTGCTGCTTCCTGACCTGCATACACGTTTCTCAAGAGGCAGGTCAGGTGGTCTGGTAATCACATCTCTTTCAGAATTTTCCACAGTTTATTGTATTCCACACAGTCAAAGGCTTTGGTATAGTCAATAAAGCAAAAGTAGATGTTTTTCTGGAACTCTTGCTTTTTCGATGATCTAGCAGATTTTGGAAATTTGATTACTGGTTCTTCTGCCTTTTCTAAATCCAGCTTGAACATCTGGATGTTCATGGTTCACATATTGTTGAAGCCTGGCTTGGAGAATTTTGAGCATCAGTTTACTAGCATGTGAGATGAGTGCAACTGTGCAGTAGTTTGAGCATCCTTTGGCATTGCCTTTCTTTGGAATTGGAATGAAAACTGACCTTTTCCAGTCCTGTGGCCACTGCTGAGTTTTACAAATTTGATGGCATACTGAGTATAGCACTTTCACAGCATCATCTTTTAGGATTTGAAATAGCTCAACTGGAATTCCATCACCTCCACTAGCTTTGTTCGTAGTGATGCTTCCTAAGGCCCACCTGACTTCATATTCCAGGATGTCCAGCTCTAGGTGAATGTGAGTGATCACACCTTCATGATTATCTGGGTCATGAAGATCTTTTTTTGTACAGTTCTTCTGTGTATTTTGCCACCTCTTCTTAATATCTTCTGCTTCTGGTAGATCCATACCTTTCTGTCCTTCATTGAGCCCATTTTTGCATGAAATGTTCCCTTGGTATCTCTAATTTTCTTGAAGAGGTCTCTAGTCTTTCCCATTCTATTATTTTCCTCTATTTCTTTGCATTGGTCCCTGAGGAAGGCTTTCTTATCTCTCCTTGCCTGGTACTTATTCCACAGAAGGTATTTTATTTTAAGATTTATTATTTTGTTTAAAAGCAAGAGAAAATTAGCCTTCTGTATTAATAACTTGGAAAATATACTATTTAACAACAGTTGAAGTTGTCCTTGAGCAGTTTGAGAGGTTGTTATTAGATCTTAAAAATAAGAAAATTGCAGTATATGATAACAGTTTACTACTTGAAACCAACTCTTAAGTGCTTGAAATTAATAATTAATTACCTTTGGAATAATGGTTATAATATCTGTGGTAGAAGATGTTCTTATGTTCCAAATATTCTATTGTAGTAATCATTAGGTTGCTTAGAAAACATGCTTCCCTCTTTCCCTTCTTAAATGATTCTGTATCCCATGGGCGGAGGAGCCTGGTAGGCAGCAGTCAACGGTGTCACTAAGAGTCAGACATGACTGAGCGACTTCTCTTTCTCTTTTCACCTTCATGCATTGGAGAAGGAAATGGAAACCCACTCCAGTGTTCTTGCCTGGAGAATCCCAGGGACAGGGGAGACAGAGTCGGACAAGACTGAAGCGACTTAGCAGTAGCATACATAGTTAATATCTAATGGAAAATCATGATTGTCAATTCATGTATGTTTCATTTTCTCATCAACTGTTATTGGATCAGGAGCAGGCAGGTGACATAATCTGGCTCAACTAGAGTGAAAGGAAGGTTTTTCATTGCACGTTTGGGTAAATGGTTTCCCCCATCTTCCTAGAGGGCGCATAAGGAAGCATCCAAGCTGGGGAGCAACTGCTCCCAGTTGCTAGTGTTGAAGATTCAGAGCACAGAGATGAAATAAAACCTTTTCCTTGATGATATTATCAATCTGCTATTGTCGCTGGAGTTTAAATATACCACTAGACTTCCTGGTATGTGAGATGTTCCCTGGTTGAATCAGTTTGAGGAGAACTTTTCTGTTAAACATATATGTAGTGACAAATATTTTATAAGACAATGGTTCTTAACACTTATATCACACAAATGTTATTAAACTTTCTGTGGGAAAAATACACTCAATAGAAAGCATTGCTCATATTCTATTAGTAAAATTCAGGGTATTTTAAAAATAGGTGTCCTTATAGAAAAATTAAGACCAGTTTTATAGGTTATTTCAAATTTAAAGGAACAAATATTTTCCATGTTACATAGACTCACCTAAGATATAGTAAAATAAGGATAATTGCCCGTGATCTGTGAAATCATCACTACCCTAAAGCACACACCTGTACCGTATGCTGCTGCTGCTGCTGCTAAGTCACTTCAGTCATGTCTGACTCTGTGTGACCCCATAGATGGCAGCCCACCAGGCTCCCCTGTCCCTGGGATTCTCCAGGCAAGAACACTGGAGTGGGTTGCCATTTCCTTCTCCAAAGCATGAAAGTGAAAAGTGAAAGGGAAGTCGCTCAGTCATATCTGACTCTTCGCGATCCCATGGACTGCAGCCTACCAGGCTCCTCCATCCATGGGATTTTCCAGGCAAGAGTACTGGAGTGGGGTGCCATCGCCTTCTCCACCTGTACAGTATAGATCCCCTCAAATCTGGTCTTGCCTCATTTATAAGTAAAAGGCTATGAGGATCTAAATAACATAATATACTGAATACTGAATCATATTTAAAGTGAACAAATAGAGTGTGTTCTAGATGCGAATGTATGTTTGGGTAATATCTCCAGCCTTGAAGGGGAGCTTGAGTACCTTTCTAAACCTCATCCCAGCTGGGTGGTTTTAGATGATGGTCTAGGTCAAGGAAAAAGATGGGGACATATTGAAAAAATACAGTCTCTCAAGCCCTACCTGTAAAAATACCAATTCAGTAAGCCTGGTAAAAGGACAAGTTATATGCATCTTTAATAAAAAACATAAATTCTGTTGAAGATTCACCATTAGATAAGTTTGTTGATTAGATGACGAAGGTGGACAGAGGTCTCTACCAAGTGGCCTCTTCTCTTTTCTTTATCTCTGGTAGTGGGGTAAAATTTATTAAGAAGCAGATGGGAAGAAAATGGTGAGAGTATTATATAGGAAATAAATGGTACCATCTAGATTTACATTAAGTAACATCTGAATGAAGATTTCATAGACCCAATTTCATAAAGAGAGAAACATGAGAGAGAGAGGCAGAGACAGAGATACAAAAAATCATTCAGATTCTCAACTTGAAATGCCAATAGTTCATTATGAGGTTATGGTCACTTGACTAGAAATTCTCAGAGTTTGATGCAGGACAAAATATTATTTGAGGTAAGAAGAGATGAATTCAGAAATTCAGGGAACAATAGAATCAGCTTAAAGATAGATTTAGATCTTTCATTTAAAAGCTGCAAGAGACTGTGTTAGGTCTATATATGGAAGGGGAGAAAAAAATACATCAAAGTTTTGAAAATTTAACTTGACCTGCTGGAAAGGACTGAAAAATGGAAATAAAAATAAAATATTCAGGAAAATAGGGTTAGAGACACATAGAGCAGAGAGAATTGTCTGAAAGAGATGTTTCTGCTGCCATTGGTATGCCAAAGGTTATTCAGTGCTGGAATTGAGATAGAAGGCAAAGTTTCATAGTGGATAAGGTGGAAAATGATTATTTAATTTTCATCACCTCCCAGGCCCCCAGACTTAGTAAGTATGGAAACAATACTTTGCTTTGGATATCTATTGAATTTCTCTACCAGGGACATCTGGGAACAATTCTCTTGCCAAGGTCCTAAAGAATTTCAGAACAAAGATAGTGATACGCAGGATATTAGGGGTAGAGAAACACAGAGAGAAAAGTAAGAGATTGACTAATTAGGAGTTGAAGAAGCCATGAATCTTAGAGCTGTCTGTTAACAAAAGTATGTTAACCTGCTCATGGCAGTGACAGAGTATGGACACAGACTCATTCACTTAGGCATTGATGATGTGTAAGCATAATTGACTGATACTCAGTCCATCATAAAGCCCAGATGAAGAGGAAAACACCTGGTGATTGGCAGGTACAGCACTGTAAATTTCCTAATTTTACAGAAGACTTTGGCAGAGTGAGGGACACCCCATTCAGATTCCCCTTGAAATGATTTGCTGTCCAGCTATGAGGAGTATGTTTACCTCACAGCCTCCAGCTGTGAGCTTCTTCTAATTCACCTTAGCACTGAAGCCAAAATTATATTATTTTTAGAGTGGGCCTTAGCCAAATGACTGAGTAAGATGGTAAAGCCTAGGCTAAGCCATTCTTGCCCAAGTTGAGACTCCTCTACCTGGTAGTATTTGTTCCAGTGTTTTGATATTATTACATGGTGGCTTTTTTTGGGGGTGTGCCTAATCTTGCTTTCTCCCTTTTATTTCACATGTATTACTCTCTAGTACACATATGAAACTTCTAATACCATGTTAGCGTCTGTTTCCTGGAGAAAGCAACCCAGGACAAGGAATACAAGATGAAAGAAAAACAAAGGTTTGCTGTTATTTTATATATTGTTTTGTTTTAGTGGTAAGTGACAGTTTTTGCATTCTTATTCTGAATACTTTTTACATTTTTATTCTGTTCTACTACTCCAGAATATAAGACATACTATATTACATAAATACATTAGAAGAAATTTATCAAACACAGTCTTAGATTTTAAATAGTAGACAGTGGGAAACTGTTCTGTTTTCCTTTGCAGCTTTTATATGTATCTGATATTATCAATTTGTACAACCAGTCTATCCCACTAGATGGTAGAAATCTATGCAGCCAGGGAGTATTATTTTTAATCACTTCAGTAACCCGAGTGCTTCAGCATTATCTGTTACAAAGGAGGAATACAAACTATGTTTTATAATGAATGAGTGAATGAATGAGTGATTTGATTAGGAGCCTAACCACATTTCTATCTCTTACCACAATATAGCAACAAATCTTAAAAATTTGCTGCAATATAAAGGATTAATAAATCAAGAAGTACTTTTAAATGTAGTGTTATAATATAAAGGGATAAGCACAATTACATTAGAAGGCCAAATGTCATAATCAAGTGTTTGTACATCTATTTAAAATCACTATGATTATGCAAACTGTTTAGGGTGTTGCATTGACAAATATGTTAGCATTATTGAGGTGATATTTAAAAAGAGTAAAATAATTTTGGAAAAGCTCCGCACAAAAAGCAACTCTCAATCAAGGCAGCATTGCTATAGCAAAATTCTTCATATAATGAAACTATGCAAAAATAGTTTTTTAATATGGGTTGAACAGAGTTAAGTTCTATGCTCATATCATTTTAGGCAGACTTTACATATGAACATACTTTTATAAATTGTACAACTTAGACAAATGTGAATTATTTAAAATCAACTTCATGGGGGTTTAATTTACATAGAGTAAATTGCATCCATTTTTAACTGTCCATTTCATTAGATGTGGACAAATGTATATACCTGTGTAACTACCACCACAATCAAGATACAGCACATTTCCATTGCCCTAAAGAATTCTCTTGTGCCCTTTCTCTCCCAACTATCCCTCCACCCTAGAGTCCCAGGCAATGATTAATTTGTCAATATATATTAGATTTTTGTTTTCTAGGGATTCATATAAATCAAATAAAAACATATTAAAAAGTAAAATGAATGCCTTGGATACTATCCAGATATCTCATGGAATACAGAAGAATCCTTCATTCTATAAACCGTGATGAACATTGCCATATGTAATATGAAGGAATTAAGGTTCAGTATTGGGCTTCCTAGGTGGAAGAGTGATAAAGAATTTGCTGCCAGCATAGGAGATGCAAGAGACTTGGTTTTGATCCCTGGGTCAGGAAGATCCCCTGGAAAAGAAAATGGCAACCCACTCTAGTGTTCTTGCCACGGAAATCCCATGGACAGAGAAGCCTTGTGGGCTGTAATCCATGGGGTCCCAAAGAGTGGACATGACTGAGTGACTGAGCATGCATGCACTGCACTGACAAGCAATTATAGTTACCTCGAGTATTATAAACAGTAAGGAATTTAATATAGGGAATTAATAGTCTACAAAATTATGGGAAAGGTTGCAGAACAGTTGAAGTTCCAGCTTGGGCCTATCAAAATGTTTCCTAGGAAAATTTATAATTGCCTATAATAGCGTTCCTATTTCCAAGGCCACCACTGGGGCCATGCTCACCTAGGTTGGTGAATGACAGCAGGGCCACAGCAGACCCCAGAGAGTCATATGAGGAACAGAGCTACATTGCTTGTTTCTTAACAGAAACCTTTGGACAATAGTACCTGGTGCAGGAAAATGACAACTTGCTTAAACCGCAGCAAATGGCAGTAGGCACAGGAAAATGGCATTCATTTTATGTCTACCTTCTAAATCTGTAGCAAGATTATTTCATTAGATTAATCTAAATTAAAATATCCAAATTTCTCTGTGAGGAAACCTGTAGATTTAATCCTTCCAACGCCTGCTATACTGGGAGAGGGCCAACAGTGGGAGAGGTACAGAAAGTGGGAATGGGAATGGATGTTAACTGACAATGGGCACTACACAGCTAATCTAACATCTCTGTTCTCTCCCATTAATATTGAGTTACAGTAGCCAGTCTTATTGTGGAAGCCACGAATGCCCCTGCAAACATCCAAAATGCCCTCTAGGTAGTTGTACTACCATGTTGAATAGAGTTGACTTAGAATGTAAACTGTTATGGTAGTTACATTTGCTTGTAAGATTTGCTTGAGTTTTCTTAGTATTATATACATTAGGCTGGTGATATATTTGCTTTCTTGATACCCCGAAACAGCAAAAGTTGGACACATGAAAGACTTGGGTTTGGGGGAAATGAAACGTCCAATGTGCTAAAGAAAGTAAATCATATTGCGATTCATGTCTCATCTGATGAAAAAGAAGTCAGGACTACAACTGGGAAGCTCAGTGGTTCCTGGCTCAAAATCAGCAAATTAAGGATAACCTTGGGGAGGAAAAAAATATTTGTGCCTATTTTAGGGAGTTTATTTTCTCCTAAGAAAAATGAATGGAAGAAAGAGTCTTCAATCTGCTCAGATTTCTTTTGTAGGATAAAGGAAAAGCAAAAAGATTCATACTGTTAGGTCAAAAACAGTTGTCTTATTTAGTCCTTGAATATTAACTAAAATTTCATTTTAGCTGATGTAAATTAAAGATATGAGCTTTTCTTTAATTTCATTTTTCCAGTGATAACACTTAGAAAAATGGATGTTGGTTGAGTTGCCAGAATCCCATGGAGAGGAACTGTCACATGAGAAACTGGTGCAGATGGGAAATGTGAAATTGAGTAAAGAGACAATCTACCCCACTAATAGTGCCAGGAGCAGTTGCCAGATTTTTTTTCTATCTTTAAAGATGAATTAAATTTTTTATAGTAATAAGTATGCAGAGGGAGGAGTTTTAAAATCAACTGGCTTTGAATTTTGAATGTTTAATAAAGCCCCACATGGTCTGCCAATACTAAGGTAAAGTCTCTTTCATATCAGAAGGCCACTCCCCGTATAGCTCTTTGGAGAGCTCTATAATTTCAGACTTACATAATATAAATATTCACTGTAATAATTAGCTTTTAAAATTCCAAATATATTCAGTGTTTAATGTTAAATTTATTTTAGGAATTTGTATTAACATCTTAACATTTAAAGGAAGGATTATTATAAGGATGTCATCTAACTCAATCAGTTTATAGGGAAATAAATAGGACGAAAAATTATTAAATGACTTTTCAAAGACATAGAGCATAATAGTGATATATTATTATTATATATATTATATATTATTTTCCCTCTGTGTTGTAAAGTACCTTTCCTGTATACCACTATTTGTCCAAATATTAGGACTCTGTGTCTTCCTGCTTGTGATAATAGCTTATTAATTCTGAAAGATTTTTCTAATAGAGATATATTTATAACTTTGCTGAGCACATGTAAAGAACTTCATATATCTACATATACTGTATTAATTTTTTGTTATGAAGATAAAAACATACATTTAAAATAGAAGTCTTCTGAAGTTGTATCTCTTCATAGTGAGCCAGTTCAGTTCAGTCGCTCAGTCATGTCCAACTCTTTGCAACCCCTTGGACTGCAGCACGCCAGGCTTCCCTGTCCATCACCAACTCCTAGAGCTTGCTCAAACTCATGTCCATTGAGTGGGTGATGCCATCCAACCATCTCAAGCTCTGTTGTCCCTTTCTCTTCCTGCCTTCAGTCTTTCCCAGCAACAGGGTCTTTTCTAATGAATCAGTTCTTTGCATCGGGTGGCCAAAGTTTTGAAGCTTCACCATCAGTGGTGATAATATAATAATTTTTAATATTTAAAATAAAAAATTACATATTTTATCAAAACAAAACAATGTAATTCTGGCTAATTTAAATAGAAAATGGCTTTACTAAATGATATTTGATGGCACATTGAGTTTTTCCAAGAGGGCTGAAGAGCCAGAATTGAAGGCTACACAGCTGCAAAAATCATCAGAAGTTACACGACAGAACTGAGCCATGAAAATATTGTTGCAGCTCTATAGAAGATTAGATATAGTGCAAAGAACAGGCAAGATGACATATCTGAAACCTCTTTCAAAGGAACCTGAGACAGTGCATGTCCTCTACGCTGAAAGATGGAGTTATGTAATAGGGAATTCCTGAAATACTTAAAGTAGTTCTGGCTTCCCCATGGAAATGATAGTGTGAAAAGGAGATAATAGTTTATCATATGCTAGAGAGTGGATGAAGGTGTTAGTGACTCACAAAGGCTCACATGTTCAGAGAGTTCTAGAGAGGGAACAAGATGCACTGTGGGCTCTTGTGAAGGGCAGCTGAAAACATGTCTCTCAAACATCATGTTAGATTCAGAAAAGGCTTCTGAAAAAACAGTATCTTGGAGGTTAAAAAACACCTACATACTTTTTCAATATACCTAAGTTATAATGTTAGTAAATATAGGTAGTCAGAGCAACATAAAAAGCACATTATAGATTTAACAATCTGTTGCTCTGTATGATAATAATAGAAACAATCGAAACAAGTGGGACATTATATAAATACATAATTTTTGTACTCCTTACATTTTTCAGTTCAGTTCAGTCACTCAGTCATGTCTGACTCTTTGCAACCCCATGGACTACAGCACCCCAGGCCTCCCTGTCCATCACCAACTCCTGGAGTTTACTCAAACTCATGTCCATTGAGTCGATGATGCCATCCTACCACCTCATCCTCTGTTGTCCCCTTCTCCTCCTGCCTTCAATCTTTCCCAGCATCAGGGTCTTTTCAAATGAGTCAGCTCTGTGCATCAGGTGCCCAAAATATTGAAGTTTCAGCTTCAACATCAGTCTTTCCAGTGAATAGTCAGGGTTGATTTCCTTTAGGATGGACTGGATGGATCTCCTTGCAGTCCAAGGAACTCTCAAGAGTCTTCTCCAACACCACAATTCAAAAGCATCAATTCTTTGGCATTCAGCTTTCTTTATAGTCCAACTCTCACATCCATACATGACTACTGAAAAAACCATAGCCTTGACTACATGGACCTTTGTTAGCAGTCCTTACATTTTTAGAGAAAACCAAAAGAGACTGCAGTAGGAAAGCTAACGAGGCTGCCAAAGTGGGAAACTGGATATTCCCATCAAGTAATATGAAAAGAAACCATCAAAAAAAAAAAAGCAAAATATAATTTTCTCCCAATAGATTAACCGCGTTAATACCAGTACCCTCATGTTAATACCAAGTCTTCAGAAAATGCATCCCTCATTAGAAATGTGAGCTCAAAGTTGTATTTGGAGAGGAAAGAAGTAAACAGGAATGGAGAGATAGATGTGTTTATCCCCAAATTTCTTAAGTGAACTATGTATAAGATATACATGTGTGCTAGGTCACTTCAGTCGTGTCTGACTGTGCAGCCCTATGAACTGTAGCCCTCGAGGCTCCTCTGTCCATGGGATACTCCAGGCAAGAATACTGGAGTGGTATGCTCCACTGGAGTGGTATGCTCATTTCCTGCTCCAGGGGATCTTCCAGACAAAGGGATTGAACCCATATCTCTTATGTCTACCTGCATTTGCAGGTGGGTTCTTTACCAGGTGATGAGGACAATCAAGAGGAGTTGCGGCTCTATTGCCATTTCTTAGAGTTATCGCTCAATGCACATTTTAAATAATAATGTGCTTAGAAACATGTTACTAGTTTCTATATTTTAAGATGCCTGAAAATACATATTAACTAATTTATACCTTTTGTGCATAATAAAATTGCAGTATTGACCACAACAAAGCAAATATCTAGTAAAATATAGCATTTGCTCAATACATAGTAATCATAAAAATAGCACATCTGATTCCAGAATGAATATTTTTAATATAATTAAAACCCTTAGCTAATGAATAGTTTTGGAAGCAGATGTAAATTTGAAATTAGGTAGAGATTTGAATCAATAAAGGTACACTTTTGGAGATAAATTAGCTATGAGAAAATCTGGAAATTGAATATAGATGAATGTATAATAAAAAGGTATCTTAGGAAATAAAAATATAATTTACAGAGGGAAAAATAAACAGGTAAGAAAATATTAAAAATTATTTTAGACTTTATACTTACAGTAGAGACTTTAAAAAGATATTAAATGCAGTGAAGTTGTAGAAGCTTTTTTTCTCTACCATTTTCATAGACAGTCCTGTATAGTTGGTTAACAAGCACAGGGGAACGTAGGTATGCCCTTATTCCAAAGACTGAAAGTAGCTTCAATAATTTAATCAAAGTGTTCTCTCAAAATTTATATAAAGGTGTTCAGTGAGCTTTAGATTCTATTATAGCAAAAATTACATAAGATGAAACAAGGAGGTCACATCATTGTAGAAGAGACAGTGACATCATTCACAAAGGAAAAACAGAAGGTCAAAAGTATAACAAGAAAATGGGTTATAATGGGTTTAGAAATTTCAGGTAAGAAAAGAGTAAGAAAAAGTGTGTTTATAGTTAGTGAAAACACTAGTGGAGAACAAAAATAAACAGTAGAGGAGGGCTTTTTATGTGAAACTTGATAAAAACAGCACTGAGGAAAATAAATGATACTGAATAGGAAATGATTTGAAACAAATCTTTGAAAATTGGAGATGGTTCCCCAGTTACTTAATATTAGCTAGAAAGAGTAGAAACAAATCTATTGGAATAAATTATTGAGGGATATACATTTAACAAAAATAACACAAATTTTAAATGAAAATATTAAATTTAAAAAATTTCAAAATCATGCAAATTACATCTATATTAAAATGTAGCTACTTGCCCATCTTCGGTCCAGTGGAAGATATTCTAACACTGTAGCAACCTGTGGGAGAGCAACTTGTCAGCATTTGTCAGAATATAAAGAGCACATACTATTCTTGAATACAGAAATTATGATAATTATCCCCTTGTCTTTATTACAGTTAATAATCACAAATCTCTTACCCAGAAAATAATATTTCTTTAAGATTTATATATAAAAGATGAAAACTGAGAGATCTTTATATGTGATCAATTCCACAGGATTAAACAACCACTATTCCAGTTCCCTTGTGGCTCAGCTTGTAAAGAACCTGTCTGCAGTTGATGCAGACCTGGGTTTGATCCCTGAGTTGGGAAGATACCCTGGAGAAGGGAAAGGCTACTCACTCCAGCATTCTGGCCTAGTGAATTCCATGGACTGTATAGTCCATGGGGTCACAAAGAGTCAGACACGACTGAGTAATTTTCACTTTCTTTCATTTTCATTCCACCATAACTAAAAAAAAAAAAAAAAAAAAAAAGCTTTCATAAAGGGCAGTATATTTCCAGTTCTTATCACTTTTAATTTAGTGTGGTTTTATGTCATGGCTTTTTTTTTTTGTACTGTCATATTTATATTTATATTCTTTTACACAAAGCGTTTTTAAATCACAGAATTCAAAATGGGTTAGTAGTGCATAGATGTTTAATAGGCTTGAATTTTAAAACTAAAACAGAAATACATTTGAATAATGAAATTTAAAAAATGGATGATTAGCAAATAAAATTAAAAGCAAAATATTACATGTGATATTAATTATGTCTTACATAAGATTTGGCATCATGAGAAAGTTTTTAAAATATATTACATAATGTTAAAAAACAAAGAGCTGTAAATTGAAAGTAATATTAAAAATAGCTATAAACTGACATTCTGAATTTAGACTTGCATACATATTTCTCAGCATTACACTATATATGGGGAAATTGAGGAAAACTGACATCAGATATTCAGATTAATTAGCAGAAAAATTTTTGATGTGTTCTTTTAGGTTGCTTTCCATAGGTATAAGACAATAGTTGAATTCAGTTAACTAAGTGGAGGTGAGTTTATTGACTGTCAAAAAGTAAAATTAAAAAAAAATTGTTGAATGTCAAACGGTCTTTCATTTCTCCTCCTTGAAATTCATGTCTCTATTCTTTTTCTATATTTCATATCTACTTGTTCTTTCAACCCCTTTGGAGTAGGGCCAGGCACTGAAGTCTACAGTGTGAATATGCCTGCTATATTGCTGTTTGATCTTCTTCCCTTGATGTGTCAGTTTCTTTGTGGGCTGCCTGCTTGTTAGACCATTTTTATTCTTCAAAACTTTATACATAATTTTAAAAAAAGCTGTGCAGATCTCAGGGCACTTGATGAATCTTTCACAAGTTAATCACACTTACATAGCATAAACACTGCTGCTTATGTGCTTAACACTATAAGGACAAACATATTTACTCAACTGCAACCAATTAGATGCAAATACTCAAATTATAGGTTAAAGAAGGGTGTTTGTGCTTCCATTTGAAATAGTAAAGCAAGTAGCTTTAGAAAGATAACTCAATAAAATGCATCTAGTATTTGTAAGCATCAAAATGGAGAGTTTTTTTGCTAAAATGGACAATCAATGCACATTATTTAATGGATAATTACACTAAGATATAAAAATCTTAGTTCTCATGTTATTTGACAGTTGGGTAGTTGTGATACCTTTTTACTTACAGAAAATGCATGCCTCATCCTTATTTACATCTCATCCTATTAAAAGGAAGATACTCTCTAATCAGACACATTTGATAAAACTTGGCACTTGTCACATGGGAAAAAAATATCCTTTTGCTCTGTGCCTCATACAGTCTTAGGCATGTAATAACCATCAAGAAAGGCAATACATATTATGTTATGTAGATTAAGTCATTCACCTCAAAGTCTGTTTCTTTTCTGTTCTATTCATTCTTGCAAATGTAAAAATTTTATTTTTGTGGCTGAGTAGTATGCCAATGAGTGTGCATGTGTGTGTGTGCATGCCAGGTTTTGTTTTGTTTTTTTAATTCATTCATCTATTGTTGGACACTGAAGTTGCTTCCATACCTTGATATTATTATAAATAATAACTCTATGAGTCTGTTCTTTACATCTGTGTTTCTTTTGCTGTCTTGCATATAGGGTTATTATTACCATCTTTCTAAATTTCATATATATGTGTTAGTATACTGTATTGGTGTTTTTCTTTCTGGCTTACTTCACTCTATATAATCGGCTCCAGTTTCATCCACCTCATCAGAACTGATTCAAATGTATTTTTAATGGCTGAATAATAATCCATTGTGGGAGAGGGAGAGGGTGGGATGATTTGGGAGAATGGCATTGAAACATGTATACTATCATGTAAGAAACGAATCGCTAGTCTAGGTTCAATACAGTATACAGGATGCTTGGGGCTGGTGCACTGGGATGACCCAGAGAGATGATATGGGGAGGATGGTGGGAGAGGGGGTTCAGGATTAGGAACTCATGTACACCTGTGGTGGATTCATGTCGATGTATGGCAAAACCAATATAGTATTGTAAAGTAAAAAAATAAAATAATAACTCTATGAACACTAGGTGCATGTATCTTTTCAAATTAATGTCTTCCTTTTCTTTGGATGTATACCCAGGAGCGTAATTGTTGGATTTTATGGAAGTCTCATACTTAGTTTTTGAGACCTCTTCATCCTGTTTTCCACATTGGCTATACAAATATACTTTCCCACCAATAGTGAACATGGTTCCTTTTTTCCACATTTTCACCAACATTTGCTATTTTGAGCCTTTTTGATGATAACTGACAGGTGTGAGGTGAGATCTTATTGTGTTTTGCATTTTATTGATGATTGTTGTGATATTTTCATGTCATTAGCTAACTGTATGTCTTCTTTGGCAAAATGTATATTTATATCTGTCCATTTTTAATTGTCTTTTTTATATCGAATTGTTTGAGCTGTTTATATATTTGGATATTAACCCTTTATCAGTTATATCATTTGCAGATATTTTCTTCCATTCAGTAGGTTGTCCATTTATTTTGTCGGTGGTTTCATTTGCTGTGAAAATGCATTTAAGTTTAATTAGGTCCACTTTATCATTTTTACTTTATTCCTTTGCCCATGAGACTGATTAAAAAAAAAATTCATACAGTTTACGTCACTATTCTGGCTTTGTTTATTTCTGGGAGTTTTATGGTTTCTAGTTTTCAATTTAGGTCTTAAATCAATTTTGAGGTTTTAAAAAAATACATGTTGGGAGAAATTATTCTAATTTCATTCTTTTACATGTAGCTATCCAGTTTTTTTCAAAACAGTCATTGAAGAGACTATATTTTCTCAGTTGTATATTCTTGCCTCCTTTGTGAAAAATTGACCATATGTACATGGGATTATTCCTTTTTTAAAATTAACTTATTTTTTATTGAAAGATAATTGCTTTACAGAATTTTGTTGTCTTCTGTCAAACCTCAACCTGAATCAGCCATAGGTATATATATATCCCCTCACTTTTGAAGCTCCCTCTCATCTCCCTCTCCATCTCACCCCTCTAGGTTGATACAGAGTCCCTGTTTGAGTTTCCTGAGAAAATTCCCATTGGCTATCTATTTTACATATGGTAATGTAAGTTTCCATGTTACTCTTTCCATACATCTCACCTTCTCCTCCCCTCTCCCCATGTCCATAAGTCTATTCTCTATGTCTGTTTCTCCATGGTTGCCCTGTAAATAAATTCTTCAGTACCGTTTTTCTAGATTCTGTATATATGTGTTAGAATATGGTATTTACCTTTCTCTTTCTGATTCACTTCAGTTTGTATATTAGGTTCTAGGATCATCCACCTCATTAGAACTGACTCAAATGTGTTCCTTTTTGTGTTTGAGGAATATTCCACTGTGTATATATACCACGACTTCTTTATCCATTCATCTGTCGATGGACATCTAGGTTGCTTCCATGTTCTAGCTATTGTAAATATTGACACAGTGAACAATGGGATACATTTGTCTTTTTCAATTTTGGTTTCCTCAGGGTATATGCCTAGGAGGGGCGTTGCTGGGCCATATGGTAGTTTTATCTCTCGCTTTTTAAGGAATCTCCATACCATCTTCCATGGTGGCTGTGTCAATTTACATTCCCACCAACAGTGCAAGAGTGTTCCCTTTGCTCCACATCCTTTCCAGCATTTATTGTTTGTAGACTTTTGGATTGGGGTCACTCTGATCAGTGTGAGGTGACATCTCATTATAGTTTTGATTTTTATTTCTCTAATAATGAGCAATTTGAGCATCTTTTCTTGTGTTTTGTTAGCCATCTGTATGTCTTCTTTGGAGAAATGTCTGCTTAGGTCTTTTTCCCACTTTTTGATTGGGTTATTTGTTTTTCTGGCATTGAGTTGTATGAGCTGCTTGTATATTTTGGAAATTAATCCTTTGTCAGTTGTTTCATTTGCTATTATTTTCTCCCATTCTGAGGGTGGTCTTTTCACCTTGCTTATATTTTCCTCTGCCGTGCAAACGCTTTTAAGTTTAATCAGGTCCCACTTGTTTATTTATTTATTTATTTTATTTCCGTTACTCTAGGAGGAGGGTCACAAAGGATCTTGATTTGATTTATGTCATTGAGTGTTCTGCCTTATGTTTCACTCTAAGAGTTTTATAGTTTCTTGTCTTACATTTAGGTCTTTAATCCATTTCGAGTTTATCTTTGTGTATGGTATTAAGAAGTGTTCTAGTTTCATTCTAGTATCTGTCCAGTTTTCCTAGCACCATTTATTGAAGAGGCTGTCTTTGCCCCATTGTATATTTTTTGCCTCCTTTGTCAAAAATAAGGTACCCAAAGGTGCATGATTTTCATTTCAAGGCTTTCTATCTTCCATTTGTCTAAATTTCTGTTTTTGTGCCAGTACTATACTGTCTTTATGACTGTAGCTTTGTAGTATAATCTGAAGCCAGAAAAGTTGATTCTTCCAGCTCCATTCTTTCTCAAGACTGCTTTGGTTATTCAGGGTCTTTTATGTTTCCATATGAATTGTGAAACTTTTTGTTCTAGTTATGTGAAGAATGCCATTGGTAATTTCATGGGGATTGCATTAAATCTGTAGATTGCATTTGGTAGTAATTTTCACACAAGATAGTCATTTTCACACAAGATTGATTCTTCCTACTCAGGAACATTCACTAGTGCCTTATAACTTTCTGTGTATGGTTCTTTTGTCTCTTTAGGTAAGTTTATTCCTAGATATTGAATTCATTTTTGTTGCAATAGTGCATGGGATTTATTCCTTAATTTCTCTTTCTGATTTTTCATTGTTAGTATATGGAAATACAAAAGGGTTCTGTGTATTGATTTTGTATCTTGCAACTTTGCTAAATTCAGTGATTAGCTCTAGTAATTTTCTGATACTATCTTTAGGATTTTCATGTCATCGGCAATGGTCATAGCTTTACTTCTTCTTTTCTGATCTGGATTCATTATATTTCTTTTTCTTCTCTGATTGCTATAGCTAGGACTTCCAGAACTATGTTGAGTAATAAGGGTGAAAGTGGATGCCTTCTCTTGTTCCTGATCTTAGGGGGAATGTTTTCAATTTTTCACCATTGAGAATAATGTTTGCTGTAGGCTTATCATATATGGCCTTTACTGTGTTGAGGTAGATTCCTTCTGTGCAGATTTTTTGAAGAGTTTTAATCATAAATGGGTGCTTAATTTTGTCAAAGGCTTTTTCTGCATCTATTGAGATTATCATATGGTTTTTATCTATCAATTTGTTAATATGGTGTACCACATTGACTGATTTGCATATATTGAAGAATCCTTGCATCCCTGGGATAAACCCAATTTGATCATGGTGTATGAGTTTTTTGAATTGCTGAATTCTGTTTGTTAAAATTTTGCTGAGGATTTTTGTATCCATGTTCATCAGTGATATTGGCCTGTAGTGTGTGTGTGTGTGTGTGTGTGTGTGTGTGTGTGTGTATGCATGTGTGTTTTCTTTGTCTCGTTTGGGTATCAGAGTGATGGTGGCCTTGTAGAGTGAGTTTGGAAGTGTTCCTTCCTCTGCAGTTTTTTGAAAGAGTTTTAGAAGGATAGGCATTAGCTCTTCTCTAAATGTTTGCTAGAATTTTCCTGTGAAGCCATCTTGTCCTGGGCTTTTCTTGGGGGAGGGGGGATTTTTTATCATAGCCTCAATTTCAGTGCTTGTAACTGGGTTCATAATTTCTATTTCCTCCTGGTTCAGATTTGGGAGATTGGACTTCTCTATGAATCTGTTGATTTCTTCCAGGTTATCTAATTTATTGCCATATAATTGTTCATAATAGTCTCTGATAATCCTTTGTATTTCTGCATTGTCTGTTGTAACCTTTCCTTTTTCATTTCTAATTTTGTTGACTTGATTCTTCTCTCTTTATTTCTTGATGAGTCTGGCTAAAGGTTTGTCAATTTGTTTATCTTCTTAAAGAACCTGCTTTTATTTTTACTAATCTTTAATATTACTTCTTTCATTTGTTTTTATTTCTGCTTGAATCTTTATCATTTCTTTCATTCTACTAACTTTGGCTTTTTTGTTGTTGTTGTGCTTTTTTCCCAGTTGTTTTAGATGTAAAGTTAACTTGTCTATTTGATGTTTTTCTTGTTTCTTGAGGTAGGATTGTATTGCTAGAAACTTCCCTCTTAGAACTGCTTTTGCTGCCTTCCATAGGTTTTGAGTTGTGTTTTTATTGTCATTTGTTTCTAGAAATTTTTGTATTTCCCTTTTGATTTCGTCAATAACCTGTCGGTTATTCAGAAACATATTGTTTAATCTCCATGTGTTTGTGTTTCTTACAGTTTTATCCTTGTAATTGATATCTAGTTTCATAGTGTTATGGTCAGAGATGATGCTTGATATGATTTCAATTTTCTTAAATTTACTGAGGTTTGATTTGTGATCCAAGAAGTGGTCTGTCCTGGAGAATGCCCCATGTGCACTTGAGAAGAAGGTGTATTCTTCAGTATTTGGATGGAATGCACTGAAGATATCATGAGATTCATCTCATCTAATGTATCATTTAAGACTTGTGTTTCTTTATTAATTTTCTATTTTGATGATCTGTCCATTGCTGTGAGTGTGGTGTTAAGTTTTCCTGCTATTATTGTGTTACTGTCAGTTTCTCCTTTTATGTCTGTTAGTATTTGTCTTATGTATTGAGGTACTCCTGTGTTGGGTGCATAGATATTTTCAATTGTTTGTCTTCTTGGATTGACCTCTTGATCATTATGTAGGGTTCTTCCTTATGTCTTGTAATCTTCTTTATTTTAAGGTCTATTTTGTCTGTTATGAGGATTGCTACTCCAGCTTTCTTTTGCTTCCCCTTTGCATATGTGTCTATATGAGTCCTTAGGTTTGTTTATAAAAACAATAAAATGTGTGACTGAAAATACACATATACATATACACTCATAAGCAAAACAGTCCAACAAAAATAAAGTGCAATAGATTGACCTGGTAGACAAAGGAAACCAAAAATTATGTCTACCAGGACAAAACTAACTAAAGCACAAATTGGAAAAAAAAAAAAAAAAAAAACACTAAAGCAAGATCCCAATTGGAGAATAAAGCAATGAAAATGAAACTAACAAATATATTGAGAGGAAAGGAAAAAAGAAAAGAAAGATTAGATATGCAAAATTAAATAGAGGTAGATAAAGATTTATATACATTAAAGACAACTGCATGGAGAAAGCGGGAAAAGCAAACAAAGGAATAAATGTAGAAAAAGTAATAATAGATTTAAAAAATTAAAATTAAAAAAAGAGAGGAAAAAAGGAAAACTCCCAAGAACTGCAAAAGCCCAATGTATAGGCAGGGGTTCATAACAACAATAAGAAATGTGACAGAGAAAAAAGAAAACAAAATAAAATTAGATTTCATAGTGCCAATAAGGAGAAGGAATTGGCAACCCACTCCAGTCCTCTTGCCTGGAAACTCCCATGGATGGAGGAGCCTGGTAGGCTGCAGTCCATGGGGTCGCTAAGGGTTGGATATGACTGAGCAACTTCACTTTCACACATTGGAGAAGGAAATGGCAACCCACTCCAGTGTTCTTGCCTGGAGAATCCCAGGGATGGGGGAGCCTGGTGGGCTGCCATCTATGGGGTCGCACAGAGTCGGACAAGACTGAAGCGATTTAGCAGCAGCAGCAGCAGCAGCATCAATGCCAATAAAATTAACAACTACAACAGAAGTGGAAAAAAAAGGAAAAAAAGAAAGATTTTACAAAATCCAAAATAATCTACAGAACAACTCAAAGCATAAATCAATAAATGTTTTTCTTGAGTCACTGCTGTCAGAGTCCTTTCCCTCCCTGGGATTCACAGTCTACCTCACCTCCCTAGGATGCCCTCCAACATGGTGCTGATCTCTGGACCTATCATGGGGGCAGTTCAGATTCTAATCTGGCCCAGGCCCTATGTGTTCTTGCCTCCAATGTCCACAGCTATTATAACTAGTATGTTTTCTTTTGTGGAAGCTCTCAGCAACCTTTTATATATTCCACAGATACAGAGTCTGTCTAGTTAATTGTATGGATTTAATCTGCAGCTTGTACTGCTGGTGGGAAGGTTTTGGGTCCACACTGCCCCTGGGTTCAATTGCCCCTGGGTTCAATTGTGGTTTTATTTTCACCTGTGCATGTGGGCTGTCCACTGGGGTTTGTTCCTGAGGCTTCCCTGGAGAATTTGGTTTGCTCCTGTGAGGGCCAGGTATGGAAGAGATCCAGCTGCTTGGGTTGCAGGGGTTCTGGCAGCACCAGGTACCCAGGGAGTTGGTGGCTAGGGCAGCAGGAAATATAGACCTCTAGGAGGGTATGGAAACCAGTATTGGCCAATATGTTCCTGTATTCTTGCCTGGAGAATTCCCACTCCCTGATAGAGAAGCCTGGCAGGCCACAGTCTACGGGGAAGAAAAGAGTCAGACACTGTGGAAGCAACCCTGTGTACATAGATGGAAGACTTTTTTGCCTGTGGCAGCTCTGTCCCAGTGAAAGTTGAGTGTGAAGGTGGTGGACAGCTGCTTGGCTGGCAGGGACCCTGGCAGTGCCAAGTGTGCAGGGACATAGACTGCCTCCTCCATAGGAATTATGGCTCTGTCAGAGTCCTTCTTCGAGCCTCTGGTAGCTGGCAATCAGAAGGCCTCTTTGGCCATTCTTTCTCCATAGTCCTGCCTGTTCAGGCACTCAGAGGGCTCCCTTACCTGGAGACCTTCTCTGTTGTTCAGCAGGTTAGGCACATAGAGGGGCCCACCTGCCTGGGGTCCTACTCTGTAGATCGGCACATCAGGCACTTAAAAGGGCAGCCTGGGTGGGGTCTTACTCTGTAGTTTAGGGCATCAGTCATGTAAAGGAGCACCCTGGGTGGGATCCTACTGTGTAGTTCAGTGGATCAGGTGTTTGATGGGGGGCTTACCAAATGACTCAGAGGTTAAAGCATCTGCCCGCAATGCGGGTGACCTGGGTTTGATCCCTGGGTCAGGAAGATCCCTTGGAGAAGGAAATGGCAACCCACTCCAGAATTCTTGCCTGGAGAATCCCATGGACGGAGGAGCCTGGTGCGCTACAGTCCATGGAGTTGCAGAGTCGGACACGACTGAGCCACTTCACTTCACTTCACTTCTCTATTGTTCAGCTACCCATGCTGGCCTGTGGGTGGAGAGAGGCTATGTTGATGGCTCCACCCCCTATGCATGACTCAACAGTATTGCTTTGCTTCCATGGCTGCCCGGCTTTCCTCCACAGGCATTTCCGACCACAATCTCCTCCCTCACACCCCCTCAATCTGTCTCTCTGCAGTCCTCACCCTGGAATTGATCCACAATCCTTAAACTCCAGCTCCCAGCTGCTGCCCCTTTCAGGGGCTCCACATCCCTGTCCAGGGTATGTATGGCAGCAGCAAGGACTGTCTGATTCTCATTCCATTTAGGCTGCCACAGATCAGCTATTTCACTCTCAGCCTTAAATGTTTCTCCTTTGACTCAGACATTTGCCCAAATGTGGGGATCGGACCCCTGCTTCAGTTCCCTCACCTGCTGAGGGCAGGTCCAGTCCTATTAACACTCCTGTTTTTCCCTCTAGTTCCTTCATCCTACCAAGTTTTGCATGGATCTATATATTCTTTTCCACTGGTCAGGTACTCCTGTCCACTTTCAACTGGTGCTCTGCATGCACTTCTGTGTCTGAAGGTATATTCCTGATGTATCTGTGGAGAGAGATGTACTCCATGTCCATTCTGTTCCTCTGCCATCCTGTTCTTATTTCTAGGCTTTCTATTCTGTTCCAATGAGCTATATATGTGCTTGTGTACTAGTAGCATAGTGATTTAGTTACTGTAGCTGTGTAGTATAGCCTGAAGTCAAAGAGTGTGGTACTTCCAGCTCTATTCTTTCTTCTCAAAATTGTTTTGGCACTTTAGGATTTGTTGTATGTCCATACAAAATTTGAAATTATTTGTTCTAACTCTGAAAAATACCATTGTTATTTTGATAGGGGTTGCATTGAATCTATAGATTACCTTGGGTAGTATGTTCATTTTAGCAATGTTAATTTTCTTATCCATGAACATGGTATATCTATCCATTTATGTCATCTTCAGTTTCTTTTATCAGTGTCATAGTTTCCTGAATATAGGTCTTTTTATCTCCTTAGGTAAATTTCTTCCATAGGTATTTTATTATTTTTGATATGATTGTAAATGGGATTGCTTCCTTAATTTCTATTTCTGATAGTTTATTGTTAGTGTATATATTGTTAGTGTATAGAAATGTAAAATATTTCTGTATTAATTTTATATCCTCCAAATTTACTAAGTACATTTGTGATATCTAGTAGTTTTTCAGTGGCTTCATTAGGATATTCTACATTCAGTATTATGTCATCTGCAAATAGTGAGTTTTACTTCTTCCTATCCAATTTGGATTCCTTGCATTTCTTTCTCTTGTCTGGTTGCTGTGGCTAAGACTTCCAATACTCCATTGAATTAAAATGGCAAGAGATGGGATCCTTGTAATGTTGCTAATCTTAGAAGAAATGCTTTTGGCTTTTAATCATTGAGTATGATGTTAGCTGTGGGCTTAACTTGTATCTTTATTATGTTGAGGTATTCCCTCCATACCCACTTTCTAGAGAATAATTTTAACATAAATCAATGTTGAATTTTGTCAAAACTTTTTGTGCATCTATTGAGAAGATCGTGTGTTTTGTATTCTTAAATTCATTAATGTGGTGTATCACATTGATTTATTTTGATATTGAAACATCCTTGCATCCCTGGGGAAAATTCCACTTGCTTACAGTGTGTGATTCTTTTAAATAATTTTTGGATTCAGTTTGTTAATATTTTGCTGAAGATGCTTGCATCTATGTTTATCAGTGACATCAGCCTGTAATTTTCTCTTTTTGTGATTTGTATGTGTATGTGGTATTTGCCTATTTGGTGTCAGGGTGGTACTAACCTCAAAGAATCAGAAACATTCCTTCCTTTGACATTTTCTATAATAGTTTGAGAAGAACATTTTTTATTCTCCATGTGTCTGGAGTTTTTTTGTAGGGTTCCCCCCTGCCATTGTTGATTTCTAGTCTTATAGCATTGTTGTCAGAAAAGATGCTTCATGTGATTTTAATTTTCTTAAATTTATCTTGACTTTGTGTTTTCTGTGGCTTTACACATGATAAATTGTAGAGAATGTTCCATGTGCACTTGAAGAGAATCTACTTTCTCTGGATGAAATTTTCAGTATACATCCATTGCTTTCCTGGTATAATGTACCATTTAAAGCCAGCTTTTCCTTACTGATGATTTCTCTCTTGATGATCTGCTCATTGATGTACGTGGGATGTTAGAGTTCCCGATTTATTGTGTTAGTGTCAGCTTCTCCCTTTATGTCAGTTCATATTTTATGTATTTAGGTGGTTCTATTTTGTGTCTGCCTGCAATGTGGGAGACCCAGGTTCGATCCCTGGGTTGGGAAGATCCCCTGGAGAAGGAAATGGCAACCCACTCCAGTATTCTTGCCTGGAGAATCCCATGGATGGAGGAGCCTGGTGGGCTACAGTCCACAAGGTCACAAAGAGTCAGACACGACTGAGTGACTTCACTTTCACTTTGCATACATATATATATAACTGACTATTTATTATATCTCCTTGGGTTGATCCTCTGAATATGATGTACTCTTTCTTTGTCTCTTAGTCTTTGTTTTAAAGCCTTTGTCTGAAATAAGTCTTGATATTCTGGCTTTTAAAAAATTTTTAGTTTAATAGAATACTTTTATTATTCTCGCTCTTCAGTATGTGTGTGTTTTTAGATCTGGAGTGAGTCTTTTGTAGGCAGTATTTATACGGATCTTGTTTTTGTGCCCATTCAGCCACTCTGTGTCTTTTGACTGGAGTATTTAGTCCATTTACATTTAAATTAATTATTGATATTTATGTACTTATTGCCATTTTTTAGTTGTTTTTAGTTTGTTTTTGTTGATATTTCCCCCCTTTCTTTGTTTTTTTTTTGCACTTTTCCTTTCTGATTTGATGACTATCTTTAGTGTTGTGTTTCATTTGCTTTCTCTGTGTGTTATCTGTTATAGATTTTCTAACCCTTTGTAAAAACAACAACAAAACTTCTAACTTTTTTCTCTGTTCATCCATTCTTCTCCTGAATTTTTTGATCTAGATCATTACCTTGAACTCTCCCTTGGGTAGATTGGCTATCTCTACTTCACTTTGTTCTGTACAGGGGTTTGGGGGTTATCTTGTTTCTTCACTTGGAATATGTTTCTCTATCACTTCATTTGCCTAATTTGCTGTTTTTTATTTCCATGTGTCTGGTTATAACTGTATCTGGTTTCCTGACCTTGGGGAAGTCTCCCTTTGTATGAGACATCTTATGTATCTCCACAGCACGTTTCCCTCAGTCACTGGAACTATATGTGGACTGCTTGAGTCCTTCTGTTGTGGTGAGCGACTACTGTGAGTGGTCTGATAGGCTTGATGGGCCTGTGCTCAAATTGGTTGGTTGTCAGGCCTTGCACTATGCAGAGATTGCTAGAGGTTGGTTGGCAGGATTGGGTCATGAGCAGTTCACTGCAGAATTCCAGTGGGTCTCAGGGATAGTGATGGCTCACTAGTGGGTGGAGTAGGGGCCCAGGAGATCCTTTGGATGATGTCCACTCACTAGCAGGTGAAGCCAGGTCCTGGGACTAGTAATGGCCCAGTGGCAGGCAGATCCAGGACCTGGGGTCTGGCTGCAGGGGACAGAGATCTCAGAGTTGGTGGTTGTGACCAGTTCCTGACAGAGCTGCAGGTTCAAGTATCCCAAAGCCTACTAGTAGGCAAGGTGGGGCCCAGATAGTCCCAGGGCTGGTTACTCTGGCTGTGGGCAGGGTGATGGCCCAGCTAGCCTTGGGGCTGGTGCTGGCCTGCTGATGTATTGGCTAGGTTTTCAGGCTCTGGGACTATGATTTTCCTGGAGCTGGTGTCCACCAGGTGGATGAAGATGGTCTTCATGCTAGAGCAAATTAACTATGGAGGATCTGGTAGTTCTGGAGTTGGTGCATGTCCACTTTTGGGTGGCTCTGTGTCCATTGGCTTTGGCTGCAGGGCTCTGGGGTCCTGGATCTGGTACCTGAGCACTGGCATAGAGGGCCTGGTCCTGGATCCCCTGGTGGGCAAAGTTGTTTCTTGTTGGCTGTGGACTCAAGGTGTCTTAAGGCAGCCTGTCTGCTGGTGGGTGGATCCATGTCCTTGCCCAGTTAGTGGCAGCCTGAAAGGCATCTCATATGTAACATGTCTAACACCAAATTCTTAATTTTCCCATTTAAAGCTTTGTTCTCTTTAGCCTTTCTCATATTAATAGATAGCTATTCACCACTCCAGTACTCTTGCCTGAAAAATCCCATGGACGGAGGCGCCTGGTAAGCTGCAGTCCATGGGGTAGTGAAGAGTCGGACGACTGAGCAACTTCACTTTGACTTTTCACTTTCATGCATTGGAGAAGGAAATGGCAACCCACTCCAGTGTTCTTGCCTGGAGAATCCCAGGGACAGCGGAGCCTGGTGGGCTGCCGTCTATGGGGTCGCACAGAGTCAGACATGATTTAGCAGCAGCAGCTGTCACCTTTTCCAGTTACTTAGAAAAAAAAAATTTAAAACCCTCCTGAACTTCTCCTGTTACCTCATCTTCATTTCATCATAAAAGCCTTCCAACTCTACCTTAATATAGTATCCAGAATTCAATTTCTTATTGCTACTACAGTATAACCATTTCAGCCTGGACAACCTTCATAACTCACACAAAATCCTCAAATTTTAATGTTTCCATATTTCCGTTCTTGGTTCTCAAAGTATTTTCTACCATTGATCCTGTAAATCCTTTGAAAATATAAGTTAAATCATGTCATCTCTATTCTTTAAACCTTCACATGGCTTTCCTTCTAAGTAATAATAAAACATAAATTTCCTACTTTTACTTATCAATCCCTGCATAATTTTTCTTATTGTTAATATATGCCTTCATCGTCTAATATCCTCCATTTTGCTAACACTTCTCCAGCTAAAGTTGTTTTCTTACTGTCCAGTTTTTCATGTTCCATGTAAAGTACCTTTTCATGTAATTGCTTTCTTTCCTGTAAAACATATCTCACAGATATGCCCAGGACTTACTTCTTCAAAAAATGTCATCAATACTCTCCAAACATACTAAAGAGTTCTCTAAACACTTCTTCAAAAATATCAACAGCACTCTCCACTTTCTAGTTCCTTGCTGTGATTTATTTTCCTTTATATAATAGAACTGGGGCTTCCCTGATAGCTCAGTTGTTAAAGAATCTGGCTGAAATGCAGGAGACCCTGGTTCAATTCCTGGGTCGGGAAGATCCCCTGGAGAAGGGAAAGGTTACCCACTCCAGTATTCTGACCTGGAGAATTCCATGGACTGTATAGTCCATGGGGTCACAAAGAGTCGGACATGACTGAAGGACTTTCACTTTTACATAATAGAACTGAAAATAGCTCATATATATTATATGTAATTGCTTATGTTTTATTGCCTTTCTTCTCCCACTAGAGTATAAGGCCCAAAAGGTACTTTTCTTCTCTGTCTTTTGATTTTATGTATCACCAGTTTCTATAATACATAATTGTGTCAGTCTTTCTCTTTCCCCCAACCCCATTCTTCCTTTGTTTCTCTCTATCTCTCTTTCTCCACATTATTGGCTTTAGAGTTGAGTCTCTTGGAGTTTAATCTTCATTTTATGACTTACAGTTATCTTGGCATTTTTATTATTCTATGTGATTATTTTCATACAGAAACCTGACATATATATTTCATATGGAAATATATATGGATATTTCCATATATATTTCCATATGGAAACAGTGAGAAACTTTATTTTTGGGGGCTCCAAAATCACTGCAGAGGGTGACTGCCACCATGAAATTAAAGGATGCTTGCTCCTTGGAAGAAAAGCTATGACCAACCTAGACAGCATATTAAAAAGCAGAGATATTACTTTACCAACAAAGGTCCATCTAAGCAAAGCTACTGTTTTTCCAGTAGTCATGTATGGATGTGAGAGCTGGACTATAAAAAAAGCTGAGTGCTGAAGAATTGATGCTTTTGCACTGTGGTGTCAGAGAAGACTCTTGAGAGTCCCTTGGACTGCAAGGAGAGTCAATCTTAAAGGAAATCAGTCCTGAATATTTATTGGCAAGACTGATACTGAAGCTGAAGCTCCAATGCTTTGGCTACCTGATGTGAAGAACCAATTCATTGGAAAAAGACCCTGATGCTGGAAAAGATTGAAGATGGGAGAAGGAGGGGATGACAGAAAATGAGATGGCTGGATGACCAGTGCATCACCAATGCAATGGCGATGAGTTTAAGTAGGCTTCAGGAGTTGGTGATGTATAGGGAAACTTGGTGTGCTGCAGTCCATGGGCTCGCAAAGAGTTGGACAAGACTGAGCGACTGAATTGAACTGATACTTTGTACATATTATTTAATCACTTAGTAATTTTAGTACTTAAAGTATTTTGATTGATCTTAATAAAAATAAATGATCATTTGGAAATTTAACATTTTAGCAGTTAATTAAGATATTTTAGTGATGTGATTTTTATGCATTAAACTCATGATAGTTACATATACACTGATGATTATAACTTTTATTACCACAAAAATGATAATATTTATTCAATTTAATGATTTTTCACCCAATTCTGTTTTACCTCACATTAATATTAGCATTCATTATATGTGCCTTCACCAGTATGTTAATACATTCAAAACATAATGTCATACCCATGAATTAAAATTGAGGTTAATTCATAAAATAATGGCTATTGCAGAAAAACTATCGTCATTATGAAGCTTAAACTGAATGGAAAATTCCTCCTATCCATTTACTTTTTTTTAGATACCTAATTAAAAAGTAAAGCTTATTTTTGAAAAGTTAATGCACAAACATATTAGAAGAGTTCAAAAATTTCAAGTTCAACTTATGTCTCTCAGAGGAACCAGTTTTACCTGTTTTGTATGTATGTGTTCTTGTTAAGATAATCTATAATTATACAAGTGCTTACATATACATATTCCTTTGTTCACTTTTACCCAAACAGTAGCATCTTTCTTTATTCCTACTTAATGCTTTGGTTGTCATTCTACACATAAGCTGCCTTCTTTTTATAACAGTTTATTTTAAGTTGATATTTAAGTTTATATACATTATAAAACTATCTCTACATTTTCCTCCACCTCTCCAACATTTTATAGTTTTGATGTCACAGATTATATTTGTGTATTTTGTATATCTATTAACAAATATTTGTAGTTATAGTTATTTTTTATGATTTTCATCTATTAACCTTCATACAAGCTTTGTGATTCACCTACCACATTTACAACATTAAATCATTCTGATTTTTACCAAATATTTACCTTTGGAAATAAGATTTACACTTTCATATGTTTTCCTACTACTAATTAATGCTCTTTTACTTCAGCTTAAAGAAGTCCTTTTAACATTTCTTGTAAGGCCAATCTAATGATAATGAACTCCACTAGCTTTTCTAGCTTTTTTTTTTTTTATTTTGGTCTGGAAAAGTCTTTTTCTTTAACTCTGAAGGACCATTTTCCAGTAGCATATTATTATTTGGCAGTTTCTTCCCTCAGTACTTTGATGCCTTCTTTTGAAGAGGTAATTAGTATTTCATTGCACAGATGTACCAAATCAACCAAACCTCAATTCATGGACAGTCATGTTTACAATCTTTCTCAATTATAAACTACTACCGTGGATGGTGTGATAAGCTTGATGGGTCTCCGGTCAAGTTGATTGGTTGCCAGGCCCTGCGTTGCAGAGAATTCTTGATAGGATTGGTCATGAAGAACTTCACTGCAGAATCCCAGGGAGCTCTGAGGGTAATGCTGGCTCGCTAGTGAGTGAAGTTGGGGTCCAGGAGATCCTGGAGGTGGTGTTACCCACCAATGGGTGAAACCAAGTCCTGGGACTGAACATCTTTTCACTTGCTTATTTTCCATTTTCATATCTTCTTTGTTAAGTGTCTGTTCAGATCCTTTGACCATTTTAAAATTGGGTTCTTTCTTATTTTTGAGTTTAAAGAATTATTTACATATTTGGGATACAAGTTGTTTACCAGATATACATTTTGCATAGACATTCCCCCTGTATTTTAACTATCTTAACATTGTCTCTCACAGAGCCTGGGGTCTTTAATCTTAATCAATTTCAACATAATTTTTTTCTTAAATGGATCTTGCTGTAGGTGCATCTAAAAACTCATGGCCAAACACAAAAGTCAACTAGATTTTCTCCTGTGTTATCTTTTATAGTTTTTATACTTTTGCATTTTACAATAGATATTTACAGGTAATTTTTGTGAAATGTATGAGGTCTACGTCTAGATTATTTTTTCTTCATATGGATGTCTAGTTGTTCCAGCATTACTTGCTGAAAAGACTATTCTTTCTCAATTGAATTGCCTTTGCTCTTTTGTCAAAGATCAGTGGACTATATCTGTGTGACTATTTCTGGGCTCTCTATTCTGTTCGACTGATACTTGTGTCTGTTCTTTTTCTAATATATGCTGTCTTTGTTATGGTAGCTTTCAGGTTGGGTTACATCATTCCAACTTTTTGGTACCGTGTTGGCTATTTGGGGTCTTCAGCCTTTCCATATAAACTTTATCATCAGTTTGTTGATATTTATAAATAAACTTGTTGAGATTTTGATTGGGTTATATTGAATCTATAGATCAAGTTGGGTAGAATTGACAGCTAATTTTATTGTCTTCCAACTCAAATTCATAATATTCTTCCATTTATATCTTGCTAGATTTTGTTAATCAGAATTTTGAAGTTTTCTACATGTATATCTTGTACATATTTTAGATTCATACCTGTGTTATTTTTGTATATGGTAATGTGTTATTATGCATTGCAGGTATTTATGAAAGCAGTTGACTTGTATATTAACCTTGTATATTGTAATGTTTCTGTAATCACTTATAGTTCCAGAGTTATTTTTTTAACTCAGATTTTCTACATGAACAATTTTTATCTATGAACAAAGTCACTTTTATTTGTTCCTTTCAAACATGTTTAACATTTATTGTCTTTTTTATTTTATTACCTATTACTTCTAGTACAATGTTGGAAAGAGTAGTGAGAGGGGATATCTGTGCCTTAGCAGGAGAGATTCTGCTTTCTAAACGTTAAGTATGATGCTAGCTGTAGGGTTTTTGTAAATGTTCTTTATCAAGTTTAGGATGTTCTCCCTTTATTCCTAGTTGGTTTAGAGGGTTTTTTTTTTTTTTTTGAAGCGTAATTGATTTGCAGTATTGTGCTAATTTCAGGTATAAGCAAAGTGATTTAAATATATATTACATTATAAGTTATTACAAGATACTGAATATAATTTCCTATTATACAGTAAATCCTTGTTGCTTATCCGTTTTACATATAGAACTTTGTATCCGTTTATTCTATATACCTAATTTATTATACCTCACCACCCCTTTATTAACCATACATTTGTTTTCTATATCTGTATGTTACTATTTTGTATATAGATTCCTTTGTGTTATTGTTTAAATTCCATATGTAACTGGTATCATATTTGTTTCTGTCTGACTTACTTCACTAAGTATAACATTCTCTCAGTCTATCCATGTCACTGTATATGGCATTATTTCCTTATTATGACCAAGTAGTGTGTATATATACAAATACATATTTACATAAATGTATACACACACAGCACATCTTGTTAAGCCAATCTTCTGTTAATAGGTACTTGGATTGCTTCCATGTCTTGGCTATTGTAAGCAGTGCTTCTATGAACATTACAGTATATGTATCTTTTTGAATTAGAGTTTTTGTTTTTCCCAGATGTATATCCAGGATTGGGATTGGTGCATAATACAGTGGCTCTATTTTTAGTTTTTTAAGGAATTTCCATAGTGTTCTCCATATTGGCCCCACCAGATTACACTCCGTCAACACTGTAGAAGGGTCCCCCCTTTCTCCACACTCTCTTCAGCATTTATCACTTGTATACTGTAAAACAGAAATTAATTTATTTATGGTTGCCCTGAGTCTATGTTGCTGCATGTAGGATTTCTCTAGTTGCCATGGGCAGAAGCTGCTCTTCTTATGGTGCACAGGCTTCTCACTACAGGGCTTCTCCTGTTGTGGTGCACAGGTCCTAGATATTTGGACTCAGGAGTTGTGGCTTGCAGGCTCTAGAGCATAGTCTCAGTAGCTGTGGTACACAGGCTTTAGTTACTTCACAGCATGCTGGATCAGGGATTGAACCCATGTCTACTGCACTGGCAGGTGGATTCCCATCCACTGTACCACTGGAGAAGTTCCTATAGACTTTTTGATGAAAGCCATGTTGACTATCTCACTGTGGTTTTTATTTGCTAATTATTCTCTGATAATTAGCTATGTTGAACATATTTTCATGTGCCTATTTACCATATGTATGTCTTCTTTGGGAAAATGTCTATTTGGGTCTTCTGCCCATTTTTTGATTTTTTTTTTTTTCCCCAGGATTGAGTTGCATGAGTTGTTTGTATATTTTGGATATTAACCCATTATTAGTTGTATCATTGCAAATATTTTCTCCCATTCTGTAGGTTTTTATTTTGTTGATGATTTATTTTGCTGTGGAAAAGCTTGTAAGTATGATAGGTCCAATTTGTTTAGTTTTGCTTTGGGAGACTAAGCTAATAAAATAGCTAAGATTTATGTCCAAGGAAATTTTGCCTATGTTCTCAGCTAGGAGTTTTATAGTGGCATGTCTTATATTTAGATCTTTAAACCATTCTGAGTTTATTTTTATACATGGTGTGAGAGAGTTTCATTGATTTACATGTAGCTGCCCAGCTTTTCCAAAAAAATAGCTTTCCCTGCTTTTGAAGAGATTGTGTTTCTTCCATTGAATATTCTGTCTCCTTTGTCATAGGTTAATTGAACATAGTTGCATGGGGATATTTCAGGGACCTCTATCTGTTCCATTAATGTATATTTCTGTTTTGTACCAGCACCACACTATTTTGATTACTGTAGCTTTGCAATATGGTCTGAAATCTGAGAAGGTTATGTGTCCTTTTCTCTTCCAAATTGGATGCTTTGTTTTTCTTTTCTAATTTCTGTGGCTAGGACTGCCAATACTATGTTGAATAGAAATGGTGAGAGTTGGCATCCCTGTTTTGCTTCTGAATTTAATGGGAAGGCTTCCAGCTTTTCACTGTTGAGTATTGTGTGACTGTTGGTTTTTTGTAAATGGCTTCTATTATGTTGAGATATCTTCCTTCTATAATCACTTTGATGAAAGTTTTTATCATAAGGAGAAGTTGAATCTTCTTAAATGCTTTCATCAGTTGAGGTGATCATGTATCTTTTGTCCAACTTTTTGTTAATGTGGCTATCACATTCATTTGCATATGTTAAACCATTCTGATACTGAAATGAACTTTATCATGGTGTATGCTATTTATGTATTGTTGGTTCAGTTTGATAATATTTTGGTGAAGATTTTTGCATTCATATACCTCAAAGACACTGACCTGTGAATTTTTTTTTTTTTTTTTTGTAGTTTATTTGACTGCATTTGGTATTGTATGCTGTCACTTCAGTCATGTCCAACTCTTTGCAGCCCTGTGGAGTGTAGCCTGCCAGGCTCATCTGTCCATGGGATTTTCCAAGCAAGAATACTGTAGTGGTTTGCCATTTCCTCCTCCAGGGGATCTTTCTGATCCAGGGATTGAACTCACATCTTTTATGTCTCCTGCATTGGCAGGCAAGTACTTTTCCACTAACACCACCTATTTGGTATTAGGGTGATGATGGTTTCACAGAATAAATTTAGGCATGTTCTCTCCTTTTCAATGTTTTTGTTTGTTTGTTTGTTAGAATTGCCTAGTGAAGCCATCTGGTCCTGGACTTTTGTTTGAAGAGTTTCTGTTCTTGTTCTTTTAATTACAAATTCTATTTCAATTCTATTGATTGAAGTGTTCAAATGATCTGATACTACTTGACTCAGTTTTGGCAGGTTACATGTTTCTGGAGACGTCATTTCATCTAGGTTGTCAAGTTTGTTGGCATATAACTGGTAATAGTATTCTCATGATTTGTGTATTCCTGTGGTATGGATTGTTGCTTCTCCTCTTTCATTTTTTAGTTTATTTAGGTCCTCTCTTTTCTTGGTGAGTCTGGCTTGAGGTTTGTTGATTTTGCTAATTTTTTCAAACCACAAATCTTGGTATTCTTGATATTTTATTTTGTAAGTTTTATTACCTTTCTCTCTGATCTTTATTGTTTCATTCTTTCTTCTGACTTTAGGTTTTGTTTGTTCTTTTTCTAATTCTTTTAGGTTGTATTCTAGATTGTTTGAAATTTTTCTTGTTTCTTAAGGAAGGCCTATATCACTATGACCTTTCCTTTTAGAATAGCTTTCGCTGCATCTCATTGATTTGGTAAGTTTGTCTTTTTCATTTGTCTGATTTCTTCTTTTATTTTTTCATTGACAGTTAATTTCTGGGTAGCATGTTGTTTATTTTCCATGTGTGTGTGTTTCTCCACAAGTTTTTTTTTTTTTTTTTTTTTTTGCGTGTGTGTGTGTGGTTGATTTCTAGTTTCATATCATTGTGATCTGGAAGGATGCCTGATATGATTTCTGTCTTCTTAAATTTGTTGTGTTTTGTTGTGTGTCCATGCATGTGGTCTACCCAAGAGTACATTCCGTAAATTCTTAAAGAGAATGTATATACTGGTTTATTTATTTTTGATATAGTGTCCTATCAATTTCAATTAAGTCTGGCTTGTTAACTGTGTCATTTAGGACTTATGTTGTCTTACTGATTTTGTCTGAATTATCTGTCCATTGATATCTGTGGAGCTCTTAAAATCACCTACTATTTTCAATTGCTCAGTCATGTCTGAATCTTTGCAACCCCATGCACTGCAGCACACCAAGCTTACCTGACATTCACTATCACCCAGAATTTGCTCAAACTCACGTCCATTGAGTTGATGATGCCATCAAGCATCTCATCATCTGTTGCCACCTGCTCCTGCCCTCAATCTTTCCAAGCATCAGGGGTATAAGCTCTTTGCATCAGGTGGCCAAAGTATTGGAATTTCAGCTTCTGCATCAGCCCTTCCAATGAATATTCAGGGTTGAGTTCCTTTAGGAATGACTGGTTTGATCTCCTTGTCCAAGGGAATCCCAGTCTTCTCAAACATCATAGTTTGAAAGTATCAACTCTTTGATGCTCACCCTTCTTTATGGTCCAACTCACATCTGTACGTGACTACTGGAAAAACCATAGCTTTGACTAAATGAATCTTTGTTGGCAAATCATGTCTCTACTCTTTAATATGCTGTTTAAGTTTGTCATACTTTTATTCCAAGGAGCAAGCATCTTTTAGCTTAATGGCTGCTGTCATCATCTACAATGATTTTGGAGCCCAGAAAAATAAAGTCTGTCACTATTTCCACTTTCCCCCCATCTATTTGCCATAAATTGATGAGATTTGATGCCATTATCTTAGTTTTCTGAATGTGGAGTTTTAAGACAGCTTTTTCACTCTTCTCTTTGTTTCATCAAGAGGCTCTTTAGTTCCTCTTCATTTTCTGTCATGTGTATATCTGAGGTTATTGATGTTTCTCCTGGCAATCTTGATTCCACTATATGATTAATCCAGTCTGGCATTTCACATGATAAACTCTGCATGCAAGTTAAATAAACAGGTGAAAATATACAGCCTTGACATATGCTTTTCCCAATTTTGAACCGTTCATTCTTCCGTGTCTGGTTCAAACTGTTGTTTCTTGACCTGCTTAAGTTATCTCCAGAGGCAGGTAAGGTGGTCTGGTATTCCCATCTCTTTAAGAATTTTCAATAGGCTGTTGTGATCCACACAGTCAAAATCTTTAGTGTCAAAAATGAAGCAGATGTTTTTCTGTAATTTTCTTGCTTCTCTATGATCCCACAGATGTTGGCAATTTGGTCTCTGGTATTATCGTCAATATGCCAGCAAATATGGAAAACTCAGCCGTGGCCACAGGACTAGAAAAGGTCAGTTTCATTCCAATTCAAAGAAAGCAATGCAAAGAATGCTCAAACTACTGCACAGTACACTCATCTCACATGCTAGTAAAGTAATGCTCAAAATTCTCCAAGCCAGGCTTCAGCAGTAAGTGAACCGTGAACTTCCTGATGTACAAGCTAGTTTTAGAAAAGGCAGAGGAACCAGAGATCAAATTGCCAACATCCACTGGATCACGGAAAAAGCAAGAGAGTTCCAGAAAAAACATCATTATCTGCTTTATTGACTATGCCAAAGCATTTGACTGTGTGGATCACAACAAACTGTGGAAAATCCTGAAAGAGATGGGAATACCAGAGCACCTGACCTGCCTCTTGAGAAATCTGTATGCAGGTCAGGAAGCAACAGTTAGAACTGCACATGGAACAACAGACTGGTTCCAAATAGGAAAAGGAGTACGTCGAGGCTGTATATTGTCACCCTGCTTATTTAACTTCTATGCAGAGTACATCATGAGAAACGTTGGACTGGAAGAAACACAAGCTGGAATCAAGATTGCCGGGAGAAATATCAATAACCTCAGATATGCAGATGACACCACCCTTATGGCAGAAAGTGAAGAAGAACTCAAAAGCCTCTTGATGAAAGTGAAAGAGGAGAGTGAAAAAGTTGGCTTAAAGCTCAACATTCAGAAAACGAAGATTATGGCATCTGGTCACATTACTTCATGGGAAATAGATGAGGAAACAGTGGAAACAGTGTCAGACTTTATTTTTCTGGGCTCCAAAATCACTGCAGATGGTGACTGCAGCCATGAAATTAAAAGACGCTTACTCCTTGGAAGGAAAGTTATAACCAATCTAGATAGTATATTCAAAAGCAGGGACATTACTTTGCCGATTAATGTCTGGCTAGTTAAGGCTATGGTTTTTCCAGTGGTCATGTATGGATGTGAGAGTTGGACTGTGAAGAAAGCTGATCTCTGAAGAATTGATGCTTTTGAACTGTGGTGTTGGAGAAGACTCTTGAGAGTCCCTTGGACTGCAAGGAGATCCAACCAGTCCATTCTGAAGGAGATCAACCCTGGGATTTCTTTGGAAGGAATGATGCTAAAGCTGAAAGTCCAGTACTTTGGCCACCTCATGCGAAGAGTTGACTCATTGGAAAAGACTGTGATGCTGGGAGGGATTGGGGGCAGGAGGAGAAGGGGACGACAGAGGATGAGATGGCTGGATGTCATCACGGACTCGAGGGACTTGAGTCTGAGTGAACTCCGGGAGTTGGTGATAGACAGGGAGGCCTGGTGTGCTGCGATTCATGGGGTCGCAAAGAGTCGTACACAACTGAGCGACTGAACTGAACTGATTATCGTCAATGTCTTCCTTTATTTCTCTTAGTACTCATTTTATATATCTGGGTGCTCCCATATTGAGTGCACATATGATAATAAGTATTGCAGCCTCTTTTGTGTTAATGTTTTTTATATAATGTCCTTTTTTAATGAACTTTTCTAAAGTCCGTTTTGTCTTATGTAAATATATCTACTCCAGTTTCTTGTCATTTCCCTTTCCATGAAGTATATTTTCCCATCCCCTCACTTTTAGTCTGTATGTATGTTTCACTCTAAAATGAGTATTTTGTGGACAGCATTTATAAGTTTTTTAATGGAATCTATAACTCTGTGTCTTTTGATTGGAACATTTTGTCCTTTAGCATTCAGAGTCATTATTGTAAAGTGTGTACCTATGTCCATTTTATTTCTTGTCTTCAAGTTGTTTTGTAGTTCTTCATTTTAATGTTTTTCCTTTTGTGGCTTAATGATTTACTTTTGTAGTATGCTTGAATTCTTTCTGTTTGGTTTTTGGAATCTATTACATGTTTTCAATTTGTGGTTAACATGAAGTTAACTATGTTGACCTATATCTATTTACTTTAAAATGATAGTCATTCAAGTTCAAACACATTTTAAAAGATGTAATTTTGGGACTTCCCTGGTTGTCCAGTGATTAAGATTTTTTGCTTTCACTGTAGAGAGAATGGGCTTGATCCCTAATCAGGGAAGTAGGATGTCCTCATGCCATGTGACACGGCCAAAAAATTAGTAAAAGACCTACTTTTTTTATACATCCATCTCTCACAGTTTATGATTTTAATCTTTTACTTTACTTCTTCATGCTTATCCTTTTACTGTTAATTATAGTTATAATCACTCTTACAATTGTTTTTATTATTTTTAAATCTCCATGCTGGTTCATTGAGATGATATTCAGCCTTTTAGATATATCTTTCATATTGTGATTTTACCTTCCTTTAGATTCTTGCTTCCTTTCTATTTACAGAAGTTTTCAGTATTTCTTTCTTTTAAAATTTAATTTTATTGCATTTACTCCATTTTACATTACACTATTCACTCAATAATTTACCCACATGGATATATTATAAAGTTTCTTTTTTTATTTTAATAATTTTTTTTTCATTTCTTATATGATATTATACATGTTTCAATGCTATTCTCCCAAATCATCCCACCATCTCCCTCTCCCACAGAGTCCAAAAGACTGTTCTATACATCTGTGTCTCTTTTGCTGTCTCAAATACAGGGTTATCATTACCATCTTTCTAAATTCCATATATATGTGTTAGTATACTGTATTGGTGTTTTTCTTTCTGGCTTACTTCACTCTGTATGACAGGCTCCAGTTTCATCCACCTCATTAGAACTGATTCAAATGTATTCTTTTTGATGGCTGAGTAATACTCCATTGTGTATATGTACCACAGCTTTCTTATCCATTCATCTGCTAAGGGACAGCGAGGTTGCTTCCATGTCCTGGCTATTATAAACAGTGCTGCGATGAACATTGGGGTACACGTGTCTCTTTCAATTTGGGTTTCCTCAGTGTGTATGCCTAGCAGTGGGATTGCTGGGTCATAAGGCAGTTCTATTGCAATTTTTAAAACAGGAATCTCCACACTGTTCTCCACACTTAGGATCTCCATAGTGGCTGTATAGTTTGCATTCCCACCAACAGTGTGAGAGGGTTCCCTTTTCTCTGCACCCTTTCTAGCATTTATTGCTTGTAGACTTTTGGATAGCAGCCATTCTAACTGGTGTGAAATGGTACCTCCTTGTAGTTTTGATTTGCATTTCTCTGATAATGAGTGATGTTGAGCATTTTTTCATGTGTTTGTTAGCCATCTATATGTCTTCTTTGGAGAAATGTCTGTTTAGTTCTTTGGCCCGGTTTTTGATTGGGTCGTTTATTTTTCTGGAATTGAGCAGGAGTTGCTTGTATATTTGTGAGATTAGTTGTTTGTCAGTTGCTTCATTTGCTATTGTTTTCTCCCATTCCGAAGGTTGTCTTTTCACCTTGCTTATAGTTTCCTTTGTTGTGCAGAAGCTTCTAATTTTAATTAGATCCCATTTGTTTATTTTTGCTTTTATTTCCAGTATTCTGGGAGGTGGGTCATAGAGGATCCTGCTGTGATTTATGTTGGAGAGTGTTTTGCCTATATTTCCTATTGACGAATTCTCTTAGTTTTTGCTTGCCTGAGAAATTCTTTGTGTATCCTATTCTAAATGTTAATATTGCTGAGTAGCATATCCTAAGCTTCAGGTTTTATCTTTTCAGAACTTTCAATGCCATTCCCTTCTGGCCTGCACAGTTTTTGCAGAGAAATCAACTGATAGCATTATGGGGGTTTCCTGATAAACTCTTCCTTTTTCTTGCTTCCTTTAGAGTCTTCTCTATCTTTCACGTTTGTCATTTTAATTAGGTATATCTTGGTGTGAGTCTGTTTGGGTTTTCCTTGGTTTGGATCTTCTGGGCTTCCTGTACCTGGGTATGGGAAGTTTTCAACCATAATTTCTTCAGATACATTTTTGATTCATTCTTTCTCTCCTCTCCACCTGGAACCCATATTATGTGTAAATTGGCACCCTTTATACTATCCTGTAGATCTCATATGTTACTTTAATTTATTTCCTTTCATTTGTCTGTCTGCTCTACTGATTAGGTATTTTCCATTATTCTATCTTCCAGTTCATGTTTTTATTCTTTTGTCATTTAGTTTACTTTTCATTGGTTTTCTTACATCGGTTTTTAATCTTGTAAATGAATTTTCTATTTTTGATTTGTTCATCTTTATAGTTTTTAGTTCCATCTTACAGTGATTTGCATTTCTATGAACAATCTTTATTAATTCCTTTAGCAATTTATTATCTCCTTTTTGGACTGGGGGGGTCTACTGTACTGGTGAGATCTTTTCTTTCTTTCTTTTTTTAAATTGGGAGTAGTTTCTCTGATTTTTAATTGTACTTTATTCTGTCTCTGTGAATTTAGGCAAAATAATTATCTAGTGTGGATGAAGATATGTTTTTATGTGGGAGCCTCCTTTTTTTTTTTTTTTTTTACTGTGTGTTCAATATTTTTGGTGTGAGGTCTGGTTTTGTTATGGGTGTCACCCATATCTTTCCTCAGAGTGTACTGGCTTTTGTCCCTTTGAGACAGAGTGTGATTGATGTTGTTGTGTCTAGAGTCTGTATTATATGTGAGGTAGAGCTTCCTCTTTCCTCCATGGCTATCACTGCCTGTCAGAGGTTGGGTCTGATTCCTGGTTGCTGAAGTAGAAGCTGGGAGGGTCAGGTCTGATCAGCTTCCATTGTTGTTGAGTATGTGCTCTGCCTACCTCAAGAGAGATGATTACTGAAGCAAGTGAGGCTCAAATTCAGTTCAGTTCAGTTCAGTTCAGTTGCTCAGTCATGTCCAACTCTTTGCAACCCCATGAATCGCAGCACACCAGGCCTCCCTATCCATCATCAACTCCCGGAGTTCACTCAGACTCACGTCCATCTAGTCAGTGATGCCATCCACCCATCTCATCCTCTGTTGTCCCCTTCTCCTCCTGCCCCCAATCCCTCCCAGCATCAGAGTCTTTCCCAATGAGTCAACTCTTCACATGAGGTGGCCAAAGTACTGGACTTTCAGCTTTAGCATCATTCCTTCCAAAGAAATCCCAGGGCTGATCTCCTTCAGAATGGAAGCTCATGAGGTTACAGCAAACCTAAGCACCACTATGTAGGTGTCCCAAGTTCCATTCAGAAGCAGCTCAGGGTAACATTCCTTTCTCTTTTGTGTTCATCCCAGATCTAGTACGGGGCAGTGATGTGGAGTTGGCTATGGGTCAAGACATTGTCAATACAGGAGTTTAAGTGGCTGCACTGTTGCCTGAGATATGTACTGTCTCTGTGGTAGACAACTCCCATAGATTTCTGCCCAGCTGTAGCACTAAGCTGTGGTGTGCAGGGGGCAGAGCCAGGATACTCTCCTTTGTGGAGTGAATCGCTGCATAACCTCACCCAAGGTCTGTCTGCTAGAGATTCAGTACCTAGCCACTGCATTTTTAGTTCTGGCTTCACTCAGACCACATTCCAGACCCTCTTGTCTACCTCTGTGTAGCTAGACTGACTTCTCTCCCAGGTCTATTTAGCAAAGATTCAGCGATTAGCCACTGCAGTTTTATGTGGTGCCACATGGTATGTGCCACATGGTATGTGTCTGCCCAGCTAGAAACACCAGCTCCAGGTGTGCACTGACAGTCATTTCTGTGGCCAGATCACAACTTAGCTGACCCCATCTGTCTCTGCACAGCTAGAACAAGTGTCCTGGTTTCATGCCAGGCTGTGGTACGAAGTGAGTTTGTGCCTTCAGATTGGGAAGTATGTTGAGGTAGCAGCCACCAGTGCAAACACTCTTTGTCCTAATTGTCAGCAAGTTAGTATGTGTGCACTCCTTGCATGTGAGTCGAGGCATCTGCAGTCCTTTTGCAGTTTCTTTTCCAGCAGGCAAGGTTTCTTGTATCATCCATGCAAGACACTGGGACAGAAATGGGGAGATTGTGATTCAATCTGTTCCCTCACCAGTGGGAGGATCTGCCTGAATGGATCTTCTCTTCCTTATGGATCCTTCCCAGGGGCATAGGTTCCCACTCAATGCCTTTTCCCCCTCATCCTACCCAGTTACATGGAGCCCGTTCTTGCAGGGATTTTTTTTTTTTTTTTTTTGTGTATATGAGATCTTCTTCCAGTTTCCAGTTTTCTGTGAGAATTATTCTATGTGTTGACACATTTCTGATGTGGTTCTGGGAGAGGTAAGCTCCATATCCTCTTACTCTGCCTTATTAATCCACCTCTCCTCCATTTACATTTTTAAAAACTTTTTATTTTTCATTGGAGTATATAATTGGTTATCAAAGTTTCAGAAAAGTAATTCAGTTATACATGTGTGTGTGCGTATATCTATATCTATATCTATATATATATATATATATATATATACACACACACACATTCTTTTTCAAATTATTTCCTATTTAGGTTATACATAATATTGAACAGAGTTATCTGTGCTATACGTTAAGTCCTTGTTGGTTATGCATTTTAAATATAACAGTATGTACTTGTAGTCCCAAATGCCCTAAGTATCCCCCTTACCCTTTTCCTTGGTAACCATAAATTTTTCCTCTAAGTCTGTGAGTCTGTTTTGTAAATAAATTCATCTGTATCATATGATATTTCTCTTTCTCTGACTTCACTTAGATATGACAACTTCTACGCCCATCCATGTTGCTGGCAAATGGCATTGTTTAATTCTTTTACCTGGCTGAGTAATATTCCATTGTACATATGTATCACATCTTGATTCTTCTATCCACATTTAGGTTTCTTCCATTTCTTGACTATTGTAAATAGTGCTGCAGTGAACAATGAGGTGCATGTATCTTTTCAAATTATGGTATTCTCAGGATATATACAAGTGAGATTGCTGGATCATATGGTAACACTATTTTTAAATTTTAAGGAACCTCCATACTGTTCTTCGCAGTGACTACCAGTTAACAGTCACACCAACAGTGTAGGAGGATTCCCCTCACTCCAGAGTCTCTTCAGTGTTTATTGATTGTGGGTTTTTAATGATAGCCATTCTGACTAGTGATACCTTAGAGTTTTGATTTGCATTTTTGTAATAATTAGTGTTGAACATATTTTCATGGGCTTATTTTCCATCTGTGTGTCTTCTTTTGAGAAATGTCTATTTAGGTCTTCTCCTATGTTTTGATTGGATTGTTTGTTTTTATGTTCCCAGGTGGCTCCGACAGTAAAGCATCTGCCTACAGTGTGGGAGACCCGGGTTCAATCTCTGGGTCTGGAAGATCACCTGGAGAAGGAAATGGCAAACCACTCAAGTATTCTTGCCTGGAAAATCCCATGAATGGTGGAATTTGGTAGGCTATAGTCCATGGGGTTGCAAAGAGTTGGACATGACTGAGCGACTTTCACTTTCACTTTTAAAGCCACATGAGCTGTTTGTCAATTTTTGAGACTAATCCAGATTAATCCCTTGTTGGTCACATCTTTTGCAAATATTTTATGCCATTCTGTGGGTTTTCTTTTCATTTTGTTTATGACTTTCTTTGCTGCTCAAAAGCTTTTAAATTTAATTAGGTCCCATTTGTTTATTTTTGTTTTTATTTCCATTATAATGGGAGACAAATTGAAAAAAGATATTGTTGCAATTTTAGTCAAAGACCATTTTGCCTGTGTTTTCTCTTAAGAGTTTGATAATCTCTGGCCTCACATTTAGGTCTTTAATTGATTTTGAAGTTATTTTTGTGTATACTGTTAAAGAGTGTTATAATTATACTTTGTAGCAGGCAGTCTTATCTCCTTTGTTGTAGATTAATTGATCATAGGTGCATGGGTTTATTTCTGGGTTTTCCATCTTATTTCATTGACCTATATTTGTATTTTTGAGCCAGTACCATAGTGTTTTGCTGACTATAGTTTTGTAAAACAGTCTAAAGTCAGGGAACCTGATTTCTTCCATCTCCGTATTTTTAAAGATTCTTTTGGCTATTTTTTGATTTCTATGTCTCCATACAAATTTTACATGAAAAATACCATCGATCATTGATAGGGGTTACACTGAATCTGTAGATTTCCTTAGGTAGTGCAGACATTTGACAATTTGATATTACAGTGTCTACAGAAAAACTTTGACTATACCTATTTATTGTTAAATTTTTGTCCTGTAATTGTATATTAACAGAACAACAGGTATGAAGTAATACAATAAGGAAATACTTAAAAACATCTACCCCAATTAATATTTTGAAGTATTTTATTGCTTATTGATATTTACATTTTCTAAGTATTTTTCCGACAATTAAGTTCAATCACTCAGTCATGTCCGACTCTTTGCAACCCAATGGACTGCAGCATACCAGGACTCCCTTTCCATCACCAACTCCCAGAGTTTACTCAAACTAATGTCCATCGAGTAAGTGATGCCATCCAAACATCTCATCCTCTGTCGTCCCCTTCACCTTCTGCCTTCACTCTTTCCCAGCATCAGGGTCTTTTCAAATGAGTCACTTCTTCACATCAGGTGGCCAATGTATTAGAGTTGCAGCTTCAACATCAGTCTTTCCAATGAATATTCAGGACTGATTTCCTTTAGGATAGACTGGTTGGGTTTCCTTACAATCCAAGGGATACTCAAGAGTCTTCTCCAACACCACAGTTCAAAAGCATAAATTCTTTGGCTCTCAGCTTTCTTTCTAGTCCAACTCTCACATCCATACATGACCACAGGAAAAACCATAGCTTTGAGTAGATGGATTTTGTTGGCAAAGCAATGCCTCTGCTTTTTAATATGCTGTCTAGGTTGGTCATAACTTTGCTTCCAAGGGGCAAGTGTCCTTTAATTTCATGGCTGGAGTCACCATCTTCAGTGATTTTGGAGCCCCCCAAAATAAAGTCTGCCACTGTTTCCACTGTTTCCCCATCTATTTGCCATGAAGTGATGGGACCAGATGGCATGATCTTAGTTTTCTGAATGTTGAGCTTTAAGCCAACGTTTACAGTCTCCTTTTTCACTTTCATCAAGAGGCTCTTTAGTTCTTCACTTTCTGCCATAAGGATGGTGTCATCAGCATATCTGAGGTTATTGACATTTCTCCCAGTAATCTTGATTCCAGCTTGTATTTCATCCAGCCCAGCATTCCTCATGATGTACACTGCATATAAGTTAAATAAGCAGGGTGACAATATACAGCCTTGATGTACTGCTTTCCCTACTGGAACCAGTCTGTTGTTCCATGTCCAGGTCTAACTGTTGCTTCCTGACCTGTGTAAAGATTTCTCAAAAGGCAGGTTGGGTGGTCTGGTATTCCCATCTCTTTCAGAATTTACCACCGTTTGTTGTTATCCACACAGTCAAAGACTTTGACATAGTCAGTAAAACAGAAGGAGATATTTTCTGGAACTCTTTTGCTTTTTTGATGATCCAGTGGATGTTGGCAATTTGATCTCTGGTTCCTCTGCCTTTTCTAAAACTAGCTTGAACATATGGAAGTTCACAGTTCATGTACTGTTGAAGCCTTGGTTGGAGAACTTTGAGCATTACTTTACTAGAGTGTGAGATGGGTGAAAATGTGTGATAGTTTGAGCATTCTTTGGCATTGCCTTTCTTTGGGATTGGAATGAAAACTGACCTTTTCCATTCCTGTGGCCACTGCTGAGTTTTCCAATTTGCTGGCATACTTAGTACAGCACTTTCACAGCATCATCTTTTAGGATTTTAAGTAGCTCAACTGGAATTCCATCACTTCCACTAGCTTTGTTTGTAGTGATGCTTCCTAAGACCCATTTGACTTCACATTCTAGGGTGGCTGGCTCTAGGTGACTGATCATACCATCATGATTATCTGGCTCGTGAAGATCTTTTTTTGTACAGTGTTTTTTTGTGTATTCTTGCCACCTCTTCTTGACATCTTCTGCTTCTGTTAGGTCCATAACATTTCTGTCTTTTATTGTGCCCATCTTTGCATGAAAAGTTCCCTTTATATCTCTAGTTTTCTTGAAGAGATCTCTAGTCTTTCCCACTCTATTGTTTTCCTCTTATTTCTTTGCACTGGTCACTGAGGAAGACTTTCTTATCTCTCTTTGTTCTTCTTTGGGACTCTGCATTCAAATAGGTATATCTTTCCTTTTCTCCTTTGCCTTTCACTTTTCTTCTTTTCACAGCTAGTTATAAGACCTCCTAGTACCACCATTTTGCCTTTTTGCATTTCTTTTTCTTGGGCATGGTCTTGATCCCTACCTCCTATACAATGTCATGAACCTTCATCCATAGTTTTTCAGGCACTCTGTCAGATCCAATCCCTTGAATCTATTTCTCACTTCCACTGTATAATCCTAAGGAATTTGATTTAGGTCATACCTGAATGGTCTAGTCATTTTCTATACTTTCTTCAACTTAAGTCTTTGTGACCCCATGGAATATAGCCCACCAGGCTCCTCTGGAATTCTCCAGGTAAGAATACTGGTGTGAATTGCCCATTCCCTTCTCAGGTATCTTCCTGACCCAGGGATCGAACCCAGGTCTCCTATATGGCAACAAAATCCTTTATCATCTGAGCCACTGTTTATCTAGTATTTTTCCTAGTTTATAATTTTCTCCTGAGTAGTCACTCTCCTTTCAAGAATGTTTTCTTCACTCCAGATTTATTGGGTACTAATTTAAATTTCAAACAACATAAATGGATTCTGGCTAACTTCAGAACAATATAAGTTCATTTGAAAAATATCTGGTACCATACAGAACTGAAGTAAAAACACACTGAGTCAGATTGGAAAACAAGTATGCATGAATCCAGAAAACTAAGCCAAAGTGATTTTATAGAAACATTCTGTTTAAAGTGATCCAGTTGGATCTAATATCAACAGGAATGTGACACTACTTTTTGAGTGATAAATAATTTTTCAACTTTCCTTATATCTTCTACTCACTTCCTCAAAGCTTTAGAGTGCATCATTGTGCATCAGTTTGGCAGAAACTAAATTGTGAACTAAGGATCAGGCTATCAGGAACAATGGAGAAAGACCTGGCACTTTGGTTCGTAGTTGAGGCAGGTTCTTGATATTTTTTATGAGACACTCACCCAGGGATGCATCTTTCCTGCTATAGAATGTAAAGGATTTGCAGGTCTACCTTGGACTTCCAGGTGGCATTAGTGGTAAAGAACCTGCTGCCAATGCAGGAGAAGAAAGAGATGCAAGGTTCAATCCCTGGGTTGAGAAGATCCCCTGGAGAAGGAAATGGCAACCCACTCCAGTATTCTTGCCGGGAAAATCCCCTGGACAGAGGAAGCTGGCTGGCTACAGTCTATGGTATCACAAGGAGTTGGACACGACTGAAGCAACTCAGCATACACAGTTAGGGAATTTACCACACACACACACACACACACACACACACACACACACGCACATATGGATTTCAATTAGTCAAAGACTGATAAATAGCCATTATATTAAAAAAAAACTATATGACATGATTTTAAAGAAAAATTTATGTAGCATAGGAAAATACATGGTTTGTCAAACTTACACTATAGGAAACACAGTGTAAGTAAAAAGAAAACTAAGAAAACACATATTTTTTCTCCTATAATCAAAATTTAATTTGGAATGATACATGTAATAGAAAGGAACAAGAAAATACAAAATTAGTGATATACTATTCTAGAGCTTGGTTATGTGATTAGAACTCATTTGTACTCTCTTCTGAATCTTTCCATTATTGTTAACAAATACTACTACAGATATTTTAAGTATCAATTTAATACAGGGAATTCAATTATTGAAAAAATAGTTAAGTGGTTAGAGGTATCAGTTCAGTTCAGTTCAGTCGCTCAGTGGTGTCCAACTCTTTGCAACCCCATGAACCACAGCACTTCATGGCACATAGATGGGGAAACAGTGAAAATAGTGGCTGACTTTATTTTTCTGGGCTCCAAAATCACTGCAGATAGTGCTTTCAGCCTTGAAATTAAAAGACACTTACTCTTTGGAAGGAAAGTTACAACCAACCTAGACAGCATATTAAAAAGCAGAGACATTACTTTATCAACAAAGATCTGTCTAGTCAAGGCTATGTTTTTTCCAGTGGTCATGTATGGTTGTGAGAGTTGGACTATAAAGAAAGCTGAGCACTGAGGAATTGATGCTTTTGAACTGTGATGTTGGAGAAGACTCTTGGAGAGTCCTTGAACTGCAAGGAGATATAACCAGTCTATCCTAAAGGAGATCAGTCGTGGTTGTTCATTGGAAAGACTGATGCTGAAGCTGAAACTCTAATACTTTGGCCACCTGATGCAGACAGCTGATTCATTTGAAAAGACCCTGATGCTGGGAAAGACTGAGGGCAGGAGGAGAAGTGACTCTATTAAGCAATATTCAGCATTTACATTATTTTGTGTTATAGTTGGTGTACTTGTTGAATTACATGCTATCATGTTTAATTTTGAGAAACTTAAAATGTTAAATCTATACATCAACATTTCTACAGAAAAAAGCATGTTTAGTTTTCAAAATTTTGCGCTGCAACTAAATTTCTAGGAACATTAAGTTCTTTATTATGATGAAAGTTCTATATCAAAATGTAGTTCCAGCAGTGAAATATCAATTAAATATTTTGTTAAGAAGTGCACTGCAACTTCACAGTGTTCTTGTCATAATTTCACCATCAGCTATAATCTAGTAAGGTGCCTACTGGCGCAGGACAAATATGACAGCAAGACTCTCAGGGGATTACTGAAATAGAAAAACATTCAAAGCAAGCTTTCAGCTGGTGTAACTTTTCATCAGGAATCATCTGATAAGTCAATAGGCTGAGAAAAAGTACAAATCCTGTCATCTTTTTGTTAACTTACATTATGAAGCTGACACTGGAGGGGGCAAGGGTAAGAGACAAGAATATGAATTATGTCATGCCTTAGGGGAAGAAAGAGCCATAGCATTAGATTTACATGGCCTGGAGTGGTTCTCACGTCTAAAAAGAAAGCCTTTTCTTTTTCTTTTTTTCCAAACCACTGTCTAGTTATATTTTCTTTTAAATCTGCAGTGATTTTCTGTGAGATTTTCTGTGGCTTATTTGACTTAAAATGGAGCATGCAGTTGAACAGTTGCAAGTACTGACTCTACATGACTTGGGCATCATCTATCATTGCTCATTTTTCTAAACTGTTGGCAAGATCCATGAACCAGTCACTATAGGGAAGCTCTTGGTCACAATTTTAGAGTGAGGCCAGTCACTCTAGAGGAAATACCAAAGGAAAAATTTTTTTTTTACTAGAAGATATTAAAATTTACATTACTGGATCATGATGGACAACATAGAAAACAATTGCCAGGGAAATTTTCAGAAACACTTCATGACTATAAGGAACATAAAAGGAATAACTATGTAAAACTCAAATTCTACAGGTCAGTTTTTGTTTTCATTTTTTTTTTTTTTTTTTTTTTTTTTTAGTTTTTTTTACATGCTTCATGAACCCCTCCCTCCCCAACATCTCTGTCATATGACAGAAGCAACTGATAGTCAGACATGGACTGGATTCAATTCTTACATGACAGTATACATGTAGAATTCCCATTCTCCAATCATCCCACCCTCCCCTCCCTCTGAGTCAAAAGTCTGTATACACATCTGTGTTTTTTCTGTCTTGCATACAGGTCGTCATTGATCTTCTAATTCATATATTGTTTATTTGTATTGGTTTTTTCTTTCTGCTTACTTCACTCTGTATAATTGGCTCCTGAACTTAATGATAGAAAGACAAAACTGTTTTAAGTGCTCTTATGCTAATACAACGGAGAAGGAAATAGCAACCCACTCCAGTGTTTTTGCCTGGAGAATCCCAGGGATGGCGGAGCCTGGTGGGCTGCCATCAATGGGGTCGCACAGAGTCAGACACGAATGAAGCGACTTAGCAGCAGCAGCAGCAGCAGCAGCAGCATGCTAATACAAATGACATGACGAAGGAAAATGTAATGACAATTTGTAACAATACAAGTGAATAATATTCTTTTTACTAAAGTAAAATTTTCATTCCTGAGCTTCTTACAAAACACACACAGTGAGTTACTGTTGCCAAAATTGGATCTATTGTACCATACCGATACCCAATACTATGAGGTGAATCTAAAGACACATAGAGAAAGCAGAAATGGGAATAAGATAGTTTCTAACTAGAAGATATACTCAGCATAGGGATCAGTGTTATGGATTACAGAGGCCTATGGATAACAGCTGCATATGGAGCCACTGTGGAGAATGATAACAAATAAAATGGAAATTTCTCCTACAGAAATTTTGTTCAAAAAAAGAAAATCCCATTAATGATTCTATCGTGCTTCAGTTTAAGGAACTAATGGAAAAATATTGACTCTGGGGTCAGGAATAAAGTTCATTTAGTTCATGATTACTTAATATTGATTTTATATCTTTGAATCTCAATTTCTACCCATATAAATTTTCATTGAATATTTTATGAGCCAACACCTATAAATCCCTTCAATTAATGTTCACTAGATCTGATCTCCTTTCTTATTCAAAGGGGCTAGCCTACTCATTATTGTCAATTAGTTCATACCATAAAATTTATACAGAAGAATGGTGTGAGTACTGAGTAAATACAGTAGTATTACTAGTTGTGGATTGTATTAAAGGACATCCCTTAATAACCTTCTAACTGACTTACCTTTTGGAAAAAACAAACACCACTCCCCCAAATTTTACTTCTTTTATTCCTGAAGTACAAATGTATATATATATATATATATATATGTATATAAATAAAATATATCAGTTCAGTTCAGTCACTCAGTCATGTCCAACTCTGCGACCCCTTGAACTGCAGCACACCAGGCATCCCTGTCCATCACCAACTCCTGGAGAGATATATATATATAGTCTTTGTTCCTAGCAGAGAGCTTCAAAAATTATGTTTCCTAAGTGATAAGACTGCTTCATTATTCTTAGGGGGTGACTGCTGAGGAGCCCCAACAGCTTTAGGATGGGGGATGGTCTCCAGAAGAATCTAACCACACAATTAGAGGGTTTAACCTTTCACTATGACCCCTTCAAACTCCAAGGAGGGAAGATTGAGTTCAGTCATATGGCCAACGACTTAATCTTAATGCCTAGGTAATGAACCCTGAAGAAAAACTCAGAACCACAATCACTGGTGAGCTTCTGGGTGGTGAATGTATCTATGTATTGGGAGAGTGGCTCACCTTGACTCCACAGGGAAAGTAGCTCCTGCCCCCTCCCTCCCAAGACCTTAACCTATTTATCTCTTCTATATGGCTATTCTGTGTTTTATACTTCATTGTAAAACTGTAAGCACAGTGCTTCCAGTAAGTTCTGTGGATCATTCTAACACATTAAACTCGAACAAGGGTCATGGGAACCCCTGAATTTATAGTTAAGCCAAGCAGTGATGTGAGTAGCGTGAGGACCCAACTTGTGGCTGGTGTCTGAAATAAGGGAAGACTTTCAGGGGACATTGGGACTCTCAGCTTGTGGGATCTGACACTAATTCTGTATAGTATCAGAATTTAAGAATGTTGCATGTGATTCAACTTGTGTTATTTGATGCTAACTCTGGGTAGTTGATGTCAGAAGTGAATTAAGTTGGATATTAAGGTTTTGTCAGAAAATTGGCATTGGAATGTAAATCCCATGCTCTGTAATTTTTCTGTGTTTCTGTAGTCATATACTAAATTACCTAACTTCAATGAGTCTCATGTTACTCATTGAAAGCTAGAGCTTCTTTTTGCTCACATTCTTTGTCATAGCATCAGTATCCTGTTATCACCCTTGGATGACTTCTATATATATATGTGTATGTTCTGTCCTGAGACCTTGAGTCTCACTCCTTTAATGGTCTCATTTCTACATCTATCTCAGCTATCCATCCCTATTAATTATCCTTATGTCTTAATATTTTCATAATTGAAAATCAAATCAAATACTTATATATCCAATAATCTCACCAAAACCATATAAATTCTTCATTGTACCTGGTTATATAACCATCCTTCAATCTCATAAGAAGATCCAAGCCATTGAATAGTATCAACTTCTCTGTGCTCATCAGCTTTTTTACTTCTCTTAATTACATAGCTAAATTATGGACCAACATTAAAATATTTTGTTATTAATATACTCACCCACTGAGCTCCAGTGTTATTCCAATATATTCTTGTTAAAAACTGCAGCCTTTAGTAAATAAATGTATGGAAATTTTGTCCATTCTGTAGCTCAGCATTGATGGAGAAAAGTCATACAACTGTATGTTAGCTCATGCATAAATTCATGACTGCCATTCCTTTTTGGGGCATGTTTTTGGGCCCAGTAATATAATTAAGTACAACTCAGTACACTGCATCACCCTCTGCTCTGTTTCTTGTCTCCTACACGGCATTATTTTCAAAGGTTCTTTTCTTTCTTTCCCAGACATGATCAAGAATAGCTGATAGAATTGCCTCTTGCTGTTTTGAGTTAACAGAAGCCTTGCTATTCACAAACGAGCAGATCTGTTTTCTATTTGCACCCATTTTTTCCTCCTTTCTGTTACAGAATTTTTTCCCTTCTAGCAAAGGGCAAATGTACCACCTGTATTATGAATTGAATACCCTCTTACCTTAGAAACATTCCCCCTTTATTTATTCCCACAGTCTTCTGAGTATTTGATCATTAAACTTTTAAAGCATCATGAGGATTAATAGACAAACTCCTCATTAACTGCTATTTTAATAGCAAACAAACTTAAAATAGCAACAACAATAAAAGCAACATTAGTCTGAATTTCACTGAGATCTTTGATATGTTTGCAAACACTCATTGCATCATCATTTCAGTTTTATTCTAATAGTTGAGCTTTTCAAAAGTTTCCTAGGACCCACTGACTTCACAACTGAATTCCTGTCAATTTACTAAACTCTAGCCGTGAACTTCCTGAGGTTCAAGCTGGTTTTAGAAAAGGCAGAGGAACCAGAGATCAAATTGCCAACATCCACTGGATCATGGAAAAAGCAAGAGAGTTCCAGAATAACATCTATTTCTGCTTTATTGACTATGCCAAAGCCTTTGACTGTGTGGATCACAATAAACTGTGCAAAATCCTGAAAGAGATGGGAATACCAGAGCACCTGACCTGCCTCTTGAGAAATCTGTATGCAGGTCAGGAAGCAACAGTTAGAACTGGACATGGAACAACAAACTGGTTCCAAATAGGAAAATGTGTATGTCAAGGCTCTACATTCTCACCCAGCTTATTTAATTTATATGCAGAGTACATCATGAGAAACGCTGGACTGGAAGAAACACAAGCTGGAATCAAGATTGCCGGGAGAAATATCAATAACCTCAGATATGCAGATGACACCACCTTTATGGCAGAAAGTGAAGAAGAACTAAAAAGCCTCTTGATGAAAGTGAAAGAGGAGAGTGAAAAAGTTGGCTTAAAGCTCAACATTCAGAAAACGAAGATCATGGCATCCGGTCCCTTCACTTCATGGGAAATAGATGGGGAAACAGTGGAAACAGTGTCAGACTTTATTTTTTTGGGCTCCAAAATAACTACAGATGGTGACTGCAGCCATGAAATTAAAAGACGCTTACTCCTTGGAAGAAAAGTTATGACCAAACTAGATAGCATATTCAAAAGCAGGGACATTATTTTGCCGACTAATGTCGGGCTAGTCAAGGCTATGGTTTTTCCTGTGGTCATATATGGATGTGAGAGTTGGACTGTGAAGAAGGCTGATCTCTGAAGAATTGATGCTTTTGAACTGTGTTGTTGGAGAAGACTCTTGAGAGTCCCTTGGACTGCAAGGAGATCCAACCAGTCCATTCTGAAGGAGATCAGCCCTGGGATTTCTTTGGAGGGAATGATGCTGAAGCTGAAACTCCAGTACTTTGGCCACCTTACGCGAAGAGTTGACTCATTGGAAAAGACTGTGATACTGGGAGGGATTGGGGGCAGTAGGAGAAAGGGACATCCGAGGATGAGATGGCTGGATGGCATCACGGACTCGATGGACATGAGTCTGAGTGAACTCCGGGAGTTGGTGATGAACAGGGAGGCCTGGCGTGCTGCGATTCATGGGGTCACAAAGAGTCGGATACGACTGAGCGACTGAACTGAACTGAACCTTGGCTAACATCATTCCTCTCAATCTACATATTCCGACCTCCAACTCTATTAAGCAAGTATGTATTTTAACTTTAATCATATTGAAATATTAATACTGTTTAATTTTAAAATGTGTTGTTTTGAAATATTCTTTCTCTTGGTTTTCCTGGTATTGTGTTTGCCTAAGCTCACTTACAGGTTTTATCTCAATTATAAATGTTTCAGTCATTTTTTTGGCATAATTCTGCTTTATATGTTTTTTTCAGGATACATCCTAGGCTGTTTTCTTTTGTAAGCTCAGTCTTCCAATCAGTTCTTTAGTATATATTTATATGTTAATAACTCTCAAGTATATATATATAAAGTATAAGTATATATATATATATATATAAAGACCTGGATTTTAAGCTCCAGACAAACATTCCAATGCCTACTTTGCATCTTTCCTGGTTTTATGGAAGCATCCACATTTAAAATGTCTGAAATAAAAACTATAATTGCTTAGGTAACTGAAACTGTATGATACAGTTTTTTCCAAATTGGTGACACATTCTGTCTACCTATGTATTCACACCAGAAAACGGAAAGTTATTCTGAGTAATTTTCTCTCAAATACTGCATCAAATCATTAATATATCTTGTCATTTTTAGCTCCTAAATATATATCTAATTTGTTAATTTATCAGAATATTTGTATTATGCCTATGGTTCTCTCTTTTCTCTGCAAACTCTAGCCACACTGGGCTTCTTTCATTTCCATGCACTTGCCAAGCACTGTAACTCTATGAAGGTTCTATAAGTTCAGTTCAATCACTGAGTCTTGTCCGACTCTTTGCAACCCCATGAATTGCAGCACTCCAGGCCTCCCTGTCCATCACCAACACCCAGAGTTCACTCAAACTCATGTTCATCGAGTCAGTGATGCCATCCAGCCATTTCATCCTCTGTGATCTCCTTCTCCTCCTGCTCCCAATCCCTCCCAGCATCAGGGTCTTCTCCAATGAGACAACTCTCCACATGAGATGGCCCAAGTATTGGAATTTCAGCTTCAGCATCAGTCCTTCCAATGAACACCCAGGACTGATCTCCTTTAGGACGAACTGGTTGGATCTCCTTGCAGTCCAAGGGACTCTTCAAGAGTATTATCCAACACCACAGTTCAAAAGCATCAATTCTTTGGCACTCAGCTTTCTTCACAGTCCAACTCTACATCCATACATGACTACTGGAAAAAGCATAGCCTTGACTAGATGGACCTTTGTTGGCAAAGTAATATCTTTGCTTTTTAATATGCTATCTAGGTTGGTCATATCTTTCCTTCCAAGGAGTAAGCATCTTTTAATTTCATGGCTGCAATCACCATCTTCAGTGATTTTGGAGCCCCCAAAAATAAAGTCTGACACTGTTTACACTGTTTCCCCATCTATTTCCCATGAAGTGATGTAACCAGATGTCATGGTCTTAGTTTTCTGAATGTTGAGCTTTAAGCAAACCTTTTCACTCTCCTCTTTCACTTTCATCAACAGGCTCTTTAGTTCCTCTTCACTTTCTGCCATAAGGGTGGTGTCATCTGCATATCTGAGGTTATTGACATTTCTCCAAGCCATCTTGATTCCACCTTGTGCTTCTTCCAGCCCAGCATTTCTCATGATATAATCTGCATAGAAGTTAAATAAGCAGGGTGAGAATATACAGCCTTGACGTACTCCTTTTCCTATTTGGAACCAGTTTGTGGTTCCATGTCCAGTTCTAACTGTTGCTGCCTGACCTGCATATACGTTTCTCAAGAGGCAGGTCAGGTGGTCAGGTATTCCCATCTCTTTCAGATGTTTCCACAGTTTATGTGATCCACACAGTCAAAGGCTTTGACATAGCCAATAAAGCAGAAATAGATGTTTTTCTGGAACTCTCTTTCTTTTTTGATGATCCAGTGGATGTTGGCAATTTGATCTCTGGTTCCTCTGCCTTTTCTAAAGCCAGCTTGAACATCTGGAAATTCATGGTTCACTTAATGCTGAAGCCTGGCTTGGAGAATTTTGAGCATTACTTTACTAGCATGTGAGATGAGTGCAACTGTGCAGTAGTTTGAGCATTCTTTGTCATTGCCTTTCTTTGGGATTGGAATGAAAACTGACCTTTTCCAGTCCTGTGGCCATGGCTGAGTTTTCCATATTTGCTGGCATATTGGGTGCAGCACTTTCATAGCATCAGCTTTCAGGATTTGAAATAGTTCAACTGGAATTCCATCACCTCCACTAGCTTTGTTCGTAGTGTTGCTTTCTAAGGTTCACTTGACTTCACATTCTGGGATGTCTGGCTCTAGGTGAGTGAACACACCATTGTGATTATCTGGGTCGTGAAGCTCTTTTTTGTACACTCTTCTATGTATTCTTGCCACCTCTTCTTAATATCTTGTGATTCTGTTAGGTCCATACCATTTCTGTCTTTTATTGAGCCTGTCTTTGCATGAAATGTTCCCTTGGTAACTCTAATTCTCTTGAAGAGATCTCTAGTCTTTCCCATTCTGTTGTTTTCCTCTATTTCTTTGCATTGATAGCTGAGGAAGGCTTTCTTATCTCTTCTTGCTATTCTTTGGAACTCTGCATTGAGATGCTTATATCTTACCTTTTCTCCTTCCTTTTCATTTCTCTTCTTTTCATAGCTATTTGTAAGGCCTCCCCAGACAGCCATTTTGCTTTTATGCATTTCTTTTCCATTGGGATGGTCTTGATTCCTATCTCTTGTACAATGTCACTAACCTCCATCCATAGTTCATCAGGCACTCTATCAGATCTAGTCCCTTAAATCTATTTCTCACCTCCATTGTATAATCATAAGGGATTTGATTTAGGTCATACCTGAATGGTCCAGTGGCTTTCCCCACTTTCTTCAATTTTAGTCTGAATTTGGCAATAAGGAGTTCATGATCTGAGCCACAGTCAGCTCCTGGTCTTGTTTTTGCTGATTGTATAGAGCTTCTCCATCTTTGGCTGCAAAGAGTGCAATCAATCTGATTTCAGTGTTGACTATCTGGTGACTGAAACTGTAATCACAGAAAACTAGCCAATCTGATCACATGGACCACAACCTTGTCTAACTCAATGAAACTAAGGCATGCCCTGTGGGGCCACCCAAGATGGGATGGTCATGGTGGAGAGGTCTGACAGAATGTGGTCCACTGGAGAAGAGAATGGTAAACTACTTCACTATTCTTGCCTTGAGGACCCCATGAATAGTATGAAAAGACAAAATGATAGGATACTGAAAGTGGAAGTCCCTGGGTCAGTAGGTGCCCAATATGCTACTGGAGATCAGTGGAGATTTAACTCCAGAAAGAATGCAGGGATGGAGCTAAAACAAAAACAATAGCCAGTTGTGGATGAGACTGGTGATAGAAGCAAGGTCCGATGCTGTAAAGAACAATATTGCATAGGAACCTGGAATATCAGGTCCATGAATTAAGGCAAATTGGTCGTGGTCAAACAGGAGGCGGCAAGAGTGAACATCGACATTCTAGGAATCAGCGAACTAAGGTGGACTGGAATGGGTGGATTAACTCAGATAACCATTGTATCTACTATTGCGGGCAGGAATCCCACAGAAGAAATGGAGTAGCTATCATGGTCAACAAAAGAGTCCAAAATGCAGTACTTGGATACAATCTCAGAAACGACAGAATGATCTCTGTTCGTTTCCAAGGCAAACCAGTCAATATTACAGTAATCCAAGTCTATGCCCCAACCAGTAATGCTGAAAAAGCTGAAGTTGAATGGTTTTATGAAGACCTACAAGACCTTTTGGAACTAACACTCAAAAAAAAAGATGTCCTTTTCATTAAAGGGGACTGGAATGCAAAAGTAGGAAGTCGAGAAACACCTGGAGTAACAGGCAAATTTGGCCTTGGAGTACCGATGAAGTAGGGCAAAGGCTAATAGAGTTTTACCTAAGGGAACGCACTGGTCATGAAGGTTCTATAGGGACAGTTAAATCAAACTGATTCAATCAAAAGTCTCACAGTTTGAGGTAAAATCAGTTGAATTTATTTCTCCTAGATAGAGAAGTACGTGCAGAGAAAAATACAGAATACTTATTAAAAAGTTGATCCTACTAATTTATAGCTGTAGCAGGCAGAGCATATCCATAGGCATGACACCTATTTTTAAGGATAGGGCTTTAAAAAATTCAAAACACAATATATATGAACAGTTACGCAAATATAGGTCAAAACATTCAGCATAAGCATCCTGTTAGAATATTCCAGTTTATCATGAACTTAATCATCTGAGTTTTATAAAAATGAGACAGGCCTATTCTGCTTATTATTACAGCTCCCTTCAAATTTCTTAAACTATATATATATATAATATTATATATATGTTATATAATATATATTTCTATATATAGTTATATATTTTTCTATATATAGTTATTATATATAGATATAGTTTTCTATATATCTGGCTTTTAATTTATTTTTAGAAATTAATTTATTTAATTGGAGACTAATCACTTTACAATATTGTGATGGATGTCATACATTGACATGAATCAGCCACGGGTATGCATGTGTCTCATGGTCCCCGAACCCCTTCCCTCCTCCCTCCACATCCCTTCCCTCTGGGTTGTCCCAGTGCACTGATTTTGAGTGCCCTGTTTCATGGATCTAACTTGGACTGGTCATCTATTTCACATGCGGTAATATACATGTTTCAATGGTATTCTCTCAAATTATCCCACCCTTACCTTCTCCCACAGAGTTCAAAAGTGTGTTCTTTGTATCTGTGTCTCTTTTGCTGTTTCACATGTAGGGCCATCATTACCATCTTTCTAAACTGCATATATATTTTTCATGGTAAGTGTTCACATTAGTTTCCCTGAAGTTGTTCATGTTGTCAGAAATCTTAAATGTGTTACTGTTGTTTTAGTTTTTGCCTATTTAACAAGAAAATAAACAAAAAACTCTGTTAGAATTTTGTATAAATGTGTACTTTGTTTATAGAACTGACTCAGTGTGCTAAGTATGTATTTTGTCATATATTCAACTTACAAAGGGACTAATATAGTCACATATTCACATTCCTCTTGACTTAATGCTGTTTTGCAATAAAGATGATAATTAAGTATAAGCCATCTATAGGATTCTGCCCTAGGCCTTCTTTTCATTCTATGGATTCTCTCTGGTCACCAAGTTGTGTCAGATTCTCATGACCCTGTGGACCATAGCCCACCTAGCTCCTCTGTTCATGGGATTTTCTTGGCAAGAATACTGGAGTGGGTTGCTACTTCTTTCTCCAGGAGATCTTTCCACTGTGATCCATCCTGCATCTCCTGCATTGGCAGGCAGATTCTTTACCACTGAGCCACCTGGGAAGCCCATAAATGCTATTAATAAGAGATTAAAGTGCTATTTCATGCTCATGAACATTGGTCTTTTTAATGAAAATGGTTTGGAAGTTTTTTAATCTTTTATTTATTTTTAGTATTTGCTATATTGTACAATAAGGTTTGGAAATTTTAATTTAGTGCCTAGATTTCTTTGGGTCTGTTGACAAACAACATGGACCTCAGTTTCTAAAACACAGCCAGTTGTAGTCTCTGTTATCCATCAACAGATTGGAATGGATAAAGAAAACGTGGTGCATGCATATAGTGGAATGTTCCTCTGCTATTAAAAAGAACGAAATAATGCCATTTGCAGCAACATGGAGGGATCTGGAGATTATCATGCTAAGTGAAGTAAGTCAGACGAAGACAAGTATCATGATATTGGTTATACACAAAATGTTAAAAAATGATACAAGTGAAAATTACATGATACAAGTGTACTTATTTACAAAATAGATATAGACTCACAGACTTAGAGAGTGAATTTATGGTTACCAGGGGAAAAAGGTGAGGGGGAGGGATGGGATTGACATGTACATACCATTATATTTAAAATGGATAACCAACAAGGACCTATTGTATAGCACAGGGTATGCTGCTCAATATTCTATAATAACCTAAATGGGCAAGATTTTTGAAAGAGAATAGATACATGTATAAATGAATCACTTTGCAATACAACAGAAACTAATATAACAAGTTATACAACTATACTTATATAACTATGCTCCTGTATAAAAATGTGTATTAATGTAAAAAGAAAATCTGTGGGGAAAATATGAGAGGCAGCTACCAAATTATCCAATATGGAGACTTGAGCATTCTTTATATTCTTTTATTTTTTGTCTTCTCTGCTTCAGCTTTCTCCATGCCACAACTACCACATACTAAAAGCCAGATTCTTGACATCTTATCATTGTCCCTTTCTAATCCATTTTTCAAACTGAAAGCAGACTGATATCTTTAAAACCTAAAAGATCACAATATGTTAAAATCTTTCAACAGTTCTCTATATTCTCAAATATAAAGTCCATACTCCTAAACAAAGCTAATTAGAACTTCTACTACATGGATGTTTTACTCTTCTGCCTCACCACTGGCTAGGCCCCTAAGTTTTCAATCATGTAATGTTCTGGAAACATTGTGTTCTTTACACTTTCAGTCCTTTTATATGTGCTTATTCTCACCTTGGAATAATCTGCCTCTACTCACTCACCAGGGAATAATCTGCCCCTGAGACCTCAGACAAAAAGTGGTCCACTGGACAAGGGAATAGAAAACCACTTCAGTATTCTTGCTTTGAGAACCCCATGAACAGTATGAAAAGGCAAAAAGACAGGACACTGAAAGATGAATCCCCCATGTTGGTACGTGCCCGATATGCTACTGGAGATCAGTGGAGAAATAACTTCAGAAAGAATGAAGAGACAGAGCCAAAGCAAAAAAAAAAAAAAAAAATACTCAGTTGTGGCTGTGACTTGTGATAGAAGCAAAGGCCGATGCTGTAAGGAGCAATATTGCATAGGAACCTGGAATGTGAGGCCCATGAAGCAAGGCAAATTGGAAGTGGTCAAACAGGAGATGGCAAGACTGAACATTGACATTTTAGGAATCAGCGAACTAATAGACTTTTGACAAGAGAATGAATTGGTAATAGCAAACACCCTCTTCCAACAACACAAGAGAAGACTCTACACATGGACATGCAGATGGTCAATACCAAAATTAGCTTGATTATATTTTTGCAGCCAAAGATGGAGAAGCTCTATACAGTCAGCAGACACAAGAGTGGGAGCTGACGGTGGCTCAGATCATGAACTCTTTATGACCAAATTCAGACTAAAATTGAAGAAAGTAGGGAAAACCACTAGACCATTCAGATATGACCTAAGTTGAATCCCTTATAAGTGTACAGTGGAAGTGAGAAATAGATTTAATGGGCTAGATCTGATAGAGTGCCTAATGAACTATGGGATGAAGTTTGCGGCACTGTACAGAAGGCAGGGATCAAGACCATCCCCAAGAAAAAGAAATGCAAAAAGGCAAAATGGCTGACTGAGGAGGCCTTACAAATAGCTGTGAAAAAAAGAGAAGCAAAAGGCAAAGGAGAAAAGGACAGATATACCCATTTGAATGTAGAGTTCCAAAGAACACCAAGGAGAGATAAGAAAGCCTTCCTCAGTGATAAGTGCAAAGAAATAAGAGGAAAACAATAGAATGGGAAAGACTAGAGATCTCTTGAAGAAAATTAGATACCAAGGGAAGATTTCATACAAAGATGGGCTCAATAAAAGACAGAAATGGTATGGAACTAACAGAAGCAGAAGATATTAAGAAGAGGTGGCAAGAATACACGGAAGAACTATACAACAAAGATCTTCACGACCCAGATAATCACGATGGTGTGTTCACTCACCTAGAGCCAGACATCCCAGAATGTGAAGTCAAGTGGGCCTTAGGAAGCATCACTACGAACAAAGCTAGTGGAGGTGATGGAATTCCAGTTGAGCTGTTTCAAATCCTGAAAGGTGATGCTGTGGAAGTGCTGCACCCAATATGCCAGCAAACTTGGAAAACTCAGCAATGGCCACAGGACTGGAAAAGGTCAGTTTTCATTCCAATCCCAAAGAAAGGCAATGCCAAAGAATGCTCAAAATACCACACAATTGCACTCATCTCACATGCTAGTAAAGTAATGCTCAAAATTCTCCAAGCCAGGCTTCAGCATTAAGTGAACTGTGAACATCCAGATGTTCAAGCTGGTTTTAGAAAAGACAGAGGAACCAGAGACCAAATTGCCAACATCTGTTGGATTATTGGAAAAGCTAGAGAGTTCCAGGAAAACATCTATTTCTGATTTATTGACTGTGTCAAAGCCTTTGAATGTGTGGATCATCACTAACTGTGGAAAATTCTTAGAGATGGGAATACCTGACTACCTGACCTGCCTTTTGAGAAATCTGTATGAAGATCTGGAAGTAACAGTTAGTTGTGGACATGGAAAAACAGACTGGTTCCAAATAGGAAAAGGAGTATGTCAAGGCTATATACTGTCACCCTGCTTGTTTAACTTATATGCAGAGTACATTATGAGAAATGCTGGTCCACATGAAACACAAGCTGGGATTAAGAATGCCAGGAGAAATATCAATAACCTCAGATATGAAGATGACAGCAGCCTTATAGCAGAAAGTGAAGAAGAACTAAAAGTCCTCTAGATGAAAATGAAAGAAGAGAGTGAAAAAATTTGGCTTAAAACTCAGCATTCAGGAAACTAGGATCATGGCATCTGGTCTCGTCACTTCATGGCAAATAGATGGGGAAACAGTGTGAAACAGCAACAGACTGTGTTTTGGGGGGGGGGGCTCCAAAATCACTGCAGATGGTGACTGCAGCCATGAAATTTAAAGACACTTCCTCCTTGGAAGAAAAGTTATGACCAACCTAGATAGCATATTGAAAAGCAGAGACATTACTTTGTCAACAAAGTCCATCTAGTGAAAGCTATGGTTTTTCTAGTAGTCATGTATGGATGTGAGAGTTGGACTAGAAAGAGAGCTGAGTGCCCTAGAATTGATGGTTTGGACTATGGTATTGGAAAACACTCTTGAGAGTCCCTTGGACTTCAAGGAGATCCAACCAGTACATCCTAAAGGAAATCAGTCTGGGTGATCATTGGAAGGACTCATGTTGAAACTGAAACTCTAATACTTTGGCCACCTGATACGAAGAGCTGACTCATTTGAAAAGACTGATGCTGGGAAAGATTGAAGGCAAGAGGAGAAGGGGGCGACAGAGAAATAAATGGTTGGATGGCATCATCTACTCAATGATCATGCGTTAAGTAAGTTCTGGGAGCTGGTGATGGACAGGGAGGCCTGATGTGCTGCAGTCCATGGGGTCGCAAAGAGTCAGACAGGACTGAGAGACTGAACTGAACTGAGCTGAGACCTTAAAAGGCTTTCCTTACCAGAATGTTGGCTGTTCTTATAATTCCTTATAATTTCTTCAAGTTAACACTTAGATGTATTTTTTGGAAAACCTTTATGGGGGTTCCCAGGTGGTGCACTGGTAAAGATTCTGCCTGCAGTACAAGAGACATGGGTTAGATCCCTGGGTAAGGATGATCTTCTGTAGTAGGAAATATCCACTTGCTATAGTATTTTTGCCTGGAAAATTTCATGAACAGAGGAGCCTGGCAGGCTATAGTTCATGAGGTCACAAAAACTCAGACATGACTTAGCACAAACACACATACGTATCATAGATGTCTTGTGTTCAGACACGGTGTCTTAACGTTGAATCCAGTGGCTACCTAACAGGATGCTTGTCACATACATGTCATTTCAAAATATTCCACAAAGTTAACAAATTTAATATTCACTCCTCAAAATTGAACTATTATTTAAACTTTTCTGCAGAAATATATTTTATTCCTTTTTATAAAAAACGTATCCAAGAATATATCAGCCCATTTTTGTTTGTTATGTGTATGGGAAACAGGGGTGAAGTGAAGTGAAAGTCGCTCAGTCGTGTCTGACTCTTTACGTCCTCATGGACTACATAGTCCATGGAATTCTCCAGGCCAGAATACGGGAGTGGGTAGTCCTTTCCTTCTCCAGAGCATCTTCACAACCCAGGGACTGAACCGAAGCCTCCCACATTGCAGGCGGATTATTTGCCAGGTGAGCCACAGGGAAGCCCAAGACTACTGGAGTGGGTAGTCTATCCCTTTGCCAGGGGATCTTCCCAACCTAGGAATCGAACTGGGGTCCTCTGCATTGCAGGCGGGTTCTTTACCAACTGATTTATCAAAGAAGCCCATGAACAGGGGTGTTTGTGGCAAATAAGATTTTTTTTCCCTTCATTATTTGCTAATAGCAAATATAATCCCAGTACAAATTGCATTTTTTAAGGATTCTTTCTGCTTGAGGAACCTATTAATACTATCAACAGCACTGTTGGGGATTAAAAAAAATTATCTGTGAAAGGATTTAGAACTGATTAAGCACAACAAATGTTACATTTGTGTACCTATTAATAGTTGCCTCTTAACTGATCTGCCATACTTTCTAATCCTTGATTGCTACTTGTCCTGTTTTCAAACTTTTGAGGGAAAATGCTCAGTTTGTATTTAATTAGTCTAAAAGGCTCATTTACTTTGAATCTGCTTTAAAAAAAAAAAACCAATGGGTTAACTCTTTAAATAATTTATTTTTAACAAAGAATTGAGTATTTTAATTGCCATTTTCAGAAGTTTAAATTTCAAAGAAAATGGAGATTTGTTTTCCTCAGTAATGGAGATTGTTTATAATGTGAGCCTATATCAAAATTAGGAATTATCCATGCTTATAATACTTGAAGTACATGAATGCCTGCATTCTTTTCACAAGTACTTTGTGCATTCTAAACTCCAAGGCAGGCAATGAGCATATTTTTCACTTCTTTAAAGTTCACAGTCTTCTATATAAGAAAATTTAAAACTCAGCATAATGATTCCATTATCATGTTAAGTACAGAGACTTTCCTATCACAAGGGGAGGAATACTTAAATCGTGGAGGTTTTATTATGTATTAAATATTGGTCATTCCCCCATATTTATTGAATTTTTTCTCAGCTTGTTACAGATTCTCAGACAGGGAAGTTTCCTAAACATTGTAGTCAGTGTCAGCTTCTGTTCTTTCCTACACCGTCCCTTCAGTTCTTTGTTCTCACTATGCACTGGCTTGCAAAATCATCATAGTTTCCCAAAAGTCAGTTGGCTTCACTGGCATGAGTTTAACAAATTAGAGTCAAATCCAATACCATCTTTTATTTAATTGTATTATAATTGATTTACAATGTTGTGTTAGTTTCAGGTGTACAGCAAAGTGATTCAGTTATATATGACATGTATTCTTTTTCAATTTTTTTTCTCATAGGTTTTCACAGAATAGTAAGTAGAGTTAACCTGTGCTGGTAATTTGTTGGTTATCTATCTTCTATGTTACTTGCATATGTTAAACCCAAAGTCTTGATTTATCCTTCCCTACCCAAGTTTCCCCTTTGATAAGCATAAATTTGCTTTAGATACCTATGAGCCTGTTTCTGTTTTGTAAATAAGATCATTTATATTATTTTTTAAAATTAGGTTCCACATATGAATGCCATCATATGATATTTGTCTTCACTTAGTATGGTGATCTCTAGGTCCATCCATGTTGCTGAAAATGGTATTATTTTATTACCAACAGAGGAATGGATAAAGAAATATGTACCGCATATTCTTCATCCATCCTCTGTTGATAGATGTTTAGATTGCTTCCACGTCCTGGCTATTGTAAATAGTGCTGTAGTGAAAACTGGGGTGCATGTATGCCTAGGAGTGGAATGGCAAGGTCATGTGCTAGCTCTATTTTTATTTTATTTTTTATTTTATTTTTTTTTTTATTTATTTATTACGTTTATTTTATGTTTATTTATTTATTTATTTTTTCTTACATGCGTTCCAAACATGAACCCCCTCCCACCTCCCTCCCCAACATCTCTCTGGTCATCCCATGCACCTGCCCAGCAAGCTGCACCCTACGTCAGACATGACTGCGATTCAATTCTTACATGACAGTATACATGTTAGAATCCCATTCTCCCAATCGTCCCACCCTCCCCTCCCTCTGAGTCCAAAGTCCGTTATACACATCTGTGTTTTTTCCTGTCTTGCATACAGGGTCGTCATTGCCATCAGTTTTTAAAGACCCTCCATACTGTTCTTCATAGTGGCTGTACCAATTTACATTACCACCAACAGTGGTACTGTTGAATGGTACTGTTGAGTACTTCTCTACTCAATCTCTCCAGCCTTTAGTGTTTGTGGAATTTTGATGATAGCCATTTTGACTGGTGATATCTCACTGTAGTTTTGATTTGCATTTCTGTAATAATTAACGATGTTGAGCATCTTTACATGTGCTTCTTGCCCATCTGTGTGTCTTCTTTGGATAAACATCTGTTTGGATCTTCTGCCCATTTTTTGATTGAGTTGTTTTGTTTTGATGATGTACAACAAACTCATTAGCTGTTTGCAAATTTTGGAGGCTAATCCCTTGTTGGTCACACACATTATTTGCAAATATTTTCTCCCAGTCTCTGGATTGTCCTTTCATTTTGGTTTTTCCTTTGCTATGTAAAAGCTTTTGAGGTTAAGTTGGTTCCATTTGCTTATTTTTGCTTTTATTTCCATTATTCTGTGAGATGGATTGAAAAAGATGCTGTGATTTGTGTCACAAAGTGTTTGCTATGTTTTCCTCTAGGAGCTTTATAGTGTCTGGTTTCATATTTAGGTCTTTAATTCATTTTCAGCTTATTTTTGTGTATGGAGCTGGAGGAGTCAGGCTCCCTGACTACAGCAACAAAACTCTAATCATCAAAATAGTGTAGTTTTGCCACAAAAACATAAATATAGATCCAATGGAACAAGATAGAAAACCCAGAAATAAACTCACACAGCTATAGTTAACCTATGCAAAAAGGAGGCAAGACTACACAATATTGGAAAGACAGTCTCTTCAACAACTGGGGAAAACTGAACAGCTGCATGTAAGAAAATGAAATTAGATCATTCTTTAACATCATACACAAAAATAAGCTTAAAATGTATTAAATACATTAATGTGAGACTGGACACTATAAAATTTCTAGAGGAAAACATAGACAGAACACGCTGCCAAAAACTGCAGCAGTATCTTTTTCAATCCATCTCTCAGAATAATGGAAATAAAAACAAAACTCAATGGGACCTACTTAAACTCAAATGTTTTTGCACATTGAAGGAAGCAATAAAAAATTAAATACAAACTGAGCCTGATCCCTCAAAAAATTTGAAACTAAGAAGAGTAAGTAGCAATCAAGGATTAGAAAGTATGGAAGATCTGTTAAGAGGCAATAGGTAAACAAATGTAAGAGACACAGGTTCGATCTCTGGGTCTGGAAGATCCCTTGGAGGAGAGCATGCAACCCACACCTGTATTCTTTCGAGGAGAATCCCATGGACTAAGAAGCCCGGTGGCCTGGCTTTCCAGGTGGTGCCAGTGGTAAATAACTCACCTGCCAATGCAGGAGACATAAGAGATGTGGGTTCAATCTCTGGATTAAGAAGGTCCCCTGGAGGATGTCATGGCAACCCACTCCAGTAATTCTTGCCTGGAGAATCCCATGGACAGAGGAGCCTCGTGGACTACAGTCCATAGAATGCAAACAGTCAAAGACTACTGAAGTGACTTAGCATGCACACACAAAGTTTTTAGAATATCACAGCTTAAAGAGCAAAACCAAAGCATTTATTCATATTAAAATGTAATGCAAAAAGTTTTATTTTAAATAATACGTTTACAAAACTGGATTTTACTCTACTGGTGGTATTTCTTAAAGTCCTTGTATATTAGCATTCTCTTAAAGAGTAGGCTTTAGAAGCATATTGTGTAAATATGCCATTATTTACAATATTCCAAGATGAGAAATGCTTCTGTATACTTCAATTCACATATATATTTTTTCATTTTTTAAATATAAATTTATTACTTTTAAACATCATAATGTGCCTATATGGTTGAGAAACCAGTTGCTTTTTTATAAGTCTTCTCTCTACTAATATAGTCTATCAAGACACAGAAAACTTGGTGAACAAAGGATTGGAGGACATAGAGCCTCACTTGAAGTGCTTTAATTAGCCTTCCAGTGCTCTCTAGAGCCAACTGATGTAGAAAATTTAGCTGCCTAAATTGAGGAAGGTACACTAGCAGTCCTGGGTATGAACTCAACAAAATTATGTCATTCTTTGCCAGGTAAAAACATGTGCATAACAGACTTTTTCTAGAATGTTCAACTAAGATGCTATCATTTTCAGCACACACAGGAAAAACTCTCTAAATATTGTTTAGCTATAGAAATTGATGGGTGATAATAAACAATTATATAATAGAGAACTAAAGTCTTCAGGCACGTTTCATTTTCAAATAAAACAATGGATAAGTTGTGCTGTAGTATAGGGTCAAATATATTGTTTCATATTATACCTGAAATATTATGACATTATAAGATTGTTTAATCACACTACCCTTAGTTTTTAGGACAGTTATGATTCATTAACAAATCATTTTTATCCACAAAAAATAGCCTCAGTGGCAGTAATAACACTTTTATACCATTTTAATTTTTAAATTCCTAGTCAAAATGTTTTATTTTTTCTTTATCCACATGTAATATTGATTTCAATGCTTCTTTTTAGTTTTATGAATTTAATAATCTTTTCTTTCATGTTTATATTAAACAAAAAATAATACAACAAATACTTTTCCACAATACCTAAACTGACAAAATAGTTGAGCCTGTGTGTGAACATTCACATTCTTATCTTTTATTTGATAGCCTAGGGGAGAAGAATGGAATGAGTTATTTCTAAAGATGCAAATAAGAGCTACTGATATATTTTTATTTGGTAGACTGCCTCATAGAAATATACCAGTAACATTCAATAAAATCAGAATTCTTTGTGGTAAAAAGCTATATCACTGTCTACTTTTATGAGTGAAGATGAAAATATCTGTTGAACATTTTCCAGAATAATTTAAATAATTATCTTATTCCTGTTATGAGTTGAATTGTGTATCCCTCTCCTAAATTCATATTTTTAAAACCTAACTTTCAGTGTCTCAAAATATGAGCTTATTTGGAAATATAATCTTCGGGTTAATATGTGAGAGCCCTAATCCCATATGGCAAGTGCCTTAATGGAAAGGAAACATTTGGAGACATGCACATAAGTAAGGAGTTTGTCATCTGAAGAGATATGAAGAGAAGATGACCATCTACAAGTCAAACAGAGAGGTCTGGAACAGATTCTTCCCCCACAACACACAGAAAGAACCAGTTTTGCTGACTTCTTGCCTACAGAACAGTGTGAGAGAGACAATTGATTCCTGTTGTTTAAGCAGTGAAGTCTGTGGTACCTTGTTATGGCTGCTCTAGAAAATGATTACAACCCCTATGATACATATATGTTTTTAAAAATGGAAGTGATTGCTTTGAGGGAGTGGTGATGAAAAACTCATCTTTCTATAGTCTATCTGGACTTTGGGTTGAAAAAAATTAGCAAAAATAAATTTTATTTGAGAAGAGTTTTATGTAATAATTTATTTTAAAATCTCTTGAAATATATTATTTAGAAAATGTAAATCAGGACCCTAATTTGCAAAATTAATTTTTAAATCAATTATTGTTTATTTTAGAAACCAAATGCATGCCGCTTTTGTCTAGTTTCTCAAAGGATCATTTCAGAAGACATATGGTGAGTTAGCATGACCCATGAATGTCAGCTATTTATTTTTACAACTTTTAGAGAAAGCAGGGCTATTTTAGTAGCAGAAGTTACCAAAAGCTATTTCCATAGTCCTTTTCCCAGCATTATGCATGCTAGAATGAATTAAGAAATCCTAGTTTAATCAGATATTAGACAACAATAAAATGAAACCCATTATATTTAATATTTAATGCTAAGATCAAACAATTAAATGTTCATTGATAATTTTGCATAGTGTACAGTTATACAAATTTTTATCAATGATTAAGTTAATGCAAAACTCCATCCCATCTTTTCTGGTCTGATTTACAATCAGTATATTTCACCTTTGGTACTACTTATGAAATGCCAGTAGAGATAGTGAAAAATTTAGCTGAACATTAAATTAAATAGTTTGTGGTGACTTATAGATAAATGTTACAACTGCCCTGGTATTTTCTCAAGTTAACCTTTTAGGACTGACTGTGGGAAAGGAGAGACAGCAGCAATTGAGAATGACAGGGTCTCATGCCCCTGTTTATCTATGGCAAGTGACAAATCTATCAGTTATTTTCCAGATTAAAGAGACAAACAGTGACCCAGACTAAATTGGGATCATGTTCAAAGTATCAGATACAGTGAAACTAGCACTTTTGTGTTCCTTTATGAAACATGCTTAAAATCATCCATATTTAAAATACCAGTTTAAAGTTATTCAAGTTATTTATTGTAATGCTTACAGTCTACTAACTTTAAAAATTATACACCTATGACAGAGACCACGGTGGCAAAGTAATAGGATGTACAACTCACCTCTCCAATGAATATATAAAAAAAAAATCTACATCTGGAACACTTCTCACTCACTGAAAACCAATTGGTACCTGGCAAGCAGACTCCTGTACAACCAAGACTGTAAGAATGATACACACGTAATCATGGTAGGAAGGGAAGATAAGCGAGCAGGTCAAGACTTGTGTCCCAGGGAGGGGACTTGGAGGAAAAGTAAGATTGCACATTTGCCCTGGAGGGTGGGCAGGCTGAGACTTAGACTGGGTGTCCCAAACCTGGGGTCATCCATATGGGAGAAAAGCCCCTTGGCTAAGTGGAGAACCACTGGGGCAGACAGAAAGGCTAGACAAGGCTAGACTCCATTTGTAAGGACCATGTACATGCTGGCTAGCCAATTTCTGGCAGCAGCCACTGTGCCACAGCTTACAACTCCCATACATACAAACAATATAGAGGCCTGACTTCCCTGGGCAATGGTTCCACATGAAGACAGGGGACAGTAAGCAGCTGTGAGAGACAAAGTTTCCTGCTCCGTAGTCATGTTGGAGCTGTCTGCTGTAGCAGCTGCCAGGTTTCCGATTACTGATTCTCTGTGCAGCTCATCCCGGGGTGACCTAGCCCAAGCTCTGCTCAAACCACACCACTGAGTAGCACTGGGTCTAGGCCAGTCACAACTGGAGAGAAGACTTGACTGTGGCTTGTGGCTGAGCAGAGCTACAGATGACTGTATAGGCAACACATCAGACCTCTGTGTATGCACAGATCCCACTTACTTCAGCACTCCCCTCCTCTGGGACAAAGATCTTGGGATGGGAAGAGGGAAAATCATCCACTTAGAAGAAAAAGAGCTGAGCCCAACTTTCAGGGCTTCTATTCCAGCAACTTGGAATCAGATTCTGCCCCTGACGGGTCTATGACAGCTACTAGGCAGAGAGGAAGTCTTACCTAAAAGTCAGTCCAGCTCTAGCTCCTTTGTCTCTAGCCACATCCATTGCCAAAATGATAGCTGCCATCACATCCCGAGGAAAGACTTATTAACTGGCGTCCAATTGAAATCCAAACCTTTCACCAAGAGCACTAGGCATGTGCAGTCTGCATAGGGACACTCCCACATAAGAACACCCAATAAAGACCACCATAAGTAACTGTTCAACCTAAATACATAGACGCAGAGAAAGTTAAAATTAAAAGAAAGAGAAACTACTCTCAATTGAATGAACAAAACACAAATAATGACATAAACACTTTACCCAGCTAAAGAACTCAAAACATTGGTAATAAAACTGTTAACAAAATTAGGAAAAATAATTGACTAAACAATGAACATTTTAACAAAGAACTAGAATATATAAAAAAGACATAATCAAAAATAATTAATTCAGTAGCTGAAATAAACACACTGCTGCTAAGCTGCTTCAGTCATATCCAACTCTGCACGACCCCATAGACGGCAGCCCACCAGGCTCCCCCGTCCCTGGAATTCTCCAGGCAAGAACACTGGAGTGGGCTGTCATTTCCTTCTCCAGTGCATGACAGTGAAAAGTGAAAGTGAAGTCGTTCAGTCATGTCCAACCCTCAGCGACCCCATGGACTACAGCCCACCAGGCTGCTCTGTCCATGGGATTTTCCAGGCAAGAGTACTGGAATGGGGTGCCATTGCAATAAACACAATAGAAGGAATAAATAGCAGATGAAGTAATATAGAAGAATGCATAAGGAAGCTAGAAGACAGAAAAATATAATACAACCAATCACCAGAACAGACAGGAAAAAAAAATGAAAGCAACCTAAGAGAGCTCTGAAATAACATTTAAGTGTTCCAACACTTGCATTACAGGCAGAGAAGCAGAAAAGGGGATCCAAGGTGTATTTGAAGAAATTATGGTTGAAAATTTCCCTGACCTGAAGAAGGAAACAGATATCCAGGTTCAGGAAGCACAGAAGGTCCCAAATAAGATGAACCTCAAATAGACACCCACCAAACAAAGCTGAAACTCCAAGTACTTTGGCCACCTCATGCGAAGAGTTGACTCATTGGAAAAGACTCTGATGCTGGCAGGGATTGGGGGCAGGAGGAGAAGGGGACGACCGAGGATGAGATGGCTGGATGGCATCACTGACTTGAGGGACGTGAGTCTGAATGAACTCCGGGAGTTGGTGATGGACAGGGAGGCCTGGCGTGCTGCAATTCATGGGGTCGTAAAGAGTCGGACACAACTGAGCAACTGAGCTGAACTGAAGGCATATCATAATTAAAATGGAAAAGGCAAACAGAATTCTAAAAACAACAAGAAAAAGAGAGTTTTATACATGGGAATCCCCTTAAGACTATCACTTGTTTCTCTGCAGATCTTTGCAGGCCAGAGGGAATAACACGATGTATTCAAAAAGGTGAAAGAAAAAACCCTACAACATAAATACTCTACCTAGCAAGACTATCACTTGGAATAGGAAGAGAGATTAAAAAAAAAAAAAGCAAAACTCTCCAGGGAAGAAAAAACTAAAATAATTCAGCAATATTAAATTCATCCTAAAAGAAATGTTAAAGCATCTTCTCTAAATGAAAAAAAAAGGTAATAATATATAGGAAAGGGAAAATTTCACTAAGAAAAGCAAATGTACTTTAAGTTTGGAATAGCACTTAAGCCCGTACATAGATATAAGACAGAAGACAAAGAGGTATAAAAGCAAATGTAAATACAATAAAGTATGAAGGGATAAGCATGAAAACGTAAACTATAATGTCAAAAACAAAATGTGGGATAGGGGAGTATAGAATGTAGACCTTTTAGAATGTGTTTGAACTTAAGTTTAAAACAAGTAGATATAATTATGGGTCAACATATACAAACCTCATGATAACTGCATATCAAAAACCTATGATAAGTACACAAAAATGTAGAAGAAAGGAACACAAGCATAATATTCAAGAAAATTATCAAACCTTAAGGAAACAAGGAAAAAAGATACGAACAGAGGACCACACAACCAGAAAACAGGTAGTAAAATGGCAATAAGTACACACTTACAAATAATTACTTGATGTCAAGGGACTAAAGACTCCAATGAAAAGACATTGGGAGGCTGCTTGGATTAAAAAAAATAAAAAGCAAGACCCTTTAATATGCTATCTACAAGAGAATTCAGGCTGAAGACACACAGTGTCTAAAAGTGAGTGGCAGATGTAAATGACAAGAAGGCAAGGATAGCAATACTCATATCATAGAAAATAGACTTTTAAAGGCTAACAAAAGAAAGACAGCCACCACACAATGATAAAGAAATCAACATGACAAAAGAATATTAAATTCATTAACATGTGTGTCTCTAATATAAGAATACCTAAATATGTAAAGCAAATACCAAGAGACATAAAGGGAGAAACTGACAATAACATGATAATAGCTGTAGACTTTAACATCCTATGAAGATCAATGGACAGATCATCCAGATAGAAAATCAATAAGGCATCAAATGGTCTTAAATGAGATAATATTGGGCTGGCTAAAAAGTTTGGGTTTTCTGTAACATGGTGTGGAAAAACCTGAACTAACTTTTTGGCAATCCAATAGATAGCTAAAGGACATTACATCCAAAAACAGAAGAATACACATACTCTTTAAGTGCACATAAAACATCCAGGATAGACCATATGCCAGCCCACCAAATAAATCTCAACAAATTTAAGAGGCTCAAAATAATATTAAGCATTTTTTCTAACAACAGTGGTGTGAAACTAGAAATCAACTACAGAAAGACAAATGGGAAAAGAACACACACATAGGGACTAAACAATGTGCTACTACAAAACCAACCAGTCAATGGAAAAATGAGAAAATAACTTTACATAAATGAAAATTTAAGTTCAACACTTCAAAATCTATGTGCTATAGCAAAAGCAGCTCTAAAAGTGAAGTAACGATACAGGCCTAACCTATGACCTAAAATAATTAGACAAAATAAAACAAACAAGACCAAATTCAGCAGCAGGAAAGAAATAACAAAGATTAGAGAAGAAATATTAATGAAACCAAGTTCCACTTAACAAACAAACAAACATAAAATTGACAGACTTTTATCCATTTTCACCAGGATGTAAAGAGTGGACCCATAGTACTCCTAGAAGTGAATATAGATGAAATAGTCTTTGGCATAAATCACATGTTTTTGGATCAGTCTTGAAGATAGAAGAAATAAAAGTAAAATAAATAAATGGAACCTAATTAAATAAAAGCTTCTGAACAGCAAAAGAAACCAACAATATTAAAATATGAGTTATGAAGCTGGAGAGAATATTTACAAATGATATGATCAATAATTGGTTAATATCTGAAATATATAAACAGTTGATAATACTCAATATAAAAAATCCAATCAAGAAATGTATAGAAGATCTAAATAGACATTTTTCCAAAAAGGCATACAAATGGCTAACAGACCCATGAAAAGTTGCTCAATGTCTCTAATTATGAGGAATATAAATCAAAACAGCAATGAGATATGAACTTACACTGGTCAGAATGGATGCCATTATAAAGTCTATAAATAAATGCTGAAGAGGATGCATAGTAAAGTGGACGCTCATATACTGTTGCTGGGAATGTAAATTGGTGCAGACAGTAAGGAAAACAGTACAGTGTTTTCTCAAAAAACTAAAGTATAAAACTCATAATCCATCAGTTCCACTTTTCGGTTTGTTATCTACCAAAAAATGAAAACAGCAATCTGAAAAGATACATGCAACTCAGTGTTCACAGCAGTAGTATTTACAATAGCCAAGATACAGATGCAATCCAAATGCCAACACAGATGAATGGATAAAAAATATGGTATATATATATACACACACAATTGAATATTACTCAGCCATGAAATGAACATGAATTGACCTAGAGAATATTATGTTTAGTGAAATAAATCAGAGAGGTAAATTCTATGTGATATCACTTGTATTTGGAATATAAAAAAATAAAAATAAATATTTGTGCAGAGCAGAAATAGACAGATATGGAAAATAGTGGTTACTAAAGGGGAGAAGAAAAGTGAAATATTAGGGGTTTAGGATTAAGAGATGCAAACTACTATATATAAAATGGATATGCAACAAAGATATATTGTATAGCATAGGGAATTATAGCATTATTTTATAATAAAATGTAATGGGGTATAATCTGTAGACACATCAAATTATAATGCTGTATACCTGAAACAAATATAACATTGTAAATCAACTATACTTCAATTTAAAAAATTAAAAATACTCATACATTCTTTTTTTAAAGATTAAATTTAAATGATTTAGGAACATAGGAGAAATCAGATATAGGTAAAAGAAATATATTGATATTTCTTATGTTTAATATTGAATATTTTCATATAAAGTCTGATATTAATGCTTGGCTTTCTATTCCAAAAGCTATTGTGATTCAAATAATTCAAGTATGACTGGTCTTGATTATTCTGAATTTTAAATTCATAGAATTGTGCCTTCTATTATATATAATCAAATCTTCAAAAATATTTATATGCCTAAAATTTAATTTTGATCCATAAAAAAGTCATTGTTTTTTTTTTTAATTTTAATTTTTTATTTTTTTTAAATTTTAAAATCTTTAATTCTTACATGCGCTCATTGTTTTTGATTCTGTATTTAAAACATCATTCTTCTAACTCTAGACTGTATATTGTCTCTATATTTTATCAAACAGTCCTTCAAATAATATTTGAAAATAACTACTAGAAAAAAAGATTTAAAAATTTATTTATTTTTTAGAATGTGTTTGAGCCTATATGACTATCAATCTAAAGCAAGTTGATTTAAGAAGGGGTTACTGTACTCAAAAAATAGGGTAACCACAAATCAAAAACACACAACAGAGTCACAAAACCCCAAAAGAAGGAAACATAGCATAAAATAAAAGGAAATTATTAAACCACAAAAAGAAAAAGGAACAGATAAGAAACACAGAATTAGTAGGAAAAAAGGTTTAAAATGGCAATTAAATCTGTACCTATCAATTAATTACCTTAAATATCAATGGACTAAATGCTCCAACCAAAAGACATACAGTGGCAGATTGGATAAGAAAATGGTAGCCTACAATATGTTACCTACAAGAGACCCACTTTAGGGTAAAGGACATACATAGATTGAAAGTGAAGGGATGGAAAAAGATATTTCATGAAAATGGAAATGACAAGAAAGCAGAGGGTGCAAAACTCAGATGAAACAGACTTTAAAAGAAAGGCCATAATGAAAAATAAAGACACTATACTATTGAAAGGGTCAATACAAAGAGATTTTATGCTTATCAGCATATATATGGTTAATATCGGAGCCCCCTAAAACGTAAAACAAATACTAGCAGACATAAAGGAATTGACAGGAATACAATAGTAGCAGGAGACTTTAACACCCTGCTCTCATCAATAGACAAGTCATCTTGACAGAGAATCAATAAGGCAACAGACATCCTAAATGATAAAGAGCAGTTATACTTCATTGATATTATCAGTATATATATGTGTATATATACACACACACACACACACACACATTCTTTTCTAGTGCACACGGAACATTTTCTAGCATTCGCCACATACTCAGAACAAACCTCAACAAATTTAAGAGCACAAAAATTATCTCAAGTATCTTCTCTGAGCACAATAGAATGAAACTTTAATAGAAATCAACCTCAGAAAAATAAATGAAAACACACAAAAAAAGTTACATAGAGACTAAACAATCTATTAAAAAAAATTAACAGGGAAATCACAGAGGAAATAAAAAAACACACTGAGACAAATGACAATGAAAATATAACCAAACAGAATCTAAGAGATGAAGCAAAAGTCATTCTTAGTGGGAAGTTCCTAGCAATACAGGCCATTCTCAAAACAGAAAATCTCAAATAACCTAAACTACCACTTAAAATAGAAAAATTTGAAAAAAAGAAAAAATCAGCAGAAGGAATGAAATAATAAACATCAGAGAACAAAGACATTTAGAAAAACAATAGGAAAAAATAAAATCAAGGTCTGGTTCTTTGAAAGTATAAATTAAATTGATAAACTTCTGGCCAGGCTTACCAAAAAGAAGTGAGAAAAGCCAAACAAACTTAATATTAATAAAAAAAGGAGACATAACAACTGATACTGTAAATATGCCAAAAAAAGAAAAGTGTAAGTGAATACCATGAACAACTATATGCCAAGAAATTTGATAACCAAGAAGAAATGGACAAGTTTCTAGACACAGCCCATCATAATAGAATCAAGAAGAAACAGATAATTTGAACAGACTGATCACTAGAAGTGAAATTGAGTCTCGGGATGGAAACATACACACACACACACACTCTACAAATAAAAGTTTAAGACCAAATGGCTTCACAGGCAAATTCTACCAGATATACAAATAAGAATTTATCAAACCCTTCTCAAGCTTTTCCAAAAGATCGAAGAGGAAGGAACACTTCCACAAATGTTCTATGAGGCCACCATGACTCTGATATTGAAACTAACAAAGCACCACCAAAAAAGAAAATTAGAGTCCAATATCTTTGATGAATATAGATGTAAAAATTTCCAAAAAAATACTAACAAACTGAATCTATCAACACATAAAACAGATTATATACCACCACCACTGGGGATTCATCCCAAGGTCACAAGGATAGAGCTGCATACTCAAACCAATCAATATGATACGTCATATAAAGAAAAAAAAACACACATTATCACCTCAATAGATATTTAAAAAACATTTGACAAAATTCTTACATCCATTCATAATAAAAACACTTACCAAAGAGAGTATAAAGGGAACATATTTCAAAATAATTAAAGCTATTTATGGCAAACCCATAGCTGATATAATATTCATTGGTAAAAAAGGTAAAAGCCTTCCTGCTAAAATCTGGAACAAAAGAAGGATGCCCACTATTGCCTCTTCTATTCAACAATAGTCAGACAAGAAGCATAAATAAGTTTATCCAAATTGGAAGGGAAGAGGTAAAACTGTTGTTATTTGCAGATGATATCACACACACACACTATATATATATATATGCATAACTCTATAAAGACTCTACACAAAAACTTCTAGAGCAGATAAACAAATTCAGCAAGGTAGCAGGTACAAGATTAACATACAATAATTGGTATTTCTTTACACTAACAATGAAATATCGGATAGGGAATGTAAAAAATATACCTTGTAAAATTACTTCCCAATAATAAATTATTTAAGAATAAACCTGAACAAGGAAGTAAAAAAAAACTTATATGCCAAGAACTGATAAAACATTAATAAAGGATATAGAATGTGATTCAAAGAAAAGGAAAGTTATGCCATAATCTTGGATTGGAAGAATTAATATTGTTAAATGGCCACACTACCCAAAGCAACCTATGGATTTAATGTAATCCCTTCAAATTACCCATGATTGTTTTTTTTTCATTTGCATTCTTTTTGTAAACCATTTATCATTTATTTATTATTATTATTATTATTATTATTACTTTACAATATTGTATTGGTTTTACCATACATCAACACGATGTTTTTGCTGAACTAGAACAAATAATCCTAGAATTTATATGAAACCATAAAAGACCCAGAATTGCCTAAACAATTGTGAAGAAAAGAACAAAGCAGGAGACATAATACCCGGATTTCAGATAGTACTACAAACTTCAGTAATCAAAACCCATAATAAATCTATGGTCAATTAATCTTTGAAAAAGGGGGCAAAAATATCCAATGGGAAAAAGTTTCTTCAGCAAATGGTTTTGGGAACATTGGACAGCTGCATGTAAATCAATGAGGTTAGAACACACCATCTCACCGTACATAAAATAAATTCAAAATGGCTTAAAGACCTCCATAAAACTCCTAGAAGAGATCACAGAAAAAATATTTCCTGACATAAATTGTACCAATGTTTTCTTTGGTCAGCCCCCCAAGGCAATATAAGTAAAAACAAAAACAAATAGAATCCAATCAAATTTACAAGCTTTTTCACAGCAAAGCAGTCCATAAAAAAAAGATAACTTACAAAATGGGAGAAAATATTTGCAAAAGATGCACTGACAAGGGCTTAATTTCCAAAATATACAAACAGCTCATATACTTCAACAACAAAAACACAACTCAATCAAAAAATGTAAGACCTAAATAAACATTACTAAATAGACACATGAAAAGATGCTCAACATCACTCATTATTAAATGCAAATCAGAACAGCGATGTGGTAACACCTCAAACCCTTCAGAATAGTCATCACTAAAAACTACAAATAACAAATGGCAGAGAGGATATACTGTTGGTGGAAATGTTTCTACAATCACTATGGAAAACAGTAGAGAGGTTCCTGAGAAAACCCAAAATAGTATTACCATATATCCAGCATTCCCACTCATAGGCATATATCCAGTCAAAACCAACCCCCAAAAGGTACCTGTACCCCTGCATTCATTGCAACACTATTTACAGTAGCCAAGACAGGGGAACAACCTTAATGTCCACTGACAGAGATGAGTAACTATAGGAGGTGTGGTACATATATACAATGAAATGATACTCAGCCATAAAAAAAGAACTCAGCTACGGCAAAGGCTACCCCACTCGCGGTAGCATGATTCCAACTAAGAGATTAAATTGCAATGTTAAATAACTAAGTAAAATAAGTCAGAAAGAGAAGGACAAACACCATATGATATCACCTATATGTGGAATCTAAAATGGGACACAATTAACCAATCTACAAAACAAACATACTTACTGGACAGGACAAAGAGAACAGACTTGTGGTTACTGAGGCGGTTGGAGGAGGGATGAAGTGGGAGCTTGCAGTTGGCAAATGCAAGCTATTATGTACAGAATGGATACACAACAAGGTTCTACTGTATAGCGCAGAAACTATATTCAATATCCTATGATAAACCAACAGAGAAGAATATTTGAAAAAATGTAAATAAAAATAAAGTTTAACACATACAATAAATAAAAATACCTTCTTGAGTAAGAGAATACAACAGTTAAAAACAGCAAGAATATCTCCTTACCTGGTTAACAATCTCACTGTCAGAATCTGTCTAATGTAACCACTGTAACTCTGTAGTCTGCTAAAAACTTGTAAACTTTAGGGAAACCTTGAAGGGTAAATGGCAGTTAGCTTTGTTCACTTAAGAGGAAGCACTAATATTAGATGAAATGGATGTTCCTTAAACTAAAAATAGAGCTATCATATGATCCAGCAATTCCACTCCTACACATACATCCAGAGAAAACCACAATTCAAAACAATGCATGCATTCTGATGTTCACTGCAGCATTATTTACAATAACCAGGACATCAAAGCAACCTAAATGTCCACTGACAGGAGAATGGATAAAGAAGATGTGGTGCATATATACAATGGAATATTTCTCAGCCATAAAAAATGAAATAATGCCAATTGTAGCAACATGGATGGAGCTAGAGATTATCATACTAAGTGAAGTAAGAAAAAACCGAATACCATGTGATATCACTTATATGTGGAATCTAAAAAAGGCTGCAAATGGACTTATCTACAAAACAGAAGTAGAATTACAGATGTAGAAAATAACCTCACGGTTACCGGAGGGTAAGGGGCAGGATGGATAAACTGGAAGATTAGGATTGACACATACATACTACTCTACATAAAATAAATAACTAAGATGGCAAAACCAATACAACATTGTAAAGTAATTAACCTCCAATTTAAATAAATAAATTTAACTTTTCAAACAGTACACACACATTTGGGACAAATGTATCACTAACTGTTTAAGTCATAAAAGTTTCTAATCTATTTATCTGTATAACTGTATAGCCTTGGATGAGTTGTTTGATATTGTAGGGCCTTAATGTTCTTTTATGTAAAGCAGTCTTGGTACATGTTTATCTCAAGGTTATTGCAAAGATTAAGGGAGATAGCAAAGTGTCTGTCACTAAAACATAACTTTCCTACTCTTCTTTTCCCAGATTTCTGGTTCTCAAACCTGTCTTAACAGCCATTATCTCTTGCCCTATGTTTCACTTGTTTGCCAAAAGTCTTTATGGTCTTTTTTGTTAAGGATTGTGTCCAGTTTATAATGAGGTGCTTGGGCCAGAAGGCACTCTGGATCTAGGAATGTGACATGGTGTGGTAAAATGTTACTGTACTAGTAATTAGAAGATTTTAGGTTGACACTGGTTAGGTCATGACTTTCATATAGCTATAGTTGTTCTCTGAATCTACAAATATAGAAAATAGGGATAATATGATTTTCTTTTTTTTTTAACCTCACGAAGTTTTTTTTTTTCATCTAATAGATAAGATTTTTTTAAAGCATATGTAATATGTAAAGCTGCACAGAATATAAGTCTCTATTAACATATTAAACAAGACTTTATACATTTAAAAAAATTAAAAATTAAAAAAAATTAAAAAATAAAAATAGTTGAGTGCCCCAGGAAAAAAAAAAAAAAAAAAAGAGCCTACTGTATGCCACAGGGAACTCTACTTAGATGTCCATCAGCAGATGAATGGATAAGAAAGCTGTGGTACATATACACAATGGAGTATTACTCAGCCATTAAAAAGAATTCATTTGAATCAGTTCTGATGAGATGGATGAAACTGGAGCCGATTATACAGAGTGAAGTAAGCCAGAAAGAAAAACACCAATACAGTATACTAACACATATATATGGAATTTAGAAAGATGGCAATGACGACCCTGTATGCAAGACAGCAAAAAAGACACAGATGTGTATAACGGACTTTTGGACTCAGAGGGAGAGGGAGAGGGTGGGATGATTTGGGAGAATGGCATTCTAACATGTATACTATCATGTAAGAATTGAATCGCCAGTCTATGTCTGATGCAGGATACAGCATGCTTGGGGCTGGTGCATGGGGATAACCCAGAGAGATGTTATGGGGAGGGAAGGTGGGAGGGGGGTTCATGTTTGCGAACGCATGTAAGAATTAAAGATTTTAAAATTTTAAAAATAAAAAACTAAAAAAAAAAAATAAAAGAAAAGAAAAAAAAAGAAAAAAATAATTTTTTAAAGTGGATATTCATAACAGATTCACTTTACTGTATACTCGAAACATAACCCCTCTTATAACAGCATGTTTTCCACTTAGTAGCAGTACCATAACATTTCTTCTTCCTGCCTTGTTTTCTCTGTATAAAACTCACAGCACATTTTTTTCTAGGTTTTTTTTTTTTCCTTTATGACATCAGCTTCATTAGCACTAAGGGAGATTATGAGTTCTTTAAAAACCAGGTCTTGTATAGGTTTTGTATAGTGTATGTTAAGGCTGTAGAACAGTGCCTAAACCATTCTAGACATTCAATATTGTTATTAGTAACTTAACAATAAATGTGTTGATTTTCATCTGTATACTATTTTTCATTTATTAATTTGATGAAGAATTATCTACTTTTTGTCTTCATTGACTTCAAGAGAAACAAATTCCGCATGTTATTAATAACAGCTTCTGGTCCCCATATCACTCTACTTTTGATGCCAGAGCCAAACACTTTTCATTCTTTTATTTTGTCACTGATTTTTTTCTGTTTTTGAACCTCCATATATCTAAATAATATTATCACATGAATACTTCTTAAAACCATCAGTTTTAGAAATATTTTAACTTCCTGCAATTGAAGGTAAACATTTATCTATTTAATATATCACACTGCATCATCAAATCCATCACAGACATTCACATACACATTCATACTCACACACTAATATGGTATCTATAGTCTATGCGCTGAAAATAGTTACTTTGTTTATAATATCTTTTATATTAAAACTACATGAATGTCATTTGTAACTTAGATTCATAGAATTTGATTATCTTACCCTTTTTGAGCAACTTCTTGTCCCTGAAATTAATAGTTGTCTTATTTTCATTTCCTTAATCTTTCTTGTACTTATCATAAATTCAGTTGCAAATACCCCTTTCATCAAACTGTCTAAATCTTCTTTAGCAAATTAATTTGAAAAAAATGAAAAACTGAGCAATAGTAAGGATTAAAAATTATTTGAAAGTTATAGCCATATCCATTTCCTACAGCTGCTCTAACAAACCACCACAAACTATGTGGCTTAAAACAATAGAAATTTGTTTTCTCATTGTTCTGGAAGCCAGAATTCCGAACACAAGGTGCTGGTAGGAACATGTGCCATCCAGAGGCTCAGGGGGAGAATGAGTTCTAAGCCTCGGTCAAAGCTGCTGATGGCAATCCTTGGCCTGCCTTAGCTTTCAGATGCATCATTCTCATCTCTGCCTCTATCCTCACACTGCCCTCTACTCTGTCCCTGTGTTTTCTCCTTTTCTGTCTGTCCTCAATTCCTCTGCTCAAATTTGGTAACACTCACAGATTCTAGGGGTTAGTGTGTGAATATATTTTTGTGAGAGGCCACTGTGCCTCTACCCACAGTAGTACTACCCACAGTAGTAGCATTCTGTTGAAAATTATGTTTTCCCTGCAACTTTTTTCCTAAACAGAGAACCCAAGATTTTACATATTTTTAATGTACAATATTAAACGTTAATGTACAGTATTATACTTAGTGTATAGTATGTATCATATAAAATTTTATCTAACACATAAACTTCAGTTATAAAAGAAGTAAAAAAGAACAGATACACAAAACAAGCTATGAAACTATATTTACTAATGCATAACAAAATAACAGTGTTACTAGACCAAGCATCTTAGGACAGATGATATTCATGGTGTAGCAAAACAATGCAAGATACAGAACTGACACAGTGCTGTGCTTATCAAAAATGGTTCACAGAGTACATACTTCTAAGACTTGACATCATACCTAAATTAAGCAGAAAATTATTCCTCTGAAAATGTGAAAAATAAGCTCCAAGTACTATGACGTGTTCATTTAATAATCTCAGTTCATCTAATACCAATAATTTGGCTTAACTATTAGCTATGTAACTTTTATTCTTTTTAAAATGTGACAATCACAGTAAAACAGTAAATGCAAAAATCAGTTGGTTGTAATCTAGAGAGGATTATGAATAAAGAACAATATATAGAGATTTGATGTTTTGATTAACCTAAAAGAAATATTGTTAGTTTTTATTTTAAATTTAGCTCTGAAAGATATTTTACTTCTTTTTAGTGTTATCAATGTTTAATAAATTTTGCAATTTATTGGGTATTTTAGTTGAGAATAGAATGGTTTGCAAATTTAGCAGTAAAATTCAGTGTATATGTGACACATTAAAATGTTAATATTTCTTTATGGCATGAAAGATTTGCTGATTCAAGAAGCAATCACAATTATAATTTATTACCATACTATTCCAGCAGCAAAATCCATTTGCTTATATGCTGACATTTATATTGATGTCTGTTTTCTTTAATTACAGTTAAGCCATTAATAGAATATCAATTCTGCATTGTCTTTCTAGATAACTTACCTTATCTAGGTTTGTATGGTTTGTCAATTCAACTGGTTCAAGACTGCATGCCACCAGTGAATAAGATTGCTGAATGGATAATCTAATTCAGTCATTAAAAGAAAGCCCTTTCTGCAATCAACATAGATCTTTCTCTTTTATAACGATCAAGCCAGCTTTACTTTGATGAAGCACATTGGTTAGGAATTTTTCCTAAAGCTATTTGCAGAAATCTAATAAAGGGATGGCAAATAAATTAAGAGTTATTTTTCTTTTACATAAAAGAAGTTTGGTTGTAGGCAGCTTAGATACTGCATAGTAGTTCATCCCATCTTTCTCTTTTGTAGCACTTGTCTGCCTGCTCTCAGGGAACCTGCCAGAGTTTTGGCTTACACTAGTCATGTTTCAAGTGGCAGGATGGTACAGAATCAAGCAAATGACCCATGAAACCTCAGAGTCTTTTCCCATTAAGGAGTTTTTCCAGAAGTGTTACACCATGACTCCCTTTATGTTCTGTCTACTAAAATCATATCACATGACTAATTCATCTTGCAGGGCTTGCCTGTCATAGGCAGAATAATAGCTCCCCAAGGATATTCATATCTTAATACCAAGAACCTCTGAATTTATTGCCTTATTTGGCAAAATATTCTTTGCAGATAATTCTTTGCAGATTAAGATTAAAGACATTGATGAGATTAAACCTAACTCTTAGGATGGGCCCAGTCTAATCACAAATTTTTAAAAACTGAGTATCCTACCCAGCAGGCTGAGAGAGAGAGAGAGAGAGAGAGAAGGAGAAAGAGATGGGGTATGAGAAAATCTCAACCAGCCTTTAAAGGTAGAAGGTGGTGGTCATGTGCCAAGGACTATCTTAGACATGTTATTAGCTGGAAAAATAAAATAAAAGGATTTTCCTCTTGAGTTTCTAGAAATACAGGGTACCAGTACTTTGAGTTCTGCTTGCTGAAACCTATACCAGGCATCTGATATATATGATTATAAGATAATAAATGTGTGCTGTTTTAAGCCAAGCTGAATCTTTTGCATTGGCAGGTGGATTCTTAACCACTGAACCACTTAGGAAGCCCAGAGAAGTAAATATCTGCACTAAATTACTAAGGGACAGTTGCAGTTTCAAATTTTTATATTTAGTACTCTGCAGATGGTAATTGCAGCCATGAAATTAAAAGACGCTTACTCCTTGGAAGGAAAGTCATGACCAACCTAGATAGCATATTAAAAAGCAGAGATATTACTATGCCAACAAAGGTCCATCTAGTCAAAGCTATGGTTTTTCCAGTGGTCATGTATGGATGTGAGAGTTGGACTGGGAAGAAAGCTGAGCGCCCAAGAATTGATGCTTTTGAACTGTGGTGTTGGAGAAAACTCTTGAGAGTCCCTTGGACTGCAAGGAGATCCAACCAGTCCATCCTAAAGGAGATCAGTCCTGCATGTTCATTGGAAGGGATGATGCTAAAGCTGAAACTCCAGTACTTTGGCCACCTCATGCGAAGAGTTGACTCATTGGAAAAGACCCTGATGCTGGGAGGGATTGGGGGCAGGAGGAGAAGGGGACGACAGAGGATGAGATGGTTGGATGGCATCACCGACTTGATGCACATGAGTTTGGGTTAACTCCAGGAATTGGTGATGGACAGGGAGGCCTGGCGTCCTGCAATTCATGGGGTCACAAAGAGTAGGACATGACTGAGTGGCTGAACTGAACTGGATTGAACTCTGTTTTTCTGTAATCCTTTATGTTTTGTCTTTCATATTTTAAGGTCCCAACTTAAATATTTTCTTTGTGAAGAAGCTATGCTTGACCACACCTGAATGGTATAAATTACCACATTCCCTCTCATTTTTCTCTCCACAGCATTACTTTCTATTACTTTTGTCATAGAACTAATATTTATTAATATCTCAAGTTATCTTGTTCATTCTTGCTTATTGTCCTAATTTCCCTTCTATTAATTTTATCAGGTTGGACTCATTTTCTGTCTTGTACACTCCTGTATCTCAGATACCTAGAACAATGCCTGGCACTTAATATGCACTCAGTAAGATTTCTTTGAATTAACAAGAAGCCAAGTTGCTTCAAACTCATATGAGTTAATTTTAATTATCTAATATACATGAAAATCATATAGTTGATGTTGTGTAGTCAATAAAAATATATTAGGTGCTATAAATGAAGTATGAGCTAAAAATGAGTCAGGTAGTACTTGATAATGATAATATATTTTGCATTACATCCAAAAATTGAAAGGAGCAGAATGGACTAAGTTTTTTTCCTAAGCAGAAGAAAAGTATCTGAAAGCTCAAAACCTCTGGAAATGGTCTAAAGAAGTGGTCCTTAAGTTATAGTGGTTGTGTGGAGCACATGAAATGTTTAAGATTAATATTACTGTGGCCTGATCACAGAGATTTTAAGAAATAAGACCCCACTGAGAAATTGATCTAACAAGTTAAAAAAAAAATGGTGAGCAAGTAACTAAAATGTCGTTAGAGTTTTCTAAACATCATGGAGCTTTTGAAAGTGAAGTGAAAGTGAAATTCACTCAGTCATGTCGGACTCTTTGCGACCCCATGGACTATACAGTCCATGGAATTCTCCAGGCCAGAATACTGGAGTGCATAGTCTTTACCTTCTCCAGGGGATATTCCCAACCCAGGGATCAAACCCAGGTCTCCCACATTGCAACAGGCAGATTCTTTAGCAGCTGAGCCACAAGGAAAGTCCAAGAATACTCAAGAGGGTAGCCTGTCCCTTCTCCAGTGGATCTCCTGGCCCAGGAACCTGGAGTCTCCTGCACTGCAGGTGAATTCTTTACCAATTGAACTATCAGGGGAGCCCGAAATGGAAAGAGAAATGGATAGAGAATTGTTTCAAGAAGAATAACTAGACTGAAATAATATAAAATCATGGGAAAATTGAAAGACATTCCTGAGGTACATTAATAATTGTGATGGATAATTGGATGGGGGAGAAATGTATAATTTGGAGGCTATTGCCAAGTTTTCTTCTGAGGAAAAAGACTCTGCAGGTAACATTGTAAAGTTGAAAAGAAAAGGGAAATTTTAACTTTAAAAAAAAAAAAAAACTTGTTTATTTGGAGGTGCCTAAAAGTTGGTTCTTTGGCAGTGCCTAAAAATTATTTATCACACGGTTCCTAAAAACAAACAAAAAACAAACTAAATCTTGTAGTTTTGTGACCTTGGGTAACAGTCTCCAATATTAAATTTTCGTGCAGTTCATTTCATTGCTCAGTCATGCCTGACTCTTTGCAACCCCATGGACTGCATAATGCCAGGATTCCCTGCCCATCACCAACACCCGGAGCTTACTCAAACTCATGTCTATCGAGTCAGTGATGCCATGCAACCATCTCGTCCTCTGTCATCCCCTTCCCATCCTGCCTTTAATCTTTCCCAGCATCAGGGTCTTTTCCAGTGAGTCATTTCTTCACATCAGGTGGCCAAAGTATTGGAGTTTCAGTTTCAGCATCAGTCCTTCCAATGAATATTCAGGAATGATTTCCTTTAGGATGGACTGGTTGAATCCCCTTGCCGTCCAAGGGACTCTCAAGAGTCTTCTCCAAAATTACAATTCAAAAGCATCAATTCTTTAGTGTTCAACTTTCTTTATAGTCCAGCTCTCACATCCATACATGACTACTGGAAGAACCATAGCTTTGACTACATGGACATTTGTCGGCAAAGTAATGTCTCTGCTTTTTTAATATCCTGTCTAGGTTGGTCACAGCTCTTCCTCCAGGGAGCATGCATCTTTTAATTTCATGACTGCAGTCACCATCTGCAGTGATTTTGGAGCCCCACAAAATAAAGTCTCTCACTGTTTCCATTATTTGTCATATATTTGCCATGAAGTGATGGGACTGGAACCATGATCTTAGTTTTCTGAATGTTGAGTTTTAAGGCAACCTTTTCACTGTCCTCTTTCACTTTCATCAAAAGGCTCTTTAGTCCTCCTTCACTTTCTGCCATAAGGGTGGTATCACGTGCATATCTGAGGTTATTGATATTTCTCCTGGCAATCTTGATTCCAGCTTGTGCTTTATGCAGCCCAGAATTTTGCATGATGTACTTTGCATATAAGTTAAATAGCAGGGTGACAATATACAACCTTGACCTATTCCCTTCCCGATTTGGAACCAGCCTGTTGTTTCATGTCCAGTTCTAACTGTTGCTTCTTGACTGCATACAGATTTCTCAGGAGGCAGGTCAGGCAGTCTGGTATTCTGATCTCTTTCAGAATTTTCCACAGTTTGTTGTGATCCACATAGTCAAAGGTTTTGATGTGGTCAATAAAGCAGAAGTAGATGTTCTTCTGGAGCTCTCTTGCTTTTTAAATGAACCAGCAGATGTTGACAATTTGATATCTGGTTCCTCTGCCTTTTCTAAAACCAGCTTGAACATCTGGAAGTTCATGGTTCATGTAGTGTTGAAGCCTTGCTTGGGGAATCTTGAGCATTACTTCACTAGCATGTGAGATGAGTATAATTGTTGGAAAGTTTAAGCATTCTTTGGCATTGCCTTTCTTTGGGATTGGAATGAAAACTGACCTTTTCCAGTCCTGTGATCACTGCTGAGTTTTCCAAATTTTCTGTCATATCAGTGCTGCAGGGTTGGGGCACTGAATGCAGGACCTTTTGAAGGAGGTCACCATTATATTCATTACCTCTACCATATTTTGGTGTCAGGTCAAATAACTTGGAGGGAACACAGCCCTGCCCATTAACAGAAAATTGAATTAATGATTTAGTGAGCCTGGCCTTGCCCATCAGAACAAGACCCTGTTTTCCCCACAGTCAGCCTTTCCCTTCAGGAAACTTTTAAAGTCTCTTATCTTTATCCATTAGAGGGCAGACAGAATGAAAACCACAATCACAGAAAACTAATCAAATCGATCGCATACCACAGCCTTGTCTAACTCAATGAAACTATGAGCCATGCCATGTAGGGCCACCCAAGATGGATGGGTCATGTTGGAGAGTTCTGACAAACTGTGGTCCACTGGAGAAGGGAATGGCAAACCACTTCAGTATTCTTATCTTGAGAACCCCATGAACAGTACAAAATTCCATTAGTCCACGTGAATTGATTTGGGCAACAGAACACTAACAAGCTTTATGCAAGTGAAGGCTTGAGAAGCACTAGCCCATATAGGTTTGTTAAAGTGTAGCCTGAATTTTCCTTGGAACTTAGCTACCACTCTGTGAAAAACCAAACCCAGCAATATGGAAAGGCCACATGGAGGAAATCCTAGACTCTGACCAAAGACTGAGACTCCAGTCAACAGTGAACAACTCCTTGCCTACCAGACAAGAGCTGAGGCCATCTTGGACTTCTAATCCTCAGCAGACATAGCAGATCCTTGTTTTATGCCTCTTAGTTTTGGGATACTTTGTTCTGTAGCAATAGCTGATAAAAGTGGAATTTTCTGTCTAGATGTTGGGTGATGCTGTAAACAATAACAACAACAAACATAAGATATTGGCTTTGGCACATGAAAGGTTGGTAAATAGTATTGATATAAGCTATAAAGACTGGTGAGAGCTGGAATTTCAGGAAGGACACTTTTATTGCAAATTGGAGAAAGTATAATGTGAAATGTAGAAGAAAGTATGACAACTGTCATCTGCAGTAGTGGGAAGGATAGTAAATGTACACAATGAACTTGTTCATCTGGCTAAGATTAACAGGAAGAATCTTGAATGGTTTTCTTTACTGAGCATAATAAGTAAGTTTAGAGCAGATGAATTAAAGTAGAAGTTGCTCAGTTTTAAAGTAGAATCTGGAGAAAAAAGTGTAATCCATAACTGTTTGGGTTAGGGGATAACACTGTTTTTCATTCTCTTTACAGCTAACAAAAGAATCTCAAATGTCCTGAAGACCTCAAACATCAAGCCCAGGGTGTTACCAGTGAAAATGGAATCAGACTCAAGTCCAGTACAGAGCAGTAAGTCCTTTGTTATGACCTCAGAAAGATTTCAGGGCATTGTCCTACAGAACCCTGACTTCTGAAGTGGAGGGGGGTTTATCCATAAGGGATATATGAATGGGCTTCTGATTGTGATCCCATGGACTATTCAGTCCATGGAAATCTCCAGGCCAGAATACTGGAGTGGGTAATCTTTCCCTTCTCCCTGGGTTGTTATCTTTCCAACCCAGGGATCGAACCCAGGTCTCTCACATTGCAGGCGGATACTTTACCAGATGAGCCACAAGGGAAGCCCTCTGTCTAATGAATAAACCTCAAGACGATTCACAGGAAATAAATGCCAATTGTTTTCAAATGCAAAGTCTTCATGAAAACATCATTGCTCAGACTAAAAACATGGAGACAGTCTTAAATGAAAAGGTCCCTTTGAGTCCCCAATCACCCCCCCATCTTTTACAAATAGGAAGCCAACTGAGAAAGTTACTTATCCACACTTATGGGCTATATCTTATGGAAAAGGAGCACTTATAGGGAGCACTGAAGACTGGTTCAGTAATCCAGAGAACAGACCCAAGTAACCAGGAAATCCACTTCCAGGGAGTAAACCTCATCACCAATCAACATACCTTTCCTGACCACAGATGAAAAGGAATATCGGTAATATACAATTGATATAAAGCAGTAATTTCTAGGTACCACTGATTTTTTCACTCATTTATTTATTTATTTGGCCGTGCTACATGGCATGTGGGATCTTACTTCCCCCACCAGGAATTAAAACCTCACCTCTTGCATTGGAAGCATGGATTCTTAGCCACTGGACCGCCAGGGAAGTCCCTCCATTCCCCACTTTAGAACTCAACTGTCAACAGAGATTAGTCTATCTCAGCTTCACCATTACTACATTGCCTGTGTCTCATCAGTTTATAGGTAGGTAAAGACTGAAAAATTAGATAAGAACTTCAGATAGAAAATATACTTAAAAAGCTACACCTGAACAATTACCTGCAATGACTTTGTTGATATTTAGACCTTATTCACATGAAGAGATCCTGTATTCATAAATCTGAGCCCAATTCTGTAATAAAAAGATGTGTATTTATGTGAAAGGACTATGACCAGAGGTAGCAAAGGCACACTGTAAAAGTTTTTTCATCTTGCTAGTTCACAATGAACCATACCTCTTAGCATTTACACCCTGCATATACCCTTACCCTTGAGGCAGGAATATCTTGTGATTTGATTATGTTTTAATCAATAGAATGCAATAGAAAAGTGATATCATGTCAGTTCAATCTGTGAGCCTTTAGAAGCTAGCATCTTCAGCTTTTGTGCTCTTAGGAACTCTGGATTATGATGTGCTAAATCCAGCTATCCTGCTGAAGACACCACATGAAGAAGTCATGTGGTGAAAGAGGGTTTTCTGAGACTACAAAGGAAGACAAAGGTTCAGGCATCCCAGAATCAAAACTGACTCTAGTCCTCAGCTAACCATTCAGTTAAAAGAAGAAGAATGTTGTTCACTCACTCACTCGTGTCTGACTATTTGCATCCCCATGGACTGTAGCACATTAGGCTTCCCTGTCCTTCACTATCTCCTGAAGTTTGCTCAAACTCATGTCCATTGAAGTGAAGATGCCATCCAACCATCTCAACCTCTGTCACCGCATTCTCCCCCTGTTCTCAATCTTTCCAAGCATTAGGGTCTTTTCTAATGGGTTGGCTCTTCTCATCAGGAGGCCAAAGTATTGGAACATCAGCATCAGTCCTTCCAATGAATATCCAGGGTTGATTTCCTTTAGGATTGACTGATATAATCTCCTTGATGTCCAAGGGAGTCTCAAGAGTCTTCTCCAGTGCCGCAATGCAAAAACATCAATTATTTGGCACTCAGCCTTCTTTATGGCTCAACTCTCTCATCTGTACATGACTACTGGAAAAACCATAGACTATATGGACCTTTGTAGGTAAAATAATGTCTCTGCTTCTGAATATGCTATCTAGATTTATCATAGATTTTCTTCCAAGGAACAAGTGTCTTTTAATTTCATAGTTGCAGTCACCATCCTCAGTGATTTTGAAGCCCAAGAAAATAAAGTATATCACCGTTTTCATTGTTTCCCCATCTATTTGCCATGAAGTGATTGGACTGGATGCCATGATCTTAGTCTTTTGAATGTTGAGTTTTAAGCCAGCTTTTCCGCTGTCCTCTTTCACCTTCATCAAGAGGCTCTTCAGTTCCATTTTGCTTTTTGCCATAATGGTGGTGTCATCTGAATAGCTGAAGTTATTAATATTTCTCCCAGCAATCTTGATTCCAGTATGTGATTCATGCAGTCTGGCATTTCACATGAAGTACTTTGCATAAAAGTTAAAAAACCAGGATGACAATATACAGCCTTAATGTATTTCTTTCCCAAGTTTGAACCAGTCTGTTTTTCCATGTCTGGTTCTAATTGTTGCTTCTTGGTCTGCATACAAGTTTCTCAGGAGGCAGATATGGTGGCTTGGTATTCCCATCTTTTGAAGAATTTTCCACAGTTTGTTGTGATCCACATAGTCAAAGGCTTTAGTGTAGTCAATGAAGCAGAAGTAGATTTTTTTCTGGAATTATGTTGCTTTTTCTATATTGTAACAGATACTGGCAATTTGATTTCTGGTTCCTCTTTCTTTTGTAAATTCAGCTTGTACATCTGGAAGTACTCAGTTCATAGACTGTTGAAGCCTAGCTGGAAGGATTTTGAGCATTACCTTGCTAGTATGTGAAGTGAGTGCAATTGTGGGTAGTTTGAACATTCTTTAGCATTGCCCTTCTTTAGGACTACAATGAAAACTGACCTTTCCAGTCTTGTGGCCACTGCTGAGTTTTCCAAATTTGCAGACGTATTCAGTGCAGGACTTTAATAGCATCATCTTTTAGGATTTTAAATAGCTCAACTGGAATACTATCACCTCCACTGGGTTTGTTTGTAGGAATGGTTTCTAAGGTCCACTAGACTTCACACTCCAGCCTGTCTGGCCCTAGGTGAGTGACCACATGATCGTGGTTATCTGAATCATTAAGACCTTTCTTATATAGTCCTTCTGTAGTCTTATCACCTTTTCTTAATCTCTTCTGTTTCTGTTAGGTCCTTACCATTTCTGTCCTGAATTGTGCCCATCTTTGCATGAAATAGTCCCTTGTTCTGACAAAACCTGGTTTATTGGAGAAAGGAGTGGCAAACCACTTTTGTATTCTTGCTGTGAGAAACCCATGAACAGTATGAAAAGGCATAAAAATGCGATGCTGAAAGATGAGCCCACCCACCCCAGGTCAGTAGTTGTCCAATATGCTACTGGGAAAGAGTGGAGAAATAGCACCATAACAAATGAAGAGGCTGAGCCAAAGCAGAAATAATGCCCAGTTGTGGATGTGTCTGGTGGTGAAAGTAAAGTCTAATGCTGTAAAGAACGATTTTACATAGGAACCTGGAATGTTAGGTTCATGAATCAATGTAAAATGGATGTGGTCACACAAGTGATGGCCAGAGTGAGCATAGGTATTTTAGGAATGAGTGAATTAAAATGGATGGGGATGGGCAAATTTTATTTCAGATGACCTTTATCTCTACTACTGTGGGCAAGAATCCCTTAGAAGAAATGGACTAGCTCTTGTAGTCAACAAAGTCTGAAATGCAGTACTTGGGTTCAGTCTCAAAAATGACAGAATGATCTCAGTTCATTTCCAAGGCACGCCATTAACATCACAGCAATCTAAGTCTATGCTTTGACCGCTAATGCCAAAGGAGCAGAAGTTGAACAGTTATGTGAAAATATACAAGACCTTATAGAACTAACATCAAAATAAGATGTCATTTTCACTGTAGGTGATTGGAATGCAAATGTAGGAAGTTAAGAGATACCTGGAGTAATAGACAAGTTTAGCCTTGGAGTACAAAATGAAGCAGGCAAAGGATAACTGAGTTATGCCAGGAGAATGCACTAATCATAGCAAACACCCTCTTCCGATGACAAAAGAGACAGCTCTACACATGGACATCACCAGATGGTCAATACTGAAATCAGACTGATTATATTCTTTGCAGCCAAAGATGGAGAAGCTCTATACAGTCAGCGAAAACAAGACTGGGAGCTGACTGTGGCTCAGATCATGAACTCCTTATTGAAAAATTCAGACTGAAATTGAAGAAAGTAGGGAAAACCAGTAGGTCATCCAGGTATGAGATAAATCCCTTATGATTATACAGTAGAAGTGGCAAACAGATTCAAGAGTTTAGATCTGATAGGCAGAGTGCTTGAAGAACTATGAACAAAGGTTCATAAGATTGTACAGGAGGTGGTAACTAAAACCATCCCCAGAGGGGGAAACAAAGTACAACAAGGCAAAATTGTTGTCTGAGTAGACCTTACAAATAGCTGAGAAAAGAAAAGCGTGACAGGAAAAGGAGAAATGGAAAGATAATACCTATTTGAATGCAGAGTTCCAAAGAAGAGTAAGGAGAGATAAGAAAGCCTTCTTTTAAGGCTTGAACAATACAAAGAAATAGAGAAAAACAGTATAATGAGAAAGGTTAAAGATCTCTTCAAGAAAGTGAAGAGGAACGAACCCTAGCAAGACCAGCAAAACTTCCCAACAAAGCACAACCCTGTTTGCAGTATTATGAGTAAATAAAGTGTTTCTTGATTCAAGCCACTCAGTTTTGTTGTGGTTTGTTATTCAGCAGTATATCACTAAACCAAAGTCCAAGTGGAAAATGCTTTGAAAATAAGGATATGCTGCTAAGATATAGTCAAGGCGGGACATACAGATTTGGGACCAGCCATGACATCAGCACTTACAGAAAAGTTTATGCCACTTTAGGGTATAATACTATGACCTAGTAAAGTATGCAGAGGGGCTTCCCTGGTGGCTCAGTGGTAAAGAATCCACCTGCCAAAGCAGGAGACACAGGTTCAATGCCTGGGTCAGGAAGATCCCTGGGAGAAGGAAATTGCAACCCACTACAGTATTCTTGCCCAGGAAATCCCATGGACAGAGGAGCTTGGGCCCCATGTGGTTGCTGAGAGTCAGTCATGACTTAGTGACTAAACAAACAAAATGCAGAAGATAATTTCTAGTGGCAGAAAGAGAGATATCTCCAATATTTATGATGCATACATGAAAAGATTAAGAATTATTAATAATTAGGAAAAGATTCATGGAAGCCAGGAGAAACTGACTGTATCTAGTAAAAAATGAAGTGTGACTCTTTATACTTCATTTTGTACTCCAAGGCTAAACTTGACTATTACTCCAGGTATCTCTTGACTTCCTACTTTTGCACTCCATTTCCTTACAATGAAAATGACATCTTTTTTTGATGTTAGTTCTAGAAGGTCCTATAGTTCTTCATGACACTGTTCAAGTTCAGCTTCTTTGGCATTGTGGTCAAAGCATAGGAGACTACCAGGCTCCTCCCTCCACGGAATTTTGCAGGCAAAAATACTGGAGAGGGTTGCCATTCCTTCTCCAGGGGAGCTTACCAACCCAGGGATCAAACCCAGATATCCTGCATTGCAGGCAGACACTTTACCCTCTGAGAGAGATGAAATAAAACTTCAGTTTAAAGGTCTACTGATTTGGTAATGAAGAGGTCATCAGTGCCTGCCATGTTAGCAATTTTAATCAAGTGTTTTCAGTCGCATATGCACTGTGCTAGATTAAGAAGGAAATAGAAGACTAAGTGAAGGTATGTGTGTGTGTGTATGCTTTGGATATAAAGTTGATTATATATTTTGGATTGGCATTGAAAAGACAGAAAAAATAGAAACTCAATGAAAGAGAAGGGAAAGAGTCAAAATGAATAATTCATTGCTCATGATCATAGAGTCATTGGGATCCTTTTCATTCTGGGAGAAGAGGAAAGGAATATATTTGTCTTTCTGAGTAGGGAAAGTCTCTCAGAATTGATGACTACATATGCATATTCCCTTAAAAACTTGTGAGAAAATTAACTTGCTCGTAGATGTACCATGATGTATTTTATCTTTTTCAGTAAAATTAGTCCTTGAATTTATTACACAATTGGATCATCAACAGTTCAAAGTAACCTTATTTATTTTAAAAAATGGCAGGACAAGAGAAATATATAAGTTTTACTCATATCAGGCATATTAATTTTTTCCTATATTTTTAATCATTCAATTCAGTTTAGTCACTCAGTTGTGTCCGACTCTTTACAACCCTATGAACTGCAGTACCCAGGCCTCCCCATCCTTCACTATCACCCTGAGTTTGTTCAAAGTCACGTGCATTGGGTTGGTGAGGCCATTCAACTATCTCATGCTCACTTGCCCCTTTAGGCTCCTGCCCTCGATCTTCCCAAGCATTAGAGTCTCAGTTCAGTTCAGTCACTCAGTCAAGTCTGACTCTTTGTGACCCCATGAACCACACCACATCAGGCCTCCCTGTCCATCACCAACTCCTGGAGTCCACCCAAACCCATGTCCATTGAGTCGGTGGTGTCACCCAACCATCTCATCCTCTGTCGTTCCCTTCTCCTCCTGACCCCAATCCCTCCCAGCATCAGGGTCTTTTCCAATGAGTCAGCTCATTGCATCAGGTGGCCAAAGTATTGGAGTTTCAGCTTCAGCATCAGTCCTTCCAATGAACACCCAGGACTGATCTTTAGGAAGGACTGGTTGTATCTCCTTGCAGTCCAAGGGATTTTCAAGAGTCTCCTCCAACACCACAGTTCAAAAGCATCAATTCTTGGGCACTCAGCTTTCTTCACAGTCCAACTCTCACATCCATACATGACCACGGAAAAAACCATATCCTTGACTAGACAGACCTTTGTTGACGAAGTAATGTCTCTGCTTTTTAATATGCTGTCTAGGTTGGTCATAACTTTCCTTCCAAGGAGTAAGCATCTTTAATTTCATGGCTGCAATCACCATCTTCAGTGATTTTGAAGCCCAGAAAAATAAAGTTAGCCACTCTTTCCACTGTTTCCCCAACTATTTGCCATGAAATGATGGGACCAGATTCCATGATCTTAGTTTTCTGAATGTTATTCATTGGAAGGACAGATGCTGAAGCTGAAACTCCAATACTTTGGCCACCTGATGCAAACAACTGACTCATTTGAAAAGACCCTGATGATGGGAAAGAATAAAGGTGGGAGGAGAAGGGGATTACACAGGATGAGATGGTTGGATGGCATCACCAATTCAATGGATATGGGTTTGAATATACTCTGGGAGTTGGTGATGGACAGGGAGGCCTGGCATGCTGCAGTTCATGGGGTCACAAAGAGTCAAACACAACTGAGCGACTGAACTGAACTGACCGAATCTTCATATAAAAACAGCAATTCATTTTAAATATACATTTTTTTGGCATTAAAAATAAACCAAATAACATGAAAGATAATAGAATAGTTCAGTTATATTAGTTTTTCCAGAAGCATTTGATGAAAAGTTCAGAAAATAATGTATTATATGTTAACCTAGTCTTTCTGAATTTCATAGTTAAAAAGTATCTAATATTGTTGCTACTAGATATTCTAAATAGCAGCAACAATATCCAACTATAGACTGAGAAAGCCAAGTGGATATGTTGTATATGTATTTCTTTGCCTGACATTCTTACTAATTTATATTTATCAAATGGAAGAATTATAAAATTATGTCATGTCCTAAATTTTAATTCAATAAGACAGCAAAAATTATACTACAGAGAGAAAAAAGGTATTGATTACTTTCCTGGAAACCACATGAATATTTCATATGCTGTTAAAGACTAGGTAGCAAGAAGTTACTCAATGTAAACTGGAATCTAAATCAGTAGCATAAAGTACCAAGTACAGGAGCAGCGGGTAAGATCCTAGGATAAACTCAATGCAGCTGAGGATGTACATACCCTATAACATGGCAATTTCACTCCAAAATGTGTAACTTTGAGAAAACTTTACTTATGTGCATAGATCCAACCAGTACATTCTAAAGGAAATCAGTCCTGGGTGTTCTTTGGAAGGACTAATGCTAAAGCTGAAACTCCAATACTTTGGCCACCTCATGTGAAGAGTTGACTCACTGGCAGACTCTGATGCTGGGAGGGATTGGGGGAAGGAGGAGAAGGGGATGACAGACGATGAGATGGCTGGATGGCATCACTGACTCGATGGACATGAGTTTGGGTGAACTCCAGGAGTTGGTGATGGACAGGGAGGCCTGGTGTGCTGCAATTCACAGGGTCGCAAAGAGTCGAACACGACTGAACAACTGAACTGAACTGATGGAGACATAACCACAAATGTTTTATTAGAGCATTGCTTATAAAAATTAAAAAAAACAATCTTTTAAATATCAATAAACAGGTAAATTGTGGTAGATTCATCTAAAATGAATAAATATTATCATATGAAGCAACATGAATATATCTCTCTAAATCATCCTGATTAACAAAAAAAAGAGAACACTGTATAAATGATATCATTTTATATCCGTCTGCAAAGTTGAAAACTCAGACTATGCTAAAATTCACAGATCTGTACATAGATAATAATTCTAAAAATTACCCAGAGTAAGACATACTAATTTCATGAAATTAAAAACATTTGGCAGGTGTGGAAGGGATTGAAGAAGAATAAGACAGAATGTGATAAATAATGAGAAAACAAGACAGAATAAATATATTTGTGTATTTGTTTCATATTTATATTGATTAGATGAATAAATTCCAAGGGAAATACAGAAGATTATTAGGTTATGAGAAACTCGACTGGTATAAATGAGTATCTGTTACTTTTCTCCATATGATTCTGTGTGCTTAAACTATTTCAGGGCTTCCCTGGTGGCTCAGAGGTTAAAACGTCTGCCCGCAATGCGGGAGACCCTGGTTCAATCCCTGGGTTGGGAAGATCCCCTGGAGAAGGAAATGGCAACCCAATCCAGTATTCTTGCCTGGAGAATCCCATGGAGGAAGGAGCCTGGTAGGCTACAGTCCACGGGGTCTCAAAGAGTCAGACAGGACTGAGAGACTTCACTTTCAAACTATTTCAAGATTAAAAAGGAATCACCATCAGTAAGGTGATGATGATGATGATGATAACAATAATAACAGTCACTAAAGACCTGGTAAATTCATGCATATGCAAGAACTTCTGTGAGACTCAAAAAATAAGCACACATCTCTTGGATAATTTCTTTCTTTACTAGCTCTACATATGAAAATGGTTGGGCAAATTTTATACTTGAATATATACTTGCTAGTATGTAAAAAAAATTGATGTAGTACAGAATTTTATAGTTACTCAGTTCAGAGTCTAGTATCAATATGAAGAAAAATGTCCTGATATGTAACATTATAAAAAATATCCACTTTAATGTTATTATATTCTCAGAGGATTGTGAGAAAATAAAGAGAAACGTGGTCTCCTTTATATATGACTTTATTTTGGGGGCTCCAAAATCACTGCAGATGGTGATTGCAGCCATGAAATTAAAAGACGCTTACTTCTTGGAAGGAAAGTTATAACCAACCTAGACAGCATATTAAAAAGCAGAGACATTGCTTTGTCAACAAAGGTCCGTCTAGTCAAGGCTATGGTTTTTCTAGTGGTCATGTATGGATGTGAGAGCTGGACTGTGAAGAAAGCTGAGCACCAAAGAACTGATGCTTTTGAACTGTGGTGTTGGAAAAGACTTGAGAGTCCCTTGGACTGCAAAGAGATCCAACCAGTTCATTATGAAGGAGGTCAGTCCTGGGTGTTCTTTTCAAGGAATGATGCTAAAGCTGAAACTCCAGTACTTTGGCCACCTCATGCGAAGAGCTGACTCACTGGAAAAGACTCTGATGCTGGGAGGGATTAGGGGCAGGAAGAGAAGGGGATGACAGAGGATGAGATGGCTGGATGGCATCAGTGACTCGATGGACGTGAGTCTGGGTGAACTCCAGGAGTTGGTGATGGACAGGGAGGCCCGGCGTCCTGGAATTCATGGGGTCGCAAAGAGTCAGACACCACTGAGTGACTGAACTGAACTGAACTGAACTGAATGTATGTACTAAGGGTAAAACAAAGCCAAACCTCAAGGATCAATTTTTCGGAGAGCAGTGAATTAACCCTCTTGGCACTTCAACCAAAAGATGAAAATTATGAATAGATGTACTGGCATATCACAAACAATGCTATGCCCCTACATAAGCAAGTCTCAAAAATTATCAGTACCTGTTTTGTGACAAGCACTCTTCTAAGAACTCCCATTATAAAGAGAATATTCAACACTTATTGTTAGATTTGACAGGAAATGACCGTAATGAGGCAAACCCCAAAATAGATAATATAATAAAATATAAAGCATTAGAAAATGAGATAAAATATAGATGTAGATATAGATAGAGATTATAGGTACAGCTGTCTTGGAAAAAGCCATGCGTTTACTGATGCAAAAGGTTTTGATTTGAGTGTTGTGTCTACAAGAAACTTAACTCTGCAATAAAAAAAGGTTTTAGTTGTCAAATTGGTCCATCAAATTATAAGCCCACTGGGAAGTCTGTTGGGAAGATAGATTTTTTTTTTCCTTCTAACTGAAGCATTATGGCATCTCTGTGTGGAGATCTGAAATACATTTTAGTATAATTCCAAGTTAGTAATAATAGACTAAAACATATTACTATTGAGAAAATTACAAGTCATGGAAAGTGGTGAGGAATTTCAAAAGGTCAAGTAATCTTTGTTCATCGACCCTATATTGAAAATGACAACTCATGTTTTAAACCTTTTGTTAGCTTTATTAACCATAAACAGTCACATCACATAATTTATACCATCTTTGAATTAAATTAATAAGACAAACTAATCTGACTATCTGTCTCTGAACTTTTATTCAACTGTTCTTTGAGAAGTTTTCCTGCTTGAACAGCTCTGAGAAACTGCCCTAAATTGAAAGTCAGACATGTTAAAGATGTTAGTATGATCTTTACTCTGATAACATCAGTCCTTCCCCAACCTCAATAGTGATGGCCTTTTCTAGATCTTGAGTTGTGATTAAAAGATGATTTTACAAAGGGAAAAATCATTACTCTTGCATAAATATAAAATTAATATATGTCAAACCAATACAGTATTGTAAAGTAAAATAAAGTAAAAATAAAAATTAAAAAATTAAAATTAAAATAAAAAATGGAAATTAAACCAATTTTAAACTATACAATGAGACTAAAAAAAAAAAATTTTGTTTACCTAATACTTGAATGAAGAAGTAGCAAGGTGTCATAAGCCAGCTGAAATTTAATTCAAAAAAAAAGAAATATATGCATATCTGTTAGATGAAGTTTGTTAAAATAAAATTACCACATGCAAAACTGACATTTTTCATAGGAGATGAAGAGTGATTCATCTGCACCAGACAAAAATACTTTTCATTTCTCTGAAAGAAAATTATTTGCATCACTATTAATTTTTCTACAGTATATAAAGTTATGAAATACTCTAAAAGACTTTGATGGAGAAGGAAATGGAAACCCACTCTAGTATTCTTGCCTTTGAAATCCCATGAACAGAGGAGCTTGGTGGGCTACAGCCCACTGGGTTGCAAGACAGTCAGACACTACTAAACAATAACGAAAGACTTTGAAAGACTCAGACCTCCACAGAATCAGATAATCTGATAATTTTTGCCATTTCAAACTCCTTCAAAATTTTTTTTCCTGACCATAGCTGGAAAAGACATAGAAAAATATAGAGAGAAGTAACTTAGAATATTCTATTTATTTCTTGAAATAAAGAGCAGTCAATAGAAAAATCTCAAAATTGCCTCATTATAGTACAGTAGAGTTTAGGATTGTAGCAATCTTAGAAACTCTTTCTCCCTTGAAGCATATCAGAACAGAGGGCCGAAGAGAGATTTTTGATGTTTCTCTCTTCTTGCGTCTTCTGTTCTCAACTTCCTGTTATCTAGTCACAGTAACCACTATGGATAGTGCTGTCAAGGTGTATCAGAGACATTCTTATTTTAGATTATCAATCAAGACTTTATTGTACCATTGGTTCTGATGGACTATAAGAAACCTAAGAACAGGAATAATTGAGAACACTGGTATTACTGCCCTTATACCAAAACTGCTTGCAACAAGAGAAGAAACAAACATGAACAAAAACTTAGGTTATTTTCAAGCACTTCTGTTTTAAGAGTTGGAAAGATTCCACTTTATGGTAATCCTTAACAAAGAGTGAGAGAGAAGGAATTATAAATTCATATTTCATCTGAGAAAATATTCAATGTTCTATCAACACTCTAAAAACATGCCTGTTAATATATGTTATTTTGCCAAAGTATGAGAACTATGAATTAAAGCTTTATACATATTTAGACCTTTATATAATTATATATAACTATAGTAAACCTATTTTGTATATCAATTTATAAAAATTATAATAAAACTTTAATAATAAATATATACCCATCTTGCCAGTCTTGTCCAGCTTCTTCAGGCCTTGGATTTTACATTCTCAAAACATTTTTTTGGTAAACAAAATCCCTGGCACTAAAATTATTATCTTAGTAATGAACTGAAAGAAATTATTTCAGAAAGTAAAGACGGAACCTTGACATTCTTTTCTCTTTGTATTTCTGTATTAATAATGCAATTTTTCCAGGAGCAAAACTTTTATAATAAGAGGAAAGTTACAAGGAAGTTGAAAAAGAAAAATTTATTAATATTTTGATTTATTATTTCCCATTATTCTACACTTATGCCGTATATAGGCCCTGTTGAGAAAATCATGTATGTTCCCTTTCCTTTGAGTAGAAGTTGCTCCTTTTCCTCTTTCCTTCTCTTCCTCTTTCTCCTTTCTTCTCTCCCCTTCTTCTCTTGGTTTCTATACTGAACCTCTCCATAACCATCAGTTTTGCACTTGTCACCACCTTATCAACCAGAACCTTGAGAACTAAGTCAAGATAAGTCAGAGCTTCTATTATATGACATTGATTGATGTACAGAAATTTTAATCATTGATCTCATGGTGACATGGCTCAGAGACTTGTGCCAGGACATCCATATTAAATAGTAGCTTTATGGAACTGTAACTTCAGCCAACACACTTTTAAACAACCTCTATCAAAAGTGAGACAGTCATAGATCTTCCAAACCTCTATGGTGTGTAAAGCATAATGTGTAAACAAAAATCATTTAAATTGGCTCAAATGCAATGTATTCAGAATTTGGGAAAGGGGGAGTCTAGGTTAATAACAGTGTCCTTTAGACCAACAGTTATTGACCATACAAATACATATACATCATATAAATGGGTATTCATCTACATGTGTAACTATACAACAGTATTTTCCTGACAAATACAGAAGCATATACCATAATATATGCATATACCATAATATATGCATATCTGTAAAGGACAAAATAGAGCTATAGAGTCCAAGGGATATGATATACTTTCTATATGAATCTATTTTGTTCCTAAGTTTTGGACAGTGCATAGCAAAAGATGGCACTGTAATGAATACCTGTATGTCTCAAAAATTTTACACCAATCTACTGCACATCTGGAATCAAGAAACAAGAGTGCAGATAGCCACAGAGAAGCCTATGTATCGAATGGGTCATAAATGTGGACTTTGCCTCTTTGATGGGATTAGGCAACTCTGCCACCTTGTGGTGCTCAGTGGACTCGCAGCAACAATCTCCTGTGATGGTGGTGATGGTGTTTAGTCCCTAAGTCGTGTCCGACCCTTGCGACCGCATGGACTGTAACCTACAAGGTTCCTCTGTCCATGGGGATTATCCAGGAAAGAATACTGGAGTGGATTGTCATTTCCTTCTCCAGGGGATCTTCCCAACCCAGCAATCGAACCCAGGTCTCTTACATTGCAGGTAGATTCTTTACTGACTGAGCTATGAAGGAAGCCAAAGTTGCTCAGTTGTGTCTGACTCTTTATGACCCCACGGACTATACAGTCCATGAAATTCTCCAGGCCAGAATACTGGAGTGGGTAGCCATTCCCTTCTCCAGGGGATCTTTCCAACGCAAGGATTGCACCCAGGTCTCCTGCATTGCAGGCGGATTCTTTACCAGCTGAGCTACCAGGAAAGCCCAATCGCCTGTGGATCATAACAAGTTTGGAAGCAGTTCTTAAGTGTCACTGACTGTGCCTATGCATTAAAGGCCATCTTCCCTGGTGGCTCAGACAGTAAAGAATCTGCCTGCAGTGCAGAAGACCTGAGTTCTGCCCCTGGGTCAAGAAGATGCTGTGGAGAAGGGAATGGCAACCCATTCCAGTATTCTTGCCTGAGAAATTCCATGGACAGAGCTGCCTGGTGGGCTACAGTCCATGGGCTACAAATAGACACGACTGAGTGACTTTCACTACTTTTTCAAGCATTATAATCAAATGATCAGAAGGTCTTTTGATTTTTATGGGCCCAGGAGTATTGGGAGGAAAAATAGAAATCTTTTCTAATTAGGGTAGAGGACTGTTGAAACAAACACATTGTCAGTGGCTTTACATATCTCAGTCAGTGTGGATATTTGTGTTAGGCAACCTCCCATAAGTGACCCAGCAACTCAGGCTCTACCTTGTGGTTGTGCTGTCTTCTAGGTCCTTCAAATTCTCTGCTGGCTGCTCAATCTGGTCAGCAGATAAGGAATAAAGAAAATAGAAAATTGCGGGGGAAGCTTTTGAAAGTCCAAACTTTTAAATAGTATATGTGATTTTCACCCATATTCTATTCTCAAAAAAAAACCGAGTCACCAAATCATACTTATATACAATGATGGTGGAAAATAGAACCTTATTTGGCTGAGAGAGACAGAGAGAGAGAGAGAAATAAATTTAGCCAAGAACTAAATGGCATCCCACTCCAGTACTCTTGCCTGGAAAATCCCACGGATGGAGAATCCTGGTGGGCTGCAGTCCATGGGGTCGCTAAGAGTTGGACACAACTGAGCGACTTTACTTTCACTTTTCACTTTCACACATTGGAGAAGGAAATGGCAACCCACTCCAGTGTTTTTGCCTGGAGAATCCCAGAGACGGGGGAGCCTGGAGGGCTGTCGTCTATAGGATCGCATAGAGTTGGACACGACTGAAGTGACTTAGCAGCAGCAGCTAACCTCTGACTCTTTTTCTATAATTAGGTTTTATGTGTGTACGGATCCCACTCAGGGATTCATGACCCTAAGAAGAAACTGAACTAAAGGTGGAAAAACAAAAAGAAAACAATATATCCCCTTAGAGAAATTCACCATCAGTGATGTAAAAGACCAGAAGAATAGACCAGGCTAAAGATCATTATTCAGACATCAGGAACAGCATTGATAGCCTTTCACTCAATGCAGTATCCTTCCTCAGGTTATGCATTGCTACTCCCTTGCCCAAGAGCTCATCGTTCTAGAAAGGGAGGCAAATCACTAAAACTCCACAAACTCTCACAAGAGCTGGTCAAATCAGCAGAAGGTGCTGGGGAGTAAAATATTGAGGTGTTTATTTTCTTTAAAATACATCAATATATTATTACTACAATGCAGTAGTACCATGAAGGGTAAAGATATACCATCAGAGGAAAAACAGTCTTGCTCTATAGACAAAAGTGAAAAGGTGGAGAGGTCAGTCTGACACCAAATCTCCATCTACAAAAATAGTCTATTACTGAGTGAAACCTTGTCTCATGGATTTTGAAATGGGAAACACAAAACCAAAAACTCTCTAAGTGCTCCTAATATTAGGTCTATGGTTACATTTTTAGGCTTTCCTTGTAGCTCAGCTGGTAAAGAATCCACCTGCAATGCAGAAGACCCCAGGTTGATTCCTGAGTTGGGAAGATCCCCTGGAGAATGGATAGGCTACCCATTCCAGTATTCTTGGGCTTCCCTACTGGCTCAGATGATAAACAATCCACCTGCAGTTCAGGAGACCTGGGTTTGATCCCTGGATTGGAAAGATACCCAGGAGGAGAGCATGGCAACCCACTCAAGTATTCAGGCAAGGTTGGTGCTAATTTAGCTTCATAACAATTTTAGAGTATTGATGCCAATCATTTTTCAAAGTACTTTTCATGTACTGAGGAGCCTGGTGTAGGGGGCTACAGCCCATGGTGTCACAAAGAGTCAGACTTGATTAACCTTCTAATCATAGCACAGCACATAGAATGGTTAAATTTTCAGCTTCAGCATCCTGAAGGAAGTACTGGTCATCAGTACTGAGGGAGAGAAGAGGGAGGGGGGAAGTACTCTTTTTTTTTTTTTTTACCTACTCCTACCCATTGTGATTAATTATGTGCTCTTTGCTTGCTTACCTTATTCTCTATGACCAACATCATACACTTGGTATTATTGCCTTTTTTTTCTGTTGGTGTTTGCTGTTTTTCTGTCTAACCCATACTGCCTCTATGTGGCAAGCACCTGAACCCTGACTCGTTTGTGAAGATGTATTTGTTATTAATAGTTCTTTGGACTCTGTCTCCAGCCAGTCCTCTAATTTGGAGGATTTGTACCAGGCTTAGCCTGTTTTTCCCCCACGTCTCCTTTCATCTACCCCACAGTCTCTTCTTCTGGAGTCCCTTTCTCCAGAAAACTGCTTTCTTGAACTGAAATTGTGAGGAGCTACAGGAAGACAGCTGACATTCCAATCATCTTTAGCAGTGACTATTCAACTTTCAGAAAACTCCTACAAAGTTGTCACATGAACCACAGAAATGTAAATATGCACACACCACTACTCTCATCCATATGACCCCTCTCTGATCCATTTTATTTCTTTTAGGCCATTTTCCTAATGCCATAGCCTTATGATTTTAGAGGATGAGCACATTTCAGACAAACAGTTATCATCAGTCTTTGACTTACTTGGAAAGGAGAGATTTATTTAACAACTAAATATTATAGAAAATAAAGGAATGATACTGTATCTTTCAGTTCAGTCGCTCATTCATGTGCGACTCTTTGCGAACCCATGGTTTGCAACACGCCAGACTTCCCTGTCCTTCATCAACTCCCAGTTCAGTTCAATTCAGTCGCTCAGTTGTGTCCAACTCTTTGTGACCCCATGAATTGCAGCACGCAGGCCTCCCTGTCCATCACCAATTCCCGGAGTTCACTCAAACTCACGTCCATTGAGTCAGTGATGCCATCCAGCCATTTCATCCTCTGTCGTCCCCTTCTCCTCTTGCCCCCAATCCCTCCCAGCACCAGAGTCTTTTCCAATGAGTCAACTCTTCGCACAAGGTGGCCAAAGTACTGGAGTTTCAGCTTTAGCATCATTCCTTCCAAAGAACACCCAGGACCAATCTCCTTTAGAATGGACTGGTTGGAACGAATTCCCAGAGCTTGCTCTAACTCATGTCCATTGAGTTGGTGATGCCTATCTCATCCTCCATCATCCACTTCTCCTGCTTTCTGTCTTTCTCAGCATCAGGGTCTCTTCCAGTAAGTCAGTTCTTCACATCAGGTGGGCAAAGATTTGGAGCTTTAACTTCAGCATCAGTCTTTCCAATGAATACTCAGGACTGATTTCTTTATGATTGACTGTTTTGATCTCCTTGCAGTCCAAGGGACTCTCAAGAGTCTTCTCCAATACCACAATTCAAAAGCATCAATTCTTCAGTGCTCAGCTTTCTTTATGGTACAGCTCTCACATCCATACAACTATGGGTGAAAAACATAGCTTTGACTAGATAAACCATTGTTGGGAAAGTAATCTCTTTTTAATACACTGTCTAGCTTTGTCGTAGGTTTTCTTCCAAGGAGCAAGCATCTTTAATTTTATGGCTGAAGTCACCATCTGAAGTGATTTTGGAGCTGAAGAAAATCAAGTCTGTCACTGTTTCCATTGTTTCCCCATCTATTTGCCATGAAGTGATGGGACCAGATGCCATGATCTTCATTTTTTGAATGTTGAGTTTTAACCCAGCTTTTTCACTCTCCTCTCTCACTTTCATCAAGGGGCTCTTTAATTCCTCTTCACTTTCTGCCATAAAGGTGGTGTCATTTGCATATCTGAAGTTATTGATATTTCTCCTGGCAATCCTGATTCCAGCTTGTGCTTCATCCAGGCCAGCATTTCTCATGATGTACTCCTCATAGAAGTTAAATCAGCAGGGTGACTATACACAGTCTTGATGTACTCCTTTCCCAATTTAGAACTGGTCTATTCCATGTCCGGTTCTAACTGTTGCTTCTTTACTTGCATACAGATTTCTCAGGAAGCAGGTAAAGTGGTCTGGTATCCCCATCTTTTTAAATCTGTACCTTCCTCAAAAAGAAGGGAAGGGTAAAAGAATGGGCAGCCCTCCCATTGTTCCACACTGTTCCCAAGGAAGATACCTGATTGGACCATTGTGTGTAATTTGCATTTTCACTGGCTAGGTTCCTTGCAATGGGTGTGTACTATGATTGTGTCATATACTCAAGTCTTGTGGGCACAATAGCAGGGTAAACCAATTGTTGTTCCAAAATAATCATGGAAAATAGGAGGTAAAATTTCACAAAGTAAGTGCTCTTACCAGAGGCAAGAGAAATGCTATGAAGATAAAATTAAAAATCTTTAATGCATAAAAGAGAAAGAGACTATATGTGTAGACTTGCGCATAGACTTCTATATATTTTATACAGCTATATAATGGTAGAGAGGACTATAAGTGTAATAGAAATAGGGCTCAACTTGAAGTTAATAAACATTTCATGTCTTTTGCTGGTTCTGCTGTTAATTCATTCCATGGCCTTATGAAAATCTTATTCTCTTCTGTGATAATTTCTGTCTTCCTAAAATCAAGGTCTGGGCTAATCAGAAGTCAAACTCAATTTCATATGGGTACTAAGATTGTAATACAGATGTATGACATTGACTATGCAGGGCTATCTATCTAGCCTCTCTTTATTTGCATTTTAATAAAATAAACAAAAAAAGTTCACTTTTGTTTTCTTGAACTATACAGCCTTTAGGTACATCTGTCATTTTATAAATTCTGAGAGTTTGGCAAAGACAATCTATCCAACAAATGCTCTTATTCCTTCTTTCACACTAGAATTGAAGGAGCTGCGTGCAGGGACTTCATTTCTCAGCCCTCCCCTTGCATCTGGGTGGCACATGGGGCTTGTTACAGCAAAGGAGTGTCAGGAGAAACAGTGTGTGTCACTTCTAGGTCATGAAATTACATAGACACAGAATTATGAAATGCATGTACTACACACACGCTTTCTTTTCCCTTCCACTAAGTGGTCACAGACGATCTTGAGGTCTCAGGGGATCTAAAAGTCACAAGATGAAAGGAAAATAATTTCCTAAATCACCCCTTAGAAGAACATACTCATTGAACTATAACATAAAATTTAAGAAATCAAATTATTTTGGGTTAGGTCACTGACTATTTTGTCCTCCTTCATAGAAAGTGGCCCTATTCTAACTAATATAAAAGTAAAAAGGGAAGAGCAAAAATTGTCTTTACTCGAAAATATATAGATGTGCATTTGTGATAAATGGGCAAGAAGACACTGTTGTAGTGTCTTGGAGAACAGTGACTGATAGGGACAATCTTGAACCAAAGAGCGCATATAAATTTTCTGTTTTGCCCTTAGGAGTTTGAATTCTAATAACTGTGCAGTTTGTCTGTTTATTTTAATTTTCTGAGCAACTAGAAAATATTGTCCAAATTGGCCATAAATAGATATTAGTTTGAATAAACAAATGAAAGAATAAATATTTTATATAAAGGAAACAGTTGCTAAAAAAATGTAGCACACTGCTGTTACTCAATAATGCAGATTTTCTTTTGTCAGACTTTTCCTTTATCAAGAGAAGCTGTAAATGTGAGTATTTTATGTTGATTCAAAGTATCTGAAAACACTCCATGGGTCAAAGAGCTCATTTCTGTGAGTTGGACTCAGCCCACTTGCAGCCAGTCTGTGACCTCTGAATTGTAGTATTGATTCTCAAACTTGGATGAGCTGAATGCTTTTGAGAATTGCTTTGGGAGCTTTATGCTAAAATTAAAAAAAAAAAGAAAGGCTCTCCTTTCATCTTGTTAATTAGAATATCTAGGAGTGGGGCATATTAATATATATATCTTAAAAGTTCCTCGGGCTATTTTCAGATAACCTGCCTAGAACTAATCCATGGAATAGTACTAGTAATCACTATATCAAATGACTCCAACTTGTATGCAAAAATTTATATTTTCTATTATGAAACATTATAAGAAGTCAGACTAAATTATGACAACATTTTAGAGCTCCTATAATTTATACAAAGAAAGTTTTTATTATTAACATCTCAACTTCTTGTGTCCATGAGAACTTCCAGAATTTCTTTCAAATTACTAAGAATCAACACATACCTAGCCTTCATAATGTTACTATGCATTATAGGAGATAAGTTATAAAGCTATTGAATAAATCTATAATATATTCAAGTCAATATCTAATAAATGAATGAAGCCTTATGTAAATTGAAAACGCCAGTGTTTTGCAATACCTAAAAGTAATAGTTACTGGATTTTATCAGTCTGATTTCTCTAACCATGGGACAACTTTCATCTTAACAGAGTTGGTGCAAACATTAAAATAAGTATTTTAATATTAATGTGAAAATAACACACTACCAAATACTGATTTGAAGTATCAGTAGCAATTTTTACAAAACTTAATTTGACTAATTTAAAGAATAATCAGTTTACATTTTGTCTCACATTAGGGATCTTTTGGTAATAAGTTATATCAAATTATTATCCATGTATTTATTTTAGTTGGTCACTTCCATTAAATATATTTAATGAACTGTGATCAATTTGTACATATTTAATCACTGCACTGAATCTGATGCAGCTGTAGCTGACTCTAAATGTGAAACATTCATTCTTTTTGTAATCATTTATTGAGTCCTGTTGGGTAGCTGATCAGTATTCTAAACACAGAAGATACAAATAATGATAAACAGTTACATTTCCTGCCCTATGTGAGTTTGTAACATATCAGTTAAGATAGACATTAAGCCAATAATTACATAAATAATTACTGAATCACAATTGTGCCTACTGCAAGAAGATAGAGCCCAGTGGCCTGAGCACACATATTTTGGGCAGGAATAGCATATAGCTTGTGAGATCAGGGAACATATTTAAGGAAATATCAGACTCAAAGGCTGAGTTAGTTATCCAGGTGCAGAGGGAGCAGAGTGGAACAGAAATGTGCCAAGAGAGATTGCAGATGATGACTGAAATACAGATAATTAGTTGGAGTAACATTTTTGAAATGAAGGTATGAAAAACCTTGATTTTCAAAATGAGATTAAAGAAGATTCTTTACTAAGTTTTAAGTTATCAGGAAATAAAATTTTCTATTTGTGGGGATTCTTATTGCCTTTATAAGATTATTTCCTGATACAAGCTGGAATGTAGGGAGAGAAGAAGAGATGCAGAAATAACGTTAAATTGCAGTAGCAGAATGCAATAGAAGATGGTGACTTACCTGATGAATGTGGAAAGATATGTACTGATTAAAAAAAAAAAAAAGAAATAGAGCTAACATAGCACTTCCTCAGAGAAATTTAGGCTGAATCTTTCCAATCTAACTTAGGTCATCTTACAACATTTCAAAAGGCACAGCCTATCCCTTTATGTAAAAATGTATAAATGCACTTATTTATTTTTAACATACTGTCCTTCACTAGTTGGTAAGGTCCACAAGCACAGGTTCAATGTTTTATTTGTCACTTGCTGCTGCTGCTGCTGCTAAGTCACTTCAGTCGTGCCCGACTCTGTGCGATCCCAGAGATGGCAGCCCACCAGGCTCCCCCATCCCTGGGATTCTCCAGGCAAGAACACTGGAGTGGGTTGCCATTTCCTTCTCCAATGCATGAAAGTGAAAAGTGAACGTGAAGCCACTCAGCTGTGTCCGACTCTTAGCTTAAGTCACCATTAATGATAGAGTTTAGCAAAGAATATTTTTTGAGTTATTTTGTTAATTTTGGAATGATGATCTGGGAAACAGAGGAAAAATTTCTAAGTTTCTGGTGTAAACAGCTAGAAGTATGAGGATTTATTCTAGGTGAAGGGCGGGTTGTTAGGTCTGTCTTGAATGCACTGATATTGAAGGCTCTCAGATATCACAATAGGTGTACTGAGCAAACAGCTGGACATAGGGGTCTGTGATTTAAAATGGACATCTGAGGGATATAAATTTGGGATCTGTCAGCATGTGAACTGTAAGAGAGATGGAGGCTACAAAATTTAAGCAGGGTATAAGAAGAAAAAAAAGAAAAATCCTGGGACAGAATCTTGTGAAACCCCGAAATGTAGAGCTCTTAGAAAGAAAGAGAATTGTCAGATAAAACCAATAACCCAAAGCCTGACAGGTTAGAAGAAAAGACAAAGAAAAAGAACCATATGCTTTTTCTAAGAATCTGAAACAGGAATGTGTTTGAAAGAGGCAGTCATTAACTGGGTCAAAGGTCTGTGAGATCAGGTGAAAAGGGAAACTCTACAAATATTCATTGGCTTGTGTTTGTTTGAGGTCATTTGTCAGGATTCTTGGCTTCTTTCCTTGTCAGCCCTGAGACATGTCGCTTGAATTGTCACCATTCATCCACCATCATCCACTCACTTATTAAAGCCAGAAATCAGGGTGTACTCATTGATCCTATCTTTCTCTACTTCTTTTAATTTTTTTAATAATTGGATAATTGATTTACAATGTTGTGTGGTTTCTGCTGTACCACAATGTGATTCAGCCATAACTGGACATATATGCTCTCCTTCTTGAGCCTCCCTCCCATCCCCCATCCGACCCTTCATCACAGAGTGCCAGGCTGGGCTCCCTGTGTTACCAGCTCCCTGGGCTCACCAGCTACCTACCCCATCCTCTCCTTCTCCCAGTGTTCACAAGTCTCTTCTGTACATTTGTGTCTCCATTCCCTTCCTGCAAATAGGTCCATAAATACCATTTTCTAGATTCCACATGTATCACTTAAAATTACAATATCTGTTTTTCTCTTTATGGCTTCACGCCGCAGAACAGGCTTTAGGTTCTTGAGTCCTTGTTCTTTATGAAATTCTGGCTCTTCAATCTCTAAAAGGTATCTGCATCTCTCCCTGTCTCTGACTCAGTTGACCACTGTCCTAGTTTAAGCTCTCATTATCACCTAGGCCATTCTAACCATCATTCCTTGTTCCTGCCCTTGCCCTCTGCACCCTTTCATTCCATTCAACATCTGAAAAGACAAAATCACATGCTATCGCTTTTCTACTTAAAACATTTTCACCTTTCTGACCCAGAGGGATGGGATGGGGAACACATGTACACCCGTGGCAGATTCATGTCAATGCATGGCAAAACCAATACAATATTGTAAAGTAACTAGCCTTCAATTAAAATAAATAAATTTATATTAAAAATTTTTTTCAGTGACTTTTCTTTACACTTAAATAAAACCCTCACTTCCTAACAAGCATTATAAAGTATTCCTGATCTAGAGCCTGACTAGTCGCAATCTCTTCTTTTTCAGTGTCCTCCTTACTCACTAAACTCTGCTCCTATCAGCCTTTTAAAAATTTTTTCAAGAACACAAACTGTTTTTCACCTTACAGTTTTTGTCATCCTTGTGTATTTTCCAGGAATGCTTTTTTCCTCAGATATGACTGATTTGCATCTCAGCTCGTCATCTATTAACAATAACAAACAAAAACTTCTCTTGCTACTTGCTTTTATCTTTCCTTTTCTCCTTTGCTTTTCACCTCTCTTCTCTTTACAGCTATTTGTAAGGCCTCCAGAGACAGCCATTTTGCTTTTTTCCATTTCCAGAGTCGTGCCATTTCTTTTCCATGGGGATGGTCTTGATCCCTGTCTCCTGTACAATGTCACGAACCTCATTCCATAGTTCATCAGGCACTCTATCTATCAGATCTAGGCCCTTAAATCTATTTCTCACTTCCACTGTATAATCATAAGGGATTTGATTTAGCTCATACCTGAATGGTCTACAGGTTTTCCCTATTTTCTTCAATTTGAGTCTGAATTTGGTAATAAGGAGTTCATGATCTGAGCCACAGTCAGCTCCTGGTCTTGTTTTTGTTGACTGTATAGAGTTTCTCCATCTTTGGCTACAAAGAATATTATCAATCTGATTTCGGTGTTGACCATCTGGTGATGTCCATGCATAGAGTCTTCTCTTGTGTTGTTGGAAGAGGCTGTTTGCTATGACCAGTGGATTTTCTTGGCAAAACTCTATTAGTCTTTGCCCTGCTTCATTCCGCATTCCAAGGCCAAATTTGCCTGTTACTCCAGATGTTTCTTGACTTCCTACTTTTGCATTCCAGTCCCCTATCATGAAAAAGACATCTTTTTTGGGTGTTCTAAAAGGTCTTGTTAGGTCTTCATAATCACCACATAGAAGAGTCTATGTTCATTTATTTATACCTTGTCTATTACTTTTCTTTAAAATTTATCACTATTTGTAAATATCAGTATTTGTCTACTTTTTCTCTGTCCGATACTAGTTGTCCTGTTCACAGCTGCATTTCCCAACCCTATCATAGCGTCTGCCTGAGTGAAAGCATTCAATATATATTTGCTGATAATTAGTTAGAGCTGTGTCATTTAAGTCATGGGAACAAACTTTCTGTTGGGGTGACTAGAACAGTGAATGGCAAGTAAGAGAAAACCTAGGAAAATGGCCGTGATGGAAAAGAGAGAATAAGAAAGATTTAAAGAGCTGTCTTTTTGAAGAAAATTTTACATACTCTTTTAATGGGTATAATAGAGAGAAGGAATAAGAATATATAGGAGAGAAAGGTAACATTTGATAGTGAAAGATTCCTGAGAAGGCAAGGGTGGCAGTGATTCAGATTGGCTGTGAAGGGATTAACCATTAATGCAAGGATAAATTCTCTTGTTAAGACAGAAGTGTAAAACTTGGGAAGAGAATTGTTAGTATGCAGTCTTCCTGAACAGTTACATAAATTTTCAGTTAGATAATGATTTCACTTTTGCTTCTGATGATTCTTTTTTTCCTTATTTTTTATTAGAAGCTTATGGTTACTCCATGATTAGCAAATTTCAGATTGATTATTTCAGTTCAGTAGGTTAATAGAAAATCTTCCTCATATTGTTTTGCAGCTAGTTGCATACTTTTCTGACATTAATGCAAAACTCCCACTAATTCAAAATATAGTTTCCTTATCCTATACATTGGTCTCAAAATTTTGGAGTATATTACTAAGACATTAAAGAGAGGTATTTTATTCTGACTAAATTTGGAAATGCTATTAATTCTCTATGCATAATTTCTACTGTCTGTCAAAACACTTGCCAGTAAGTTTTATAAACTGATTTTCTGAACTAATGAATGTATTTCTCATTATTTCTCAGATATTGTATATAATTCCTGATAGCTTTCATTAACACTTTCTCACACATTTAATCTCATGCCTTAAACACCTCATGAAATCCTTATGTGAGGTTGTCAACTCTGGCAATTAGCAATAATGTCCTAAATTTCTACTACTGAATGAGATATTAAAAGAGGGAAAAATAAAATTAAAAAAAAATTCCTTTGCTTATTTAGATTTTTAGCATTAGATAACTTTATTTTCTACAGGGAGGTCATTAGATTGACTAACAGAAGGAACTAAACTCATTATTTAGGCTCACTCCTGTCCACCTGCATGAGCTGAAAATAGTAGGTATACCCAGAGAGCAGAAACAGCTTTTTATTGTTGAGTCCTGGACATTGTTCTAGATCAGAACTGAAGAAGGTGTGTAAATATGCAAGTAAAAACTGGATATAACAGGTATACTGCAGACGGTTTGCTGTGAAGTTTGTGTATTTTATGTTCATAAGTCTCTTCTTAGTGAGAACTCACAAAAGAACAAGCAACACTGTATCAGAAAAAAAAAAAAACACCAAAAATAGCACTGATAGAAATGCATTTCATAAATGACATATGAAACAGACTTCCTGCATCAGAAAGCCATGACGTTTGACTTCCAGAAACAAACAGGAAGTTTGGTTGCTCTGTAGGTCTTGAATCTTTCCTCCACAGAGCACTCCTCTCCCTTTCTCTTCAAGTCAATTCTGGCACTCACTCTTTAATGTGGTGCTGCCCTGTTGTATTTTAACATTTTTAAATGAGTAGTATATATGGACTGAATATCTATGTCCTAATAAAACAACGGCAAAAAAGAGAAATATAGAGGTTAGTGAAACAGGCTGCAGTAACCACTCTTTTAGATTTTCCGAAAATGATAATTAATTGTCTATCTCCTTTGCCTCCAAGTTTTTCTTACTGTTGGCAAACACATTAGCTGGGCCAACACTACACCTGGTGCTGTAATACAGACCTCAACTACACAGTGATCGGAGCCCTTATTCTTCTCCATGTCAAGGAGTAATTGCTTCACTGTCCTAGTCAGTGTTATCACCAGGAATGGAAGCACCAAAAGACATCTATGTGAATTTTAGACCTATTGCTCCTTGATGACATTATATAGCAACCCTAAATTCTCAACACGATCACTTATCAATACATCTTTGATTATGTTACCTCATTTCTGTGACTATAGTCTACTGGCATAAAAAGCCCAAAATACCCTGGTCACAGTGATATGAAGTTCAGTAACCCTTATTTACCCACTAGCAGAAGCATCTTGCTCCTGGGATGTAAAACCAATAATAAAACATTCCTAAAGTAATGATATAGGAAGAACAAATTATACAGGATAGTTAGTGGAAATAGTGGTGGGAGTGGTCAATTCTAACTTTCTGTATTCTAGACCTATATATTCTAGCTTTTGGGGACATAGCAGTATATGATCTTTAGTTTAATAAATATGCCATATACCATCTGGAAGGAAGTATAGCAAACCAAGATGGCACCATCTATAGGCAATTTCAAATTTCCATCAGGTTGTCTGCTTCTATATGACATAGTGTGTAGTGGTGAATATCATGGATATGGATTCTTCGTCACACATCTTTCACTGTGAAATGTGTTTCTTTGAGACAACATTATCCATATTTCATGTCAGTAAATAAAACATGGTAAAGCCCTAGGATTATGGTGCTATCAAGGCACTACATGCAAGAAAATCATGCTGCCATCTGGTGTGAGTGCAATTCCAGTAAAGATGAATTGTTTTTGCTGCCTAGAGCAGAAACATTGAGATGAACTGATTCACTATCCAGTGCTGGTGGTTCCCTCAAAGGAGAATAACATACTGAGGGCTCAGTTTTTATCTTTGCTGCTGACCAGTTAGTCTTCAGTAATAGTACTCTTGGGCTTCTCTGGTGGCTTAGATGGTAAAGAATCTACCTGTAATGTGAGAGACCTGGGTTCAATCCCTGGGTTCGATCCTTGGGTGGAGAAGATTCCCTGGAGGAGAGCATGGCAACCCACTCCAGTATTCTTGCCTGGAGAATCCCCATGGACAGAGGAGGCTGGTGGGCTACAGTCCATGGGGTCGCAAAGAGTCAGACATGACTGAAACTAAGCACAGCACAGCAGTACTCTTAATGAGAAGTCCCTGACACTGAATCAGTTCATAGTTTCCAACCTGCCACTTTGTCCTCTACCTTCTGGGTGCATTGCATAAACTGCCTCTATTTTATGAGGTATTTGACAGGTTGAAAGTGGTAGGGTTTGAAAATTCTTCTCTTTAAAGGAAACAATAAATTGGACAGTGAAAATGATTCAGTTGAAACAGTTAGATGAAAACAGGGAATGTGGTAGTCAATTCCGTGTGTCATTTTGATTGGCCATGGGGTCCCCTGGGGAAATATTATTGGGGGCTGTGTCTGTTTCTGAATGAGACTAGCATTGAATTGGTGGATTCAGTGAAGCAGATTGTATTCCCCAATGTAAGTAGGCATATTCTAATCCCTTGAGAGCTTGAATAGAACAAGAGGACAGGAAGGAAGAATCTGCCCCTTCCTCCCACCATCTCTCACTGCTTGAGCTGGGGCCTCTTATCTTTTCTGGCCATTGGACTGGCATTCATATCATCAGCTACCCAACCTTCAGACCAGACTGAATTACACTACTGGCATTCCTGGGTCTTCAGCTTCTCATAGAACTTCTCAGATTCCATATCACATTAGCTAATTCCTCATAATAATAAATCTCCTTTAATATCTGTAGCTATAGATCTATAACTATGCCTATATCTACATCTATGTCCATATTATATAATACACAGGTATCTTCATCCTACTGATTCAGTTCTCTAGAGAACCCTGTCTAATATAGAATAGAAGTTCAGCTGTCTATGGATTCTATTTAGAAACTGTTTCAGAAATTATGCCTTCAATTGAGAATAGTCTTTGGGCCAAAATGATAGGAGCAACTTGGATTTTTCAGAAGGCAAATCTATGTTTATAAGAGATATTGGATGAACACATAAAACAGGAAATGAGCATAAATAAAATAACTAAAAATTACTAAGCAAATCATATTATTGAACATGCAATATTTCCAATAATGTATGATATTTTTCATATGATTTCATTTCACTTTTCTTTGAAAATTAGTATTAATATCACCCCTTTATAGATAAGGTAATTCAGGCCCACAAGCACTTACCAATACACCTTAGGTTACGCATTAATGAAAGACCTGGCTGTTACTCAACTTAGGCTCTTTTTATTCCAATGCTTATGCTCTTGCTCAGTGAAAGAAGCCAGACAGAAAAGAGTTCAAAGTGTATGATTCTGTTTATATTTTTTTAATAGAATTCAAATAATGTGTAATGAAAGAAAATAGATCTGGAAATCATGGAACTGTAAGGGACACAAGGAAACTTCTAGGAGACAGGAAAATGCTTTTATGTTGATTATATTGATGGTTTCATGTGCATATATAATTGTCAAAACTCAGACTGTACACTTTAATTGTACATAATTGTTTACCTAATGGTATACATTATGCCTAATAAATGACAGTTTTATTAGTAATAAGACATTAATGCATGTATTGAAAATACAAAATAGTATAAAGAAAACAAAAACTATCCAGAAGTTGATTTTATTTTAGTTTTCTATCTTTCTTCTAAACATCAATATGTGTGTTTTTCTGAATAAATTAAAACTTTTACTAAATATACAATCAAGTAGATTTTATGTTTCAGCAAATTTTTCCTAAATAAATACATTTAATTTTAAAAAAAAGGTAAGTACTGAAAACTTCTCAGAAGTAAATATATTTAAAGGAAGGAAAATCCAAACCACATTGCAAACAAAACCATATCCTCTCAAATGAAGTGGATAATTTAAGCAATACTATAATATTTTTCAGGCTTCCCTGATAGCTCAGTTGGTAAAGAATCCACCTGCAATGCAGCAGACACCAGTTCGATTCCTTAGTCAGGAAGACCCATGGGAGAAAAGATAGGCTATCCACTCCTGTCCAAGACATGAAGGGACTTTACTGAAGTTAGTGCATATGATGATAGTAAGTACTATGAAAAGCAAAAACATATTAAAAAAAGAATTCTTTTTAATTTTCCTTTGTCTATACTGAACAGAAGCTATAAAAAATTCATATTACCCATTTAGTTATTTTACTACAAGCTATTCATGAGAAAATTAATCAGTAATTCAGTCAAAATTTAGGTAAAATGATGTTTATACTTATTTTACTTTCTAAAAGCACAAAACAATGCAAGAGTAATTGTGATAAAGAAACTAGTCTCCATAATATATAGAACTTCAATTCATAGTAAAATAACTATTGCAGACATTTTTACATTTGCCTTTCTGTTTAAACACTATATGCCAGTTACAGATCTGAGGTATTTTCTGCACAAAACATGTGACTTATGTTATGAGCACCTCACTTTAGTAGATTTTAATTAAGTACAAATCCATCATTCCCTTTCCCATATTTCTCCCTTGGGGATATGCTCTCCTACCTGTGGTCACAAGGCTCTTGCCCTTCTTCCAATCTCAGGAGTAATTTTCAGAGGGTCATTGATTGTATTTGTTTATACAGAACGTCCTCATTTCAGTGTGGGAAGGTACTACTGACTGACTAGTGTCTTTCCTTTTCACAATTCAGTTCTTACAAAGGACAAGGTTCTATCTTCTTAGTCTTTGGTATTATTTTTCCCAACACTTGTATAAATTGTTTTACAAAATTATATCATGAAGGCATTTTAATCATGGTTTTCAACAACCATTTAAAGGATTACAAATATCTTTGACATATAATACTAAGTTAAAAAAATAGTGCACAATTCTGTACCTAGCTTGCAGCAGGGAAATAAAGACTAGTTCATGGTTAAATTAAGCATGTGCAAAAGGAGGGGTTTTTGAAAGAAGTATATTTGTAACTGCACTTCTGAACTGATTGTAGTTGTAATTGGATTTCTGCATTGCTTATGAGCTTTCTTTTTTCCTTTTCTCCCCTCAAGCATACAGCAAGGTTGAATCATATTTATTCTTCGTGTGTGTGTGTGTGTGTGTGTGAGTGTGTGTGTGTGCGCACATGCGTGCTCAGTTGCTTCATTCATGTCAAACTCTTTGCAACCCTATGGACTATAGCCTTCCAGGTTCCATTGTCCATGGGATTTCCCAGGCAAGAATTCTTGAGTGGGTTGCCATTTCCTTCTCCAGGGTATCTTCCTGACCCAGGGGTCAAATCCATGTCTCCTGCACTACAGGTGGATTTTTGCCCACTGAGCCATTTGGGAAACCCTATTCTTCAAGTGCCATCTTTCAATTACTACTCTGCGGTCTAGATTCTATTAGTCCATACTGTTAATATGTAACTTTCAGAATAAGTTGCTTTATCCACTGGTTTATCTCATACTTCAAAGATTTTACCAGGGTTTAACAAAACGCAATTTAAATAACTATATCACTCCTAATGGAGAAGGCAATGGCACCCCACTCCAGTACTCTTGCCTGGAAAATCCCATGGATGGAGGAGCCTGGTGGGCTGCAGTCCACGGGGTCGCTAAGACAGACATGACTGAGTGACTTCACTTTCACCTTTCTCTTTCATGCATTGGAGAAGGAAATGGCAACCCACTCCAGTGTTCTTTCCTGGAGAATCCCAGGGACAGGGGAGCCTGGTGGGCTGCTGTCTATGGGGTCGCACAGAGTCAGACACAACTGAAGTGACTTAGCAATAGCAATAGCAATAGCAATAGCAATAGCAATAGCAATCACTCTTAACAAATATTTGTGAAGGATCTACTATGTTCAGACCATACATGGATGCACAGTCACATGTGGCTCTCTGCAACCCCCATGGACTACAGCCTTCCTGACCTCCTCTGTCCATGGGATTTTCCAGGCAAGAATACTGGAATGAGTTGCCATTTCATCCTCCAGGGATCTTCCTGACCCAGTGATAAAATTGGCATCTCCTGCGACTCCTGAATTGGCAGGTGGATTCTTTCACCACTGAACCACCTGGGAAGCTCATGTTCAGAGCACTGCAGTGTAAATTCTGGTAATTCTAATGTGAAATTCAGAATACCTATGAGATAGTTCAAAAACAATGCTAAGAAACAAATGAAGGGATTTCCCTGGTGGTCCAGTGGTTAAGACTCTGTATTCCCAACGCAAGGGGCCCAGGTTCAATCCCCAGTTGGGAATTAGACCTAACATGCTGCCACTAAGAATCTTTATGCCACAACTAAGGATTCTGCATGTCACCACTAAGACCTGGCACAACCAAATAAATAAATATATTTAAAAATAAACAAATACATAATTTCAATGTGAGAGGGTAACAGGAAGGCCAGGGGTCTCCAAACAGAGGAAATAGCCTGAATACTGGAATGGGAAACCATCCCCTTCTCCAGGGGTTCTTCCTGACACAGGGATTGAACCTGGTCTCCCGCGCTGCAGGCAGATTTTTTAACCATCTGAAACACAGGGAAGCCTAATATGTATAAAGTGTTCAATATATGCCAGGATTTAATCTAAATGTTTATAACTTTTTAATGTTCATAAATACATGCATTTACTTTTGTTCTTCTCAATTTATAGATGAGAAAATGAAAGGACTAAAGACATGAATTAATTTGAACAGGATTACATAACTAGTTCTGGAATTCAGATTTGAAGCCAGACATTTAAATTCCAGAGTCCTTGCTCAGAACCAACCATGCCATATCAACTTGCCTAATTGAAGAAATAAAAGATAAAGAATAAAAGACACAGTTTATTCACTAACAAGAATGGGTGGTAAAGATAATGGATAATTTATCCCAAGCATTTAAATTGTAACGTAGTTATGCCATTATTTTAAATTAACTACATATGTGAAGGAGAAAGTCTATTTAAGGGCCTTAAGGCTGTAACAAGCATCTAAACCTTTCCACTGGTAACTTATTTCAAATCCTCAAAGAGTATGTATGGAAAAAAAATTCAAAGAATTTCTTTAAAACTGAAGTTCATAAACTATAGTACATATCATGATTGCCTGATGAGTGCACTTGCTAAAGTTCCATTCTTTTTCATTGAGACTAAAAATAGCATTTCTTTAAACTCTATATTTTCCATTAACTCCTAGAGGAATAACATAAAAATGCAAAAACAACATCATTTTTGTCACCTTGCTCATTGACTGGTAACAAGCTAATGGCTAACAAATAGCATGTAGTTAATCTTTTCTGCAGATTAATTCATGTGTACAAACAGGGTAGAGATACATTTCCAAATTAGTGTTCTGACAGTCAGTGTTCTCATGCATTTTTTATTACTGCCTGATGTACTAATGTTAGACATCCCCAGCACCTACCATCAGCAGGGAGGCTAGCAAATATTGTGAACTTCGCAGAAGTACAAAATTTCCTGTAGTAAAAAAAAGTCTGTAGAGAGATTTTAAAGGAATGTCCAAATCCTTAAAATAATTTGAGCACAAACGAGGCTATATTTGTACAGTTGTCATCTATGCTATAAACAATGATATCATAACCTGTTTCCAGAGGCCCTCTGAATCTAAATTCTACCTCTGGGCTGACCTAGATTCCCTGAGAATACTTTCTGTGTGCTGGTTTGCCTCCCAGCTCCTATCCAGAGTTTTATAGCTATTTGTTCACAGCACTTACCGACCTGCTCACAGTGAATTTTCTCTCCCAGTTTAGGGCTTTTCAGAACCCCTAGATCAGAGGTACATGTGTTATCAAGACTCTGTGCAGAGCTGCAGTGAATATTACTTTCATACTGGTAGTAGCTGTTTGCCATTTAATTTTAAATCTACCTTCTGGCCTCTAGGAAGGACCCATCTAAATGCGTCTGCCATGAAGAACAAGGAGCATTATCACCTCTTCACAGCCTTCATCACAGTTAAGAGCTTCAGGCTATTGGATGTCATACTCTCTCAGCCTGCCACCTTAAAACCTGGTCTGCCTGTCTTGTTTTTGTTTTTCCTACTTGTTTATCTATCAATGCAGTGTTGTACATGATGTGGTTTGTGAGAGATCCAAGCCTGGGGCTCCAGTAAGATGGGGTTGAATGAAACCAAAAGCTAGGATAACTGCAATCTGTCTACCATTAATATATTAGGCTCCAAGTATGTACATTGTTGAATAGGTGAGAAGCCGAAAGGAAAAAAGAATATTTTATTAATAACTGTTGGTATGTAAGTTAGGTTTTTAATTTTTTTAATCTCCTGAAATAATGAAAACAATGGCACTTACTGGATGATGCAACACTTTGAAAACATTGGAAAACCCACTTGGATAATTTTCAATTGTAATTCTCATACTGCACATTAAGACACATGGACTAGGGTAGAAAATATTTACTTTTATTTTTAGTTAACCCTTACTCATCTTTCATTCCACTTGTGTAGATCATGGTTTAATGTAAAATGTATTTACATAGCACCACTTCTTATTTGTAAAAAAAAAAAATCAATGAAAAAAACATAAGCACTGTATATTAGGATTCTCCAAAGAAAAAGAACAATGAGGTATAGATACAGGTATATAGGTAAAGGAAACAGTGTCAGACTTTATTTTTTTGGTCTCCAAAATCACTGCAGATGGTGACTGCAGCCATGAAATTAAAGACGCTTACTCCTTGGAAGAAAAGTTATGACCAACCTAGATAGTGTATTCAAAAGCAGAGACATTACTTTGCCGACTAAGGTCCGGCTAGTCAAGGCTATGGTTTTCCCTGTGGTTAGAGTTGGACTGTGAAGAAGGCTGAGCACCGAAGAATTGATGCTTTTGAACTCTGGTGTTGGAGAAGACTCTTGAGAGTACCTTGGACTGCAAGGACATCCAACCAGTCCATTCTGAAGGAGATCAATCCTGGGATTTCTTTGGAAGGAATGATGCTAAAGCTGAAACTCCAATACTTTGGCCACCTCATGTGAAGAGTTGACTCATTGGAAAAGACTCTGATGCTGGCAGGGATTGGGGGCAGGAGGAGAAGGGGATGACAGAGGATGAGACGGCTGGATGGCATCACCGACTTGATGGACGTGAGTCTGAGTGAACTCCAGGAGATGGTGATGGGCAGGGAGGCCTGGCGTGCTGCGATTCATGGGGTCGCAAAGAGTCGGACACGACTGAGCACTGAACTGAACTGAAAGAAATAAATATATATAGATACAGATAAGAGCATAGTGATAGAGATGATAGTGATAAAGATTCACTGAGTGGTAGGTTTCTTTAGAGGAAGTGACTCATGTGACTGAGGACTAAATTATTGAAAGCAATCAACTAGCACAATTTCTTCTTGCTGAAGGGAGTTTCCTTCGTTCTCCTAAGATTTTCAACTGATTGGAAGAAGCCCATCACTTTATAGAGGGTAATCTACTTTACTCAAAGCAATGTTAATCTCACTGGGCGAAAAAAAAAAAAAAAAAAGCCTTCACAGAAACATCTAGAATAATACTTGATCAAATATCTGGGCACTATGGCCCAGTCAAGCTGATACAAAATTAACCATCATAAGCAGCATATAAATTTCAAAAGAATATTAAGACTAGAACACATTTATTTCTCAGGATTCTTGATTACAATATTTATTAAAAGATATGATATAGGTACTTTCCCTTTAACACCTAGCATTTTTTGCCTTATAGGAACATTTTTGGTTACTTTATATTCTACAATGGTTTCAGTTCAATTTGACTAAATTAAACACATGCCCACAAGCAATATAGGGTAAAGTCAGAACTAATATTTTTCATTATTAAGAAGAGACATGGTGTCTCTCTCTTTTTTCATAATTTTAATAATTTTCCAAATTGAAAAATGCATTAAAATGTTCTTGTTGCTGCTGCTGCTAAGTTGCTTAAGTTGTGTCTGACTGTCCAACCCCATAGATGGCAGCCCACCAGGCTCCCCCATCCCTGGGATTCTCCAGGCAAGAACACTGGAGTAGGTTGTCATTTCCTTCTCCAATGCATGAAAGTGAAAAGTGAAAGTGAAGTCACTGAGTCATGTCCAACTCTCAGCGACCCCATGGACTATAGCCCACCAGGCTCCTCCATCCATGGGATTTTCCAGGCAAGAGTACTGGATTGCGGTGCCATTGCCTTCTCTGAAATGTTCTTAGATAATGCCAAAAATCCCTAACTCACCTAGACTACTAAGTTTATCAGGCTATTGATAAATTAAACAAGCTGTGTAGCATATCAGCTTCCTTTGTGAGATGTTTTTAAACACCCTATCCCTTGTTCAGTTTCATGAGAAATAATGTACATTATCTATAGATTTTTTAACTTAGGGAATTTATAGAGAAATGGATACTAAATACCTAAATATAGTATATGTTATTTAGGTGAACTTTTTCTTTTATCCTGTCTCATTTACATTTTAAGCAGTTTATTTTCTGCTTAAATTAAGAATTTGCTATGCCTTTTTCTAAGTTTCTTTATGATCCCAATGTTCTGTGCTTTACTGTCCGAACCATCAATCCATATGTTATGTCAAAGGGTAAATCTGCAGTTAAGCCTGAGGTATATTTGAATAACAATTCTGTTTATTAAGGACATTAAGTGCTTTACATATATGTCTCTGATAATCTAGTCAGCAAATCTGTGAAGTTAACATTATTCCCACTGTTTATCTGATGACACCAGTATAACATAAATTGCCACTGCTAACATTTTCGTGGTAAAGTCATAATAGGTAAAACCAGGCTAAGTAAATTCTATCTCTGGAGTTATAATAACTCAAAGTACTTAGTTACTCAGACATTTTGTGGAGATATATATATATATATATATATATATGGCAATGGCAACCACTTCAGTACTCCTGCCTGGAAAATCCCATGGACAGAGGAGCCAGGAAGGCTGCAGTCCATGGGGTCACTAAGAGTTGGACACGATTGAGCGATTTCACTTTCACTTTTCACTTTCATGCCTTGGAGAAGGAAATGGCAATCCACTCCAGTGTTCTTGCCTGGAGAATCCCAGGGACGGGGAAGCCTGGTTGGCTGCTGTCTATGGGGTCACAGAGTTGGACACGACTGAAGCGACTTAGCAGCAGCCGCAGCATTTATATATATATATATACACACTATTACTAGGATCAACAGCTAAAATTTAGGATGTTTGGTTAAATTTGAACTTCAGATAACAGTGAATATAATAATGTACAGGACACAATTTCACTTGAAAATTTTTGTTTATCTTATGTTCAAATTTAACTTTTTATTTATTAAATCTGACAATCATTAAAATGAATGAAATTTTATGTATGATAAAAAATCACTTAGTAAATACTCTGGAAACAAATCTCATCTCAGTAGATGAATTAGAAGTTGTATTTTTATTTTTTAGGTACTGTAAGAGCACAGAATCATAATTTTTTGAACCTCTGACAGCTCTCTTGTACCCATAGCTTCTACACTGAATTTCTTTCCATATTCTTTGTTCTCATTTTCTATGAATTTGCTTCAGTTTACTTCTCTCATGTTTTTCTAGAGTGGCTCAAATATTTTATTTTTTGCTTGTTTTAAATTTATTTATTTTAATTGGAGGCTAATTACTTTACAATATTGTAGTGGTTTTGCCATACATTGACATGAACCAGCCATGGCCAAAGTGATTGTTCCTTTTTTTCTAGTTGCTAAGGTGACTGATCATATTGAGAGAAAAAATATTCCCAACATTTCTGAGATTAATTACTGCTGAATATTCAAATTTTATTTATAATATTTTAATTTGCTACTTTTTCATATGGCTGATGTGGTTAGATGGCTGATCTTCAAAGAATTGAAGAATATTAGGATCACTATTTGGAAATTAATTGATGGCTATAAATGTTAATTTACTTGAAAATTCAGATCACTCAGATATCTGTCTAAGGAGGAAATTAAGTTATAAAACAAATGATTATTTTTAGCTCATTTATTCCTTAGCAAGAGTAAAGAGCTCAACATGTGGAACACTCAAAAGTAAACAGGTCAACACATTTTGATGTTGGTTAAAGTACTTTGGAAAATGATGGAATTTGTTTGTATGGGACCCTTGGTTGTTAGGATATCCTCATGAGGAAATGTTCATTAAAACACTTTACATTTTATTCCAAACTGTATATAACAACATATTTATATTAGTTTCCTTCTCTATTCAATATGAGCTTCTCAGGTGGCACCACTAGTATAGAACCTGCCTGCCAATGCAGGAGACTTAAGAGATGCAGGTTAGATCAGATCCCTGGGTCAGGAAAATCTGGAGGAGGACATGGAAACACACTCCAGTATTCTTCTCTGGAGCCAATGGACAGAAGAGCCTGGCAGGCTACATACAGAACATAGGATTGCAGAGTTGGATACAACTGAAGCGACTTAGCATGCATGGTATATTCAATGTATCAATCCCCTGAAAGGACTTTAGATTTAGATTTTCTTATATAAAAAGGAACATAAATAACAGTACTAGGTTTTCCCAGGATCTAAGACTTGGAATTTGAATATACTTTAAGAATTATTTATGGAAAATATGTATTATTTCAAGCTAAAAAATTCTAATCACTCCTAAGTTATCCTTCCAGTACCAAAACACTTCTGTTGACTCAATATTACTGATAGTTTTCTTGAATCAGGGACCAACATAATTCACATGTTCCTGGAGACCCTATCCTTACTTCCTTGGACATAATCACAGGTACCTCTGGACACTATTGGATGACACATTCATTTTGATTCAGATTGTCAACTATTAAAAAAAACCCCAAGGTTCACAGAAAACCCAAGATTCCTAAGTCATCATTCATCTTCATGCTTCATCACCTAGACACTAAAATCCTTTGGACTTTAGATAGACTTAATCTTAATCTGACCTGCCTCTTGAGAAACCTATATGCAGGCCAGGAAGCAACAATTAGAACTGGACATGGAACAACAGACTGGTTCCACATAGGAAAAGGAGTATGTCAAGGCTATATATTGTCACCCTGTTTATTTAACTTATATGCAGACTGCATCATGAGAAACGCTGGGCTGGAAGAAGCACAAGATTGCTGGGAGAATTATCAAAAACCTCAGATACTCAGATGACACCACCCTTACGGCAGAAAATGAAGAGGAACTAAAAAGCCTCTTGATGAAAGTGAAAGTGGAGAGTGAAAAAGTTGGCTTAAAGCTCAACATTCAGAAAACTAAGATCATGGCATCTGGTCCCATCACTTCATGGGAAATAGATGGGGAAACTGGGGAAACAGTGTCAGACTTTATTTTGGGGGGCTCCAAAATCACTGCAGATGGTGATTGCAGCCATGAAATTAAAAGCCGCTTACTCCTTGGAAAGGAAGTTATGACCAACCTAGACGGCATGTTAAAAAGCAGAGACATCACTTTGTCAACAAAGGTCTGTCTAGTCAAGGCCATGGTTTTTCCTGTGGTCATGTATGGATGTGGGAGTTGGACTGTGAAGAAAGCTGAGCACCGAAGAATTGATGCTTTTGAACTGTGATGTTGAAGACTCATGAGAGTTCTTTGGACTGCAAGGAGATCCAACCAGTCCATCCTAAAGGAGATCAGTCCTGGGTGCTCTATGGAAGGACTGATACTGACGCTGAAACTCCAATATTTTGGCCACCTCATGCGAATTGTTGACTCATTGGAAAAGACCCTAATGCTGGCAGGGATTGGGGGCAGGAGGAGAAGGGGATGACAGAGGATGAGATGGCTGGATGGTATCACTGACTCAATGGACATGAGTTTGGGTAAACTCAGGGAGTTGGTGATGGACAGGGAGGCCTGGCATGCTGCAATTCATGGGGTCGCAAAGAGTCAGACATGACTGAGCGACTGAACTGAACTGAACTGAATCTTATACATCTTTCACAGCCTTTAATCCTTTCAATCTAGAGCTCAGAGTCTCCAATCCTCAAAATTTCCTCTCTCAATAACATCCTTGCTGATATTCCGTTCATTTTCTTGTTTAATTGATAACAACCCATCTTTTCTAGAGTTGCTTAATTCCTCCTCAACTTCATGATTAATAGTTGTTTTTTTTTTCCCCCTCTCCTTCTCCCTAGGCTCACATTGTTCCTAGAGACAGATTATCTAATTACCTTTCTCCTCATTGCCACTTCCCAATAATTAAAACTTTTTGAAAAATTCTTTCCTTCATTTGAATTTCATTATAATAATAACACCAATTGCTTTTTTCATTTCTTTATAAATTGCCACATCATTTCTTATTTCTTCAGTATTTTACCACTCAGTTCAGTTCAGTAGCTCAGTGGTGTCCGACTCATTGTGATCCCATGAACCACAGCATGCCAGGTTTCCCTGTCCATCACCAACTACCCGAGTCCACCCACACCCATGCTAATTGAGTCGATGACGCCATCCAACTATCTCATCCTCTGCTGTCCCCTTCTCCTCCTGCCCTCAATCTTTCCCAGCATCAGGGTCTTTTCAAATGAGTCAGCTCTTCACATCACGTGGCCAAAGTATTGGAGTTTCAGCTTCAACATCAGTCCTTTCAATGATCAACCAGGACCGATCTCCTTTAGAATGGAGTGGTTGGATCTCATTGCAGTCCAAGAGACTCTCAAGAGTCTTCTCCAACACCACAGTTCAAAACTATCAATTCTTCGGCGCTCAGCTTTCTTCACAGTCCAACTCTTACATCCATAGATGACTACTGGAAAAACCATAGACTTGACTAGATGGACCTTTGTAAACAAAATAATGTGTCTGCTTTTTAATATGCTCTCTAGGTTGATCATAACTTTCTTTCTAAGGTGTAAGTGTCTTTTAATTTGATTTTACCAACTTAGTCTTATCAGAAGTAAAAATACAAATGAAAACCCTACTGTTTCTTTTTTTCTTTACATCATTGTTGTTTTATTTCTTGGTAATTCTGATATACTTATAGTTACTTCTAATACATTCTACCTTTCTAATTCCTTCATCCTAATATTACCACTCAAAAAAATATCATTGGGGGCAGGAGAAGAAGGGGACGGCAGAGGATGAGATGGCTGGATGGCATCACTGACTCGATGGACATGAGTCTGAGTGAACTCCGGGAGTTAGTGATGGACAGGAAGGCCTCATGTGCTGCGATTCATGGGGTTGCAGAGTCGGACACGACTGAGCAACTGAACTGAACTAATTTAAACTGCTAATCTTACAGAATTCTCATTGACTTTTATTTCACCTATGATCTTAACTCATTGTTTATCTGATTTATATTGAACCAGTCATCTCTTTAATAACTCCTTATATATACTTTTATCTCTCTAGAGATACATATATTCCATTTCACATGAAGAGTAAACCCTGAGTCCAACACTCTATTTCCTATACTCATCTAAATAGCTAACTCATGTGTATAAATATAAAACTACATATTATAGTGTCAATTTAACTCGATGAACAATAACATGAAGGTGGCCCTTGGTGTTGGTTAGCAAAACTACTGCTTTTTACCCAGCTAGTTCACTCTCAAAATCTCTTCACTGATCATTCTACACTTATGTCTCCTCATGCCTGGTGTTCTTCTCCTTATTCCTCATTTTCAAGTGGTGAGAATAAAAGCTATCAAAACAGTATGTCCACCACTCCTAACAACAAAACCATCCACTATCCCAGACTTCAGTTCTCACGCTTTTCAAAGAATAAAGAGCTGGTAGTCATATCTAGAAATACATCCTGCATTTGCTCACTGGATTCCCTTATTTTTCAGGTATTCATATGCTTCTCCTGTAATTATTTGCACTTTCTCCCAAATCAGTGATCATGCTTTCCCTACTTCCATCAGCACATACCAGAGGTTCCCAAAATTTCTCATTTCAAGCTCCCCTCAATGTGCCTCACTAATTTTTTTCCAAGCCAAAATTTTCTGGGGTTGGGTGATCCTCTGGAGGAGGGAATGGCAACTGACTCCAGTGTTCTTGCCTGGAGAATCCCATGGACAGAGGGGACTGGCAGGCTACAGTCCATGGGGTTGCAAAGAGTCGGACATGACTGAGCGGCTAACACTAAGCCAAAACAAATATTTACCGTTTCTGTTACCAAGCAGTTCAGTTTAAATAAGTCAATCAGTGTTTATCTCCTAAAACTTTAGCACCCCATACAGCAATGGCTCTATTTTGACTGTCACTTAGGCCTCAGATCCTGACTTCTCTTATACTCCACACCCAAACCTACTGGCTCTAAATTTACAAAAGCTATTGCTTCTTAACTTCACAAATGAAAAATCTAACAATTTCTCTCTAGTTCCACCACTACTACCTGACTTTGAGACATCAGTATTTCTCATCTAGATTATTATAACAGCCTCTTGCTTCCACTGTTGGCTGCTACAGTTCACACAGTAACAAAAAGAAGACCCTTTAAAACCTACTTTCTTCTCTCTGAAGCAATCCAGTGTCTTCTCATCTAACTCAGAATAAAATTCACAACTTTGCATGATCTGCCAAATACTCCTTTGTCCCTTGATGTCATCTCCTCCCAGTCTCCTCTTCCAGCCACACTGGCCTCATTCCTGTTTCTTGAATATGTAAGCAGGGTTCTTCTCAGAGCTCTTGTACTGTTCTCCTGCTTGATCTTTTCTTCCCTTATATAGGAATTAGGCTCATTCCCTCACTTTATCCTAATGTTTACTAAAAAACTCGTTAAGTAAAAGCAATTTCAGTTACTGTTCCATCAAAAATAGAACCCTGCTTACTCACTTAGCATCTTCTTCAGTTCAGTTCAGTTCAGTTCAGTCACTCAGTCATGTTCGACTCTTTGCGACACCATGAATCGCAGCACGCTAGGCCTCCCTGCCCATCACCATCTCCCAGAGTTCACTCAAACTCAACTTCCATCGAGTCCGTGAAGCCATCAAGCCATTTCATCCTCGGTCGTCCCCTTCTCCTCCTGCCCCCAATCCCTCCCAGCATCACAGTCTTTCCAATGAGTCAACTCTTCGCATGAGGTGGCCAAAGTACTGGAGCTTCAGCTTTAGCATAATTCCTTCCAAAGAAATCCCAGGGTTGATCTCCTTCAGAATGGACTGGTTGGATCTCCTTGCAGTCCAAGGGCCTCTCAAGAGTCTTCTCCAACACCGCAGTTCAAAAGCATCAATTCTTTGGTGCTCAGCCTTCTTCACAGTCCAACTCTCACATCCATACACGACCACTGGAAAAACCATAGCCTTCACTAGCCGGACCTTAGTCGGCAAAGTAATGTCTCTGCTTTTGAATATACTATCTAGGTTGGTCATAATTTTTCTCCCAAGGAGTAAGCGTCTTTTAATTTCATGGCTGCAGTCACCATCTGCAGTGATTCTGGAGCTGCCAAAAATAAAGTCTGACACTGTTTCCACTGTTTCCCCATCTATTTCCCATGAAGTGATGGGACCAGATGCCATAATCTTCGTTTTCTGAATGCTGAGCTTTAAGCCAACTTTTTCGCTCTCCTCTTTCACTTTCATCAAGAATCTTTTTAGTTCTTCTTCACTTTCTGCCATAAGGGTGGTGTCATCTGCATATCTGAGGTTATTGATATTTCTCCTGGCCATCTTGATTTCAGCTTGTGTTTCTTCCAGTCCAGCGTTTCTCATGATGTACTCTACATAAAAGTTAAATAAGCAGGGTGACAATATACAGCCTGATGTACTCCTTTTCCTATTTGGAACCAGTCTGTTGTTCCATGTCCAGTTCTAACTGTTGCTTCCTGACCTGCATACAGATTTCTCAAGAGGCAGGTTAGGTGGTCTAGTATTCCCATCTCTTTCTGAATTTTCCAGTTTATTGTGATCCACACAGTCAAAGGCTTTGGCATAGCCAATGAAGCAGAAATAGATGTTTTTCTGGAACTCTCTTGCTTTTTCCATGATCCAGAAAATGTTGGCAATTTGATCTCTGGTTCCTCTGCCTTGTCTAAAACCAGCTTGAACATCAGGGAGTTCATGGTTCATGTATTGCTGAAGCCTGACTTGGAGAATTTTGAGCATTACTTTACTAGCATGTGAGATGATTGCAATTGTGCGGTAGTTTGAGCATTCTTTGGCACTGCCTTTCTTTGGAATTGGAATGAAAACTGACCTTTTCCAGTCCTGTGGCCACTGTTGAGTTTTCCAAATTTGCTGGCATATTGAGTGCAGCACTTTCACAGCTTCATCTTTCAGGATTTGAAACAGCTCCACTGGAATTCCATCACCTCCACTAGCTTTGTTCGTAGTAATGCCTTCTAAGGCCCACTTGACTTCACATTCCAAGATGTCTGGCTCTAGATTAGTGATCACATCATCATGATTATCTGGGTCGTGAAGATCTTTTTTGTACAGTTCTTCCGTGTATTCTTGCAACCTCTTCTTAATATTGTCTGCTTCTGTTAGGTCCATACCATTTCTGTCCTTTATCAAGCCCATCTTTGGATGAAATGTTCCCTTGGTATCTCTAATTTTCTTGACGAAATCTCTAGTCTTTCCCATTCTGTTGTTTTCCTCTATTTCTTTGCATTGATTGCTGAAGAAGACTTTTTATCTCTTCTTGCTATTCTTTGGAACTCTGCATTCAGATGCTTATATCTTTCCTTTTCTCCTTTGCTTTTCACCTCTCTTCTCTTCACAGCTATTTGTAAGGCCTCCAGAGACAGCCATTTTGCTTTTTTCCATTTCTTTTCCATGGGGATGGTCTTGATCCCTGTCTCCTGTACAATGTCACGAACCTCATTCCATAGTTCATCAGGCACTCTATCTAACAGATCTAGGCCCTTAAATCTATTTCTCACTTCCACTGTATAATCATAAGGGATTTGATTTAGCTCATACCTGAATGGTCTACAGGTTTTCCCTATTTTCTTCAATTTGAGTCTGAATTTGGTAATAAGGAGTTCATGATCTGAGCCACAGTCAGCTACTGGTCTTGTTTTTGTTGACTGTATAGAGTTTCTCCATCTTTGGCTACAAAGAATATTATCAATCTGATTTCGGTGTTGACCATCTGGTGATGTCCATGTGTAGAGTCTTCTCTTGTGTTGTTGGAAGAGGCTGTTTGCTATGACCAGCGGATTTTCTTGGCAAAACTATTAATCTTTGCCCTGCTTCATTCCGCATTCCAAGGCCAAATTTGCCTGTTACTCCAGGTGTTTCTTGACTTCCTACTTTTGCATTCCAGTCCCCTATAATGAAAAAGACATCTTTTTTGGGTGTTAGTTCTAAAAGGTCTTGTTAGGTCTTCATAATCACCACATAGAAGAGTCTATGTTCATTTATTTATACCTCTTCTATTAAAGTCTGGCACCCCATTAAGAACATAAATCCTCTGAAAACAAATGCTTTTTTTTTTCAATACTGTACGCTGATTCATATTAAATTTTAATAGATATTTTGATGCATTAATAGAGGGACAAATGAAATAATTTGTTGAAAACATTCAGAGGCCATATTCATTTTGTGGTGATTGATTAGAAGTTTTGGCAGCACAATGTTAGTGTACTTTATAAATATTTTAGAAGAATAGGAAAGGACTTTGTACTGACTAATTTAAGTATTCTGAAAATGAGCATTACTTCAAAGTAAACCAAGAGATCAGCTGTGTTATTTACTGTAGTATAGGCAAAGAATTGCACTCAGGTTTGTATTTCAAGAGCTAGGGTGCAAGGTGAGCTGTGACAGGGTTGAGGGAGAAAAAGTATGGGCAATTAATGAATGACTTCATACATAGCCCATAGAAATACTTTACTCTTCAAGTTCAATGGACTTAGGAAGTCAAATTACAGATCATGACAAGTTGGGCAGGAACTAGTTTTACAACATCAATTCTTTTTACTAATCAGGCTGAATTAAGAGTCATTTACATTCTTGTGAAAATAATGCATTTTTATGCTTTGTGTTCAGATAGATATTTTCCATTCAAATGCCATTGAACCTGAGGGAATCTTTTTTTCTATTATTTTATATAGCAAAACTACATATAGCAAGCTTATCAACTATTTTGATGTGAGCAATTAAGCTTTCCTTTCTCATAATTAACAATGCATGGCGTTCCTGGTAATGTGTTTTCATGACCATGGCTAATTGTACCCACCTGCTAATTTTTAATGAATTTTATGGCATGTATGCAGAAATTAATGGATGGTAAAACATGCAAATTTATTAGCTAAATTCAATGCCACTAGTTAAATGAGATTTATTATGCAAATATATTTTAAATACTTAAGTGATTACTATTTTATCAGAAGTAGGTTTATTCACCTTAATATTTCAAAGCATTCTTACTAAAAATATTGATTCCCAGTAATTATAACTTAAAGCATCTAATAACAAAGCACTATTTACAACAGCCCAGACATCAGTTCAGTTCAGTCACTCAGTAGTGTCTGACTCTTTGCGACCTCATGAACTGCAGCACGCCAGGCATCCTTGTTCAACACCAACACCTGGAGTTTACTCAAACTCATGTCCACTGAGTCGATGATGCCATCCAACCATCTAATCCTCTATTGTCCCCTTCTCCTCCTGCTTTCAATCTTTCCTAGCATCAGGGTCTTTTCCAATCAGTCAGCTCTTCACATCAGGTGGCCAAAGTATTGGATTTTCAACTTTAACATGAGTCCTTCCAATGATCATCCAGACTGATTTCCTTTAGGATGGACTTGTTGGATCTTCTTGGAGTCCAAGGGACTCTTAAGAGTCTTTTCCAACACCACAGTTCAAAATCATCAATTCTTCGGTGCTCAGCTTTCTTCACAGTCCAACTCTCACATCCATACATGACCACTGGAAAAACCTTAGCCTTGACTAGAGGGACCTTTTTTGGCAAAGTATTGTCTCTGCTTTTTAACATGCTGTCTAGGTTGGCCATAACTTATCTTCCAAGGAGGAAGCGTCTTTTAATTTCATGGCTGCAATCACCATTTACAGTGATTTTGGAGCCCCCCAAAATAATGTCTCCCACAATTTCCCCATCTATTTGCCATGAAGTGATGGGACCAGATGCCACGATCTTCGTTTTCTGAATGTTGAGCTTTAAGCCAGCTTTTTCACTCTCCCCTTTCACTTTCATCAGGAGGCTCTTTAGTTCTCCTTTTCTTTCTGCCATAAGGGTGATGTCATCTGCATATCTGAAGTTATTGATATTTCTCCTGGAAGTCTTGATTCTAACTTGTGCTTCTTTCAGCCCAGCGTTTCTCATATACACTCTGCATATAAGTTAAATAAACAGGTTGACAATATACAGCCTTGACATACTCCTTTTCCTATTTGGAACCAGTCTGTTCCATGTCCCGTTCTAATTGTTGCTTCCTGGCCTGCATATAGGTTTCTCAAGAGGCAGGTTAGGAGGTCTGGTATTCCCATCTCTCTCAGAATTTTCCAGTTATTGTGATCCACACAGCGAAAGTCTTTGGCATAGTCATTAAACCAGAAATAGATGTTTTTATTTTCTGGAACTCTATTGCTTTTTGATGATCCAGTGGATGTTGGCAATTTGATCTCTTGTTCCCCTGCGTTTTCTAAAACCACCTTGAACATCTGGAAGTTCACTGTTCATGTGCTAATGAAGCCTGGATTGGAAAATTTTGAGCATTACTTTACTAGTATGTGAGATGAGTGCAATTGTCCAGTAATTTGAGCATTCTTTAGCATTGCCTTTCTTTGGGATTGGAATGAAAATTGACCTTTTCCAGTCCTGTGGCCACTGCTGAGTATTCCAAGTTTACTGGCATATTGAGTGCAGCACTTTCACAGCATCATCTTTTAGGATTTGAAATAGCTCAACTGTAATTCCATCACCTCCACTAGCTTTGTTTGTAGTGATGCTTTCTAAGGCCCACTCTACTTCACATTCCAGGATGTCTGGCTCTAGGTGAGTGACCACACCACAGTGATTATCTGGGTCATGAAGATCTTTTTTTGTACACTTCTTCTATGTATTCTTGACACCTCTCAATATCTTCTGCTTCTTTTAGGTCCATAGTATTTCTGTCCTTTATCGAGCCCATCTTTGCATGAAATGTTGCCTTGGTAGCTCTAACTTTCTTGAAGAGATCTCTAGTCTTTCCCATTCTATTGCTTTCCTCTTATTTCTTTGCATTGATCACTGAGGAAGGCTTTCTTATCTCTCCTTGCTATTCTTTGGAATCTACATTCAAATAGGTATATCTTTCCTTTTCTCCTTTGCTTTTCACTTCTTTTTTTTTCACAGCTATATGCAAGGCCTCCTCTCAGAGCCATTTTGCTTTTTTGCATTTCTTTTTCTTGGGGATGGCCTTGATCCCTGTCTCCTGTACAATGTCACAAACTTCCATCCATAGTTCATCAGGTACTCTGTCTATCAGATCTAGTCCCTTAAATCTATTTCTCACTTCCACTGTATAATCATATGGGATTTGATTTAGGTCAAACCTGAATTAGGCTTCCCTGGTGGCTCAGACAGTAAAACGTCTGCCTGCAATGCGGGAGACCTGGGTTTGATCCCTTGGTGCAGAAGATCCTCTGGAGAAGGAAATGGAAACCCACTCCAGTACTCTTGCATGGAAAATCCCATGAACAGAGGAGCAATAAGGTTGTATATGGTCATTCTGCTTATTTAACTTATACACAAATACATCATGCAAAAAGCTAGGTTGTATGAATCACAAGCTGGAATCAAGGTTTCTGGGAGAAATATCAGTAACCTGAGAAATGCAGATGGTACTACTCTAGCAGCTGAAAATGAAGAGGAACTAAGGAGCCTCTTCATGAGGATGAAACAGGAGAAGGAAAAAGCTGGCTTAAAAATCAACATTCATAAAACTAGGATCATGGCATCTGGAGTCCTACTACTTCATGGGAAATAGACAGGGAAAATGTGGAAGCAGTGACAGATTTTATTTTCTTGGACTCCAAAATTGCTGCAGATGGTGACTGCACCATGGAATTAAAAGACACTTTCTCCTTGGAAGGAAGGCTATGACAAATCTAGATAGCATGTTGAAAAGCAGAGATATCACTTTGCTGACAAACATCTGCATAGTCAAAGCTATGGTTTTTCCAGTAGTCATGTATGGATGTGAGAGTTGTACCATAAAGAAGGCTGAGAGCCAAAGAATTGATGCTTTTGATTTGTGGTGCTGAAGAATACTGAGCTCCTTGGACTGCAACAAGATCTCAACCATGAATATTCATTGGAAGGTTTGTTGCTGAATCTGATGTTCCTATACTTTAGCCATCCAATGGGAAGAGCTGACTTACTGGAAAGTATCCTGATGCTGTGAAAGCTTGAAGGCAAAAAAGAGAAGGGGGTAGTTAGATAGCATCACTGACTCAATGGACCTGAATTTGAGCAAACTTCAGAAGATAGCAGAAGACAGGGGAGCCTGATGTGTTGCAGTACATGGAGTAACAAAGAGTCAGACATGACTTAGTGACTGGACAAGTAACTGAAAAACAACTGTATAGCACAGGGACCTATATTCAATATCCTGTAATAAACCATATTGGAAAATAATATGTAAAATAATATACATATATGTATGTGTGTGTGTATCTGAATCACTTTGCTATAGAGCAGAAACAGCATTGTAAATCAACTATACATCAAATAAAATAAAATTTAAAATATGTGCTATATCAAAGAGGAAATAAACACTACATGTAAAAGTAGTGTGCATAATAGGATTCAGTTCAGTTCAGTTCAGTGGCTCAGTCGTGTCCAACTCTTTGCGACCCCATGAATCGCAGCACGCCAGGCCTCCCTGTCCATCACCAACTCCCAGAGTAGGATAATGCCTAAAAAATAATTAGATTCATAATTATTAAGGGGAACAAAGCTATAATCACACACTTACCACTATCACTTAGCATTAAATGATTCATTAAATATGAAAGACTGAAGAAAAGATTATTATGTCAAAAAATTGTTAGAATTTTTTTTACATTTCTAACTTCAAAAAAGTTAGAAAAGTAAAACGAAATAAATTCCCACCTTTATAAAGTAATAGAGGGGAAGTAGTGAAGAAAGAGAGAGAGACTGAAGGGGAAGGAGAGAGGGAAAGAGAGAGAGGAGGAAAGAAAGAAAGGAAAGAAGGTAGGTCAAAACTAAATACAGAAAGAAGTGATAGCATTTTAAATGAAACTGAAGTAATAAGTACTTAAAATAACAAAATATTTCTAACAGTTTGTGAAAATTATTTCTACACAAATTAGAATATAAAACAGATATAACAAGAAGGGCTTCCCTGACAGGTAAGTTGGTAAAGAATCTACTTGCAAAGCAGGAGACACCGGTCAGTTTCCTTGGTCAGGAAATCCACTGGGGAAGGGATAGGCTACCCGCTCCAGGATTCTTGGGCTTGCCTTATGGCTCAGCTGATAAAGAATCCACCTGCAATGTACGAGACCTGGGTTGGATCCTTGGGTTGGGAAGATCCCCTGGAGAATGGAAAGGCTACCCACTCCAGTATTCTGGCCTAGATAATTTCACTTTCATATAACAAAAGAGAAGGTTATATTTTTCTAACTATGAGGCAAAACAAGAAATAAAACACATGAAAAACTACCAAATATAAATGTAAATACAATCCATATTTTATGTATAATTATAGTTAAATAAATATTGGATTTAACAGATAAACAATACAAATAAAGTTATTTACAAAACAGAAATAGATTCACAGAGAGACATTAAAAAAGGAAATGCTTGGTAAGGAGAGGGTTAAGAGGTTTAAGCAGGAGTTGAGGATTAACATACACACACTCAGTTCAGTTCAGTTCAGTTCAGTACCTTTCATTCACTCAGTCGTGTCCGACTCTTTGCTACCCCATGAATTGCGGCACGCCAGGCCTGCCTGTCCATCACCAATTCCTGGAGTTTATCCAAACTCATGTCCGTCAAGTCGGTGATGCCATCCAGCCATCTCATCCTCTGTAGTCCGCTTCTCTTCCTACCCTCAATCTTTCCCAGCATCTGAGTCTTTTCCAATGAGTCAGTTCTTTGCATCAGGTGGCCAAAGTACTGGAGTTTCAGCTTTAGCATCAGTCCTTCCAAAGAACACCCAGGACTAATCTCCTTTAGAATGGACTCCTTTAGACTTCCTTGCAGTCCAAGGGATTCTCAAGAGTCTTCTCCAACACCACAGTTCGAAAGCATCAATTCTTCGGTGCTCAGCTTTCTTCTACTATACATAAAATAGATGAACAACAAGGACCTGCTGTTTAGCATAAGGAAATACATTCAGTGACTTGTAATAACACAATAAAAAACAATCTGAAAAAATTTGTGAATATAATTATATATAGCTAACCAAATCACTTTGCTGTGTGCCTGAAACTAACAGAACATTGTAAATTAACTAGACTTCAATTTAAAAAAATGTTTAAAATCAGGGCAACCAAACTTGGAAAGAAAGGAAACAAAAGTATCAAATTGGAAAATAACGTAATTAATCCTACAATTAGGTCAAGGTGAATATCATCTATCTTTATAAACAGTAGGTCATCTGAAATAATTCAGTGTTTGTGACTAACATACAATTTTTGGAAATTAATATAGTTCCCATAAATGATCTAAAACTCTTTCAAGCAATAGAAAACATTTTTTATAGTGAATCATTAAGAAAATCACATTGAAACTTGAGTCAAGCCAAAAATAACTGTTCTTGAAGGGGAAGTTCAAGATGGTGAAGTAAAATGTGGAGGTAACTTAATTCCTACAAATACATCAAAAAATACATCTCTATGTGGAACAATTGTCACAGAAAACTAATTGGAAAGAAAGATCCTCATGTAACTAAGAAGGACAGAAAAGAAAAAGCATTGGGTTGTGACATGGACCTCTGGGAGTGGGAAGCAATCTTTAAGGGAGAGAAGGTCCATATGGGTGGATTGCCATCCTGGGAGTGTGCAGGTCAAGGCGAAATCTGGGCATTCCAGTCCTGTGGTTATGAACAGAAGAGAGAATCTTCCTTGCCTGCTGAGAAATCCCTTAGACAGCCAGAAGGACTGGAGAAGCCTAGACTCTACTGCAAGCAAGCTGTCATGCTAGCAATCAAAGTAAAAAGAGCCTTTGCACTTTTACCTAGACTTGCAAGGTAAAAAGAGCCTTGCAAGGGTAGAAGCAGCCTTGTGACCATTTCCAATCTGAAGGGGCAAACAATCTGGCTCCATTCACTCCAAGCCACAGCATGACATAAGATATGAGCAAAGATTTGGTCTAGCTATGCAGGAGCACCTGAAGTATGGTCCTATGGAACAGAGCCATAAGAGGAAGCAGCAGCTAAGTGCTGAATCTCTAGCAGGCAGGCCCTGGGCAGGAGTACACAGTGGTTCCTTTCCCAGTGAGACCACCTTGGTTCCTTCCATTCCAACCGCAGCTTAGTGCTAGATCTGGGGCAGATGGATCCTGAGACAAGTCTACTACAGAGGCAGCCCAGATCTCAAGCTGCAGTGCAAACCACCTCAATTCTGGCAGCCCAAAACCCTGATGCCTAACATTAGCCTCCTCCACATCGCAACCTTGCACTAGACCTGAAATTATAACAGAAAAAGGAGAAAAAGGACAAGACTTTGGGCTACTTGGAGTGGAACCATGGACACCTGCCTAAGTCGTGCATAGGTCCTTCATGACCATGTGGACCTCACTTGCTTCAGCAATCACTTCCCATGGGTCATGGCACACACTCAAGGGCAACAGAACGTGATCAAACCTGATCCTTAGGGCTTCTACTTAAACTGTAGAGAAGACTCTGCCCTCTGACAGGGCAGCAACACCCATAGAGCAGAGAGGAAGCCCCTTCTCACATCCTGCACAGGCTTTAAATACCCCAAGGCCAAACACATCCCATCAGGGATATAATGATCAACACACTCTGAGGAAACATGCAGCTGGCATCCATACCAAAACCAGCCTTCAAACCAAAAATATCAGACACAAACTGTCAAGACAGAGACACTCTCACGTAACAATACCCCTTCAAGACGATAGCAGATAACTATTTCTTCTAAATTCGTAGAGACAGAGAAAGTTAAGTACAATGAAAAGGCAGAGAAACTAACCCAAATTAAAAGAATAAGAGGAATCAGCTGAAAGAATAAATAATAAAGCAGACCTCACAATCTATTATACTCTGAGATCAAAAAGGAGATGATAAAAATACTAAAGGAATTAAGTAAGATTATTGATAGAAAATGCAGATCAGTATAACAAGCAACTAGAAAATATAAAGACAAACAATTCAAAAATAGACAATTCAATTGCTGAGATAAAAATCAATCCAGAAACAATGGACATCAAGCTATATGACACAGAAGAACAATACGTGGTATGCAAGACAGAATAATGAAAATCACACAATCAGAATAGCAGACAGAGAAGAAAAAAAAAAAAGAGCAACGTGCAAGATCTGTAATATGATATATAACATATGCCCAATTATGCATAATAGAGGTTCCAGGAGGAGAGGAGAAAAATAAGGGATCAAATGTTTAATGAAAAATTATGGCTTAACATTTCCCAAACATAAAGGAGGAAATGGATACTCAGGTACTGAAAGCACAGAGAGTCCAAAACAAGAGGGACTCAAATGGACCCACATCAAGACATATCACAATTAAAATAGCAAAGTTAAAGATAAAGAGAGTTCTAAACGCAGCAAGAGAAAAGCAGTCATATATCTGGGAATCCCTTTAAAGCTATCAGCTGATTTCCCTGAAGAAACCTTTCAGGACAGAAGGAAGTGGCATAATACAAAGTTATGAAAAGGAAAAAGCTGCTTCCTTGGATTCTTTACCCAGAAAGATTATCATTTAAAATAGAAGGTGAGATAAAACATTTCTCAGATAAGCAAAACCAAAAATAATTCAGCAATAGGAAATATACCCTAAAAGAAATATTGAAGGATCTTTTAAAAAATAGTAATGAAGCAAGAATCTATAGAAAGGAAAAATCACAATAGGAAAGGCAGGTATATAAAAATATTAAATATTACTTAAATACCAATACACAGGTTGAAAAAATATATAAAAGTAATTTAATGAAAATTAATAGTAGAAGGATAAGCTCAAAAATAGGACATCAAAATCACAAAATGTGAGGGAGGGGAATAAAATATTTAGAACATTTAGAATGTGCTTGAATCTGAATGACTATAAAACAAGTAGATATTGTTATGGACCAACATACTTGAAAGCCATGGTAACCATAAATCAAAAATATATAATAGATTTTAGAAACCAAATAGAAAGAAACTTGAGCATAATACAAATGAAAATCATCAAACCAGAAAAGGAATAACAAAAAAAGAAGACATAACAAAATAAAAACAACTGGAAAACAGGTAAATATGTAGCAATAAGTACATACCTATCAATAATAACTTTAACTGTCAATTGACTAAATTCTCCCATCAAAAGACATAAAGTGACAAACTGGATTGAAAAATAACCTACTATATGCTGCCTCCAAGAGACTCACTTTTATGGGACTGAATATGATGGAATGGAAAAGAATTATTTCATGCAAATGGAAACAAGAAAGTGGGGGGTAGGAATACTCATATCAGGCAAAATAGACTTTAAAACAAAGGCCCAAAAGAAAGACAAAGAAGGGCATCATGTAATGATAAAAGGATCAAAACAAGAGGAGGATATACATGACCCAATAGAGAAGTACCCAAATACATAAAACAAATATTAACATACATAAGGGATGATTTGACAATAATATAACAATAGTAGGAGTTTTTAACACCCCACAGACATCAATAGATTAACCAGAAAGAAGTTTAGTAAGGCAACAGAGGTTCCAGAGGCTTCAGCATGATGTGAACCGAGAACTTTCAGATGTCAAAGCTGGGTTTAGAAAAGGTAGAGGAATTAGAAATCAACTGCAAATACTCACTGGATCATAGAGAAAGCAAGGAAATTCCAGAAAAGCATGTACCTCTGTTCCATTGACTACGTCAAAGCCTCTAACTGTGTGGATAATAACAAACTGTGGAAAACTCTTAAAAGAGATGGGAATACCAGACCATCTTACCTGTCTCCTGAGAAACCTGTATGCTGGTCAAGAAGCAAAAGATAGAACCTTGTATGGAACAACTGACTGGTTCATGGTTGAGAAAAGAGTATGACAAAGCTGTCTGCTGTCACTCTGTTTATTATGAGCAATGTCAGGCTGGATGAGTTACAAGCTGGAATCAAGATTGTCAAGAGAAATATCAACAACCTCAGATATGTGGATGATACCACTCTAACGGCAGAAGGTGAAAAGGAACTAAAGAACCTCTTAATGAAGATGAAAGAAGAGAGTGAAAAAGCCTGTTGAAAACTACTAAAAAAAACCCAAAAACTAAGATCATGGCATCTGGGCCCATCACTTCATGGCAAATAGAAGGGGGAAAGATGGAAGCAGTGACAGAGTCCCTTTTCTTAGGCTCTAAAATCACAGCAGATTGTGACTGCAGCCATGAAATTATTTTGGAATTATATATTATTGAATTATTAATTATTATTGAATTATATAAGTCAATTATTCTTGGCAGGAAAGCTATGACAAACCTAGACCAAAGACATCACTTTCCAACAAAGTTCCATATAGTCTTGGCTATAGTGCTTCCAATAGTCATTTGGTTGTGAGAGGCAGACCATAAAGAAGGTAGAAAACCAAAGAATTGATATTTTTGAACTGTGGTGCTGGAGAAGACTCATAAGAGTCCCTTGGCTAGCATGGAGATCAAACCAGTGAATCTTAAGGGGACTCAACTCTGAAAACTCATTAGAAGGACTGAAGCTGAAGTTCCAATCCTTTGGCCACCTGATGTGAATGGCCAGTTCACAAGAAAAACACTGATACTTGACAGTAGAAGGAGAAGAGGGCAACAGAGGATTTGATGGCTGGATGGCATCACCAATGCAATGGACATGAACATGGGCAAAACTCTGGGAGATGGTGAGTGACAGAGAAGCTGGACATGATGCAGTCCAGGGGGTAGGGAAGAGTTGGACACAACTTGGCGACTGAACAACATTAGCAAATAGGGAAAAAATGAAAAAGTGACAGAGTTTATTTTCTTGGTCTCCATAATCACTACAGACAGTGACTGCAGCCATGAAATTAAAAGACACTTGCTCCTTGGAAGAAAAGCTATGGCAAACCTGGACAGCATATTAAAAAGCAGAGACATCACTTTGCCAACAAAGTTTCATATACTAAAAGCTATTATATGCAGAGTACATCATGAGAAACGCTGGGCTGGAGGAAGCACAAGCTAGAATCAAGATTGCCGGGAGAAATATCAATAACCTCAGATATGCAGATGACACCACCCTTATGGCAGAAAGAACTAAAGAACTAAAGAGCCTCTTGATGAAAGTGAGAGAGGAGAGTGAACAAGTTGGCTCAAAACTTAACATTCAGAAAACTAAGATCATGGCATCTGGTCCCATCACTTCATGGCAAATAGATGGGGAAACAGTGGAAACAGTGTCAGACTTTATTTTGGGGGGCTCCAAAATCACTGTAGGTGGTGACTGCAGCCATGAAATTAAAAGATGCTTACTCCTTGGAAGGAAAGTTATGACCAACCTACACAGTATATTAAAAAGCAGAGATGTTACTTTGCCAACAAAGGTCAAGGCTATGTTTTTTTCAGTAGTCATGTATGGATGTGAAAGTTGGACTACAAAGAAAGCTGAATGCTGAAGTATTGATGCTTTTGAACTGTGATGTTGGAGAAAACTCTTGAAAGTCCCTTGGACTGCAAGGAGATACAACCAGTCAATCCTAGAAGAGATCAGTTCTGAATGTTCTTTGGAAGTACTGATGTTGAAGCTGAAACTCTCATACTTTGGCCACCTGATGTGAAGAGCTAAATCATTTGAAAAGACCCTGATGCTGGGAAAGATTGAGGGCAGGAGGAGAAAGGGATGACAGAGGATGAAATAGTTGGATGGCATCACCAACTCAATGGGCATGAGCTTGAGTAACTCTTGGAAATGGTGAAGGACAGGGCAGCCTGGCATGCTGCAGTACATGAGATCACAAATAGCTGGGCATGACTTAGTTCCTGAACAACAAATAATAAGTGTATTCATCAAGGTAACAGGATAGAAGGTTAACATAAAAATCTGTTGTATTTTCCTACACTAATAATAAAATATCAGAAATTTAAAAAAAATCATGTTTAAAATCATATAAAAAATTCTTGGGAGTAAACTTTTTTTTTTGATGAAACATTTACTTTTTTTTTTGAGATGAAAGACCTACATGCTGAAAAGCACATGACTATGATAAAAGAAATTCATGAATCAGTAGGAATGGAAATATATACCATGCTCTTAGATTGAAGAGTTATCATTAACATGGACATAAAATCCAAAGCAATCTACAACTTTAATGCAAATCCCTATCAAAACACCCATGACATTTTCCACAGAAGAATAAATAATCTTAAAATTTGGTGTCAGTCGTTCAGTCATGTCCTAATATTTGTGACATCATGGACTGTAGAGTGCCAGGCTCCTCCTTGTCCATGGAGTTCTCCAGGCAAGAATACTGGAATGGGTAGCCATTACCTTCTCCAGTGATCTTCCCAACCCAGGTATTGAACCCTGGTCTTGCATTTCAGGCAGATTCTCTACCGTCTGAGCAACCAGGGAAGGCTTAAAATTAATATGCAACTACGAAAGGCCCAGAACTGCTAAAGCAATCTTGAGGAAAACATCAAAGCTAGAGGCATTATCATTCCTTATTTCAGATAATGCTAGAATTCTACAGTGATGAATACAATGTGGTATTGGCACAAATGCAGACATACAGATAAATTGAATAGAGAGTCCAGAAATAAACCCATGTACTTACTGCAATTAATATATAACACAGGAGGCAAGAATATACAATGGAAAAAAGGCAGTGTCTTCAACAAGTGGTGTTGTAAAAGACAGCATATTCAACAAGTGGTATTGTAAAAGCAGGACAGTTAAATGTAAATCAATGAAATTAAAACAGTCACATACCATATACAAAAACAATCTCAAAATACTTAATAGAAAACATGATTACAACTCCTAGAAGACAACATAAGCAAAAATTTTCTAACATACATGATAGAAATATTTTCTGAGATCAGTCTCCCAAGGCAAAAGAAATAAAATCAAAAATAAATAAATGGGACCTTAATGAAAAACAATATTTTGCACAGCAAAGTTTCAACAAAATGAAACAACAAATGGCAGAATGGGAGAAAATATTTGCAAATGACACGACTAACAAGGGGTTAATATCTAAAATATACAAGCGGCTCATAACAACTCAATTTGAAAAACCAAACAACCCAATGCAGAAAATAGACAATGGACCTAAATAGACATTTCTCCAAAGAAAACGTACAGATGGCCCACAAGCACACAAAAAGATACTCAACAATGCTAACTTTTAGAATAATGCAAATCAAAATCACAATGATGTATCACCTCCTACCAGTCAGAATGACCATCAAAATGTCTGCAAACAATAAATGCTGGAGAAGGTGTAGAGAAAATGGAACTCTCTTACACTGTGAGTGGGAATGTACATTAATGCAGCTACTACAGAAAATGATATGTGAGCTCCTTAATAATAAAAATATAGAGTTACCATATGATACAGTAATCCTATTATTGGATATGTATATTAAAAGACAAAAACTCTTAATTTGAAAAGATACATTCACTTTGGCATTCATAGCAGCACTATTTACAATAGCTAAGACACTAACAAAGCTAGTGGAGGTGATGGAATTCCAGTTGAACTATTTCAAATCCTGAAAGATGATGCTGTGAAAGTGCTGCGCTCAATATGCCAGCAAATTTGGAAAACTCAGCAGTGGCCACAGGACTGGAAAAGGTCAGTTTTCATTACAATCCCAAAAAAGGCAATGCCAAAAAATGCTCAAACTACTGCACAATTGCACTCATCTCACATGCTAGTAAAGTAATGCTCAAAATTCTCCAAGCCAGGCTTCAGCAATATGTGAACTGTGAACTTCCAGATGTTCAAGGTGGTTTTAGAAGAGGCAAAGGAACCAGAGATCAAATTGCCAACATCTGCTGGATCATCAAAAAAGCAAGAGAGCTCCAGAAAAACATCTATTTCTTCTTTATTGACTATGCCAAAGCCTTTGACTGTGGATCACAATAAACTGCAGAAAATTCTGAAAGAGATGGGCATACCAGACCACCTGACCTGCCTCTTGAGAAACCTATACGCAGGTTAGGAAGCGAAAGTTAGAACTGGACATGGAACAACAGACTGGTTCCAAATAGGAAAAGGAGTACATCAAGGCTGTATATTGTTACCCTGCTTATTTAACTTATATGCAGAGTGTATCATGAGAAACACTGGGCTGGAAGAAGCACAAGCTGGAATCAAGATTGCCGGGAGAAATATCAATAACCTCAGGTATGCAGATGATACCACCCTTATGGCAGAAAGTGAAGAGGAACTAATAAGCCTCTTGATGAAAGTGAAAGAGGAGAGTGAAAAGTTGGCTTAAAGCTCAACCTTCAGAAAACTAAGATCATGGCATCTGGTCCTGTTGGGATCTGTGTTAGGCATTACTGACAAATGGAGGCATGGCCCCAACCCCCTCTCCTCATCTCACAGGCATGGCCCCAGGATGAAGGAGTTAGGCCTTGTGATTCTGACTTGTTCTTTCCTTTCTTCGGTTGAGTTGGCTGGAAAGAATGTTACAGTGCTTGAGAGAAGCATGAGAAAGCTCAAAGCCTTCTACAGTTGTGCCCAGAAAATAATCTATAAAGTAACAATTGACATTTGTTCAAGGATCTTTACAAAGAATGTTCCAGGATGAGCACATAGGCCGCAGTTTAAGGCCGTGGGAAGGATTATTATCTGAGACCTGTTTGTGAGGGGAATGTTTATGGCAAAAGAAGTTTGCTGAGTTTAGGGTTTAGGAATAATTCAGAATAGCTAGAAGCCTTTTTAGGAGATAGCAATCTTAAGATGCTAGGGGCAAACAGGATTTAGAAAGATAAGAAATAAACTGAGGAATGTAGTGTGAGTTACAATGTAATCACAAGTTAAGTATAGGACACATAAGAAGTAGATAATAGATAGTAAAGCCAATTCTAAGAGAATTGCTGAAGCAGGAATGCTGTTTGTAGGACAACAATGATTTATGGAGACAACAAATCTGGGTCAGGGGGAACTGAATATGTCAAACCTCTGACCTAATGCTTTTGTAAAAATATAAAAGAGAATATTAAGCTTGAAATAAATATGCAGTCCAAGAAAACTTAGAGGCTGCATCATTTCTGGCCAACACCGCCCATCCCTTCAGGGTGATTCCCTGGCTGCTGGAGCTGAACTCCGGCATGGTCCCATCATTTCATGGAAATAGATGGAGAATCAGTGGAAACAGTGTCAGACTTTATTTTGGGGAGGCTCCAAAATCACTGCAAATGGTGATAGCAGCCATGAAATTAAAAACACTTACTCCTTGGAAGGAAAGTTATGACTAACCTAGATAGCATATTCAAAAGCAGAGACATTATGTTGCCAACAAAGGTCTGTCTAGTCAAGGCTATGGTTTTTCCAGTGGTCATGTATGGATGACAGAGGTGGACTGTGAAGAAGGCTGAGCACCGAAGAATCGATGCTTTTGAACTGTGGTGTTGGAGAAGACTCTTGAGAGTCCCTTGGACTGCTAGGAGATCCAACCAGTCCATTATGAAGGAGATCAGCCCTGGGATTTCTTTGGAAGGAATGATGCTGAAGCTGAAACTCCAGTACTTTGGCCACCTCATGCGAGTATTTGACTCATTGGAAAAGACTCTGATGCTGGGAGGGATTGGGGGGCAGGAGGAGAAGGGGACGACAGAGGATGAAATGGCTGGATGGCATCACTGACTTGATGGACGTGAGTCTGAGTGCACTCCAGGAGATGGTGATGGATAGGGAGGCCTGGTGTGCTGCAATTCATGGGGTCACAAAGAGTCGAACAAGACTGAGCGATTGAACTGAACAGAAGACATGGAAACAACCCATGTGCCTGTCAACAGATAACTGGCTTCAGAAGACGTGGTATATATGTACAATGGAATATTTCTCAGCTATGAAAAAGAATGAAATATTGGCAGTTGCAGTACATTTTCAAATCTAGAAATATTATACTTAGTGAAATTAAATTAGGTAGAGAAAGACTAATATTATATGATATCACTTATATGTGGAATCTAGATAATAATGTAAGTCAACATCTATACATAAGAAATGGGCTTGGAGACATTAAAAACACATTTACTGTTATGGATGGAGGGAGAAAGTAAGGGACAAATTGGCAGTATGGGATTAACAGATCCAGCTACTACACATGAGATAGATAAGCAACTAGGATTTATTGTATAACATAGGGAATTCTAGTCACTGTGTTATAATAACCTATGTGTGTGTTAGTTGCTTAGTTGTGTCTGACTCTGTGTGACCCCATGGACTATAGCCCACCAGGCTCCTCTGTTCATGGGATTCTCCAGGAAAGAATACTGGAGTGGATGGCCATGTCTTTTCCAGGGGATCTTCTCAATCCTGGGATTGAACCTGGGTCTCTTGCATTGCAGGCAGACTCTTTACTGTCTGAGCCACTAGGGAATCCCATAATAACCTATAATGAAATACAATCTGATAAAATATATAACTGAATCACTTTGCTTTACACTTGAGAAACATATAATATTGTAAATCAACTACACTTCAATTTAAAAAATGTTAAAAATAACTATCCTCACAATTATTATGTGCTTTTTTTTCTGGAAATTACACCTTAATATAATAGATAAAAGTTTATAGAGGATGTATGCTTTTCTCCCTCTGCCACACACATAGAGGGTGGAATTTGTGTATATTTGTAAGCACCCACATGTGCATATATGCAAAAGGAAACAAAACCACAATTGTCAATTAATTTCACATTGATCCTAGGAAAACATCTAATAGGAAGAAAAGATTGTAAAGGAATGAAAGAGCTCAAGATGTTCTCTAGTTCCTTTATATCTGTAGGACATTTTAAAATCCAAAGCAGGATTAAAGAAACACATCTAATTTATTTCATATATCAAAATTTTTACAAAAGCCATCATGATGCTCCCTTATTTGTTCCAATAATAATGATTAAAGAAGTGAGAACTTATTTCTATAGCTCTCAAAAATTTATAACACATAATAATATCCCTCATCTTGAGCATTAGGAATTTAACCTTAGAGAAGAACCTGCTGAAGGGTTTGTGATTAGTGACACTGAAGTCCATGACCTGTCCATTAGAGCGTGTTTTGAAATCAACTGAGGACTATTTTGGCACTTTAGAATTTAATATGCAATAATTCATACTAATAATACCATAACAATGTTTGTGTGTTTTAAATTTATCATCTTTCATACCCGGGAGCACCCTTTTTTTTTTTTTTTTTTTTTTTTACTGTTCTGTGATAAAGGAGGTAATTATGTAAATATCTCCAGCCTGGTGTGCTGCAGTCCATGGGGTTGCAGAGTCAGACATAGCTGAATGATGAAACAAAAACTCCTTTGCCACCTAGCATTGTGTTAAGCAATATCAGTAGAAGGCAGTGGAGAAACACAGGAGGAGGATGAGGTGTTCTCTTCCTGGCAGCTGGTTTGTCTCACTTGCCAGATTTCTACAGTATGATGTTACCACAAGTAGGCTTCTGAGTTTACAGATTTATGTCCATTTCTAGTGGACAGCTTAGCACACTTTTTTTCCAGTACTTAGCTTAAGAAAGTGCCTGATTCTCTCACCTATGAGTTTTCTGGTCCAACATATCTTTAGTACCTGACTTCAGCACACTATATTTTCTCTGAAAGAAAGTGAAGTGAAAGTTGCTCCAGTCCTGTCCGACATTTTGCAACCCCATGGACTATATAGTCCATGGAATTCTCTAGGCCAGAACACTGGAGCGGGTATCCTTTCCCTTCTCCAGGGCATCTTCCCAACCCAGGGACTGAACCCAGGTCTCCCACATTGCTGGCAGGTTATTTACCAGCTGAGCTATCAGGGAAGCCTAGCTCTCAGCAACCACTGACTTGTTCTCCTTGATCTGGTTCCTTCATACAGGAGTTAAGAAGTAGTACCCATCAGTCACTAAACTTCTCTGGTATTTCCCTTGGCAGCTTTCCAGTAGAATGCCACAGGTTAGGCACTGGTCCATGAAGAGAATTGCTAACATCTCTACAGGTAAGTTTACAGTGAGTTTTCCTTGTTTTTAAGACAAAGACTCTTTTTTTCCCCTTTACAACAGTTTCAAGTCAACAGCAAAATTCAGAAAAAGATACAGAGACTTCTCATATTTCCCTGACCCTAAACACACAAAGCCTCCCTCATTAGAAACATCTTTCACCAGACTGGTACATTTGTTAACACTGGTAAATTTACACTGACACATCATAATCCATAGCTTACGTTAGGTCCAAGTCCATTGAAAATATTAAGGTTTGCTCTTGGAGTTGTGCCTTCTTTGGATTTGGGCAAATGCATCCATCACTACTGTATCATACAGAATGTTTTTTCCACCCTAAAAATCCTTCATGCTCTGCTCTTTCATCCCTCTATTCCTCCCAACTACCCCTGGAAACTACTGATCTCTCTACTCTCTGTAATTTTTGCCTTTTCCAAAATCACACAGTATGTAGCTTTTACATATTTGGCTTTTTTTTTTTAACTTAATAATATACATTTAAGTTTCCTCCATGCCCTTTTATGACTTAATAGCTCATTTATTTTTAGTGTTGAGTTATATTCCTTTCTGGATGTGTACATTTATTTATCCATTCAACTGCTGAAGGACATCTTGGCTGCTTCCAAGTTTTGGCAATAATGTATAAAGCTGCTCTAAAAATATCCATGTGCAGGTGTTTGTGTGGAACTAAGTTTTCAACTCCTTTGAATAAATCCAGTGAGCACAATGATAAGAGGATGCTCTGTTTTGTAAGGAATCTCCAAATTGTATTCTGAAGTGACTGCATTCCCACCAGCAATGTATGAGCGTTCCTGTGGCTCCACACCCTCACTAGCATTTGGTGTTGTCAGTGTCCTGGAATTTGGTCATTCTAATAGGAGTGCAGTAGTCTCTCTCTGGTTCAATTTATATTTCCCTAGTGACATGTGATGTAGTGAATCTTTTGCAGTCTATATATCTTTTTTCGTGAGGTGTCTGTTAAGCTCTTTGATCCACTGTTTAATTGGATAGTCTGTTGTCTTATTGAATTTTATGTGTTCTTGATATATTTTGGAAAACAATCCTTTATTGGATGTGTCTTTTGCAAATATTTTCTTCAAATCTGTGGCTTGTCTCTCATTATCTTTACATTGTTTATTGCATAGCAAAAGTTTTAATTTAAATAAGTTGAAGCACACTGATTATTTCATGGATTGTACCTACGGTGCTGTATCCAAAAAAAAATAATCATGCCCAAGGTAATCTAAGTTTTCTCATGTTTATCTTCTAGGAGTTTTATATTTTTATATTTTATACTTTGGTCTATGATTAATTTTTAATTAATATTTTTGAAATAAGGTCTGTGTTGAGATTCATTCTTTTTTTTTTGCATGTGGATTGTCCAGCTGTACAAGATCCAATTTATTTAAAAAAATATTTTTTTCATTTTATTTCCTTAGCTCTTTATAAAAAAATAAGCTGACTGTATTGAAGCAGGGCTATTTCTGGGCTCTATAGTCTATTCCATTCAACTGTTTTTCCCCATGTTTTTTTAACCAACATCCCACTCAGTTGGTTATTATAGTTTTATAATAGGTATTGAAAGTACGTAGTGTTACCCGTCCAACTTTGTTCTTCTACTTTAATATTATTTTGGCTACTGTGTATCTTTTGCTTCTCCATATAAACTTTAGAATAATTTGTTTTCAATACACACAAAATGATTTGTTGGCACTTTAACTGAGACTGCATTTAATCTGCAAATGAACTTGCAAAGAACTGAAATATTGACAATACTGTCTGTCTAAGGACATGGAATATCTCTCCATTTATTTAGCTCTACTTTAATTTCATTTATAGCTTTCCTCATACAAATCTTTTATATAGTTTAGTAGATTTATATCTGAATGTTCATACTTTGGGTGCTAATTTAAATGTTATTGTGTTTTTAATTCAAATTCTAATTGTTCATTGCTGGTGTATAAGAAAGCAATTGACTTTTGTGCACTGACCTTGTATTCTGCAAACTTTGTATAATTGTTTATTAATTCTAAGAGGTTTTTTAGTGATTCTTTTGGATTTTCTGCATAGATGATCATATCATCTGTAGGGAAAAACAGTTTAATATCTTCCTCTTTAATATGCAGACATTTTATTTCCTTTCCTTTTATTGCATTAGCTAGAGCTTCCAGTTCCATGTTAAAAAGGAGTGGTAAGAGAAGTCATCCTTTTCTTCTACCTTCAAGTTTCTCACCAGTACCTATTATTTCAGTTGTAGGTTTTTGTCAAAAGTTTTTCAACTCCAGTAAGTTCCCTGATATTCCTGATTTGCTGAGTTTTTTTTTTCTTATCATTAATGGCTGTTGAGTTTTCTCAAATGCATTTTCTGCACCTATTGATATGATTGTGTGTGTGTTGTTGTTGTTGTTTTTTTGGTCTGTTGATATGATGGATTATAGTAGTCAATTTCTGATGTTGAACCACCCTTACATAACTGGGATAAGTTCCACTTTGTCATGATGTATAATTCTTTGTATACACTGTTGGATTTGGTTTGCTAATACTTTTTTGAGGATAGTTACATCTATATTCATGAGAGATACTGATCTACAGTTTTCCTTTCTTGTAATGTCTTTCATTTTGATGTTAAGATAATGCTGGCCATGCAGCATTATGAATGAATGAGGAAGCATTCTCTCTGCCTCTGTGCTTTGGAAGAGACTGCAAAGAATTGGCATGTTTCTGAAATCTTGGCAGAATTCACTGCAAATCTACCTGAGCTGACAGTTGTTTTTTCATTTTTGTAAATCAACACTTTGCTTTATTTTTACTTTTGACTGGAGGATAATTGCTTTACAATATTGTGTTGGTTTTTTTTCTTTTTTTGTACAACATGTACCAGCTATAAGTATACATATATCCATCCCCTCCCTCTTGAGCCTCCCTTCCAGGAATTTTCTATTTTAGAAGGTTGTTGTTGTTGTTTAGTTGCTAAGTTGTGTCCAACTCTTTGTGACCATATGGATGTAGCCTGCCCGGCTCTTCTGTCCATGGGATTTCTCAGGCAAAAATACTAGAGTGGGTTGTCATATCCTTCTCCAGGGGATCTTTCTGACCCAGGGATTGAATCCCTGTCTCCTGGATTGGCATGTGACAATTGGGTTAAAGTTTTACTGAGCACAGCTTTGCCCACCAGAGCAAACCAGTTTTTCCCACAGCCAGTCCCTCCCACCAGGAAGTTTACACAAGTTTCTTAGATAGCCTCATCTGACAGAGGGCAGACAGAGAAGCATGAAGAACTACAAACCCATAGCTGCCAGGATGAAGACAGAATGAAAATAAATGAAGACAGCCTGAGACCTCTGGTTCAACATTAAACACACTAAAATTCACATTATAGGAGTCCCAGAAGGAGAAGAGTTGGAGAAAAGACCTGAGAAAATAGGTAAAGAGATAATAGCTGGAAACATCTCTAACATGCGAAAGAAAATAGTCAACCAAGTCCAGGAAGAACAGAGTCCCAAGCAGGATAAACCCAAGGAACACACTGAGGAAGAGTAATCAAACTAACAAAAATAAAAAACAAAGATAAAATATTGAAAGCAACAAGGTAAAAATGACAAATAATATACAAGGGAAGTCCCATAAAGTTGTCAGCTGATTTCTCAACAGAAACTCTGCAAGGCAGAAGGGAGTGGCATGATATATTTAAAGTAATGAAAGGGAAGAAATTACAACCAAGAAAACCCTACCCAGAAAGTCTCTAGTTCAGAATTAATGGAGAAGTCAAAAGCTTTACAGACGAGCAAAAGTTAAGAAACTTCAGCATCATTAAACCAGCTTTACAGCAAGTGCTAAACACACTTCCCTCAATAATAAATACAAGATAAAAGACCTGCAAAAATAAATCCAAAACAATTATTAATGGTAATAATATCATACATATCAATAATTACCTTAAGTGTAATTAGACTAAATATATCAACCAAAAGACATAGACTAGCTGGGTGGATACAAAAGCAAGACCCCTGCATATGCTGTCTATAGGAGACTCACCTCAAACCTAGAGACACTTACAGACTGAAAGTAAGGGGGTGGGAGAAGGTATTCCATGTAAAGGAAATTAAAAAGAAAGCTGGTGCAGCAATACTCATATAAGACCAAATAGACTTTAAAGCAGACTGTTGTAAGAGACAAAGAGGGACATTACATAACAATCCAAGAAGGTATAACAGTTATAAATATATATGGATCCAATATAGGAGCATCTCAGTATGTAAGGAAAATACTAGCAACCATAAAGGGATAAATTAACAGTAACAAAATAACAGTGGGGGACTTTAACACCCTGCTTTCATCAATGTACAGATCATCCAGACGAAAAATAAGGAAACAAAGGCCTTAAATGACACATTAGTCATGATGGACCAATTGATATTTATAAAGCATTCCATCCAAAAGCAGCAGACTACAGATTCTTCTCAAGGGCACATGGAACATTCTCCATTATTGACAACATGCTGGCCACAAGTCAAGACTTGACAAATTTAAGAAAACTGGAATCATAACAAGCATCTTTTCTGATCACAAAGCTGTGAGATTAGAAAGAAACTAAAAGAAAAAGAAAACTATATAAAACAATGTGCTACTAAACAACCGACTGATCACTGAAGAAATCAAAGAGGAAAACAAACAAACAAACAAACAACTAAAGACAGTGAAAATGAAACCACAGTGGTCCAAAAGTTATGGGATGTATCAAAACCAGTTTTAGAAGGGAAGTTTATAGTAATACAACCCTACCTTAAGAAACAAGAAAAATCCCAAACAATTTAACCTTACAATAACCAGAGAAAGGAGGACAAACAAAACCTAAAGTTAGCAGAAGGAAAGAAATCATTGAGATCTAGCAGAAATAAATTAAATAGAGACAAAGAAAACTATTGCAAAGATCAATGAAACTAAAAGCCAAGTCTTTGAAAAGATAAACAAAAATTGATAAAACTTGGTGGCTCAGTTGGTAAAGAATCTTTCCACAATGTAAGAGACCCAGGTTCAATCCCTGACTGGGAAGATCCCCCGGAGAAGGGAATGGCTACACACTCCAGTATTCTTGCCTGGATAATTCCATGAACAGTGGAGACTGGTTGGGATTGCAAAGAGTCAGATATGACTGTGAGACTCACACACACACACACACACACACACACACATTAGCCAGATGCATCAAGGAAAATTAGGGAGAAGAGTCAAATCAATCAAAATAGAAATGAAAACAAGTTACAACTAGCTCCACATAAATACAATGGATCATAAGACTACGATGAGCAATTCCATGTCAATAAAATGGACAACCTGGAGGAAATGAACAAATTCTTTGAAAGATAGTTTCCCAAGACTGAACCAGAAAGAAATAGAAAATATGAACAGACAAATCACAGGCACTGAAATTGAAACTATGATTAAAAAACCCCCAACAGATGTGGGAGGGGGAGGGAGGCTCAAAAAGGAGGGGTCACATATATATACCTATGGCTGATTTATGTTGATATATGGCAGAGGTCAATGCAATATTATAAAGCAATTATCCTCCAGTATAAAAACAACAACAACAACTCCCAACAAACAAAAGTCTAGGACCTGGTAGCTACATAGGCAACTTCTATAATGCATTTAGAGAAAAGTTAACACCTATCCTGAAACTGATCCAAAAAAACCAAAAAACTGCAGAGGAAGGAAAACTTCCAAACTCATTCCATGAGGCAACCATCACCCTCCTATCAAAATCAGACAAAGATACCACAAAAAGAAGAGAACGTTACAGGCCAACATCACTGATGAACACAGATGCAAAAATCCTCAATGAAATACTAGCAATCTGAACCCAAAAATACATTAAAAAGAACATACACCATAAACAAATGGGATTCATCCCAGGGATGTCAGATTTTTTTCAACAGCCACAAGTCAAGCAATGTGATACATCACATCAACAAACTGAAGAATGAAAATCATATGATCATCTCAACAGATGTAGAAAAATCTTTTGACAAAATTGAGTACCCATTTATGATAAACACTCCAAAAATGGACATAGAGGTAACATACCTTAATATAACAAAAGTCATACATGACAAAACTATAGCTATCACCATACTCAATGGTGAAAAGCTGAAAGCATTTTCTGTAAGATCAGGAAAAAGACAAGGATGTTTACTCTCACCACTTCAACAGAGCTTTGGAATCATACATGGCAATCAGAGAAGAAAAAGAAGTAAAGGGAATACAAACTGGAAAAGAAGTTCAACTGTCACTGTTTGCAGATACATAAAAGATCCTACAGACAGTGCCAGAAAACTACTAGAGCTCAATGGATTTGGTAAAGTTTCAGGTCACAAAATTATCACGGAGATATCTGTTGCATTTCTATAAACCAACAATGACAGATCAGAAATAGAAATTTAAGAAACAGTTCCATTTACTACAATTTCATTTGTTACATCAGAAAGAATAAAATAGGAATAAAATTACCTAAGAAGAGCTGCAATGCAGGAGACCTAGGTTTGATTCCTGGTTGGAGAAGATTCCTGGAGAAGGGAATAGCTGCCCACTCCAGTATTCTTGCCTGGAGAATGCCATGGACAGAGGAGTGTGGCAGTATACAGTCCATGGGGTTGTAAAGAGTTGGACACAACTGTGTAACTAACACACACATAACACACACAAGAAGACAAAAGACCTGTACTCTGAAAACCATAAGACTCTGATGAAAGATATCAAAGAAGACATGGATAGAAAGATATACCATGTTTGTGGGGTGGGAGAATCAATATTGTCAAAATGACTATATTACTCAAAACAATCTACAGATTCAATGCAATCCCTATATAATTATCAATGACATTTTCCACATAACTAGAACAAAAAAAATCTTAAAATTTACAGCAGACACAAAAGACCCTGAGTAGCTAACGCAGTCTTGAGAAAGAAAAATATAACTGGAAGAATCAAGCTCCCTGACTGCAGACAATACTACAAAGCTACAGTTACCAAACTGCTTTTCCAACGTTGTATAATATTGCCTCTTTAAAACAGATTAATTGTCTGTAGATGCATAGGTTTATTTCTGGCACTAAAACATAAATATAGATCAATGGAACAGGATAGAAAACCAGAAATAAACCTATGCACCTATGGACAATTAGTCTATGACAAAGGAGCCAAGATTACAAAATGTTGGAAAGTCTCTTCAACAAATGGTGCTGAGAAAACTGGACAACTACATTATTAAAAATGGAATTAGATCACTCTTTAACACCATACACAAAATAGATTAAATACCTAAATGTGAGATTGGACACTATAAAACTCTTAGAGGAGAACACAGACAGAATACTCTCTGACATAAATTGCAGCAGTATATTTTTCAACCTGTCTGCCAGACTAATAGAAATATAACTTGGTATAGCCACTCTGTAAAACAATGGAGGTTCCTTTAAAAATCTAAAAATAGAGCTTCCATATGACTTGGTAATCCCCCACCTGGGCATATATCCCGAGAAAAGCATGATCCAAAAATATACATACACTCCAATATTTATTGCATCACTATTTACAATAGCCAAGACATGGAAGAAACCTAATTGTCCATTGACAGAAGAATGGATGAAGAAGATATGGTACATATACACAATAGAATATTGCTCAGCCATTAAAAAAAGTAATAATGCCATTTGCAGGAACGTGGATGGACCTAGAGATTGTCATTCCGTGTAACATAAGTCAGACAGAAGGACAAATACCTTAGATATCTCTTATATGTGGAATCTAAAATGAAATCATACAAAATAACTTAAACAACAGAAATAGACTCATAAATTTATAGAATGACCTTGCGGTTGCTGCTGGAAAGGATGGGAGGAGAGGAAGATAGGGAGTCTGGGAAAGACATGTACACACTGCTATATTTAAAATGGATAACCAACAAGGACCTATTGTATAGCACTTGGAACTCCTCTCAATGTTATGTGGCAGCCTGAATGGGAGCAAAGTTTGAGGGAGAATGGACATATTGTATGTGTGGCTGCCTTCCTTGCTGCTCACTGGAAACTATTACATTGTAAATCAGCTATATCCCAATACAAAATAAAAAGCTTTAAAAAGTACAGTTGCAAAGATGGGTAAGTCCTTAATTTCTTAGTCTTTTCTGTAATTAAGCATTATGGTTATTACCTTTTGTATCGACATGTATCACCACTTTTGAGCATGTAAGTAGCAGAAAGTAGTATCTGTCTCCCACTGTCACGTCTCCCTTATTGCATAGTAATAAAATAAAAATTTTCACATTTCAGTATGGGAATTTTCTATTGGTCTGTTCTTAAGCTCACTGATTCTTACCTTGGTTATGTCTAGTCTACTGATGAACCCAAAGGAAATTTTCTTTTTTATTGCAGTTTTTGATTTCTAGAACCTTCTTGTGATTTGTTTTCAAAGTTTCTATCTCTCTACTTATAATACCCATAAGTTGTTATATTTTATCTACTTTTTTGAATTACATTTATTAGCATATTTATTTTAAATCTGTCTGAAAATTTCAAAACCTGTACCATAAGGATAGCATTGATGCTTGCTTCATCTCATTCTTCAATCATGTTTTTTTTTTCTTTGCTTTTTAGCATGACTTTATTTTTTTGTTAAAAAGCCAACTATGATGTATCAGGTAATAGGAACTGAATCAATAGGTTTTAGTATGAGGACTAGGAGTTAGTCTGTGTTGAAAGCTTGTTATAGCACACACACTGTGGCTGCCAGAGGCTTCACATTCCTCTGACATCCTTGATTTTACATATATTTTTGACTTTAGGCTTCCATGAGAATGCCTCCTCAGATCCTGCACCTTATAGCTCTTTCAGCTATAGTCCGCCTTCATTATACTAGGGCTCTGTTGTTAAGGTGTGGGAGAGGAATACTGTGTTTCTGGGCTGCGACTTTTGAAATTTATTTTTAGTTGGAGGATTATTGTTCCCTAGGGGCTCCCCTGGAGGCTCAGACGGTAAAGTGTCTGCCTGCAGTGTGGGAGACCCAGGTTCGATCCCTGTGTTGGAAAGATCCCCTGGAGGAGGAAATGGCAACGCACTCCAGTACTCTTGCCTGGAAAATTTCATGGACTGAGGAACCTAATAGGCTATGGTCCATGGGGTCACAAAAGAGCTGGACATGACTGAGTGACTTCACTCATTGCTCCATAATACTGTGTTGGACTCTGTCATACATCAACTCTGTCATACATCAGGCACAGGTACACATATGTCCTTTCCCTCTTGAACCTCCCTTCCGCCTTTCACTGCATTCTACTCCTCTAGGTTTTCACAGAGCACCTGATTTCAGCTCCCTGCCTCATAAAGCAAATTTCCACTTACTACTTCACATATAGTAATGTATGCATTTCCACACCACTCTCTCAATTCATCCTACACTCTCCTTCCCAGGCTGTGTCACAAGTCTGTTCTCTATGTCTGTGTCTCCACTGCTGGCCCCCAAATAAGTTCATCAATACCATCTTTCTAGATTCCATATAAAGGTGTTAATACACAATATTTTCCTCTTTTCATTAGGACTGACTCAAATCTGTTCTTTTTTATGGCTAAGTAATAATCCATTGTGTATATGTACCACAATTCTTTATTCATTTTCTGTTGATGGACATCTAGGTTGTTTCCATATCCTGGCTATTGTAAATACTGCTGCAATAAACATTGAGGGTATATGCGTCTCTTTCAATTATGGTTTTCTAAGAGTATCTGCCCAGTAGTGGGATTGTTGGGTCATATTTAACTGTAAATGAAGCAACTGACAAAGAATTAATCTCTAGACTATATAAATATTTCATTACAGCTCAACATCAGGAAAACAAAGAGCCAAATCAAAAAATGAGTAGAAGATCTAAGCAGACATTTCTGTAAAGACGTACAGATGGCTAATAAACACATGAAAAGATGCTCAACATTGCTCATTATTAGAGAACTGTAAATCAAAACTACACTAAAGTATCATCTCACATTGGTTAGAATGGCTAGCATCAAAAAATCTACAGTTAACAGAGGATGTGGAGAAAAGGGAATCCTCTTGCACTGTTGGTGAGAATGTAAATTGATAGAGCCACCATGGAGAACAGTATGGAGATTCCTTAAAAAAACTGGGTTGTGATTTTCAAAAGCATCACTTAGTCTTGCTTCTCTTAGATGAGACAGGAAGGCTAGAGGAGCTGAAGTGAGAGAAATGCCCCTCTCCTCCAGGTGGCATCAGACTGGTAGAGGTTACTGTGATGGGTAATCCTGTGAGGATATTTCACAATGGTTCTTTTTCTTCTACTCCTGCTAAAGTAACCAAAGGATCTTTCTTTGTTGTTTACTATAAGAACATGGTGAGGTGCCTGAGAGTAAAACCCACAAAACGTGGAGCCTCTCAAGACTATGGTCCTTGACGATTTTTACTCATAAGCTAGTCCAGATGATTTTAACTCTCTGGATTTGCTTGTCTTTCCAGATTTCAGGGGTTGTTTTCCCTGCAACCTCACTTTTCTGATGGGTTTAAAAAAAGTCATTTTCAGTTTGTTCAGATTTTTTAATGTGAGAACATGAATGATGAGTAGTAATGCCTTCACATACTGGCACTGGAACCAGAAACCAAAAACCAGTGTTGAAATCGGACAGTTATATTCAGCCCAGGCAAAGTTACATGGTGAGTTTCACTAAAAGAACACTGGTTTAGGAAACAAAACCACATAACCACTAATCTTTTTTCCCTGATTTAAAACTGTATGACTTTCTCCAAATTATAAGCTTTACAAATTTTCCTCAACAGGAAAATAAATATAAAATTCTGATAGAATTATCTGGCAGTTTGAATCCTGGTACAATGAAAGAGTGGGCAGTGGGATCTAGCTAGGTGTCTGACTAGCTCTTTCTCTGCCTTGCTGGTTAGAGCTTCAGCATAATTTTGAAATGGCAGATGACAAGTCTGGGAGAAATGTAGGGAAGACCAAGAGAAATGTAACTTCCTACTCACAGAGAGCCAGCTTTCAGTTCCCGGTTGGCCATATTCATGGCACCTAAAATCTAGGATGACCAACCACAGATATGTGGGCACAACTGCAACTGTGTACAGCACAGACATACTGGTTATATCATGGCAAAAGGACTTAAACCAGAAAGAAACACATTGAATGACTTTAAAAAAGAAAATGTAATATTCCTGGTCAATTCTAACTTTCTATTTGCAAAGATGAAGAATTAGACTCTCTCATTATGCTATAATTGCTATCATTCCACCACACACCCACAGGTGTGTGGGAGAAAAGGACAGTGGAAGACAGTCTAAGCAATGCCTGAATTCCCTATTATCTCAGGATTCTAAATATTCTAACAGTTGCCTAGTTTTGGTGATTCCAGGGAATTGAATCTCTGTGAAAAGCACAATTCTGTCCTTTTGTAATTTTACTTGAGCAAACTCAAGTTAAATTTTACTTGAGAAAACTCCAAATTCTATTTTGAGCAAGTATAATTAGCTTTCCAACCAGCCTAATTTTTGCATTCTAGTCTCAGCAAATATTTAAGTGTTACTGTGGCTTGAAAGAAGCTATTGATTCTGAAGTAGTGGGGCTTGATCAAGTTGACTATTTTTAAAAACCTGTTTGTATTTTAATTATGATGCAGAACCTAGAGTAACAAATATTTGGTTTTGTACAGACATTATTTCTATTCTGATACCTAAGCTCAATAAAAGTTAAACCCCCATACCTCCCCATATATATATCAGGGTTCTTATACAGGTGATGGAAGGAAAGTAAAATGGAAATACTTTTAAATTATACTTTAAGTTTTAGCAATACATGTGAAATATATTCTTAGAAAAAGGTAATACTCTAAGGGAAAGATTTATAACATTTTAATAAATGTTTTAAAATTGCCTTAAAGGAACTAAAATATTCCCAAAGTAAACAGAACATTGTAGGTTCTGTTGAACAGTGTATTTGTCATAATGTCTAAGCAACAGGTCACGGATCACAGGCAGTATTTCAAATTTAAACATGGATCATTGCAAATATTATAGCAGTGTCATAGGACATAATGAATACTAAAATAGAAAGGGGAAGCTATACTGCTGCAAAAGTAGATCTGTAAATCTTGATCTCAGAAGTTACTCACTGAATCACTCTCCAATATTGCTCCTGTGGAGTGAGTTATTAAAGTTGATTACAATTATTTACCTAGTTAAAAAAATAGCAGAAATCTTTTGGTTTTGTTATCCTCTTTTGCTTTTACTTTTTTCCAACACAGAGAGTGATGGCACTGTAGTTAAACTGCAAATGCTTGGGGAATATTTTGTATCTATGAATTGTTTTATCAGCTCTGTGAGATCTTATTTAATTCTAACAACTATAAAATGAAATGTGATCATAATTATCAAAATTAGCAGTACTCCTAAAAATGATAATTACCTTTTACTGGCTACATAATATGTAAAATGGAATCCAAATTTATGATTTTAACAATATAGCAGATAAGATGAATATCTAAAATGAAGATGGAATATAAAGATTGAGTTTAACTAGGCCAAGCATAGATCATCTGAATATCTTCTAGACCAAGAGTCAGCAAACTTAATCTCTAACATGTGTGTGAGCTCAGTTGCTCAGTTGTGTCTGACTCTGTGTGACCACATGGACTGTAGCCCGCCAGGCTCCTCTGTCCATGGGATTTCCCAGGCAAGAATACTGGAGTGATTGCCATTTCTTTCTCCAGGGGATCTTCCTGACTCAGGGATTGAACCTGCATCTCTTACCTCTCTGGCATTGGCAGGCAGGTTCTTTAGTACTGTGCCAACTGAGAAGCCTTATTTTCTAACATGCAGAATAATAAATGTTTTAGGCTCTGTGATTCATCTGGTTTTGGTTGCAACTTCTGAATTCCAATGTTTAGGGTGAAGATAGACAAAGACAGTGTGGCTGTGTTTCAGAAAAATTTTACATATGGCTATGAAAATTAGAATTTCATGTAATTTTCATTTGGCCAAAACATACTATTTTTCTTTTGAATAGTTTCAACCACTAAACTTTTAGCTCCCATGTGATTAATACAAGGGCCTTAGTTTGCCAACCCCTGTTTAGATTTTTAATAATCCGTCCAGTGTTTTGTCAGTAAATTACTTAAGTCCTTCACTGTATAACATATTGTACTACACATTAGATTATGAAAAATCTAGAGATACGAGGCATCTGAACATATAATCCTCATGTATTTCCTCACTCACAGTATAAGGACATAGTCATGTTTTCAGAAACTATTTGCAAAGCATTAATATAGGTCAGAAAAACATCTATTTCTGCTTTATTGACTATGCCAAAGCCTTTGACTGTGTGGATCACAATAAACTGTGGAACATTCTGAAAGAGATGGGAATACCAGACTACCTGACCTGCTTCTTGAGAAACCTATATGCTGATCAGGAAGCAACAGTTAGAACTGGGCATGGAACAACAGACTGGTTCCAAATAGGAAAAGGAGTATGTCAAGGCTGTATATTGTCACCATGCTTATTTAACTTATATGCAGAGTACATCATGAGAAACACAGGGCTGGAAGAAGTACAAGCTAGAATCAAGATTGCTGGGAGAAATATAAATCACCTCAGATATGCAGATGACACCACCCTTATGGCAGAAAGTGAAGAGGAACTAAAGAGCCTGTTGATGAAAGTGAAAGAGGAGAGTGAAAAAGTTGGCTTAAAGCCCAACATTCAGAAAACTAAGATCATGGCATCTGGTCCCAACACTTCATGGGAAATAGATGGGGAAACAGTGGAAACAGTGTCAGACTTTATTTTTTGGGGCTCCAAAATCACTGCAGATGGTGATTGCAGCTATGAACTTTAAAAGACACTTACTTCTTGGAAGGAAAGTTATGACAAACCAGGACAGCATATTCAAAAGCAGAGACATTACTTTGCCAACAAAGGTCCATCTAGTCAAGGCTATGGTTTTTCCTGTGGTCATGTATGGATGTGAGAGTTGGACTGTGAAGAAAGCTGAGCACTGAAGAATTGATGCTTTTGAACTGTGGTGTTGGAGAAGACTCTTGAGAGTCCCTTGGACTGCAAGGAGATCCAGTCAGTCCATTCTAAAGCACATCAGTCCTGGGATTTCTTTGGAAGAAATGATGCTAAAGCTGAAACTCCAGTACTTTGGCCACCTCATGCGAAGAGTTGACTCATTGAAAAAGACTCTGATGCTGGGAGGGATTGAGGGCAGGAAGAGAAGGGGACGACTGAGGATGAGATGGCTGGATGGCATCACTGACTCGATGGACATGAGTTTGGATGAACCTTGGCAGTTGGTGATGGGCAGGGAGGCCTCGCATGCTGCAATTCATGGAGTCACAAAGAGTCGGACATGACTGAGTGACTGAACTGAACTGAACTTAATACAGTTTAGGCACCATTCTGATACTGGAGCTGTGAACAAAACAAGTAAGCTGTTGCTCGTGGGGGAGGTTAAATTATAGAGGTGAGTGACAGACTACTAGAAAACAGATATATAATAGGATACCAGGTAATAACTGTGAAGAGTTATAATCCAAAATGAACATCAAAGTGGAAATAATTAATGAGTAGTTTGTTAATCAAATGGGATTATTAAGGAAGGCCCTAAGAAGATAGACTTGATTTTAAAAAAAGAAGGAGAAGAGGAAGGAAAGAATAAGTCATGGGATATATGCATAAAAGCATTGAGGAAGATGCCTGTTCCTTGTTTTTGAAGAAAAGTCAAGAGAAGCCATGTAGTTGGAAAATAACAAACGAAGTATAAACTGATAGGAGAAAAGGTAAGCGAATTATCAGAGGCTCAGTTCAGTTCAGTCACTCAGTCATGTCCGACTCTTTGTGACCCATGGACCCCAGCACGCCAGACATCCCTGTCCATTGCCAACTCCTGGAGCTTATTCAAACTCATGTCCATTGAGTCTATGATGCCATCCAACCATCTTTTCCTCTGTCATCCCCTTCTCCTCCTGCCTTCAGTCTTTCCCAGCATCAGGGTCTTTTCAAATGATTCAGTTCTTTGCATCAGGTGGTAAAAGTATTGGAGTTTCAGCTTTAGCATCAGTCCTTTCAATGAATATTCAGGACAGATTTCCTTTAGGATGGACTGGTTGTATCTCTTTGCAGTCCAAGGGACTCTCAAGAGTCTTTTCCAACACCACAGTTCAAAAGCATCAGTTCCTGAACACCTAGCATTCCTTATAGTCCAACTCTCACATCCATACATGACTACTGGAAAAACCATAGCTTTGACTAGACGGTCATTTTTGGCAAAGTAATGTCTCTTTTTATCAGAGGCTAGACTATGCAAAAATATTTTGGGCCATAATGAGAACTTCAGATTGTACTCTCAGTTATGAAACTGTTGGATATTTTTGAGCAGAAGAATCACATTTCTATTTAAAAGGATGATTCTGGTTGTTCTCTGAAGAGTGGTAAAAAACAGTCCAGTAGAGGCTAATCCAGGCAAGAGATGAGAGTGGTTTGCACTAAGGAGTTAGGATTAGTAGCAGGAATAGTGAGCAGTCATAGGAATCAAAATGTTTCTTATTTCCCCAAATTATTAGCTTTAAAATCCCAAATGAGCATGTAAATTATTAACTATGAGTATCTTGCACATAGTTTTTAGATTCTCAGAAGAAACAAATAGAAAAGATAGAAAAAGCTAGACCTGTATACATATAACAATTTATAATTTAGTATAATTACTTCCACAGATCTGATTTCAAGCCACTAACATGAAGGCACTTAAATCAGTGTTGTGAAGACTTGGTCACAGTCAGCCTCTCATGCTGGTGTGAACATCTCCTGTACACCACTGATTCCTTCCAACAACACATATTGAGATGCTCTCAGAGTTTATCTGAACAGTACAGTTATTGAATATTTGAATAAATGTGTTTAAACCTCCAAGGTAAAGATGCACATCCACATGAAATTTTGGGGATTATAAAGAGGAATTTTCAATATAAAGAAAGAAAAAAAATAAAGTGAATGTATATGGGCCTTGGATAAAACACCAATATTATAAATGAATGTGTTGCTTAATTTCTGAAGAGTCCCCAGATGTTTTGGCCTCTTTAAGTTACATTATACCTGGAAGCTTGATCTCATTTCAAGCCATACGTCAGGCAGACATATAAATGGAAACTGGCATATATACTGTCTTGATGTAAAACAGAGGATAATATAATATGAACAAAAATGCAGGCAGCTCGAACCACTTAAAACCCCTAAAAGTATATTGTAAATGCTAGAATTTATATTTCTTAGTTCATGCTCTGTGTGAGATGAATAGCCATCTCTATTTTAATTACCACCAATTTTGATAACACAAAATTCAAACTCAGTTCAATCTACAAAGGGCTATTGCAGTTTTTGCCTTAAAATATATTTATCTTTTAATAGTAAAAACAATTATACAGTTTTTGTCTTAAATATATAGTAATTATCTTTGAATATTAAAAATAATAATAATATATCGTCTATCTAAAATTTCCCTTACAAATGGAGGAAATTATACATTGTTACAAATAAAGAGAAACTAAAATGCTTATTATAAATAAACATGTAAATATATCAAAGAGTGAAAAGGAGTGTTTTTCATAAGGTGATGCAGATGTACAACAGTTAATAACAAGGTCACATTGTTGAGTAATTTATGCTTTTGAATAGAAATTTTCCAGCAGTCATAAAATCCAATGTTTACTCAAATTTAATCACTCTTTATAAGAATACTTGTGTATTTCTAAGAAAGATTTTCCAGAGACATACAAACCAATATCTGCAAATCAATGCCACATGGGTTCCTGATCTCTGTCACAAGATTATAAAAGCATGGTTTCATAACCAATAAGGGATTATGCACAGGATGAATTTAATCTGAGAACTACAAAAGAGAGCACAATCTTGTTCTGAGTGTATGTTTACCTCTAATAATTTGAAATTTCCTCAAAGAGCTGTATTTCTTTGGTATATTTTCAAATGCTAGGAGAACTCCAAGCATCCAACTTCTTTTTTAGAAAAAAGAAAATGAGGAAGAGGAAACCTGAAACACATACAACAAAGGGAATTATGAATGAAAAAGAGTATGACCTTGTGCCTCGGCTCTAATGCCCCCAAGGCCGCACTTTGAACAGAACCCAGGGCTCAGGGCTGCTGGTATTGCCCCATTTAAAGGAGAACAAGTCTAAATCCTAGGCACATAAAGCTTCTTCTAGAAGTGAATTTTCTAGTCACTAAGCAGGCAACCTCTAAGACCCGTTAAAGTAGGTTGTTTTCTTCAATATGCAGCACATATTGGAAATGTGAGATGGGAGGAAGGCAAAGTTATGGTTTGTTTACTAATGTGAAGAAAAAGTAGAATTCACAACAAAATTGATCATTCTTATTTATTATCTGTTCTCTCCTGGACCATGTTTCAAATGCAGAAGCCTACCATATTATTACTAAAATCTCCTTCTCTAATATTTCTCTTCCTCTGTTGCAGAGTTCCCTGCGTTTCCTTTCTTCTCTCAGTTATGCAAATATACCCTTGTTTTGGCTCCTGCTCTTTGTCTAACCCCTAAACTTTTACAGAATTCTATATTAAAAAAAAAAAGTTAAGCAATTGATTCATTTAATAACTATAAGCCAGATTTATGCTGGGATTTTAAATAATTCAAAAAAAGAAGCATAGCCTAAAAGAGTCATCCTAGACTTGAGTCTGGAAAAGAAAACTGGTATTAATCAAAAAGCTCTTCAAGTAAACGTAACATTGCAAAAGTAGCTGGTGCCATGAATGAGAGATACTAAGTGACATATTAGCATCTACCAAGAGTGATGTACTCAAGAAGGACAAGAAAGTTTTATCTTTGGGAATGATGATTGGAGTTGGGTATAGACATGAAGATGTTAATTTGAAGACGAAGGGGGTAAGGGGTACAGAAGTAATAAAAACTGTAGATTTTCTATAGCTGAGTTCAGTTCAGTCGCTCAGGCATGTCTGAATCTTTGTGACCCCATGAATTGCAGCACGCCAGGCCTCCCCGTCCATCACCAACTCCCGGAGTTCACTCAAACTTACATCCATCAAGTCGGTGATTCCATCCAGCCATCTCATCCTCTGTCGTCCCCTTCTCCTCCTGACCCCAAATGCCTCCCAGCATCAGAGTCTTTTCCAATGAGTCAACTCTTCGCATGAGGTGGCCAAAGTACTGGAGTTTCAGCTTTAGCATCATTTCTTCCAAAGAACACCCAGGACTGATCTTTTAGAATGGACTGGTTGGATCTCCCTGCAGTCCAAGGGACTCTCAAGAGCCTTCTCCAACACCACAGTTCAAAAGCATCAATTCTTCAGCACTCAGCTTTCTTCACAGTCCAACTCTCACATCCATATATGACCACTGGAGAAACCATAGCCTTGACTAGACAGACCTTTGTTGGCAATGGAATGTCTCTGCTTTTTGATATGCTATCTAGGTTGGGCATAACTTTTCTTCCAAGGAGTAAGCGTCTTTTAATTTCATGGCTGCAATCACCATCTGCAGTGATTTTGGAGCCCCCCAAAATAAAGTCTGTCACTGTTTCCACTGTCCCCATCTATTTCCCATAAAGTGATGGGACCAGATGCCATGATTTTCGTTTTCTGAATGTTGGGCTTTAAGCCAACATTTTCACTCTCCTCTTTCACTTTCATCAAGAGGCTTTTTAGTTCCTCTTCACTTTCTGCCATAAGAGTGGTGTCATCTGCATATCTGACGTTATTGATATTTCTCCTGGCAATCTTGATTCCAGCTTGTGCTTCTTCCAGCCCAGCATTTCTCGTTATTACTCTGCATATAAGTTAAATAAGCAGGGTGACAATATACAGCCTTGATGTACTCCTTTTCCTATTTGGAACCAGTCTGTTGTTCCATGTTCAGTTCTAACTGTTGCTTCCTGACCTGCATATAGGTTTCTCATGACCTAAATCAAATCCCTTATGACTATACAGTGGAAATGAGAAATAGATTTAAGGGACTAGATCTGATAGACAGAGTGTCTGATGATCTATGGACAGAGGTTCGTGACATTGTACAGGAGACAGGAATCAAGATCATCCCCAAGAAAAAGAAATGCAAAAATGCAAAATGGATTTCTGAGGAGGCCTTACAAATAGCTGTGAAAAGAACGGAATTGAAAAGCAAAGGGGAAAAGGAAAGATATACCCATTTGAATGCAGAGTTCCAAAGAATAGCAAGGAGAGATAAGAAAGCCTTCCTCAGCAATCAATGCCAAGAAATAGAGAAAACAACAGAATGGGAAAGACTAGAGATCTCCTCAAGATAATTAGAGATACCAAGGGAACATTTACTGCAAAGATAGGCTCAATAGAGGACAGAAATTGTATGTACCTAACAGAAGCAGAAGATATTAAGAAGAGGTGACAAGAATACAAAGAAGAAATGTACAAAAAGATCTTTGTGACGCAGATAATCACGATGGTCTGATCACTCACCTAGAGCCAGACATCCTGGAATGTAAACTCACATGGGCCTTAGAAAGCATCACTATGAACAAAGCTAGTGGAGGTGATGGAATTCCAGTTGAGCTATTCCAAATCTTGAAAGATGATGCTGTGAAAGTGCTGCACTCAATATGTCAGCAAATTTGGAAAACTCAGCAGTGGCCACAGGACTGGAAAAGGTCAGTTTTCATTATAATCACAAAGAAAGTCAACTGAAAGAATACTAAATCTACTACACAACTGCACTCATCTCACACGCTAGTAAAATAATGCTTAAAATTCTCCAAGCCAGGCCTTAGCAATATGTGAACCATGAACTTCCAGATGTTCAAGCTGGTTTTAGAAAAGGCAGAGGAACCAGAGATCAAACTGCCAACATCTACCGGATCATTGAAAAAGCAAGAGAGTAACAGAAAAACATCTGTTTCTGCTTTTTTGACTGTGCCAAAACCTTTGACTGTGTGGATCACAATATACTGTGGATAATTCTGAAAGAAATGGGAATGCCTGACCACCTGACCTGCCTCCTGAGAAATATATATACAGATCAGGAGGCAACAGTTAGAACTTGACATGGAAAAACAGACTGGTCTACATAGGAAAAGGAGCATGTCAAGGCTGTATATTATCACCCTGCATATTTAGCTTATATGCAGAGTACATCATGAGAAATACTGGGCTGGGGGAAGTACAAGCTAGATCAAGATTGCCAGGAGAAATATCAATAACCTCAGATATGCAGATGATACCACTCTTATGGCAGAAAATGAAGAAGAACTAAAGAGTCTCTTGATGAATGTGAAAGAGGAGAGTGAAATAGTTGGCTTAAAATTCAACATTCAGAAAACTAATATGGCATCCAGTCCCATCACCTCATGGGAAATAGATGGGGAAACAGTGGAAACAGTGTCAGACTTTATTTTTCTGGGCTCCAAAATCATTGCAGATGGTGAGTGTAGCCATGAAATTAAAAGATGCTTACTCCTTGGAAGGAAAGTTATGACCAACCTAGATAGCATATTAAAAAGCAGAGACATTATTACTTTGTCAACAAAGGTCCATCTAGTCAAGGCTATGCTTTTTCCAGTGGTCATGTATGGATATGAGAATTGGAGTATAAATAAAGCTGAGCACCAAAGAACTGATGTTTTTGAACTGCCGTGTTGGAGAAGACTCTTGAGAGTCTTTTGGACTGCACGGAAATCCAACCAGTCCATCCTAAAGGAGTTCAGTCCTGGGTGTTCATTGGAAGAACTGATGTTGAAGCTGAAACTCCAATACTTTTGCCACTGATGTGAAGAGCTGACTAGAGAAGGGGACAACAGATGATGATGGTTGGAAGGCTTCACCAGCTCAGTGGACATGGGTTTGGGTAGACTCTGGAAGTTGGTTATGGACAGGAAGGCCTGGCGTACTGTGGTTCATGGGGTTACAAAGAGTGGGACTTGACTGAGCGACTGAACTGAATTGAAATGGGAAGTTACTGAACTCTTTCAAGCATGAAATACTATATATATACTTTTGTTTCAGAAATATTTCTCTAGTTTCAGTGAGGACGTAAAAAGAACAACAACTACAGGCAATAACTGATATAACTGCTCACTTTAAAAAACAGGAGTAGTCTTAGAAAAAGATGATGGGAGGTTAGATAGCACTGGGGTATGGAGATGAAAATAGATACATGAATTAAAAAAAAAAACACTTATGTAACCACAGTGTTGGCATTTTGTTGATCTGTGGCTTAAATTCACCTTTTAATACTATTTTAACTTATGGGTAACATTTGTGTCCTTTTTAAATGTATCATCTATATTCTATATTCTAAACTAGATTATACGTAATTTAAAGGCAATGACAAAACATTTCATTTAAAGGGAATCACAGAGCTCCATGTGTCAGGAGATAAGCCCATTCTGGAAATACCCACATCAATACCAACCCAATTTGCCTAAGATACTACCAGGACAATTCCCACCAAGGTCATCAAATAGATCTTCACTGCCAGACTTGCTCACATGCTACTCTTTTACCAATTGTTACCTCTTTCCATTTCCCCCAATGTTTTCACTGTATCGTCTGGATTTCACCTTCTATGATATCTTCTTTCTTCCTTCAGATAATTATTCTTTCCTTCTGACTGAAATCTATAATGCTTGAAGATTGTAGCCTCACATTTTTACTCAATGTTATTATAATCCTTGATTATTAAATAATATATAGAATAAATTGTCAATAATCTTTCCCCTTAGAAACCTAGCTTCCTGTTTTAGTCATGTGCTCCATCTGCTCACTCCCTACTGTTACCTTAGGCTTCTCCTTTATCACCAACATATAATTTCCAAGGACACCATTAAAAACTCTCTGGCACACTCCCTTTCTTACTCCTAGCCAAACTCACCCCACTTGCAATCTTCACTGATTGATTTTGTCAGTTTTCCAAGTACCACAGCCTCATAAAATCTTCACATCTCTTATTCAGCCTACACAAATTGCTATATATTCAGTTCTTTGCATGCACTCTTATCCCTTTTTATCTCTGTTATTTTGGCCTGGCAAAATACCAGTCTGTTAAATTTGAATTTCTATTTTACAATTTCTCAAGACAGCTAAACACAGCTTGGAAAAATTTGCAATCTCAATGACTGATCTTACTTTATTTTTATGACCACCAACATGAATTAGACACCTAGTATTACTATCCAATTCTGTAATGTTTACTGAACACATTCACTCTTGTAAAATCCTCTCTCTAAAATTTGATAACCCCATTCTTCATTCATAAGCGATAAAAGTGCATAAAATTTTCAACAAGAGGATAGAAATAATTAGAAAATGGTTTCCACCAAATCTCTCCACAAGTTATATCAATGCATTTGCATCTTTAAACATATACTCTGATATTCCTTTTCTTAGAAAGGATGACTCTCTATGTTCTGCTTTTGGACAAATCCCATTCCTCTCTTTTCTACTTAAAGGCATCCCAAGGGTGATTTTTGCTTCTTTCTTCTTTATCACTAGTATTGATCTTTTCCTGGATTATTTATATCAGCATATAAGCAGTATTTAATATCTCCCTGGCTTCCTAGTGGCTCTAGTGGTAAAAGAACCCACCTGCCAATGCAGGAGATGTAAGACACGCAGGTTTGATCCCTGGGTTGGGCAGTTGTCCTGGAGAAGTGTATGGCAACCCACTCCAGTATTCTTGCCTGGAGAATCCCATGGACAGAGGAGCCTGGTGGGCTACAGTCAATGGGGTCACACAGAGTTGGACATGAGTGAAGTGACCAAGCACTACACTTCTTGAGGAAAAGCCTTATATTCCCCATTATCATTCTCCAGTTAGTACTTCCATTCTGTACTATTCTTCATAATGTATTTCTTCATAATTATCTTCTAAACTGATTACAACCAATTTCACTTCTCTCATTCTCTCTTGATGTTGAATGATTCAAGGTTGTTCTACCACACTACTAAATGTTCTTGTCAAACTCAATATCATTTGTCATAATAGCAAGTCCATTGGACAAAAATTAATGATTGCCTCATCATCCCTTCCCAAACTCTTAACTGCCTTTATGAAAAATCAATTTAGATATTTGATATGTATCTATTGAGAGAATCTGCCAACCTTCTGATTTTCAGCACCTTATTAAAAGTCTGCTTAATTTTTTCCCATTGTAGGTAAAAAAACAAAAACAAAAACAGAACTTCTAGGATCATTGACTCTTTCCCTCAATTGCTTGCATTCACTTTTACAAAAATAAATTTATTTAAGTATTCCTGTACGTGTTGTGAGGTATGCAGGGAGTATCATACAATATTTATTCATCACGGGGCTTATATTATTATAAACTTTACCTATAAATTTCTAGGCTTTACAAAGAACTGGACACCTAAATTAACCATACCTAAATATCCGCTTTTAAATTTTAAATAAATTTATTCCGTAATATCTCTATATATCCTCTGGTGGCACTAGTGGAAAAGAACTGTCTGCCAATGCAGAATATGTAAAAGACACAGGTTTGATCCCTGGGTTGGGAAGATCCCCTGGAGGAGGAATGGCAAATCACTTGGAGCCTAGCGGGCTCCAGTGCATGGGGTCACACAGAGTCAGACACAGCTGAAGCGACTTAGCATGCACGTATATCCACATATTATAAGTCTGATCTATATATGTCATATTAGTAAAGAACACAGGATTTTTAAAAGATATATTAGCATGTCATAAACTTAAAGGAAAGTGTGCAAACTATAATGTGCAGCCAAATATATTATCAAAAGTAAAAACACCCATTTAACTATCACCCTGGTTAAGAAAGAGAAAAATTACCTGCATCCTAGAAGGTGCCATGCCTTTCTCAATAACAGTAACCTCTCTTTTTACTTCTAGCATTATAGCTTGTTTTTGTTTTTGTTTTTGTTTTTAACTTTACATAACACAATCATGCAGTAAATATTTATCACTTCTAGCTATTGGCATAGTACTGGCATAAAAAATTACTCTAAGCCCATGACTTAAAACAGGAATCATTTAATCTCACATAAACACCTAAGGAACTGCTGATGGTTCCCTGATAAGAGTATGGGTTTGACTATGTGGATTTTCTTAAAAAATATGTACCTGGCTGATTTTAATGCCTCACTGCATGTTAGACTAAACTATGTCAATGTGAGTTTATTCTTGTCTAAGCAGAAGGAGCAATAGCTACATATGGGACACTCATCACTTGGCAATGGCAGCATTTCAAGAGGGCAAGCCCTACTAGATAAACACATTTTAGACTTTTCTACATATCATGTTATTAAAAGTCATTATTTGGTCAAAGCATGCCACAGGGTAAAAAGTAAACCTTTGGCATGGTGGGATGGGTAATAGAGTACACTTCATAGTGAGAACTGCCAAGTTTTATGACAAGGATATAGGGATGAATAAAGAACTGAAGTCAGTAATCCAATATATATAATGTGTCCCTTTCATCATAGTTATTCTTACCTCTCTCCACTATTAATAAAATATTCTTGCTCTATCATGGCCAACAAAAATCAAACTGAATCATGTCTTCAAGTTTCACATTCTGTATAAGATACAGTCACCCACCTCCAAACACAAACATGCAGACACAATGATGGAAAGGGACAAAATTGCTACAGTAAACTTTCCCATTCCAAAGGGAGAAGAATACATTCCACATAGTAATTTTTGCTCCAAAAATTTTTTGAAAACAAACTTGAAAATCTGACAAGCACTCTAAACTCCAGTTCCTCTCTCTGGAAGGGCTTCCCTAATGGCTCAGTGGGTAAAGAATCCACCTAAAATGCAGGAGACACAGGACCAGCCCTGGGATGGGAAGATTCCTTAGAGAAGGAAATGGTTAACCCACTCTAGTACTGTTGCCTGGAAAAGTCCCATGGGGAGAGGAGCCTGTTGAGCTGCAGTCCAAAGGGTTGCAATTAATCACTGTTCCTCAGGAAAGCCTTCACAGTCAAGTCTTTTCCAGTAAAAGGCCCGTCTCATCAAGGTTATGGTTTCTCCAGTGGTCATGTATGGATGTGAGAGTTGGACTGTGTAGAAAGGTGAGCACCGAAGAATTGATGTTTTTGAACTGTGGTGTTGGAGAAGACTCTTGAGAGTCCCTTGGACTGCAAGGAGATCCAACCAGTCCATTCTGAAGGAGATCAGACCTGGGATTTCTTTGGCGGGAATGATGCTGAAGCTGAAACTCCAGTACTTTGGCCACCTCATGCAGAGTTAACTTATTGGAAAAGACTCTGATGCTGGGAGGGATTGGGGGCAGGAGGAGAAGGGGACGACCGAGGATGAGATGGCTGGAGGGCAGCACCGACTCAATGGATGTGAGTCTAAGTGAACTCTGGGAGTTGGTGATGGACAGGGAGGCCTGGCATGCTGCGATTCATGGGGTCGCAAAGAGTCGGACATTACTGAGCAACTGAACTGAACTGAACTGAACTAGATCCTGTAATCAAGGTAATCTTTTATGTTAGTTTCATTGGCCCTTCCTAAAATGAACACTAGATAATGTGGTACATCTTTTGAATATGAAGCTTTCTTAGCCTGCCTCTTTACTATACAAAGTTATTGGCCCAGAAGTTGTTTTATATCCAGAAGAATCTTGCCTCCTTTAGTACAGACAGTGTTTTGTTTCTTTTTTTTTTTTCCAGTATATATAGTTATAAGCTTCATTGGTTTTCAAAATATTTAATCTCACGTAGTATCATGTTCCAATAATCACAGCCAGTTTCTTTTACAGAATACTGGTCCCTCTAGTCTCAAAAACAGTTATTTTGGGTGCATTAAGTAACTGAACATCTAATTCTGTTGTCTGCTACTTCTGTAGATATTTTTAATCACATCAATTTGAATCCCTGTGCACTCAAATATTTTTTATTAAATGCCAAACAATTAAAAAATTGGGGGATTAAATTCAGTCTGATTGTTTTTTCTTTCAGAAAAGGCACTAGCAAATACCAGATTCATTTATCCATTTTCCATTAAGATAATTTGAAGCTGAATCTCAGGGCCTGTGGTAGCCAACTTAGTTCCAGTTTTCATTATTCTTAGAATATATTTCTACTTGATCCCAACCAAACATGGTAACTAGGGATTCTCCCCTATTCTTTAGACTCTGATGTCCAAATATTATTTCCTATCTGCCATATCTGTTAGAAGTTCTGCTTAATTCCTCAGCTTCTTCATTAGCTTTTGCTCAATTAGAAGTTGACAAATCAGAAATCTATAAACAGGGCCCAAAAATATAGGCTAAAATTTTTATTTTGTAAGACTTTGGTCTAGTAATTTTTTTTTTTTAAATCTTATTAGCTATCCAATTCAGTTTACTCAGTCATGTCCAACTCTTTTTGATACCACGGACTGCAGCAAGCCAGGCTTCCCTGTCTATTATCAACTCCTAAAGTTTATTCAAACTCATGCTCATTCAGTTGATGATACCATCCAACCATCTCATCCCCTGTCGTCCCCTTCTCCTCCTGCTTTCAATTTTCCCAGCATTGAGGGTCTTTTCAAATGAGTCAGTTCTTCACATTCAGTTCAGTTCAGTTCAGTCATTCAGCTGTGCCCGACTCTTTGTGACCCTATGAATTGCAGAACGCCAGGCCTGCCTGTCCATCACCAGCTCCCAGAGTTCACTCAAACTCACATCCACCGAGTCCATGATGCCATCCAGCCATCTCATTCTCTGCCGTCCCCTTCTCCTCCTGCCCGCAATCCTTCCCAGCATCAGAGTCTTTTCCAATGAGTCAACTCTTTGCATGAGGTGGCCAAAGTACTGGAGTTTCAACTTTAGCGTTATTAATTCCAAAGAATACCCAGGACTGATCTCCTTTAGAATGGACTCCTTTAGGTCTCCTTGCAGTCCAAGGGACTCTCAAGAGTCTTCTCCAACACCACAGTTCAAAAGCATCAATTCTTCAGTGCTCACCTTTCTTCACAGTTCCACTCTCACATCCATACATGACCACTGGACAAACCATGGCCTTGACTAGATGGACCTTTATTGTTCTTCACATTAGGTGGCCAAAATATTGGAGTTTCAGCTTTAGCATCAATCTTTCCAATGAATATTCAGGACTGATTTCCTTTAGGATTGACTGGGTGGATCTCCTTGCAGTCCAAGGGACTCTCAAGAGTCTTCTTCAACACCATAGTTCAAAAGCATCAATTCTTTGGCATTCAGCTTTCTTTATAGTCCAACTCTCACATCCACACATCTCTACTGGAAAAACCATAGCTTTGACTAGATGGACCTTTGTAGGAGAAGTAATGTCTCTGCTTTTTAATATGCTGTCCAGGCTGGTCATAACTTTTCTTCCAAGGAACAAGCATTTTTTAATTTCATGGCTGCATTCACCATGTGCAGTGATTTTGGAGCCCACAAAATAAAATCTGTACTGTTTCCATTGTTTCCGCATTGGTTTGCCATGAATTGAAGGGACCGGATGCCATGATCTTAGTTTTCTGGATGTTGAGTTTTAAGCCAACTTTTTCACTCTCCTCTTTCACTTTCATCGAGAGGCTCTTTAGTTCTTCACTTTCTGCCACAAGAGTGGTGTTATCTGCATATCTGAGGTTATTGATATTTCTTCTGGCAATCTTGATTCCAGCTTGTGGTTCATCCAACACAGCATTTCTCATGATGTACTCTGCATATAAGTTAAATAAGTAGGGTGACAATATACAGCCTTGAGATACTCTCCCCGATTTGGAACCAGTCTGTTATTCCATGTTCAGTTCTAACTGTGGGTTGCTGACCTGCATACAGATGTCTCAAGAGGCAGGTCAGGTGGCCTGGTATTCTTATCTCTTAAAGAATTTTCCATAGTTTCTTGCGATCCACACAGTCAAAGGCTTTGACATAGTCAATAAAGCAGAAATAGATTTTTTTTGGAACTCTCTTGCTTTTTTGATGAACCAGCGGATGTTGGTGATTTGATCTCTGGCTCCTCTGCCTTTTCTAAAACCAGTTTGAACATCTGGAAGCCTGGCTTGGGGAATTTTGAGCATTACTTTACTAGTATGTGAGACGAGAAAAACTGTGTGGTAGTTTGAGCATTCTTTGGCATTGCCTTTCTTTGGGAAGCTTGCCAATACCTCCAAATTATTTTTTTCTTTCCATTTAAGTCAAGTTTTCTAGTTATTCCCTATGGGAGTTTTTGCTCATTACTGGAAGGAAATAAGCTATTTTAACCTTATATTAATAGTTATATGATCATAAGTAAATAGGTAACTTTTAGAAGACTGGGCTATCTCATATTTAAAATATGAATACACATATTCTATGGTCTTTATCAGAATTATAAGGGGCAATGCTTTAAATACTAAACTATAGATTTTATGCTTGCTGTAATATAAAGGCCTAATAAAAGTTACTAATCACTATTATTATTACTCATTTTAGTTCATTAACTCTACATTATGTATCTTATTTAACTTTTAGTTTATTTTTTTTAATATATGGTATACAGTGGAAAATGTATTCCCCAAACTGAACTTCTCCCAATATCATCTTGCTATCATATCATCATCTTATTTGATCTAGGAATATAAGATAAAGTAGTAAAAGATCATCCATGTCTTACTCTTTTGTGACCTCATGGATTGTAGCCCTCCAGGCTCCTCTGTTCATGGAATTCTCCAGGTAAGAATACTGGAAAGGTTTGCCATTTCCTTCTCCAGGAGATATTCCTGACCCAGGGACAGAATCCAAGTCTCCTGCATTACAGGCAAATTCTTTACCATTTGAGCCACCAGGAAAGCCTGGTTAAAGACAAATCCAATTTTGTTGGATTGAATAACAGGATGGATGGGAGGTCACTAAGATTGGAAAAATTGTAATTGAAAGAGATGTGGTGCCAAATTCAAGGCTGTTCCCCAGTGATCTCTGATTATTATATAAATGTGATGTGCAAACTCTTCCCATATGAGAAGGGCTAGCTTGTGCAACTAGAAGGATTTTGTGGAAATGACAGTGCTACTTCCAAGGCTAGTTCATAAAAGACATTATGAGTATTTCTCTTATTCTTTCAGGAAACACTCACACCACGGGAAACTAAACATCATGTCATAAGGGTACACACGAAGGCCTATCAGTTCAGTTCAGTCACTCAGTCATGTCCGACTCTTTGCGACCCCATGAATCGCAGCACGCCAGGCCTCCCTGTCCATCACCAACTCCCAGAGTTCACTCAGACTCACATCCATCGAGTCCGTGATGCCATCCAGCCATCTCATCCTCTGTCGTCCCCTTCTCCTCCTGCCCCCAATCCCTCCCAGCATCAGAGTCTTTTCCAATGAGTCAACTCTTCGCATGAGGTGGCCAAAGAACTGGAGTTTTAGCTTCAGCATCATTCCCTCTAAAGAAATCCCAGGGCTGATCTCCTTCAGAATGGACTGGTTGGATCTCCTTGCAGTCCAAGGGACTGTCAAGAGTCTTCTCCAACAGCACAGTTCAAAAGCATCAATTCTTTGGTGCTCAGCTTTCTTCACAGTCCAACTCTCACATCCATACATGACCACTGGAAAAACCATAGACTTGACTAGATGGACCTTTGTTGGCAAAGTTACTCTGGTTTTCAATATGCTATCTAGGCTGGTCATAACTTTCCTTCCAAGGAGTAAGCATCTTTTAATTTCATGGCTGCAATCACCATCTGCAGTGATTTTGGAGCCCCCAAAAATAAAGTCTGACACTGTTTCCACTGTTTCCCCATGTATTTTCCATGAAGTGCTGGGACCAGATGCCATGATCTTCATTTTTTGAATGTTAATAGAAAAGCATTAAATATATACTGGGAGGAATTTGGGGCATGCATCTAGAGTGAACCTGCAACACATGTCAGTGAACTTTCCTGGAACTGAGTCTTCCAGCTCTAGTTAAGCCTTCAGATGAATGTAGTCCCAGGTGAGATCTTGACTACAAACCTGTACTAGAAACACTAGGCTGACCCATTCTTGTATGAGACAATGTTTGTTGCTTTAAGCTTCTAAGCTTTGGGGTAACTTCTTTTGCATAAATAAATAATGACAATGTCAGGTTTTATGGGGGGAAAGCTTGACTTTGGACAAAGTAGCAGATATCTGTGATCCTAGGCGAATAATTTTCCAAAGGAATAAATATAGGGAGATAGACCAAAGTATAAGAACAGCATTATGATGCACTCTGACAATATGGATTATATATGTTATACATTACAACAATATAGGTTATTTTTGCTTCTATAAAATACAAACTCTGATACATTTGCCTATTCTGTACCTTTTTTTTTCCTTTTACTACTGCGTAAAATATACATGCATGTGTATTAGTAAAAATTTTCCAGAAAAAAAATAAAACTCACAGAATGCATCTGCGTGTGTGTTTAAAATAAATAAATGTGGATTATTTAAAAAAATGTGGATTATTCCTTTTGAGTAAAATTCACATTCAAAATCTCCCATTGGGAATGACTACAAAATCTGGACTGAATAGGAAAAAAAAAATATATATATATATATATATATCTGTTTGAAGGCATAGGAGAGTTAATGAGAAAACATTATTGAGTTAAGGTTTGGAGAAGAAAGAAACCCAGAATTGTGAGCCTGTATACTGCAATCACTTATTTTATAGATATCTGACTGGGACTTTCTTTCTGACTTTTTTCTTCCACTCTGACAATTGAAGATCCCAGTAACCACCATCATCAGCACATTTGTTCATTTGATTAATCCCATATTTCATTGAAATTGGTTTCAGAATTGCTTCTCCACTTACCACTACCATAAGCATATCTACTAAAAAGATGTCGAGATTTCTTGGCATTTTGATTTTTAATCCCCACAGCCTACCAACACCAGACATCATATTCAATCACATAGTATATAGGTGCTTCTAAGTTATCTAAGTTTTGTCTTATCTGGTTATTTTCTATCTTCCCTTTCTCCCTCTCTGTCATTCCCTTCCTTCCTCCCATCTCTCTTCCTTTTTCTCTTTCAATGTGGTTGCTGCTGCTGCTAAGTCACTTCAGTCAGGTCCGACTCTGTGTGACCCCACAGATGGCAGTCCACCAGGCTCCCCCGTCCCTGGGATTCTCCAGGCAAGAACACTGGAGTGGGTTGCCATTTCCTTCTCCAGTGCATGAAAGTGGTTATGGTATTCATTTGAAGTATACCTTTTAGGTTCATTTCTTCCAGTTTGCTTTTGAGGTTTTCCCCCTCTTTCCTCAATATTACTGATTTATTTTATAGGCACAATATTATCATGATTTTAAAAGTGAAAGTTGTGTAAAAAGGTAGACTCTGAAAAATAGCTCATCACTCACTTTTGCGTCCATTTACCCCATATATAGGGGCTTCCCAGTTGTCTCTGTGGTAAAGAATCTGCCTGCCTATGTAGGAAATATGGTTCAGGAAGGGCCCCTGGAGAAGGAAACACCAACTTACCCCAGTATTCTTGCCTGGGAAACTTCATGGACAGAGGAGCCTGGGGGCCTACAGTCCACTGGGTTACAAAGAGCCAGACAAGGCTTAGAGAACCAGCACAAGGAACATGATCCCATACCCACCCCATTCCTTGTATGCATTGTGATTTTTCTTTCTAATGTTTCTTCTTATAATGATAACCAGTTATATGTCCATTTTCTATTCTCACTTACTTACAGAAAACATACCATGTATATTCTTTTCCACTTTTTAATTTTTATTTGTTCACTAAATCGCATCACTTGAAAATCCCTCTAAGCCTGCTTCATATAGCTTTTCATTATAATTTTTGTAAAATTGAATTAAAATGCATTTCAATCACTAAAATGTATCTCTCATATCGCTTCTGTTGGGTATCTAATAGTCACTTCAAACTTTCAAACTTAATGTCTGCATTTGAGATGATGTTTTTGGTCCACAAAATTCCCAAGGACAAACTCAATTTTTGCATGTAATCTTTGTAAACATATAGACTGTTGGATAATTACTATTTCTTTCCTGCCATTCTGCATTTACTAGATTTTATTCTTTGTAATATTTTTATTCTTGGAATATGTTATTCATCCTATCACTACTATCCTAGTCCTCAACACGTCCATCTTGTATTATCTTCCTTGATAGCTCATTGTTTTGGGGATTCCCCCTCCATTTTAGTCTAACTTACATTTGCTTGTCAAACTATGATTTTTAGAATATGCTTTCTTAAATTCATTGCATTCACAACCTATAATATCTCTTCACTATTTATTTCAGTGTGTTAAAATATCACTCCCTGGATGCTAATGATCTTTCTTCTGGGGTTTTTCCTTAATTATGTCAATTATTGTCTATAATTTCTCACATCTTGATTGCATACTATATGTTCACTTTGGCCTAATTTTGATTAAACTATTCCTATAAACGAAAATGCTCTCATCTGATAATCTAAATGGATCACATTTCATGATTCTCCTGTAACTGGTCTTGACCCCATGCCTTTGAAGTTCAGTTACATTCCTCAGTCATTAAGGTATCATGTAACTGCATAAAAATATTGTTCATCTCTATAAGTTTATGAAATAGATTATGTGAAATATTGCTTTTCAAATAATTCACAAAAAAAGCTGTTATTAACACATGATTTCCTGAATAATTAAAAAATATATCTCAGAAGTACTTGAGTTATATTTCATTGTAAAAAATTATTTATACATTATCTTTATGTTATTTTTATTAATATGGATATTAAAGTCATTTTGCCTATTTGCAAGCAACTGTGGACTTTGAGATTCTATTTTTAAAGTTGTACTGTTAATAACTACTGTTATTAATATGAAAGCAATTATCTTACAAGACTGATGGATTCTTTTTCATCTTTATTTAGTGAAGAGTATGCTATATATTATGACTGAGAAATAAACAAAGATCAACTTCACTGGAAATAGAACACCAAAGACCTGTATGCAGAAAACCATGACACTGATCACAGAAATCAAAGATGACACAAATAGGTGGAGATATAGACCATGTTCTTGGATTGAAAGAGTCAATACTGTAAAAATGACTCTATTGCCCAAGGCAATCTACATATTCATTGCAATCCTTATCAAATTACCAATGATATTTTTTCACAGAACTAAAAAACAATTGACAATTTGTATGGAAACACTAAAGATCTCATATAGCCAAAGCAATCTTAAGAATGAAAACAGAGCTGGAGGAATCAGGCTCCCTGACTTGGACTATGTTACAAATCTGGGAAAACTAGACAGCTATATGTAAAAGGATAAAATTAGGACACTCCCTAACATCATACACAAAATTAAACTCAAAACAGATTAAAGACCTAAATGCAAAACCAGACATTATAAAACCCTTAGAGGAAAACATAGGCAGAACATTCTGTAACATAAATTGCATCAATATCATTTTGATCCACCTTTTATAGTAATAAAAATAAAAAATAAACAAACGGGAACTAATTAAACTTAAGATCTTTTACACAGCAAAGGAAACCATATATAAGGTGAAAAGACATCCTCAGAATAGGAGAAAATATTTGCAAGTGAAGAAACTGACAAAGGCTTAATCTCCAAAATACACAAGCAGCTCATAAAGCTCTCTCTCTAAATATATATATACATATCCAATCAAAAATGGGTGGAAGACCTAAACAGATATTTTCCCAAAGAAGACATATAGATGGCCAAGAAACATATGAAAAGATGCTCAACATCACTCATCATTAGAGAAATGTAAATCAAAACTACAATGAGGTATCATCTCACAATGTTCAGAATGGTCATCATCAAAAAATCTACAAACAATAAATACTGGAAAGGGTGTGGAGAAAAGGGAATCATCTTGCACTGCTTGTGGGAATGTAAACAATCACTATGGAGGACAGAATGGGGTTCCTTAAAAACTAGTAATAAAAATACCATATGACCCAGCAGTCGCATTACTGGGCACATATCCTGATAAAACAGTAATTCAGAAAGACACATGTACCCCAATGTTGACTGCAGCACTATCTACAATAGCCAGGACATGGAAGTCACCTAAATGTCCATCAACTTATGAATGGATAAAGATGTGGTACATATATAAAATGGAATATTACAACTACAAAAAAGGAATGAAAGTGGGTCATTTGTAGTAATGTGGATGAATCTAGAGTCTGTCATGCGCAGTGAAATAAGTCACAAAGAGAAAAATATCACTTAGTAATGCACATAAATGGAATCTAGAAAAAATGGTCCTGGAGAAGGAAATGGCAACCCACTCCAGTATTTTTGCCTCCTCCCTCAGAAAAAAAAAGGGGCTCAGGAGAAGGAAATGGCAACCTACTCCAGTACTCTTGCCTGGAAAATCCCATGGATGGAGGAGCCTGGGAGGCTGCAGTCCATGGGGTCGCAAAGAGCCGGACACGACTGAGCGACTTCGCTTCACTTCAACCTATTTTCAGGGCAGGAATAGAAATGCAGATGTAGAGACAGATTTGTTAACATTTTGGGGGGAGGTTGTGGAGAAAAGAGTGAGATTAATTGAGAAGCATTGACATATATACACAACAATGTGTGTAAAATTGATACTATCATGTGTAAAATTACTTTCGTACCAACCTAATAGCTAGTGGGAGACTGCTGTATAGCACAGGGATCTCAGCTCAGTGCTCTGCAATGACTGGGGAAGGGGTAGTCGAGAGGGTCAAGGGGGTAGGGTATATGTATACATATAGCTGATTCATGTTGTATGGTAGAAACCAATCGTTGCAAAGGAATTATATTCCAATAAAAAACCAAAACCCTTTTAAAATTAATCATAAAAATAGCTGTAAAATGAACCATTCTATTTCAGTTTTAAAAATAGCTGATAACCCTGCTCTGCCTATTTTAAAGCATTCACCTATTTCAGCTTGGTGTTTTCATTATGCTCAGGAACTACTGTTCTCCAGATTGCTTCCTCCCCCCCCCCCCACCAAATGGTCAACTGGCTTTAATAGGAATTTGTACAAATTAATCTTTTTTAACCATTTATCATTTATTATTATTATTACTTTGCAATATTGTATTGGTTTTGCCATACATCAACATGAATCCACCAGATTGCTTTTAAAGTGTTTGCGTTAACTACTGAAGTTAACAGGGACTCATATCTTCATCATTATTTCATCATTATTTAATTTTTTGGTTGTATAGCTTTTTATTTGCTCTTCTTCAATAAATACCAATGAATTTTCCGGTTAAGTTTTTCTAGTTATACTTATTGTTATCACTATGCAATAATGTTATTATGAAAAATATCAGTTTCTGGTTAAGAGAAAAATATTTAAATGCCATTTATTCTATTGTATAGTGAATTTTTAATATCTTTGCTTTTCCCCACTAGTATCAACAATAGATGGGTTTATTGACAAGTGTATGCAACCTTTGCTGCATCTGAATAATCTAAGGATATATAAAATAAATGCCAAAGGAGATTGATCAAGATGAGAAGTAATATTGGAGTTCAGTGTGACTAGAGGTCAACAGTAAAGAATTGTGGAGGACAGGACAAACTTAAGCTCAATTTTGAAGGAAGGATAACATTTAAGTAATTGGAAAAGGATGAGTATGACATTTCCAGTGAGCTAAATGACACAGTACATAACTTTGAGAAGACAATAGGATAAAAGTTTAGGGAGTCTGAGGGACAGATTTTAATTCATGAATGCCAAGTGCAGGAGTCCGGACTCCTGATGCAAGCCTTCAAATCTGATCTTTCAGATGCTTACTAGTAATTTCAAATAATTAATATGTTGATATGATTTATGATGAATTTTAGTGGCAATAAACCAGTTAAGAATCAGGTGTGAGACGTGGAATGCCTGAACTAGGGTATATGCTAAATTCTCATTACAATTGTACATTCAGACCCCATTTTTAGCTTCTGGATTTACAATAAAAGTACAATCTTGCTGCATTTGTAAAAGAATATTAATCAAAACTTCTTTTCCTTTCAATGCAGTTATCTGTAACAGATGAACACCAAGACCTTAGTTCTATTACTTTAAAAAGGTCTTGACCACCTGATAAAATCCATTACAGAAAATTCCACTTGTAATGGATACCATGTTACCTCTTCAAGACAGATAAAGTGCAATAAATCTAAAATTCTCACCATAGTAATTATAACTCCAGAGAAATTCTCAGATTGAATAAAGTGACAAAGTAACTTCTTATTTCTGGACTCTGAACAAAGGAGAAAAAGTTAATTGACTAAAATGATAGAGTTTACCTTTAGAAGGAAAGCACATTAACCTATAAAGTCAGTCTACCCCATTGAAAATAAATGATTTTACCTCTGTATTTCCACAAGAAATCTCTTGTGGAAAGAAACATCATTAAACCATAAATTGTGAGGTTTGACAAAATTCATCAGGAATGGTTAAATAAATTCACTTTCATGGCATCCACCCAAATGTCACAGGCACACAAACATGTGTTTCTGGCTTAGAATTGTTGGGATATCATTAGAAGCATATTACATATATTTTAATAATTCACTCTCATCAGAGCAGCACAATGAACACTAAGCAATAAGGGGGAAGGGTTGAGAAAATGAGTCAATAATTGTTACTGTAGTTGCTACCAGTCCCCTGCTCAAAACCCATCAATCCCTCCCTTGAACAGGAACTAACATGCATCTTTAAGTCGCAGGGTCTGGACACAAAGAAAGGAAGCTATTGGAAAAGAAAAACCCCAAACCAGATAGAACCAGCTGAAACCAAGATGGCAACAAATTTGACCTCAAACAGACCCCAGTCTCATTCTACACTGATTGTCCTACCTTAAGTACTGCAGGACGCACATATGCATGGCCATGACTGGAAGTTATAGAACAAAAAACGGATAGAAATGGGGCACCCTATTTCCAGGAAAGCTGTGCCTCTTTCCCAAAAAAGTAATGCACGTGCCTCCTCATCATTGGAGAGGGAAATCACAACCCACTCCAGTATTCTTGCCTGGAGAATCCCATGCACAGAGGAGCCAGGCAGGCTACAGTCCATGGGGTTGCAAAGAAGACACAACTTAGTGACTAAACCACCACCACCCTATCATTAGTCTCATTCTGCTCCCCATTGTCCCTGCTTCTTAAAAGCAAATCCCTCTCACCATGAAGGCCAAAACTTGATTTGTGGACTTATTTCCTGTTTTTCTATCCTCTGGCCACTGAATAAAGCTTGTGGGGCTTCAATCTCAGCTTCAGTTTCATTTTTGGCTACGTGAACTCAAACAGAAAAAAATACCTTCCTCACAGAGGCAGGGGAACTCGGCTGAGATAGGAGTCCATACAAACTAATTAGCTAATATGATGTTTGCAACATATCCGGTCCCATCACTTCATGGGAAATAGATGGGGAAACAGTGGAAACAGTGTCAGACTTTATTTTTGGGGGATCCAAAATCACTGCAGATGGTGACTGCAGCCATGAAATTAAAAGACACTTACTCCTTGGGAGAAAAGTTATGACCAACCTCGATAGCATATTCGAAAGCAGAGACATTACTTTGCTGACTAAGGTCCAGCTAGTCAAGGCTATGGTTTTTCCAGTAGTCACGTATGGATGTGAGAATTGGACTGTGAAGAAAGCTGAGCACCCAAGAATTGATGCTTTTGAACTGCGGTGTTGGAGAAGGCCCTTGAGAGTCCCTTGGACTGCAAGGAGATCCAACCAGTCCATTCTGAAGGAGATCAGCCCTGGGATTTCTTTGGAAGGAATGATGCTGAAGCTGGAACTCCAGTACTTTGGCCACCTCATGCGAAGAGTTGACTAATTGGAAAAGACTTTGATGCTGGGAGGGATTGGGGGCAGGAGGAAAAGGGGACAACAGAGGATGAGATGGCTGGATGGCATCGCTGACTCAATGGACATGAGTCTGAGTGAACTCTGGGAGTTGGTGATGGACAGGGAGGCCTGGCATGCTGCGATTCATGGGGTCGCAAAGAGTCAGACACAACTGAGCGACTGAACTGAACTGAACTGAACGACTATGGAAATACATTATAGTTGTTTCGAACTACATATTTGAGCATATTTGTTTTATTATGGAGTGGTTTTACTTAAAATTGTATTTCAATCTATTCAGTGCATATTGGTAAGTGAAAGGACCACTCCATTATAAGCCCCAGCAGTTTTAATAAAAAAACAAACAAACAAACAAACAAAAAATCTATACTACCAAGCTTTTCCTAATCAATATATGGCCCACATTCCAAGACTTGTTAACATAAGGTTAAATGTAAATACTGCATTTAAATTATCTGAAACTTATGGTTAACTCAAAGAAGCATATGGTGAAAAAAAATTGCTTACTAAATACTTTGGGCCAATTCATTATTAGTCACTCCTAGCCCCTAGCAAGCACCCAGTACTTGATAAAGTGCTAAATGTACATAAATTATTATTATTATTTTATCTAGCTTTCCACAGTTACAAAACGAGTTGAATAAATGTAAGCATTAGAATCACAAACTTCTGGTTTAAGAGACAAGCAAAAGTTGACTGCCTATAAATATAGAATATTTACTGTAGAAACAAATGAAGAAATACTTTGTGTTGAAAGTGAAACTAGAACTTTAGAGCAACTGTTAAGTAATATTTGAGTAATTCTTAGGTAGGGGAGAAAAAACTAAGCAAAATAGCAATGCTGTCACTTTTTAAGAATAGCTTCCTGTCTCCACTGAAGTAAGATCAGGGTGTGAAAAACTAGTTCATTCTCTATTTTGCTTGTGAGGCAGTGGAGACCACCAGAGGATATTTGAACTTTCAGCCTTTAGTACTGCACACATGAAGCTCGGAAATCACCACTGTGTCCTCACAAGTAAAAAGCAGAACAAATGGACAAATCAACAATCCCCTAAAATCCTTTAGAGCAGTGGTCCCCAATGTTTTTGGCACCAGGGACCAGTTTAGTGGAAGACAATTTTCCACAGATGTGATGGGATGTTTTCAGGATGATTCAAGTTCATTACATTATTGTGAACTTCATTTCTGTTATTACTACATCAGCTCCACCTCAGATCATCAGGCATTAGATCCTAGAGGCTGGGGTTCCCTGCTTTAGAGAAATGAAGTCACAGGGCAAACTGCTGCCCCCCAAATGGAGTGATTACAGAAAATCACAAGTTACTGGAGCAGAGACACCATATCTGAAAGCTTGGCAGGAATCGCTGATGAGGAAAGGAAACCTGAAATTCAACTGAACTGAAGGAGGCTCCAGGCAGACAAGTCTGAGGGTTTAAAACTCCTGGGGACCCAGTTCTAGCAGGTTCCTTAAACATTTTTGTGAGTTTTATTTCCAGGAGTTTGACCTGGTCCTCAGAATGAGTATCAGAGAAGAATCTCTGTCTGGCAGGTGGAGGAGGAAAGAGCCATTTTGAAATCTGCTGAGCACTCTGCTCTTAACAAGGGTTGCCTTCAGGAGAAACTAGCTGGCTAGAGCCTAATCTAATGAAGTTTTACCAAAGCAAGCTGATCTAGAGAAAGGTACATACCAAATGAGAGCTGGATCTAGCCATCCAATCCCATCTAAGTGGGATGGGTTGGTGCAGAGAAGCATGTGTGAGGTTCAGAGGACAGGCTCACTCAAAGACTGCACCTACTCTTAGGACTGTAGAATGTTTCTTCTTCCTTGCACCTTGCTACCAGTTCCTACAGGTCTATTTGGAGCAGATACTTGTACATCATGTCCAGCTATAAATGCATATTAAAAAGCAAGAAAATAGTCAAAAGAGAAGAGTAAGCATCAGAACCAGACTCAGACATGGTACCATTATTGCAATTATCAATCCAGAGATTTAAAACGACTATGAGAAATATGCTTTAATAGATAAACCAGACTAATAAAAGACCAGATAAGTAACGAAAGCAGGGAAGTTGAAATTCTAAGAAAGAATTCAAAAGAAATGCTAGAGGAGGCCAAGAGCACTAACAGAAATGAAGAATGTCTTTGGTGCACTTATTAGTAGACTGGACACACCGGAGGCAAGCAACTGAACTGAAGATGTCTCAGCAGAAACCTCCCAGACTGAGAGCAATCAGAAGAGGAAAAAAAAAAAGACCGAAAAAACAGAGTGCATAAGAACGGTGGGGCAACTGCTGCTGCTGCTGCTGCTGCTGCTGCTGCTGCTGCTAAGTCGCTTCAGTTGTGTCCGACTCTGTGCGACTCCATAGATGGCAGCCCACCAGGCTCCCCTGTCCCTGGAATTCTCCAGGCAAGAACACTGGGGTGGGTTGCCATTTCGTCTCCAATGCATGAAAATGAAAAGTGAAAGTGAAGTTGTGTCCGACTCTTAGCGACCCCATGGATGGCAGCCTACCAGGCTCCTCTGTCTATGGGATTTTCCAGGCAAGAGTAATGGAGTGGGGTGCCATTGCCTTCTTCGGTGGGGCAACTACAAAAGGTATAATGTAAGTGCTATAAAAATACCAGAAGGAGACTATTTGAGCTTGAAAATGACAGTTTTAGTCCTCAGTCATGTCCCACTCTTTGCAACCCCATAGACTGTAGCCTTCCAGGCTCCTCTGTCCATGGAATTCTCCAGACAAGAACAGTGGAGTAGGTAGCCATTCCCTTCTCAACCCAGGGACTGAACCAGGGTCTCCTGCATTGGAGGCAGATTCTTTACTTTCTTTTTTTTTTCTACCCCATACATGTGCTTCCCCACTAACTTGTTCCCTCAAATTGCTGGCTAATAAGCTCCTCCTGGAATTATCTTTGCAAATGCCTTGTCCTTCAATATACTAATATATACCCATCCATAACCAAAAGAACATCACACAGATTAAACTTTGCAGTTTATGCATGTGTACTAAGTCGCTTCAGTCCTGTGCAACTCTGTGTGACCCAATGGACTATATAGCCTACCAGGCTCCTCTGTCTATGGGTTTCTCCAGGCAAGAATAATGGAGTGGGTTGCCATACCCTCCTCCAGGGATCTTCTGGATCCAGGGATTGAATCCGTATTTCTTACATCTAACCTGCATTGGCAGGCAGGTTCATTACAAATGAGAGTTAACATGTTAACAAACAAATATTTTATTTATTTTTTAAAGCATGAAAGTGGAAATCAATGTATGTGTTCATTTAGTTGCATAAAAATAGAAGGCAATCAAAATGAAGAACAACAAAAAAAGAATTTGCTTAACATACTGAGGATTTCCTTGCTAACATCCCACTGTAAATTGAAATAGCAGCTTATTTCCTGTTCTTAGATATTTAAATAATAAAATAAAATTGTCACTTGTACTTCCTGGAAAGTAATACTTACATTATTGCAAAGTAATTCAGCCTTTCCCAGCTGTGGATTTTGATTGCCACTATTATAATGACAATGAAAATAAAACAAAACTTGTCAAATTTTAGTTATAGACTAGCTTCCAGTTCCTATTATATCAGAAAACATAAACTGTTCCCATAACTTTTGGCTTTGGGATGGATTAATTACTCAAAATGTATTTTACCTGAACTTGGGGAACATATGTTAGAGAGACATAGTATGTGGTTTGAGAAAAGGAGTGGTAGTGAGTAAGGTTTCTTATTTCCAAAGTATTGCTTATTCTTGTGTTCCTGAAGGTAGTTTTATTTTCTGTAATATTACACTGCCTTGCAAAAAGCACAGTCTTCTGAAAGGGCCATGAATTTTGGAAGTCACCTTTTCATACATGCAGTTGCTTAACGTATTTCAAGGTCATGCCTGTAAAATATTTATGAAAATAGCTCCCATATCATTGCATTCTCAAGTCTCCTTTAAGTATAGATGTCTTAGGGGAGAAGAAAATATTTTCCTAATTAGAAAACTTTATGGTTCTTGGGTAACTGGCAGTCTTGGAGTAAGAGAGCATCTCAACTACTGTCCATGAGTATCCTACTCAGTGCATGTTATTTTAGTTAATGAGGAACATTTTAAATTCCAATGGAAAAGATATTTAATGAGCCCATTCTTGTTAATACCCCACAAAAATTATTACTAGTTTTTCCTGAGAGCCTTGTACTAGGCCTTTTATGTGTATTATGTGCAGGTTTTGTAACAGCCCTGCTAGATAGATAAATAGATAGATAAATAGATAGATATTAAATCCATTTGTAGATAAGGATAGTTAAACTTGATGATATTAACTTAACTTGATCAACCACAGGTCTGAGCATTTTACTAATGTCCTTAGGACAAGATTGTGGAAAAGTGCTTCTAAATAGGATCAGCATGAATAGCTCCTTATAAAAATATATACAATGACAAGATATATAATTATTTTTCCTCCATGGTGCCTGATTTACTCCTTCTGGCTAAGGCATTGCAAACATTAAAAAAAAATGCATAGTAGGGAAAAACCATTAACCATTGAGCTTAAATATATATTTTTAGATCTCCTAAGAGAAAATCAGAGTCTGAGAGAAATAGGAGATACATGGATCTTTTGTGAAACAAATAAAAAGAATCCACAGTTCTGGAGCAGTGTATTTCTCTCTGAGGTGCGCTGGTGATGTCCCAGAGTTGCCTGGGGGCAGGAGAGCAGATAAATAAACAAATGGTACCTTGCCAGCTTGAGGAACTCCACCCATGGCAAAGGTCATGAGGAAGGAGGCTTCGGCATAGCAGAAGCGGATTGAGTCTCAGGAAACACCCTGTTCCCGAGCATCTACCCCCAAAACCAGAGTCTACCTACTTTACTGTCTCATGCTCTCACCTATACCTCTGACTTTACGGGGGATTGACCCCCATTACCTCTCTCGGAGAAGGAGTTAACTGACAGCTCCAAGTCAATAAAAATTTCTGGGCGTGACAAGAGTGTTTCAACTTATGAACTCCTCTGAAGGTTATCTAGCCTGCCTGTACAGTTTCGTCCAGCCACATGTGATTGTTTACAGCCTCCCAACCGTGAGAGGCATGAGATGTTTTACACTTACTAAAGGCAGATTCTTTTGGGAAGTTAGAAATTATTGGTATAGTGGGTTGGTTAGGAATTATGTTGGTGAAGAGTTTTTCATTTGTTGTGCCAATAATTGCTGCTAATTCCCTGCCCTGGGTGTGACAAGGGTGTCTGAGGTCAAACCTCTCTGCTGACAGACTAGCTTGTGTGACAACCTCTCAACCATAAACTGCACAGAGAGTTTGGAGTATTTTGAAAATCTTAATTAGCATAGGGCTTTTCTCATTGTTGAGTCAATGATTGCCACCAGGCCTCCATATCCTTAGGCACCTGGGAATATATTAATCAATGTATTTGGAATATAGAAAAGGAAATATAGTAGTTTTTGATGTTAGCAATACTAGACCTTTGAGTTAATGAATTTTCTCTTTTGTTATAGATCACTGTACTTTGTTATAAATCACTGTGTCTATGCTATGTAAAAATGTAACTTTATCACTATCTTAAGACTAAATAGATCTTAAGGGGAACACTGGTGAAGGGTTTTCATTTGTTGGGCTGATGTTTGCTGCTAAATCTCCATATTCCCTGCCCTTTTAATGAATATAACTATCATATAGGAGAAATAAGTATTAACCTTTAAGATTAATCATGTTAACCTTAGGTTAAATAAATTCCTTTCTTGATTGTAACCCACTACACCCTCACCCTATAGGAATGCAACTTTATTTGGAGGGTGGTGTCTGGTTTAAGAAAAAACACCCTTGGAAAAATAAGTTTTTGGTTATCAGAAAGAAAGGATCATAAAATGTCAGCAGGCCTCATGGCCAGAAGATGATGTAAAACCCCTAAGACCTTTTTTTATACATTTATGTGAAGCACCTGATTTTGATAAAGGTCAGGACTGCTGACCCCTGTGTGATTCTGTATTCATCCCTATGTATAACAAAAGGTATATAAGCAAACCTAAAAAGTAAAGAAATGGGATCAGTTTCTGGAAAGACTGATTGCCCCATGTCGTTTGTTCTTGCTCCCCATTTTTCCAGCTGAATTCCCATCTAGCACGTGGGTACTCACCAAGCCTGCTAATTTTGCCTGGGCTTCTAAGATCGGACCGGGGAGGCCTCAGTGCCTCCTCTCCTTCGGGAGAATGGAGAGATGCCTGTGGCCTACGTAGGTAGTGATTGGTATTCCACATAAACCAAGTTATTCAGTCTCTTTTTCTCCTCTAGTTTTCTATTCTCTCTATATATGTAATTAAATAAGTTTTTCCTAGGACGCCAATTCTGTCCACACCTTCGAATTACCCTGGATCCACCGGGGCTGAACCCCGTCAGTACCTGACAAAATGTGGTCCACTGGAGAAGGGAATGGCAAACCTCTTTGGTATTCTTGCCTTGAGAACCCCATGAACAGTATAAAAAGGCAAAAAGATATGACATTGAAAGATGAACTCCCCAGGTCAGTATGTGCCCAATATGCTACCAGAGAAGAGTGGAGGAATAATTCCAGAAAGAATGCAGAGATGGAACCAAAGGGAAAACAACACCCACTTGTGGATGTGACTGGTGATGGAAGTAGTCTGATGCTGTAAAGAGAAATATTGCATAGGAACCTGGAATGTTAGGTCCATGAATCAAGGTAAATTCAGTTCAGTTCAGTTCATTTCAGTTCAGTCGCGCAGTCCTGTCTGATTCTTTGTGACACCATGAATCGCAGCACACCAGGCCTCCCTGTCCATCACCAGCTACCGGAGTTCACCCAGACTCACGTCCATCGAGTTGTTGATGCCATCCAGCCATCTCATCCTCAGTCGTCCCCTTCTCCTCCTGCCCCCAATCCGTCCCATCATCAGAGTCTTTTCCAATGAGTCAACACTTCACATGAGATGGCCAAAGTACTGGAGTTTCAGATTTAGCATCATCCTTTCCAAAGAAATCCCAGGGCTGATCTCTTTCAGAATGAACTGGTTAGATCTCCTTGCACAGCAAGGGACTCTCAAGAGTCTTCTCCAATACCACTGCTCAAAAGTATCAAATCTTTGGCGCTCAGCCTTTTTCACAGTCCAACTCTCACATCCATATATGACCACTGGAAAAACCACAGCCTTGAGTAGACGGACTTTTCTTGGCAAAGTTATGCCTCTGCTTTTGAATATGCTATCTAGGTTGGTCATAAATTTTCTTCCAAGGAGTAAGCGTCTTTTAATTTCATGGCTGCAATCACCATCTGCAGTGATTTAGAAGCCCCCCAAAATAAAGTCTGACCCTGTTTCCACTATTTTCCCATCTATTTCCCATGAAGTGATGGGACCAGATGCCATGATCTTCGTTTTCTGAATGTTGAACTTTAAGTCAACTTTTTCACTCTCCACTTTCACTTTCAACAATAGGCTTTTTTGTTCCTCTTCACTTTGTGTCATAAGGGTGGTGTCAATGCATATCTGAGGTTATTGATATTTCTCCCAGCAATCTTGATTCCAGCTTGTGCTTCTTCCAGCCCAGCATTTCTCATGATGTACTCTGCCTATAAGTTAAATAAGCAGGGTGACAATATACAGCCTTGACATACTCCTTTTCCTATGTGGAACCAGTCTGCTGTTCCATGTCTAATTCTAACTGTTGATTCCTGACCTGCATATAGGTTTCTCAAGAGGCAGGTCAGGTGGTCTGGTATTCCCATCTCTTTCAGAATTTTCCACAGTTTATTGTGATCCACACAGTCAAAGGCTTTGGCATAGTCAGTAAAGCAGAAATAGATGTTATTCTGGAACTCTCTCACTTTTTCCATGATCCGGTGGATGTTGGCAATTTGATTTCTGGTTCCTCTGCCTTTTCTAAAACCAGCTTGAACATCTGGAAGTTCATGGTTCACGTATTGCTGAAGCCTGGCTTGGAGAATTTTGAGCATTACCTTACTAGCGTGTGAGATGAGTGCAATTGTGTGGTAGTTTGAGCATTCTTTGGGATTGCATTTCTTTGGGATTGGAATGAAAACTGACCTTTTCCAGTCCTGTGGCCACTGCTAAGTTTTCCAAGTTTGCTGGCATATTGAGTGCAGCACTTTCACAGCATCATCTTTTAGGATTCGAAATAGCTCAACTGTAATTTCATCAGCTCCACTAACTTTGTTCGTAGTGATGCTTTCTAAGGCCCACTTGACTTCACATTCCAGGATGTCTGGCTCTAGGTGAGTGATAACACCATCGTGATTATCTTGGTCTTGAAGATCTTTTTTCTACAGTTCTTCGGTGTATTCTTATCACCTTTTCTTAATATCTTCTGCTTCTGTTAGTTCCATACCATTTCTGTCTTTTATTGAGCCCATCTTTGCATGAAATGTTCCCTTGGTAGCTCTAACTTTCTTGAAGAGATCTCTAGTCTTTCCCAGTCTGTTCTTTTCTTTTCATTTAAAGATGAGGAAGGCTTTCTTATCTCTTCTTGCTTTCCTTTGGCACACTGCATTCAGATGCTTATAACTTTCCATTTCACCTTTGCTTTTTGCTTCTCTTCTTTTCACAGCTATTTGTAAGGCCTCCCCAGACAGCCATTTTGCTTTTTTGCATTTATTTTCCGTGGGGATGGTCTTGATCCCTGTCTCCTATACAGTCACGAACCTCTGTCCATAGTTCATCAGGTACTCTATCTATCAGATCTAGGCCCTTAAATCTATTTCTCACTTCCACTGTATAATTATAAGGGATTTGATTTAGGTCATACCTGAATGGTCTAGTGGTTTTCCCTACTTTCTTCAATTTAAGTCTGAATTTGGTAATAAGGAGTTCTTGATCAGAACTGCAGTCAGCTCCCGGTCTTGTTTTTGTTGACTGTATAGAGCTTCTCCATTTTTGGCTGCAAAGAATATAATCAATCTGATTTCGGTGTTGACCATCTGGTGACATCCATGTGTAGAGTCTTCTCTTGTGTTGTTGGAAGAGGGTGTTTGCTATGACCAGTGTGTTTTCTTGGCTAAACTCCATTAGTCTTTGCCCTGCTTCATTCCGCATTCCAAGGCCAAATTTGCCTGTTACTCCAGGTGTTTCTTGACTTCCTACTTTTGCATTCCAATCCCCTATAATGAAAAGGACATCTCTTTTGGGTGTTAGTTCTAAAAGGTCTTGTAGGTCTTCATAGAACCGTTCAACTTCTGCTTCTTCAGCGTTACTGGTTGGGGCATAGACTTGAATTACCACAATATTGAATGGTTTGCCTTGGGAACGAACAGAGATTATTCTGTCATTTTTGAGATTGCATCCAAGCACTGCATTTCAGACTCTTTTGGTGACCCTGATGGCTACTCCATTTCTTCTAAGGGATTCCTGGCTGCAGTAGTAGATATAATGGTCATCTGAGTTAAATTCACCCATTCCAATCCATTTTAGTTCACTGATTCACTCTTGCCATCTCCTGTTTGACCACTTCCAATTTGCCTTGATTCATGGACCTGACATTCCAGGTTCCTATGCAATATTGCTTTTTACAGCATCAAACCTTGCTTCTATCAGCAGTCACACACATAACTGGGTATTGTTTTTGCTTTGGCTCCATCCCTTCATTCTTTCTGGAGTTATTTCTCCATTGATCTCCAGTAGTATATTGGGTACCTACTGACCTGGGGAGTTCCTCTTTCAGTATCCTATCATTTTGCCTTTTCACACTGTTCATGGGGTTCTCAAGGCAAGAATACTGAAGTGGTTTGCCATTCTCTTCTCCAGTGGACCACATTCTGTCAGATCTCTCCACCATGACCCACCCGTTTTGGGTGGCCCTGCGAGCATGGCTTAGTTTCATTGAGTTAGACAAGGCTGTGGTCCTACTGTGATTAGATTGACTAGTTTTCTGTGAATATGGTTTCAGTGTGTTTGCCCTCTGATGCCCTCTTGCAACACCTACTGTCTTACTTGGGTTTCTTTTACCTTGGACGTGTGGTATCTCTTCACGGCTGCTCCAGCAGCAAATTGCAGCCGCTGCTCCTTACCTTGGAAGAGGGGTATCCCCTCACTGGCCCCCCTCCTGACCTTGATCATGGAGTGGCTCCTCTCAGACCTCCTGTGCCTGCACAGCCACTGCTCCTTGGACGTGGGGTTGCTCCTCCTAGCTGCTGCCCCTGACCTCAGACGTGGGGTAACTTCTCTTGGCTGCACTATGTGGGCCGGTCACAACTGCCCACACTATGTGGTAAAGGTAAATTAGAAGTGGTCAAACAGGAGATGGCAAGAGTGAACATTGATATTTTAGAAATCATGAACTAAAATGGACTCGAATGGGCAGATTTTATTCAGATTACTATTATATCGACTTCTGTGGGCAAGAGTCCCTTACAAGAAATGGCGTAGCCCTCATTGTCAACAAAAGAGTCCAAAATGTAGTACTTGGGTGCAATCTCAAATATGACAGAATGGAGAGAACAAGATGGTGGAGGAGTAGGCGGATGTGGAGTACATCTCTCTCTATGGATAAATCAGGAATACACCTTCAGACACAGAAGTGCATGCAAAACACCAGATGAGAATGGAAAGGAAGACGTGACCAGTGGAAAAGAATATATAGAACCATGAAAAACTTGGTAGGATGAAGGAACTAGAGAGAAAACCAGGAGTGTTCATAGGATTGGACCTACACTTGGTGGGTGGGGGAACTGAAGCAGGGGTCCAATCCCCATATCAGGGCAATTGTCTGAGTCAGGGGAGAAACATTCAAGGCTGAGAGTGAAACATCTGATCAGTGGGCAGCATAAATGGCATGAGAATCAAACAGTCCTTGTCACAGCCATACATATCCCAGGCAGCAATGCTGGTCCCCTAGAAGGTGCAGTGGCTGGGAGCTGGAGTTTAGGGATTGTGGAGCAATCCCAGGGTGAGGGCTGCTGTTGACTATGGAGAGACAGATTGAGGGAATGGGAGGGAAGAGATCTGGGTAGGAAATGCCAGTGGAAGAAAGCCAGGCAGCCATGGAGCAAGATGATACTGCTGAGTCACACATAGTGGGTGGAGTTATCACCATAGCCTATCTTTCCCCACACTCCAGCATTGCAGCTGGACAATAGAGACGCTGGCTCATCAAATGCCTGATGCACTGAACTACAGAGTAGGACCCCACCCAGGGTGCCCCTTTAAGTGCCTGATGCATCCAACAGCAAAGAATGACCCCAGGCAAAGGAGCCCTCTAAGCTCCTGAATGGGCAGAGCTATGGAGAAAGACTGGCCAAAGAGGCCTTCTGATCACCACCTACAAGAGGCTCAGAAAAAAACTCTGATAGGGCCATAACTCCTGCAGCAGAAGCAGTCTGTATCCCTGCACACTTGGCGCTGCCAGGGTCCTAGCAAGCCAAGCAGCTGTGCTACCTTCATGCTCAACTCTCACTGGAGGAGAGCTGCCACAGGCAAAAGAAGTCTTGCCTTTATGTGTGCAAGGTCACTTCAGTCCTGTCTAACTCTTTGTGACCCTGTAGACTGGCCTGCCAGGCTTCTTTGTCAGGGAGTGGGTTTCTCCATACAAGAATACTGGAGCCTATTGGCCAATACTGGTTGCCTTCTAGAGCACTGTATTTCCTGCTGCCAACCCTCTTGAGTACTTGGTGCTGCCAGAAGCCCTGAGACCCAAGCAGCTGGACCACTTCCACACCTAGCCCTCACAGAAGCAAACCCAAGACCTCCAGGGCAGCCTCAGGAGCAAACCCCAGTGGACAACCCACATGTAAAAGTGGAAATAAAACCATAACTGAAACTCAGGGGCAGTGTGGCTAAGGAAAAAGACCCAAAACTCCCACCAGTTGTACAAGTTGCAGAATAAATCCACACGATCAACTAGGCAGACTCTGTGTCTATGGAATATATAAAAGGCCATTGAGAGCTCCCACAAAAGAAAACGCACTAGTTCTGATAGTTTTGGACATTGGAGGAAAAACACACAGCAGTAGGACAAGATTAGAATCTGAGCTTCCCACAGCAGGTACAAAGATCAGCACAGTGTTGGAGGACATCCTAGGGAGGTAAGGTGGACTGTGACTCCCAGTGTGGGAAAGGACTCTGACAGCAGTGACTCAAGAAAAACATTTATTACTATTATTATTTTTTTGCCTTGTTCTATAGATTCTTTTGGATTTTTCTTTTTCCCCCTTTATTGTAGTTGTTGATTTTATTGACACAAAGAAATCCAGTTAAGCTTTTGATATATACTTTTTTCTTCCTCAGTCATATTTTTTATTGTTTTTATAAACCTCTGACTCTGCATTGGGCTTCTGTAGTTCTGTGGAGTTTCCCCTTTTATTTATTTATTTTTTATTTTCTATTTAATTTTAATTTTTAAAATTTATTATCATTTTTTCTACATTTATTCCTTTGTTTGCTTTTCCTACTGTTCTCTTCTTCTTGCACTTAATCTTTAATCTTCTTAAATCTTTAATCTTTAATCTTAATCTTCTTCAGCTACCTCTATTTAACTTTGCATATCTATTCTTTCTTTTCTTCCTTTACTTTCCTTTCCTCTCAACATATTTTGTTAATTTTGTTTTCATTACTTTATTCCCCACTTGGCATCTTGCTTTAGTTTTGTTTTCCACTTTGTGCTTTAGTTAGTTTTCTTCTTAGTTGGTAAATGTAATTTTTGATTGCTTCAGTATGTTGGGTCAATCTACTCTACTTTATTTTTGTTGGACTGTTTTGATTTTGCTTATGGGTGCGTATGTATATATGTATACTCCATTATTTTAATTATCAATTGCCTGATTTTGTAATTGTCACTTGTCTGGGGTTCATCTTTGATTTCTCCTTTTTGGATTTTTGTTTTAATCTCACTTAATGCCATAACAATCCAGTGTGGAGTCTTGGTTCCCAACCAGATATCAAAGCCTGAGCTTTTGGAGTGGGAGCACTAACTCCAAGACACTAGACTACAAGAGAACTAACCCTAGGGAGCATCAAATAGTGAGAACTCACAAAAAGGAAACCACTTGAATGCAAGACTTGACATTATGCAACCACCAGTAGCACCCTGTGCAGGATGTTTCGTCTAAACAACAAACAAAACAAAAATACAAACCCAATCATCAGTGGACAGGATTACCACCTCACTCAGCCTTGGCAAACAGAGGAAAAACAAACAAACAAACAAAAACTCAGCACAAATCACACCCTATACTAAGCTTACACAAACCACTGGCCCAACCTTAGGAGGCCAGAAACCAAAAGGAAGAAAGAATTCAACCTTCTTCAAGGAAAGAATTCAACTTTCCTTGAAACCTGGGAAAAGGAGATCTCAAACACAACAAGTTAAAAAAGAAAGGCAGATAAATACTATACAAATGAAAGAACAAACTAGAAAGAAAGAAGTCCAAACATAACTATGGACTATATATAAGCATACAGCAAACATTATTCTCAATGGTGAAAAACTGAAAACATTCCCCTTAAGATCCCCCTAAGGAACAAGACAAGCTCTCTACTTTCACCACTATTATTCAACATAGTTCTGGAAGTCCTAGCTATAGCAATCAGAGAAGAAAACTAAATAGAAGGAATCCAGATTGAAAAAGAAGAAGTAAACTCTCAATGTTTGCAGATAATATGATACTGTACACAGAAAACCCTAAAGATAGTATCAGAAAATTACTAGGGCTAATTAGTGAATGTATAGAGAAGGAAATGACAACCCACCCCAGTACTCTTGCCTAGAAAATCCCATGAACTGAGAAGTCTGGTAGGCTATGGTCCATGGGGTCGCAGAGTCGGACACGACTGAGCGACTTCACTTCACTTCAATCAGTGAATGTAGCAAAGGTGCAGGCTACAAAAACAATACACAGAAACCACTTGCATTTCTATATACTAACAATAAAAAATCAGAAAGAGAAATTAAGGAATCAATCCCATTCACCATTGCATCAGAAAGAATTAAATATCTAGGAATAAACTTACTTAGGAGGCAAAAGAACTGTGAAAATTATAAGACAATAATGAAAGAAATCAAAGATGACATAAACAGATGGAGAGATATTCCATGTTCCTGGGTAGGAAGAATCAATATTGTGAAAATGATTATACTACCAAATGCAACCTCCAGATTCAATGTGATCCCTGTCAAATTACCAATGGCATTATTCACAGAACTAGAACAAAATATTTCACAATTCATATGGAAACACAAAAGACCCCAAGTAGCCAAAGCAGTCTTGAGAAAGAATAATGGAGCTGGAGGAAACAAACTTCCTGACTTCAGGTTATACTACAAAGCTATAGTCATCAAGACAGTATGGTACTGGCACAAAAACAGAAATATAGACCAATGGAACAAGATAGAAAGCCCAGAATAAACTCATGCATCTATGAGAACCTTATTTTTTACAAAGGAGGCAAGAATATACAATGAGGAAATGACAGCCTTTTCAATAAATGCTCGGAAAACTGGACAGCCACATGTGAAAGAATGAAATTAGAACACTTCCTAACATCATACACAAAGATACTCAAAATGGATTATAGACCTAAATGTACCACCAGAAACCAAAACTCTTAAAGAAAACATAGGAAGAACACCCAATGACATAAATCAAAGGAAGATCATCTATGATCCACCTTCTAGAGTAATGGAAATAAAATCAAAAGTAAACAGGTGGGATCTGATTAAACTTAAAAGCTTTTGCACAGCAAAGGAAACTATAAGCAAGGTGAAAAGACAACCCTCAGGATGGGAGAAAATAATAGGAAATGAATAAACTGACAAAGGATTAATTTCCAAAATAGACCAGTAGCTCATACAACTCAATGTCAGAAAAACAAACAACCCAATCAAAAAGTGGCAAAAATACCTAAATAGACATTTCTCCAAAGAAGACATACAGATGGCTAACACATGGAAAGATGCTCAACATTGCTCTTTATTAGAGAAATGCAAGTCAAAACTACAATGAGATATCACCTCACACCCATCAGAATGGCATCATTAAAAAGTCTACAAACAATAAACGCTGGAGGGTGTGGAACAAAGGGAACACTCTTGCACTTTGGTGGGAATGTAAATTGATACAACCACTATGGAAGACGGTATGGAAATTCCTTAAAAAATAAAAGGATATTCCTTAAAAAAAAAAAAAAAAACAAACTACTATATGACCCAGCAATCCCATTCTTAGGCATACACTCTGAGGAAACCAAAATTGAAAGAGACACATATATTCCATTGTTAATTGCAGCACTATATTACAATAGTTAGAACATGGAAGCAACCTAGATGTCCATTGATAAATTAATGGATAAAGAAGGTGTGGTAAATATACAACGAAATGTTACTCATCCATAAAAACGAATACATTTCAGTCAGTTCTAATGAGGTGGATGAGCCTAGAACCTATTGTACAGAGTGATGTATGTGAGAAAGAGAAAGATAAACGTTGTATTCTAATGCATGTATACAGAATCTAGAAAAAAATGGTACTGAAGAATTTATTTACAGGGCAACAATGGAGAAACAGACATAGAGAACAGACTTATGGACATGGGGAGGGGGAGGAGAGCATGTGATGTATGGAAAGAGTAACACGGAAAATTACATTACCATATGTAAATATATAGCCAATGGGAATTTTCTGTATGAATCAAGAAACTCAAACAGGGGTTGGTATCAAGCTAGAGGGGTGGGGTGGGGTGGGGAAGGGGATGGGAGAGAGGCTCTAAAGGGTGGAGATATATGTATAACTTGGCTGATTCATGTTGAGATTCTGCCAGAAAACAGCAAAATTCTGTAAAGCAATTATCCTTCACTAAAAAATAATTAAGAAAAGTCTAGCTGAATTAAAAAAAAAATGCAGGATGATCTCTGTTCTTTACCAAGGCAAACCATTCAATATCACAGTAATCTAAATCTATGCCCAAACCAGTAATGCTGAAGAAGCTGAAGTTCAATGGCTCTATGAAGACCTACAAGATCTTCTAGTTCAGTTCAGTTCAGTCGCTCAGTGGTGTCCTACTCTTTGCGACCCCATGAATTGCAGCACGAGAGGCCTCCCTGTCCATCACCAACTCCTGGAGTTCACTCAGACTCATATCAATCGAGGCAGTGCTGCCATCCAGCCACCTTATCCTCTATTGTCCCCTTCTCCTCCTGCCCCCAATCCCTCCCAGCATCAGAGTCTTTTCCAATGAGTCAAATCTTCGCATGAGGTGGCCAAAGTGCTGGAGCTTCAGCTTTAGCATCATTCCTTCCAAAGAAATCCCAGGGCTGATCTCCTTCAGAATGGACTGGTTGGATCTCCTTGCAGTCCAAGGGACTCTCAAGAGTCTTCTCCAACACCACAGTTCAAAAGCATCAATTCTTCGGCGCTCAGCCTTCTTCACAGTCCAACTCTCACATCCATACATCACCACTGGAAAAACCATAGCCTTGACTGGACGGTCCTTTGTTGACAAAGTAATGTCTTCTAGAACTAACACTAAAAACAAGATATCCTTTTCATCATAGGGGACTGGAATGATAAAGCAAGAAGTTAAGAGAAACCTGGAGTAACAGGCAAATTTGATATTGGATTACAACATGAAACAGGGCAAAGGCTAATAGAGTTTTACCAAGAGAACGCAGTGGTCATAGTAAACACCTTCTTCTAACAACACAAGAGAAGACTCTATACATGGACATCACCAGAGGTCAGTACCGAAATCAGATTGATTATATTCTTTGCAATCAAAGATGGAGAAGCTCTACACAGTCAGCAAAAGCAAGATTGAGACCTGACTGTGGATCAGATCATGAACTCCTTTTGCCAAATTCAGACTTAAATTGAAGAAAGAAGGGAAAACCACTAGACCATGCAGATATGACCTAAATCAAATCCCTTACAATTGTACAGTGGAAATGACAAATAGATTCAAGGGATTAGATCTGATAGATGAGTGCCTGAAGAACTATGGATAGAGATTTGTGAAACTGTGCAAGAGACAGTGATCAAGACCATCACCAAGAAAATGAAATGCAAAAACAAAAACTGGTTGTTTGAGGAGATCTTACAAATAGCTGAGGAAAGAGGAGAAGCAAAAGAAAAAGGAGAAAAACAAAGATATACCAATTTGAATGCAGAGTTCCAAAGAACACCAAGGAGAGATAAGAAAGCCTTCCTCAGTGATCAATACAAAGAAATAGAGGAAAACAATAGAATGGGAAAGACGAGAGACCTCTTCAAGTAAATTAGTGATGCCAAGGGAACATTTCATGGAAACATGGGCTCAATAAAGGACAGAAATTGTATGGACCTAGCAGAAGCAGAGGCTATTAAGAAGACATGGCAAGAATACACAGAAGAACTGTACAAAAAAATCTTCATGACCCAGATAATCATGATGGTGTGATCACTCACTTACAGCCAGACATTCTGGAATGTGAAGTCAAGTGGGCCTTAGGAAGCATCACTACAAACAAACTAGTGGAGGTGCTGGAATTCCAACTGAGCTATTTCAAATCCTAAAAGATGATGCTATGAAAGTGCTGCACTCAATATGTCAGCAAATTTGGAAAACTCAGCAGTGGCCTCAGGAATGGAAAAGATCAGTTTTCATTCCAATCCCAAAAAAGGGCAATGTCAAAGAAAGTCAGACTACCACACAATTATGCTCATCTGACACGCCAGCAAAGTAATGCTCAAAATTCTCCAAAACAGGCTTCAACAGCATGTAAACTGTGAACTTCCAGATGTTCAAGCTGGTTTTAGAAAAGGCAGAGGAACCAGAGATCAAATTGCCAACTTTTGTTGGATCAGACAAAAAGCAAGTGAGTCCAGAAAAACATCTGCTTCTGCTTTGTTGACTATACCAAAGCCTTTCACTGTGTACATCACAACAAACTGTGGAAAGATCTTCAACAGATAGGAATACTAGGATGCCTTACCTTCCTCCTGAGAAATCTTTATGCAGGTCTAGAAGTAACAAATAGAACTGGACTTGGAACAATGGGCTGGTTCAAAATGGGGAAAGGAGTATGTCAAGGTGGTGTATTGTCACCCTGCTTATTTTACTTATATGCAGAAGACAGCATGTGAAATACCAGGCTTGATGAAGCACGAACTGGAATCAAGATTACTGAGAAAAATATCAATAACGTCAGATACACAGATGATACCACCCTCATGGCAGAAAGAGAAGAGGAATTGAAGAGCCTCTCAATGAAAGTGAAAGAGGAGAGTGAAAAAGCTGGCTTAAAGCTCAACATTCAGAAAACTAGTATCATGGCATCCAGTCCCATCACTTCATGGAGAACAGATGGAGAAACAATGGAAACAGTGACTGACTTGATTTTGTTGGGCTCCAAAATCACTGCAGATTGTGACTGCAGCCATGAAATTAAAAGTCACTTGCTCTTTGGAAGAAAAGCTATGACCAACCTATACAGCATATTAAAAAGTAGAGATTTCACTTTGCCAACAAAGGCCCATCTAGTCAAAGTGATGATTTTTCCAGTAGTCATATATGGGTATGAGATTTGGACTATACAGCAAGCTGAGTGCCAAAGAATTAATACTTTTGAACTGTGGTTTTGAAGAAGACTCTTGAGAGTCCCTTGGACTGCAAGAAGATCAAACCAGTCAATCCTAAAAGGAAATCCATCCTGAATATTCATTGGATGGACTGATGTTAAAGCTGAAACTCCAATACTTTGGCCACCTGATGCAAAGAATTCATTGGAAAAAACTGACTCATTGGAAAAGACCCTGATGCTGGGAAAGATTGAAGGAAGGAGTAAAAGGGAATGACAGAGGATGAGATGGTTGGATAGCATCACCGACTCAATGGACATAAGTTTGAGCAAGCTTTGGTAGTTGGTGACGGACAGGAAAGTCTGGCATGCTTCAGTCCCCAGGGTCATAAAGAGTTGGACACGCCCAAGCAACTGAACTGAACTGAATGGTGGGCTAGCGGTTCCTCATTTGGGCTTCCCAAGTGGTGCTAGTGGTAACAAACATGCTTTCCAATGCTGGAGACTTGAGATTTGTTGATTTGATGTCTGGATCACGAAGATCCCCTTGAAGAAGCCATAGCAACACACTCCAGTATTCTTTCCTGGAGAATCCACTGGACAGAGGAGCCTAGCATTCTACATTCCATAGGGTCTCAAAGAGTCAGACATGACTGAAGCAACTTAGTACGTATTCATGTTCCTCATTTACTTAATTTGGAAAGTCTTATTGAATATTTTGATGGAAGATTTAGTCAGGGAAAATAATGTTAAAAACATAAATTTAAGGAATGAGATGTGGACAGAATGTGAATCAGGCAATCAGTAGATTTAGGAAGAAAACACAATGATAGTGAAGGAGGATAATTTTCTTGCATCCAAATTTTCCTGGACTCAGGCTGGTAGGTACTTATCACCCTATGAGAGGAGGGAAGCAATACCAAGCCTGAGAGTACAGAGTGACAGTTCTACCATTACTTCTCGAACTCCTCTTGGCAATGTATTTTCCACTGTACTTATCTATAGCTTAATTTACTGGTATAGCACAGAGGCAAAATTTTCAGTGCTATCATCAAAACAAAACTGGGTTACAATCCCTGATCTAGGATCACAAAGCTCTCCTGCACTTTGTATACACTGTACGAAGATCCTAACCAAGGGCACAATTAGGAGAGGTAAAAAGCAGTTGTGACTCAGCTCACCAAGCCTTACTCTGTGGCTCAGGAATGAGTCCTCATGGAAGAAGAAGTATCCTTTTCTCACTTACACAAAGGCATATCGCATGGGCTAGTGATCACTCTGCTCTGTGCAACAGCACTCCCCCATCCCACACACACATAGTAATGTAACATCCTGTGAATTTAGAATCTTATTCCTTATCATGTAACAGCATAAGCATAATGATTTTTATTTTATCTTTACATATTAGTACTATTCCTAACATATCATATATAACCTTTAAATAATTTTGAGTTATTATTGAATGAATCTTCCATGTGGTAAATTTAGTTCACACAATTCTCAATATAGATATCTGAAAAATGTATATGTGCTTATGGACTTCATGATTTTTTATGCTAAACAATAAGATATTTGATGCACTATATGAATTAGATAAATCAAAAAAGTGTATTTAATTCACACTGATTCCCAGTTTAAAATTATATGGTTTTCTAATATGTACTGCTTGTCTGAATTTTTTAAACACTGTGTGTTCTCCAGTGGCATAGAATAGTAAAACATAAAAGTCATGATTTAGTCAAATCATGTGTTTGACTAAGAGACCCTAGACTGGAGAGGAATGAGGAAGTTTCTACTAGGTGGTGGATTTCGTGTCTACTTTTAATGAATGTATTTCACTTTAAAGTTACATCACTCTTTGATTTAGGTATTTCATTCTAAAGATGAGGTAACTGAGTATGAAAGAACTTAAACAACTTAGTAAAAGTTACTCATAAGTGCCAGAGCTGGAAAGTCCAGTTCATATGAGACTATTTTTCCAGTTGATGTTTTACTTACACTGATGCTTTCACAATGATGAAGTACTTTGTTTACTTGAAAATTTCAGCTAATTATCTCAATGGTTTTCCACACAACAAAAAATGACCAATCTGAGTGATGGTATTTTCCCTAAATTAAATGGCAACCCTCTCCAGTATTCTTGCCTGAAAAATCCCATAGAATGAGGAGCCTGATTAGTTACAGTCCAAAGTGTCACAAAGAGTCAGTATAACTGAGCATGCTTTTCCTCTATTAGGTGATTTTTTTTTTCATTTAACTGAATGTGTTGTTTTGCATGGTCCAGAGCCAGTCTCTAATATCCCACTGATTCCATGTACATGAAGTAAAATATGAAGACACATCTGAATATAGACCAAGAACAATTATTATCAGTCCTCAGAAAGTATTTTCTATGTCTTTTAATAAAAATGGTCATCTTTTCCTAGCTTTTGTTCATGCAGGATACCTGAGTTTTAATTATTTAAAAATATCTATCCTTCAAACTGTTTTCCTCTATTGCTATTTCTCTTGGCTAAGTTCTTTTTTTTCAAAATTCGACTCTGTAATTCTAATATACATAATATACACTTTCCCAAAAATACTATTAATATTAAATCATGCATGGGATATATATTTTAAAAAATAAAAGATATTAAAACATGCCAAATGATAAATCAGTTATATATATATAAATATATATATATATTTATTTATACATGTTTTATAAGACAAAGAAATAAAACAAAAAATTTAGATTTCACTCCATAAATATATATGAAAGATTATATGTGTATGTGTATGTTCTCTTTTTGTTTCAATTAAGTCAGAATTAAATTGCAACTGTGCCTAGAGGTGAGAACTTTTCTTCAAATAGAGAACTTTTCTTTCAAATAGAAATGATGGCTATTTGCACAATATTCAAATATCAAATGAGGTCCTAACCAAGTAGCTTAAGTATGAATAAATCTTGATTTCATGCAGAACTGGTAAAATAAGTTTAATAATTCAATTAAATCTCACACTACTCCAATCATTTGTCAGGTTTTTCAAACTTAATTGTTTCTGCAAATACAAACAACATTATGAAGCAATCTTAGTCATCCATTTCAATGGTATTTAGCATGTTTGTGGAAAAAAGACACTATGTTCTGCTATTATTTTTTTTTAATTTTTATTTTTACTTTATTTTACTTTACAATACTGTATTGGTTTTGCCATACATTGACATGAATCCACCACAGGTGTACCTGCATTCCCAAACATGAACCCCCCTCCCACCTCCCTCCCCATAACATCTCTCTGGGTCATCCCCGTGCACCAGCCCCAAGCATGCTGTATCCTGCATCGGACATAGACTGGCGATTCGATTCTTACATGATAGTATACATGTTTCAATGCCATTTTCCCAAATCATCCTACCCTCTCGCTCTCCCTCTGAGTTCAAAAGTCTGCTATTTTTAGACATAGCTTTAGGCATATATATATAGAGATAGATAGATAGATAGATAGATAGATAGATAGATAGATAGATATCATGTATTGTAAATAATGTTACAATGAAAATAGGGGAGAATACATCATTTCTAATTAGTGTCTTTCTTTTCTTAGGTTAAAATATCCATAAAAGGAATTGCTGGGTCATATTGCAGTTCAATTTTTAAGTTTTTGAGGAACCTGCATACTATTTTCCATGTGGCTGTACCAATTTATATCCCCACCAAAAGTGCACGATGATACCCTTTTCTCCATATCCTTGCTAACAAGTGTTATTTGTTGTATTTTTGATGATAGACAAGCTGAGAGGTGTCAGGTGATCTTTCACTTTGGTTTTGATTTGCAGAGCCACATTAGTTTAGGGATATGAAGCATCTTTCCATGTGTCTGTTGGCCATCTGTATGTTTCCATTCAAAAATGTCTATTTGGGTCCTCTCTACATTTTTAAAAAAAATTAAGTTGTTTCTTTTGACATTGAGTTGTAAGAGATCTTTCCATATTTTGAATATTAAAAGCACAGCTCAGTGCTCTGTGATGACCATGCTGCTGCTGCTGCTAAGTCGCTTCAGTCGTGTCTGACTCTGTGCGACCCCATAGATGGCAGCCCACCAGGCTCCCCCATCCCTGGGATTCTCCAGGCAAGAACACTGGAGTGGGTTGCCATTTCCTTCTTCAATGCATGAAAGTGAAAAGTGAAAATGAAGCTGCTCAGTCGTGTCCGACTCTTAGCGACCCCATGGACTGCAGCCCACCAGGCTCCTCCACCCATGGGATTTTCCAGGCAAGAGTACTGGAGTGGGGTGTCATTGCTTTCACCTATCTATGGTCAGACCATAGATAGGTGGAAAGGGGAATAGGAAGGAGGCCCAAGAGGGATAGGATATATGTATACATATCAGTTCAGTTCAGTTCAGTTCAGCTGCTCAGTCGTGTCCGACTCTTTGCGACCCCATGAATCGCAGCACGCCAGGCCTCCCTGTCCATCACCAACTCCCGGAGTTAGCTGCTTCAATTCATTGTACAGATTAAGAAGAGGTGGCAAGAATACACAGAACTATACAAAAAAAAGATCTTAATGCTCCAGATAACCACGATGGATCACACATGATGGTATGATCACTCATTTAGAGCCAGATAACTTAGTGTGCGAAATCAATGGGCCTCAGGGAGCATCACTATGAGCAAAGCTGGTGGAGGTGATGGAATTCCAGCTGAGCTTTTTCATATCCTAAAAGATGATGCTGTGAAAGTGCTGCATTCAATATGTCAGAAAACTTGGAATACTCAGCAGTGGCCTTAGGACTGGTAAAGGTCAGTTTTCATTCCACTCCCAAAGAAAGGCAATGCCAAAGAAGGGTTCAAACTACTGCACAATCACACTCATTTCACATGCTAGGAAAATAATGCTCAAATTCTCCAAGCAAGGTTCAACAGTACGTGAACTGAGAACTTCCAGATGTTCAACCTGGATTTAGAAAGGGCAGAGGAACCAGAGATCAAATTGCCAACATCCACTGGATCAAAGAAAAAGCAAGAGAATTTCAAAAAAAACATCTGCTTCATTGACTATACTAAAGCCTTTGACTGTGTGGATCACAACAAACTGTGGATAATTCTTAAAGAGATGAGAATACCAGAACACCTTACCAGCCTCTTGTGAAATATGTACGTAAATCCAGAAGCAACAGTTAGAACCACATATGGAAAAACTAACTGGTTCTAAATTGGGAAAAGAATTCGTCAAGACTGTACATTGTCACCCTGTTTATTTAACTTATATGCAGAGTCTAGTTCAGTTCATTTGCTCAGTTGTTACCAACTCGTTGAGACCCCATGGACTGCAGCAGGCTAGGCTTCCCTTCCATCGCAAAGTCAACTCCTCAAGCTTGCTCAACTCATGTCCATCAAGTTGGTGATGTCATCTGACCGTCTCATCCTCTGTTGTCTCCCTCTCCTCCTGCTTTCAATCTTTCCCAGCATCAGGGTTTTGGTTTTTTTTTTTTTCCCTTCTTCTTCTTTAAAATTTATTTTAATTGAAGGGTAATTACTTTACAATATGGTGATGGTTTTTGCCATACATTGACATGAATCAGCCATGGGTGTACATGTGTCTCCCCATCCCAAAAGCCCCTCTCATCACCCTCCCCATCCCATTCCTCTGGGTTGTCTCAGAGCACTGGCTTTGAGTGCCCTGTTTCATGCATTGAACTTGAATTGGTCATCTATTTCACACATGGTAATATACATGTTTCAATGATATTCTCTCTAATCATCCCACCCTCACATTCTCCCAGAGTGCAAAAGTCTGTTCTTTACATCTGTGTCTCTTTTGCTGCCTTGCATATAGGGTTATTGTTCCATCTTTCTAAATTCCACATATATGAGTTAGCATACTGTATTGGTGTTTTTCTTTCTGATTTACTTCACTCTGTATAATAGGCTTCAGTTTCATCCACCTCATTAGAACTGACTCAAATTTGTTCTTTTTTGTAGCTAATATTCCATTATGTATATATACCACAACTTCCGTATCCATTCACCTGCTGATGAACATCTAGGTTGCTTCTATGTCCTAGCTATTATAAACAGTGCTTCAGTGAACATTGGGGTACATGTATCTCTTTCAATTCTGGTTTCCTTGGTGTATATGACCAGCAGTAGGATTGATTGCTGGGTCATATGGCAGTTCTATTTCATTTTTTAAGGAATCTCCACACTGTTCTCCATAGTGGCTGTACTAGTTTGCATTCCCATCAATACTGTAAGAGGGTTCCCTTTTCTCCACGCCCTCTCCAACATTTATTGTTTGAAGACATTTTTTAAAATATAAATTTATTTATTTTAATTGGAGGCTAATTACTTTACAATATTGTATTGGTTTTGCCATACATCAACATGAATCCACCACAGGTGTACACTTGTTCCCCATCCTGAATCTCCCTCCCACCTCCCTCTGTTTGTAGACTTTTTAATAGCAGCCATTCTGACCTGCATGACATGGCACCTCATTGTGGTTTTGATTTGCATTTCTCTGATAATGAGTGATGTTGAGCATCTTTTCATGTGTTTGTTAGCCATCTGTTTGTCTTCTTTGGAGAAATGTCTGTATAGTTCTTTGGCCCATATTTTGATTGGGTCATTTATTTTTCTGGAATTGGGCTGCTTGTATATTTTGGAGATTAATTCTTTGTCAGTTGTTTTATTTGCTATTCTTTTCTCTCATTTTGAAGGCTGCTTTCACTTTGTTTATAGTTTCCTTCACTGTGCAACTCTTTTAAGGTTTGTTAGGTCCCTTTTGTTTATTTTTGTTTTTATTTCCATTACTCTGGGAGATGGGTCATAGAGGATCTTGCTATGATTGATGTCGTAGTATCATACCTATGTTTTCCTCTAGGAGTTTTATAGTTTCTAGTCTCACATTTAGATCTTTTATCCATTTTGAGTTTAATTTTGTGTATGGTGTGAGATAGTGTTTTAGTTTCATTTTTTTACAGGTGGTTGATCAGTTTTCCCAGTACCACTTGCTAAAATCTTTGCATCAGTTGGGCAAATTATTGGAGCTTCAGTTTCAGCATCAGTCCTTCCAATGAATACTCAGGACTGATTTCCTTTAGAATTGACTTTAGAATTGAGAATACATCGTGTGAAATGCCAGGCTGGATTAGAATATGCAGAGTACATCATGCAAAATGCCTGGGTGAATGAAGAACAGGCTGGAATCAAGACTGTCAGGAGTAATATCAATAACCTCAGATATGCAGGTGACACTACCCTTATAGCAGAAAACAATGAGGAACTAAAAAGTTTCTTGATGAAGGTGAAAGAAGAGACTGAAAAAGCTGGCTTAAAACTCAACATTCAAAAACCTGACATCATGGCATCTGGTTCCATCATTTCATGGCAAACAGATGGGGAAGCAATGGAAACTGACAGATTTTATTTTCTTGGCCTCCAAAATCACTGCAGATGATGACTGCAGCCACAAATTAAAAGACACTTGCTCCTTGGAAGAAAAGTTATGACAAACTAGAGAGAGTATTAAAAAGCAGATACATTACATTGCTGACAAAGGTCCATATAGACAAAGCTATGGTTTTTGTAGTAGTCATGTATGATGTGAGAGTTATTTGGATCTTAAAGAAGGCTAAGCATTAAAGAATTGATGCTTTTAAACTGTGGTGTTGGAGAAGACGCTTGAGAGTCCCTTGGACTGCAAGAAGATCAAAACAGTCAATCCTAAAGGAAATCAATCCTGAATATTCACTGAAAGGACTGATACTGAAACTGAAGCTGTAATACTTTGGCCACCTGATGAGAAGAGCCCACTCATTAGAAAATAACCTGATGCTGGGAAAGAGTGAAGGCAGGAGAGCAAGGGGATGATAGAGGATGAGATGGTTGCATGGCATCACTGACTCAATGGAAATGAGCTTGAGCAAGCTTTGGGAGATGGTGGCGGACAGGGAAGACTGGTATGCTGCAGTCCATGGGTTCACAAAGAGTCAGACAAGACTGAGCGACTGAACAACAAGAAGAACACAACATTGTACAGCGATTATATTCCAATAAAGAAATAAAATCAAGTGACCTGTACAAAAGGAAAACAACAAACTCCTTATCAGATATATCATTTGAAAATACCTTCTCCCATCCAGTTGATTGCCTTTTCATCTTGTCAAAGGTTTCCTTCAATATGCAAGAATTTTCTAGCCTGATGCAGCCCCATTTGCTTATTTTTGTTTCTCAGGTGACTCAGTGTTAAACAGGAGACACAGGTTCGATCCCTGGGTCAGGAAGATCCCCTAGAGGAAGAAATGGCAATCCACTGCAGTATTCTTGCCTGGGAATTCCCATGGATACAGGAGCCTGGCCAGCTACAGTCCATGGGGCTATAAGGAGTCAAACATTACTGAGCGACTGAGCACAGCACAAAAAAGCAAATAAAATTAAATAAAACTAAGCAACATCAAAGTAATAACAGAACCCCACAGAAAATGATTTTAAAAATAAAAACATTGTTCAGTTCAGTTGGACCAGAGTTTTATATGCTTATGTGATGAACAATAGACCTAGGGTTGGAAACCGTTGTTCAGATCTTGAATGTTAGATGTTATCATGTAGAGGGATATGCAGATAGTCAGGAATTTGATATGCAGAGGGACCAGCAGTTCATTTAACTATGACTGGCAGACTTTTGAGAAGGGAGACTTAGATAGGAAAAGCCTAGAAAGAAGTATAATTTGGAAGATATGCCAGGAATTCAGGATCAAATTTAAAACAACCTAATAAAAGTCTATATTGGGCAACAAGAGTGAGAAGAGAATGGGGAAGAAAACAGACATGAAAAAGCATAAAATATATATGAATTGTGTGTGTGTGTGTGTGTGTGTGTGTGTGTGTGTGTGAAGGAGTACGAGTGAAAAAGGATACACTTTAAGTAAGAATACCTTAAATTGGATAATGGATAAATGGTGGTGTCATTTCAAGATGACATAGGGAGTCCAGACTGAACACTCACAAAAACCTCACATAATTTTAGGGCTAGGAGAAAGATGAGAACTCAACTAGGATAATTATTTATCTCACATATTAAAAAATGAGGCTCCGAGAAGTTGACTAAATTCTAAGACTATTAGAAATTTGGAAACATGTTGATCTTGAGGGTTCAGTAAAGGGGCAGTGGAGACACCCTATAAGGCAGTGGGATACACCTGATGACAGCAATAAAATTAAAGTTTACTGTGAGAGTAAAATGATCGCCTTGCCACAGTAATAACTTTGAAAGAAATCTGCAGAAGAACAACTGTTACTAAAGTGCCAGGAGTTGCAAGAATATTGTATTATAATTTTAGGAAAACTAATTTTCTTATGACACCTCCAGATTACACATTGTAAAGAAAACTGGGAAAATAAAACAATTTTAAACCTCAGAAATATTTCCTGCTGTTCTGTTACACTAAGATTAATTGCAAGTCACACAAGTTAAACAGTACAAAATCTTTTACAGAACACATGGAAGGTTTCACATGCCCTAAAATAAAAGGCTATAAATGTGACATAATACACTCTGCTGGAACAATTTCTGAATATTTCTATCATAAAGTAATTTTCTTCCACTTCAGCTTCCCTAGCAAAGTGACAAGATAAAATTGGTTTCTTAAGCCATCATTTCAAGGGATGATATAATTATCTCATTTTAAAATTGAAAAAATATAAAGGAGTGATGCTGTTAGTAGCTTTCATGTTTCGGAAAAGTTTCAATAAATTTGCATACTACAATTAAGAAATTGCTAAAAGGGATAAATGGAATGAATTTATAAATAGTAAAATTTGTCTCCAATTAAATAGTTTTAATCTTTGTAGTTATATTTTTAAGAATACCTGTGTCATTTCTCATAAATATTATGTTTTTAATAAATATAACCATTATATAAAATTAAGTGTTACTTAATTTCCATCTATTCATAAGATAGTTCATATAATTCCCAAATATATAATGACCAAAATGTTGATATACTTAGAACCTATAACTCTCAATTTTAAACTTTCTGCTACTAATATTGGTAGAAACAAAAATATGAATATGAAAAATAACAATTTCAAAAATTTTATTTTGGAAATATTCATGTCACTGTTAGTGATGCTATCTTGCATAAACTTTCAGCATCTCAAGTAGATGAGCATATATGGATATATCCACATACGTATCTGTTGCACAGAAACAACCAGTTGTTTTTCCAAGCATATCTGAATATTGAATCATCTAAGAACGGAGAAAGAGAGGATGAAGAAGAGGAAGAAAAAGGAGAGTAAGAGGAAGGAATAAAGTGAGGAAGGAAGGGAGAGAAAAAGAAGGGAAGGAAGAAAGAACTCACAAAATCTGGTTACTTTACCTGTTGTAACCAAAGAGGATAAAGGTCATTCAATACTAAGTCTGTGTTTTTGAACATTCTAAGAGCTTCACCTCTGCCCATATTCTATGCCTATCATTAGAACTATGACTCAAACATAATGGACACTAGAAGAGGAAAACAGGTTTAGGGAATGAATATGTGCAGTAACTCTGTAGCAGAACCTTGATTATCCAGATTAATACCTTTTTTACACACTTTGGGTATGGCCTTTCTCTTCCATGTAGCTAATCCATACCTATATGCTTTGGGCTTTGATCAAAGCTAGCTATGAAGAAATTCTGCCATTATTATCTGTTAAATCAATCATATCAAGAATATTTACTTTTTATTAAACAAGAAAAAAAATCTCATTTAATAGTAATGTACATGGGGTGACAAAAGATAGAATCCAGTGAACTTTTCCATATACTATTAAATTGACACCCACCCATTCTGCCCTCTGAGAAGGTCAGTTAAGTCATTAAAAACTATATTAAATGATTGTTCCCATGTACCACAGAAAGAATATAGTATGTACTTGCCTGGAATCATAATATAAAATAAATAAAAATTATCATACTGCATAGTGTTCAACAGTTTTATTTAGAAAAAGCATCATATATGAGTGCTTCATTTTTTTTAGTTCTTTAGAACTGTTTACAGTTTTTTAAGCTTTAGATTTATGTTAATTTATTTACTTAAGTTGTAAACCCATTTTTCCTAAAATTATTTTTCATTGTTGATTGCTCTTTTCTGTTCTTTATAACTTATATTAATCTAGATAAAATGATAAAACTGGCACACTTTTAGTACAAATGTCAGATCCATCAAAGACTGTTATTAAAATAGATTGATTCTAAAGGCAACTCCCCTTTGAGAACATTCTCTTGAAAAATTAAAAAAAAAAAACTATAAAATATGATGACCAGTGGAACTATTATGTATCATATCAAGTAACACTATTTAGTTATTCTTAAGATGGTTTGAATATTTTAAAATTTCACATTGCAAACACATGTCATACCATACAGAATAAGATATAATACTTACTAGATATTTGTACCCTCATAGACAATTAGAAATTTCAAGTAAAACTATTAAAGGTAAAAAGTATGTTCCTTTGTGATTATATCTGTCTCATTTGAAGTTTAATAACAATAATAATAATAATAGCAATAGACTATGTCCAATTTCCCAAGGCTAAGGAGAAAATTTAAATTGTATTCTTTTGGTATCTGGAACATAACAGTAACAAAAGAATACTCCACAGTAAAAAAGTACTTGCTCATGATCTAGGGAAAATAAGAATACTTTCTCCAATTTTTACATGAGATTTATGTTTGATGGGATATTGAGACTTTATTCTGTGAACAATTTTTATAATATTTCTATGTTTTATATTTAATCAGACTTTTGGTTTTCTGTCTAAAAAATTATAAATATTATATATATAAGATAGTTTGCATCTAATATCAACACCTCATTAAAATTAAAGACATTTTCTAGTATTACATTCACAAATACTATGTGTTACTGAAATATGGCCTGCTCATTTGGAAATTTTGCTACTTGTCAATGCTTTTCCTTCTAAGCTTTGTAAACCATCAAATAGTCTTTTGCATAAATAAATAATATCTTTAAAAAATTATTTACTTAACACTATGTGCCATACCATATTAAGAACAGAAGCCAAAATAGCTGTAGGCAATTGATTCCATAGTAGCATTTTCCTTTCTATTTCTTATTCCTGTAATATACTTGGTGTTCTCTGAATAACTACAGATGACTCTTTGTAAATAAGGTTTCATAGTCCCTAGTTAAATCATTTTTTCATGTCATTTCAATTTATTTTTCAGTCATTCAAACATATGCTGAGATAGTTGTAATATATCAAATGTCTTCTATTCTTGTAAGACAAAAATTTGATAAAAATGGCAATGTCTCAGTCCTCAAGTTCTCACTACCTAGGAAAGAAACATTATAATATATATGTATGCCAATGGCATCATAATAATATATTATATAAATATATGATTTCTGTGAAGTAAGTTAAATGAAAATATACAATGCATATAATTATATACACATGTACATCATAGATGAAATTGAAATACTGATTACCTCTATTGGGAAAGGTCACAAAAGGTTTCAGAAAAGATAATAAAACTCAGCAGGATATTGTATTTCAAATAAGGGCTATCTAGTTCTCAAGATAACAAAATAATTTAAAAACAGAAGCATTTCAGTATCTCTAAGGTATCTCATCCCCTGTGGATGGTAGTTATAGATGACTCTGAATGTGCAGACTAAAGCAAAATCATGAGGCACAATTTAGAACGTGCTAATAACCTTAAAGTTGAGAAAGGGTTCTGAGCAATTGACTCACAGCCATGTTTCATTTGAGAAAGCTCTTTTAAAGTTTGAATAGAGAGGATGCATTGTAGGGAAATTATATAATTCTTTTTCTGCTTATAATAACCCACTTCTAAATTTCCTTTTTTTGTGTGTGACAATTATCACTTTCTCATGTGTGCTATAATTTATTCATTTTTCTATTGATTTCAAGCCCTCAAGTGTGAGTTGCAAGGAGGCTGGGATCTTTATATACTTTACTGATGTTTTGCAGGTATCTAGAAAGTACTTGGCCTAGTATGGGCCATCGTTTAATCCTTCCTCTATAAATAAAATGTATGAATTGTACTAGTTTATAAGTTTTTGATTTATTTTGTAATGACAATTCTTTGAATAATCATAGAATATTTTATCTGTTTGTCAGGCTTTCTAAATATGTAAGCAAGTTATCATCAAAAGAGATAATTTTATCTGATATGCAATATTTGTATAAATGATTCTTATTTTTGTCTAACCACATTCATTAGTATATCCTAAACAATGATAGTCAGTATCCTTGTAATTTTCTTGACATTAAAGAAAAATGTATTTTCTTTAGGTAGATATATTCCTAAGTATTTTATTCTTTTCGTTGCAATGGTGAATGGAATTGTTTCCTTAATTTCTTTTTCTACTTTCTCATTATTCGTGTATAGGAATGCAAGGGATTTCTGTGTGTTGATTTTGTATCCTGCAACTTTACTATATTCATTGATTAGCTCTAGTAATTTTCTGGTGGAGTCTTTAGGGTTTTCCATGTAGAGGATCATGTCATCTGCAAACAGTGAGAGTTTTACTTCTTCTTTTCCAATTTGGATTCCTTTTATTTCTTTTTCTGCTCTAATTGCTGTGGCCAAAACTTCCAGAACTATGTTGAATAGTAGCGGTGAAAGTGGACACCCTTGTCTTGTTCCTGACTTTAGCGGAAATGCTTTCAATTTTTCACCATTGAGGATAATGTTTGCTGTGGGTTTGTCATAGATAGCTTTTATTATGTTGAGGTATGTTCCTTCTATTCCTGCTTTCTGGAGAATTTCAATATAGTGAAAATGAGTATACTACCCAAAGCAATTTACAAATTCAATGCAATCCCTATCAAGCTACCAGCAACATTTTTCACAGAACTAGAACAAATAATTTCAAGATTTGTATGGAAATACAAAAAACCTCGAATAGCCAAAGCAATCTTGAGAAAGAAGAATGGAACTGGAGGAATCAACTTGCCTGACTTCAGGCTCTACTACAAAGCCACAGTCATCAAGACAGTATGGTACTGGCACAAAGACAGACATATAGATCAATGGAACAAAATAGAAAGCCCAGAGATAAATCCACACACATATGGACACCTTATCTTTGACAAAGGAGGCAAGAATATACAATGGAGTAAAGACAATCTCTTTAACAAGTGGTGCTGGGAAAACTGGTCAACCACTTGTAAAAGAATGAAACTAGATCACTTTCTAACACCCCACACAAAAATAAACTCAAAATGGATTAAAGATCTAAATGTAAGACCAGAAACTATAAAACTCCTAGAGGAGAACATAGGCAAAACACTCTCAGACATAAATCACAGCAGGATCCTCTATGATCCACCTCCCAGAATTCTGGAAATAAAAGCAAAAATAAACAAATGGGATCTAATTAAAATTAAAAGCTTCTGCACAACAAAGGAAACTATAAGCAAGGTGAAAAGACAGCCTTCTGAATGGGAGAAAATAATAGCAAATGAAGCAACTGACAAACAACTAATCTCAAAAATATACAAACAACTTCTGCAGCTCAATTCCAGAAAAATAAACAACCCAATCAAAAAATGGGCCAAAGAACTAAATAGACATTTCTCCAAAGAAGACATACGGATGGCTAACAAACACATGAAAAGATGCTCAACATCACTCATTATTAGAGAAATGCAAATCAAAACCACAATGAGGTACCACTTCACACCAGTCAGAATGGCTGTGATCCAAAAATCTGCAAGCAATAAATGCTGGAGAAGGTGTGGAGAAAAGGGAACCCTCCTACACTGTTGGTGGGAATGCAAACTAGTACAGCCACTATGGAGAACAGTGTGGAGATTCCTTAAAAAACTGGAAATAGAACTACCTTATGACCCAGCAAACCCACTTCTGGGCATACACACCAAGGAAACCAGAATTGAAAGAGACACATGTACCCCAATGTTCATCGCAGCACTGTTTATAATAGCCAGGACATGGAAACAACCTAGATGTCCATCAGCAGATGAATGGATAAGAAAGCTGTGGTACATATACACAATGGAGTATTACTCAGCCGTAAAAAAGAATTCATTTGAATCAGTTCTGATGAGATGGATGAAACTGGAGCCGATTATACAGAGTGAAGTAAGCCAGAAAGAAAAACACCAATACAGTATACTAACACATATATATGGAATTTAGGAAGATGGCAATGACGACCCTGTATGCAAGACAGGGAAAGAGACACAGATGTGTATAATGGACTTTTGGACTCAGAGGGAGGGAGAGGGTGGGATGACTTGGGAGAATGACATTCTAACATGTGTACTATCATGTAAGAATTAAATCGCCAGTCTATGTCTGATGCAGGATACAGCATGCTTGGAGCTGGTGCATGGGGATGACCCAGAGAGATGTTATGGGGAGGGAGGTGGGAGGGGGGTTCATGTTTGGGAACGCATGTAAGAATTAAAGATTTTAAAATTTAAAAAATAAAGAAATAAATAAAATTAAAAATAAATAAATAAATAAATAAAAACAAACAAAAAAGAAAAATGTAGTTAACATTCAAAAGTTTTAAATTATGGTGAGGATTATGGCAATTTTCAAGAAAAGCAAGGACATTTGTGTGGCAGGAAGATAATAAATCGTAATTATGAGATAGATATTTTTAAATGTTTCATACTTGGCTGTCATATACTCTTCTGTTATGTTCTACTTTATTCCTCTCTATTTGGTTTGTATATCTTCTATTAACCTTCAATTTATATTTGATCACCTTATGTCTCTAATCTTATCTCCATTTTCACCTAATATTAATAATGTCTACTTGTCTGCTTTTTTGTTATATTCACTAGTTTATTGTATTTTTAGATTCCACATATATGTGGTATATGACTCAAACATGTAGAGAACAATTTAGTGGTTACCAGATGGGGAGCAGCAGTATAGGAGTGGGCATGGAAAGTACAAACTATCTGGTATAAGATAGTCTCAAGGATGTATTGTACAGCACAGAGAATATAGCCAGTAATTTTGTAATAACTGTATATGGGAAGTAATCTTTAATGTCAAAGAAAAATAGTCTACCTTTTTGTCTCCTGGAAGTGACTGTCTGCTAGAGCTTTATGCTTGTACCAATAATCAGTAACTGCTTCTCTAGAAAAATGTCTACAATCTACTGGCATGGAAATTTCATATTGCTAGAGTATTAGACTACTTCAAGATATTTCTGTTGCCTTCAAATAATTTTGGAGGATATTTTGCCTGTTTTTTTTCTGGGTGATGACATAGATGCATTAATCTACTCCCAAACAGTCCATCTGCTATGAAGTGAAAATTCTGATAGATCCAATTTGTCTGAATGATTTGCCTTATTATAAGCCAGTAAGAATAGAAGCTGGAAGACCAAGTGGGAAGATCATTGCAGTATTGAGCAAGAGGTTATGGTGATGCTAATGTATTCCAAGACTGCAGAAGAGACAATATTGGTGAGTCATCAGGTTTTGAAGGCAGGAGCAACAAGATTTGCTGATAGATTTGATGAGGTGAAAGAAAGAAAAGAAGTATGATTCTAAAATTTTGGTTTGGTCAACACCTGAGTAAGTAAACAATATCCACTGGCCTTGGGGAAACAGGTGAAGAAGAAAGTTTAAAAAATGTAAAGAATTTAGGTTTGGGATTATGCGCCTATTCAAAATTCAAGGGGAATTACTGGGATAGGAAGTTGAATATACATGGCTTCGCTGGTGACACACACAGTAAAGAATCTGTCTGCAATGCAGAAGATCCAGGTTCAATCCTGGGTAGGGAAGATTCCCTGGAGAAGGGAATGGAAACCCACTCCTGCATTCTTGCCTTGAGAATTCCATGGACAGAGGAAGTTGGTGAGCTACAGTCCATAGGGTCACAAATAAAAGTTGCATATGCAAGTCTGGAATCCAAGAAAATTAAGACCTGGAGTAATCCTATAGAGATAATATTAGGATAGTAATTAGGTAATTTTAAGTAATCCAAGGAGATCATATAGACAGAAAGGATGGCAGGACATAGTACAAACAAACAAACAAACAAAGAGCACTTCAAGCAGGTAAAAGAAGGATCTGATAAAGAAGATGAAGTTGGACTATCTAGTGGTTATATGGATAATCAGGAAAGAATGAAAATTCAAAAGGAATATGAAGAAAGTGTTTTAAAATGGAAGGAGTGATCTACGGTATTAAATGCTGCTGAAAAAGACCGAAATTTGACCAGAGTATGTGATGCTGAGACCATAGTTTGACTCACTAGTACTAGTGACAGAAGGTTTACTCCAGACTTGACCGGGTTGGCTCTAGAGAAAGAGGAATTTTACTTTAAATAAGAGTAAAATATAACTAACAGCAATTGAGTTAAAGGGAGCATTTATTTTGTTAATTGGAAAATAATAACAGTATGTTCTGTTGCTGTTGAAAGGGCCCTATAGACAAGTAAAATGTGATGATGTTGGATAATAAGATAATAATGAAAAAAGGATGATCCTCAAGGCAAGTGGAGTTGCTGCCCTTGGGGAACATGGACAGTTCATATGCTATAATGGGAAGAGAGTACAGTATGTGTGGGTCAGTTATATGTAGATGAGGAATTGCTGGTGATGTGTTTTTATCAATGAAATAAAGAGCACATTTATTGATATCTGAGATGTAAGCATGTGTTACAAGGTTTTTAAAGAGAGTACAAACTATAAAATATCTATGGGAGTAGAGAGTGAATGGTTTAATAAAATACAGTAAGATTGCTTTTGGCACTAAGGGCCTATATGAGATGCTTGGTCATGAAGTCAACATGGCTGTGTTTTCCCTACACACAGTTTGAGAGTGTAACAGGTTATTTTAGTAAGCCAGGAAGAAAAACACCAGTACAGTATACTAATGTATATATATGGAATTTAGAAAGATGGTGATGATAACCCTGTATGTGAGACAGCAAAAGAGACACAGATGTATAGAACAGTCTTTTGGACTCTGTGGGAGAGGGAGAGGGTGGGATGATTTGGGAGAATGGCATTGAAACATGTAAAATATCATATATGAAACAAATTGCCAGTCCAGGTTTGATGCATGACAAAGGATGCTTGGGGCTGGTGCACTGGGATGACTCAGAGGGATGGTATGCGGAGGGAGGAAGGAGAGGGGTTCAGGATGGGGAACACATGTACACCCATGGCGGATTCATGTTGATGTGTGGCAAAACCGATACAATATTGTAAAGTAATTAGCCCCCAATTAAAACAAATAAATTTATATTGAAAAAATAAACTCCCTTTGCTTTCCTGGAATAAAATCTACTCAGTTTTCTTAACAAAATAATTTTCAGAGTATCAAATATCTACTTATTTTAGTTTTGGTAGTAGAATCTACCACATATATCATAAAAATGGCCATTAGATCAAACACTATAGTTTTTATTCCTCCCACAGCTAACTGTGTTTTTATGGCAGAATTCAAGATAATGGACTATGACATGTTTAAGTTTCAGTTGATTTCATTAAAAACCAAGAAGCTTGTCCTTAATTTTCTTTGTTCCACTGGCTGCAAATAGCAATAGCTGGTAAACACCAAAAGTCATGTGTTATGAAGGGTATTAGTGTCCTGCTAGGCTGTGTCACCAGAGGAGACATTTACTGTAACATTTAAAACAAAAGAAATAAACATTTATTGTTTTGAGCCGCTGTATTTTGCAGGGTCTTACTAGAAGTTTATGCTAATAAAACAGTATATTGTTTTTGCAAATTATTTCCTAATGTTTAATTAAAATATTTATGTTTATAGTCATAAGCAAAATATAAGCATTTTTTAAATTTAGTATATCAATTTTACTATTACATTTACATAATAGTTTTCTAATATTGACTGGCTTGTGCATATATTTACATTCTGTATCACTGAAATAACATTGTATTATCTGTACTTTACTAGGTAGCTGGAACTTAGTTTTGGAAATACCTGCTCCAAATGCCTATTTTAAAAGGTTAACTTTGAATCTTTTCTTTTCCTTCAAATATAATAGCCAGCTTAAATACGGGTATTTCTCAGGTAAATTTTGTAACTTTTTGCTAAGATATCAATAGTTTCCTTTAGGATTTCTGATTTACCATAATATTTATTCTTTTTCTTATTATAGCTGACATTTTTACATTTCTAAATTTTTTTTTGCTGTCTCTTTTTAATCTTATTGATCCATTAATTCAAGCAATCAGACAGAGTTTAGGATTTCTTTTTTTCCCATTTCATTAACACTAGACATTTACCTCTTGTTTCCTTTAAAAATGTATTCTAAGTCTTTTCTAATTTCTAAGCAAATAATTTAAATATAATCTCATATTTTTCTAAAATTCAAACAAAATGAATTTGTTCTGGAATATGTGTTGAAACTTCTTGAATACCATCTCTTCTGGGTCTTATGTTGATTTTTCATGTCTCCCGTATCTGGGAACTTCTAGGTATTCCATAATTAATGTAATATTACATGTTAGTAATAACTAACAGTTTTTGTTTAGCTAATTAGCTCCTCCATAGCACTCAGGTGACAGAAAAAAATAACCAATGGTTGATGGAACTCATCTCTGCATGTTCATCACATTTTTCCTCCTGTTCAGGGTTTCTACAAATCTAATTTTCTCCAGATTCCAAAGCAGCTGTTCTGATCCTCAACTGATTAGTTTCTCATTGTTTGCAAAGAATAAAACATTCCTAGGCCAAATTCACTGTTACAATGGAGCAGGACCATTGAGACTGCAGTAGCTCTTAATCTGCAGAGGTAGAACAAAGCTGCATTAGCTTTGTGGGCAAAAAATCAAGAATGAATATATAAATGGTCACTTATTTTGGTGAATACCCCCCTATGTCTAACCTACCATGATTGGCCACTTGGTCTATGACTATCTAAACTTACCTAAGTGGTTATAAGATTTTTTTTTTACTACAAAAGACCTTCAGATTTCCTGTTAAAAAATACAATTTAAAACACAATGAGGTATCATCTCACACCAATCAGAATGGCTGCCATCAAAAAGTCTACAAACAATGAATGCTGGAGAGGGTGTGAAGAAAAGGGAACCCTCTTACACTGTTGGTAGAAATGCAAACTAGTACAGCCACTATGGAGAACAGTGTGTAGATTCCTTAAAAAACTGGAAATACTGTATTGGTGTTTTTCTTTCTGGCTTAATTCATTTAAAACAAAAACAAACAAACAAACAAAAAAACCCTAAAAATAGAACTGCCATATGACCCAGCAATCCCACTTCTGGGCATACACACCAAGGAAACCAGAATTGAAAGAGACACGTGTACCCCAATGTTCATCGCAGCACTGTTTATAATAGCTAGGACATGGAAGCAACCTAGATGTCCATCAGCAGACGAATGGATAAGAAAGCTGTGGTACATATACACTATGGAGTATTACTCAGCCATTAAAAAGAATATATTTGAATCAGTTCTAATGAGGTGTATGAAACTGGAGCCAATTATACAGAGTGAAGTAAGCCAGAAAGAAAAACACCAATACAGTATACTAACACATATATATGGAATTTAGAAAGATGGTAATGATAACCCTATATGTGAGACAGCAAAAGAGACACAGATGTAAAGAACAGACTTTTGGACTTTGTGGGAGAGGGAGAGGGTGGGATGATTTGGGAGAATGGCATTGAAACATGTATACCATCATGTAATAAACGAATCGCTAGTCTAGGTTTGATACAGGATACAGGATGCTTGGGGCTGGTACACTGGGATGACCCAGAGAGATGATATGGGGAGGGTGGTGGGAGGGGGGTTCAGGGTTGGGAACGCATGTACACCCGTGGTGGATTCATGTCAATGTATGGCAAAACCAATACAGTATTGTAAAGTAAAAAAATAAAATTAAAAAAAAAAAAAAGAAAGAGATACATGTACCCCAATGTTCATTGAAGCACTGTTTACAATAGCTAGGACATGGAAGCAACCTAGATAGCCATCAGCAGGCAAATGGATAAGGAAGTTGTGGTACATATACACAATGGAATGTTACTCAGCTATAAAAATAATACATTTGAGTCAGTTCTAATGAGGTGAATGAAACTGGAACCTATTATATGGAGTGAAGTGAGTCAAAAAGAGAAACACCAATACAGAATATTAACGCATATGTACGGAATTTTGAAAGATGGTAATGATGGTCCTATATGCAAAGCAGCAAAAGAGACACAGATGTAAAGAATAGACTATTGGAATATGTGGGAGAAGGTGAAGGTTGGATAACATGAGAGAATAGCATTGGAACATGTATATTACCGATATGTAAAATAGATGACCAGTGCAAGTTCAATTCATGGAGCAGCACACTCAAAACTGGTGCTCTGGAACAACCCAGAGGGATGGGGTGGGGAAGGAGGAGGGAAGGGGGTTCAGGATGGGGGGACACATGTGCACCAATGGCTGATTTGGGTCAAGTAATAGCAAAAATCACCACAATACTGTGAAGTAATTATCCTCCAATTAAAATAAATAAAACAACAACAAAAATACCACTTATAAAGTCAGATCTAATCTAGTTCTAAGGCAATAACAGCTAATGCCCTTGAAATTGGCAATCCAGATGTACTTTTTGAAGCGAATTCACATAAAACTAGACAGATCACGATAGAATATTTCTGCTATTCGTTCAGAATGTGCTTCCATTATGAAATAAGAAAATTAAAGTCCAATAAAATCATGCAGCTATATTGATATAGCTATATGGATATAATTATAAATTTATAGTTAAGAATTCCATTTAAGAAAGCAAAGGGTTTTTAGTAATATAAAATTCATTTTAAATGATTGTTTAAAATGTATGAAAAACAGATTTAAAATTTTTTGTAAGATAATTTTGTTAAATCAAAATGTAAACACTACTAAGATATCAGTGTAAATAAAGGATAACAATTTTAAAACCTTATTCCCTCCCTAAAATGAACTACTAGAGATAATTTTTTTCTGATTTCAAAATATTTTTTAAACCTTTTAACCTTTTAAAATATAGTTTTAAATCTTTTAACAAGCGTGTAACATTGATAAATATAAACTTAAGGGTGCTTAGCATAATCTTGAGGCCATTATTCTAATATGCTATATGAATCTTTTCATATTTTATATATGTAAGGAATCACATATACAGGCATGCTTTAAAAAAATAATTTTCTACTGATCTATTACATTTTCCATAGGACTACAGAGAGATGTCGTTATTATCACTGTATATATCTGTTGCCTAGGTAAGTGTTTTTTACTTGGAAGGTCAGTAAGGACTTTTTAAGTAAATTAAAAACCATCTTTTATGTTCACTGGTTTGTCAAGAGTTAAATTAATATTCCTAATCTACTTTTACTAATAAGATACAATTTTTCCCATATTTTTTTTCATTGAAGAATAAAACATAAGTGTTTCTTTTGGGATGTTCCATAAAGGTTTGTTTCCAAGATTACTTGGTAAAATCATTCATCTATAAATGTAATATTTCTACAAATGTTTAATAAGATTTTACAATAACTTTTTCCTAGAGTGTGAAAAATGAAAATCATAATACCCCATGGATGTGATAGGAAAACAAGTATTTCTTTTTGGATTGATGCTGTGGAAATAACAGTCATATTATGCCTTTAGGAGATGATGTGTTGAATATCTGTTTATTGCTGTTGTTGTTTAAGAAATAAAGTTTAAATTTATATACTTAGTCTCTAAATTTTTAAAGTGCTACATTTCACCTAATTTCCTGAAACCTAAATAAGCTTAAAGTAACAAATCACTCTATACTTATTTAACATTTTTTCTCTTTTGAATTTTGAAATTCTAAATTATATTTTAAAAATATAAAAAAAACAGTTACTATTGAAGTATAACTTTTCTGATCAAGCATGCTTATTTGTAAACACAAGTGCTATAACATAAGATGGGTTAATAGGGCATTGAAAAAAATTATAGATCTCAAGAAACCATAGTACAAATCTTTTAGATAAAGTCAGATATAAGAAAATAATTTGGGAAAATCATGAAGCAAATATGATATTTGAAATATTTCAAGATAAATCAATGATAAAATTTTAACACTTAATTGGATGTCTATATGCATGTGATGAAACTAAATATTCTAATCAATACGAAAATTGACTTATATAAATTATGCCAGAATATTCTTCACTTGATTTATGTATAAGCTGTATCATTTCTATAGATTTTTGCTTAACAGCTGATTTTTTCATTTTATCCTACAGATTTTGTTAATAATTATCATGGATGCCTGTGGTAATAGCTTCAAATGATTCTTGCTTCTTGATATGAATGCACTTGTGTGATCCTCTCTTCTTGGTGTGTGGGCCATACTTAATGATCCAGTTTTAAAAAATGAGAAAGGCAAATATGTCACTTCTGAGAGACAGCTATAAAATATTGCTACTTCTGACTTGCTCACACACTCTTTTTCCTTTTCTTGTATGCTTTCTCTGATGAAGCCAGTGTTAATGCTATGAGTTGTCTATGCTGAGACCCATAGAGCAAGGAACTGAGCATGGCCTCTGGCCACCAGTCAGTGAGGAACTGTATCCTTCAGTACAGCAACCTCCAAGGTACAATAAACACATAATAAGATTGTTGTGCCTTCTGATGAGATTATAGATCAACCAACATTTTAACTGTAGCTCTGGAATGGACCCTGATACAAAGCACACAGCTAAGTCACATTTGGATTCCTGACTCCTAGAAATTGGAAGATAATAAATGTGCTTTTTAAAAAAGAAAAACAAAAAACCTCTAAGTTTTGAATAAATATGTTATTCAACAATAGATAACCAATACAATGATTTTAAAATTTTGGTTTCATAAACTCAGTAAAAATCTATGAAAAAACTTAGGTGTGAAGCTGAGACTAAGGAATTTCAGTAGATTTCATTCTTCTGCTGTAATTCAGTGTATTTCATCCTCAGCCTGAGGCTTGAAGCAAGGTGTATGTTTCTACCAGAGTCTTATGTTCTTGGATACAGAACTAGCGATTGCCTGAATCATTCTCAATATGTTTTTTCTAGTTTTTTTTTTACCCTAAGAAGCTACAGCTTTTGTCATATCATAATGATCCATTTGCTCCCTGTGTTTAGAAACAAGTTATTCCTAAAGAGCCTGTTAACGATATACTATATATGGAATGCGCTTCCCTGGTGACGCAGACAGTAAAGAATCTGCCCACAATGTGAGTTTGATCCCTGGTTTGGAAGATCCCCTGGAGGAGGACATGGCAGCCCACTCTAGCATTCTTGCCTGAAGAATCCCCATGGATAGCGGAGCTTGGCAGACTACAGTCCATGGGGTCGCAAAGAGTGGGAAAGACTGAGTGACTAAGCACAGCACATATATGGAATATGGAATGAGGACTTCACTAATTATTCTATTTTAAAAATAATAATTTTATGAAATAAACTATGTATTTTAATTTCTAATGTTGAACAATCTTTTCATTCTAAGAACTCCCAGTTCTATCATAAAAGGTTAATCTACTAAATTCAATAAGCTCACAAATCTGCATTTGTATATCAGCATTTTTGTGCTCACTAGAAAGCATCTGATATGTGTATAGACAATTTCAGCGAAGCAAAATATTTTAGAATTATATATTCTTACGTCTTATTTGGGGCTTCCACTGAAGAGGAACTAAGGGACCTATTGATGAGAGTTGAGGAGAGTGAAAAAGCTGGCTTAAAACTCAACATTCTAAAAATGTAGATCATGGCATCTGGTCCCATTACTTCATGGTAAACAAAAGGGGAAAAAGTGGAAACAGTGACGCACTTTATTTTCTTGGGCTCCAAAATCACTGAGGATGGTGATGGCAGCCATGAAATTAAAAACACAAACAAACAAACAAACAAAAAACCCTTGCTCCTTGGAAGAAAAACTATAACAAATCCAAGCAGCATATTAAAAAGTAGAGACATCACTTTGCTGACGAAGGTCCATATAGTGAAAGCTATGGTTTTTCCAGTAGTGATGTAAGGATCTGAGAGTTGGACCATAAATAAGGCTAAGTGCTGAAGAATCGTGCTTTTGAACTGTGGTGATGGAGAAGACTCTTGAGGGTCCCTTGGACTGCCAAGAGATCAAAGCAGTCAATCCTAAAGGAAATCAGTCCTGAATATTCATTGGAAGGACTGATGCTGAAGCTCCAATATTTTGGCCACCTCATGTGAAGAGCCAACTCACTGGAAAAGACATTGATGCTGGGAAAGATTGATGGGAGGAGGTCAAAGAGGGAGGCAGAGGATGAGTATTTTAGTAAACTTACACAGCTGTGAAACCACCTTCACCATTTCACCATTCAGTTCTAGAAAATCTCCATCACTCCAAACAGCTCACTCCTGCCCTGTAGTCAGTTCCTAGTTCCATCCTCAACCTGACAATCACTGTTCTGCTTTATGTCTATACAGAACTTCTTTTCTGGATGTTTCATATATTGAATTAAAAAATAAACAGGATTAGCAACCAGTTTCTTTCACTTGGCATACAGTGTCTTAGATTCAGTTACACAGTATGATGAATAATGCATATTGTGTTCCTTTTTATGGTGAATAACATTCTGTTTTTCTTTATACCAATTTTTCTACCCATTCACCAGTTTATGGACATTTGGATAGTCCAAATTCTATTGTGTCATTATGAACATTTGTGTATAAGAATCTGGTGTAGATATACATTTGTTCATTTTATGTAAATTCCCAACAATGAAATAACTAGGTTATATGGTAAATCTATGTTTAACATTTTTAAAATAAATATCAAACTGTTCTTTAAGATGGCTGTACCATCTAATATTCCTAACAGCAATGTTTGAGGACTGTAGATTCTCCACAGCATCTTAACATTGTTATGTTTGTCTTTTTATTTATTATAGTCATTTGGTGGGTATATTAATATAATGATTGTACATTATACTCTAATTTTTATTTTCTTAATGACTGTTGGTGTTGAGCATTTTTCATGTGCTTATTACACTTGACACATATTCTCCAGTAAGATGTCTATCCTCCAGTGAATTCATATCCTTTTCTCAATTTTAAAATAACGTTCTTTGTTTCATAAATCTCTAAAACTCTTTATCTTTCTCTTTTTCTTGCTGTTGTTTAGCTTTGAAAATTTCTATTTCTCTGTCTTGAAATGTGCAGTTCTTTTTTCTGCCATTTCAAATCTCCTTTTGAGATCATCTAGTTCAAAGAATAGCAAGGAGAGATAAGAAAGGCTTCCTCAGAGATCAATACAAAGAAACAGAGGAAAAAAAAATAGAATGGGAAAGGCTAGAGATCTCTTCAAGAAAATTAGAGATGCCAAGGGACTATTTCATGCAAAAATGGGCCCAATAAAGGACAGAAATGGTATGGACCTAACAGAAGCAGAAGATATTAAGAAAAGGTGGCAAGAATACACAGATCTATACAAAAAAGATCTTTATGATCCAGATAATCACAATGGTGTGATCGCCCACCTAGAGGCAGACATCCTGGAATGTGAAGGCAAGTGGGCCTTAGAAAGCATCACTATGAACAAAGCTAGTGGAGGTGATGAAATTCCAGTTGAGTGATTTCAAATCCTGAAAGATGATGCTGTGAAAGTGCTACACTCAATATGTCAGCAATATTGGAAAACTCAGCAGTGGCCACAGGACTGGAAAAGGTCAGTTTCCATTCCAATCTCAAAGAAAGGCAATGCTAAAGAATGCTCAAACTACCACACAATTGCACTCATCTCACACACTAGTAAAGTAATGCTCAAAATTCTCCAAGCCAGGCTTCAGCAATACGTGAAATGTGAACTTCCAGATGTTCAAGCTGGTTTTAGAAAAGGCAGAGGAACCAGAGAGCAAATTGCCAACATCCGCTGGATCTCAAAAAAGCAAGAGAGTTCCAGAAAAACATCTGCTTCTGCTTTATTGACTATGCCAAAGCCTTTGACTGTGTGGATCACAAAAAACTGGAAAATTCGGAAGGAGATGGTAATACCAGACCACCTGACCTGCCTCTTGAGAAATCTCTATGTCGGTCAGGAAGCAACAGTTAGAACTGGACATGGAACAACAGACTTGGTCCAAACAGGAAAAGCAGTACATCAGGGATGTATATTGTCACCCTGCTTATTTAACTTACATGCAGAGTACATCATGAGAAATGCTGGGCTGGAAGAAGCACAAGCTGGAATCAAGATTGCTGGGAGAAATATCAATAACCTCAGATATGCAGATGACACCACCCTCATGGCAGAAAGTGAAGAACTAAAGAGCCTCTTGATGAAAGTGAAAGAGGAGAGTGAAAAAGTTGGCTTAAAGCTCAACATTCAGAAAACTAAGATCATGGCAACTGATCCTATCACTTCATGGCAAATAGCTGAAGAAACAGTGGAAACCATGTCAGACTTTATTTCCTGGGGCTCTAAAGTCACTGCAGATGGTGATTGCAGCCATGAAATTGAAAGATGCTTACTCCTTGGAAGAAAAGTTATGACCAACCTAGACAGCATATTAAAAAACAGAGACATTACTTTACCAACAAATGTCCATCTAGTCAAGGTTATGGTTTTTCCAGTGGTCATGTATAAATGTTAGAGTTGGATTATTAAAAAAAAAACAAACTGAGCGCTGAAGAAATGATGCTTTTGAACTGTGGTGTTGGAGAAGGCTCTTGAGAGTCCCTTGGACTGCAAGGAAATACAACCACTCCATCCTAAAGGAGATCAGTCCTGGGTGTTCATTGGAAGGACTAATGTTGAAGCTGAAACTCCAGTACTTTAGCCACCTCATGCGAAGAGCTGACTCATTTGAGAAGACCCTGATGTTGCGAAAGATTGAGAGCAGGAAGAGAATCGGATGACAGAGGATGAGATGGTTGTATGGCATCACCAACTCAATGAACATGAGTTTGTAACTCATGGAGTTGGTGATGGACAGGGAGGCCTGGCGTGGTGCACTTCATTGGGTCGCAAAGAGTCAGACATGACTGAGCGACTGAACTGAACTGAACTGCAGAGAATTGTGTCTTTTATTTTTTTATTTATAACTCCAGAATTTTCTTCTGCTTATTTTAGTAATTTATTTTATGTTCTGAATGCGTGGCGTCATTATTATCATGCTTTTCTTTAGTTCTTTGAAGATGGTTTCCAGTAGCTTTTTCACTACATTTTTTTGATTTAAAAATCTGTTAACTTCACTATGAAAACAGTTTCATTGAATGCCCTCACTTGAATATGTGCCAGACATTTTGGTTTATTTGCAAGCATCTTAACTTCTGTTGTGGCTTCTCAGGTTTCATGACTGTTAATGAATCCACCTGCTAGGGAAGTAGACATAAGAGATGGGATTTTGATCCCTGGGTTGGGAAGATTCCATGGAGGAGGAAATGGCACCCCACTCCAGTATTCTTGTCAGTAGAATTTGGGTTGCAAAAGTGAGATGTGACTGTCTGAGCATTACTACTAACTTCTGTTGAATAACTGAAAATGTAGATATTATATTTTATCAACTTTGCATTCTGGTTATTCTCCTATTGTTTTTGTTACTGGGTTTTGCAGTCTTGTTATTATTTAATAACTTTACTGAACTAAATCTGTGGAATCTCTTGGTATTTGGCCACAGATGTCTCTAATCAGATTTTTTAAAAATTTAAATTCAGGTAGTCACTGAACACAGAGGCTGTGTTCAAATACTTCTAGTGTGAAAGGCTTATACCCTCTGCTGACGGATATGATATGTTTGTATGCCCGTGAGTGGGCCTGTGTTGATATTCAAGGTAGTTTTCAAATGTGTCTTACTTTTGCTTTTAGCTGACCATCTTATATGTTCTCTGAGATTCTCACAGTTAGTCAGGAATATATGGTTCAGTGAGATCCTCTCCATTTTCTCCTGAAAATGCAGTCTTCCAATCAACTACTGGATAAATGGTAATCTTACCATGATCCTTAAGGCCACTTTATGTCGTGGATCTTTCATTTGCATTTCTACCTGGTCTGCTAGTTCATTGCTTGCCTCAATCAGGATCAAATCCCTGCCTCATAGATCTGCAGATTTTTACATTTATTTGTCCTGAGAACACTAACATTACTAGCTTAATGCCCATGTCTCTGCAAATGAATTGAGCTCCCTCTAGTGGTGAAGCTGTTGTCTTACATGGCTGGTCTTTGGTAGGACTACTTCAATGGCTGAAGGGGAGCTGGGAGTATGAAAACAAGAATTTGTCTTGCAGCGCAGGAGACTGGGGTTTGATCCCTCAGTTGGGAAGATCTCCTGGAGAGAGGAAGGCTACCCAACCCAGTATTCTTGCCTGGAGAATTCCACATGGACAGTTGGAGCCTGGTGGGACAGTGAGCACTAGTCCATGGTGTTGAAAAGAATCAGACAAGACTGAGCCAGTAACACTTTCATTTCAAATAGTCTTCAGTAAGAATATCGCATTCTCACACTGTTTTTATTTAACCAGAAGTTTAATAATATTCCTGCATAAACAATTCTCAACATTTGTGTTCCTTGGCACAGCAACCCACTCCAGTATTCTTGCCTGGAGAATTCCATGGACAGAGGAGGTGGAAGGGCTACAGTCCATGGGGTTGCACAGAGTCGGACACAACTAAAACAACTTAGCACACACGTCAACTATCAGAACTTGAATACATATCATTTAATCCAGTTTTAGCACTGTTTTCAGAGAGATTTACTGAGAAACATTTCATTAGGTCAGATGTCCCAAAGGTATGTCACTGCTCCTTCCAGTGGATGTATGTTATTTCTAATTACTGCAGTATTCTGGTATCAGACTTTTTTCTCGATAGTCTATATATAGTATTTTACAACTTCTTATAATGTAGTATTGTTGATAAATTCAGTATTAGTACAAATCTCTTTCCTTTTTAAAATCCTATTTTTCAAAAGTAAAAATTAAAAAAAATAAGTAAAATCCTATTTTTCCCCTACTGAATTGTATACACTCCTTGTAGTGCATATTCTTTGTTTCTTGAGTTTGGAAACTTCATCAGTGTTTAACTCACAGAGTCTCCTTTCACATGTTTTTCAAACTCAAGTGAATTTACCTCCTCCTCTAAGGATGAATTTTAAAAGATATCTCTTTGAGCTTCTTGTGATATCTACCTGTGTCCAGTTTCAAGGAAAGAAATCCAAGCTACCTATTGTGAATGGCCATTTATTTAAGCTCCTTCCAAGAGGTACAATACATCCACTCTCTAAAAAGGGTATCACAGAAAAATCTCTCTTTCAGGCATATAATTGTGATTTCATAAAACATGCTGACATTTACTTTGTCTAAGAAGGAAGTTGAAGGGTTAAAACCACATAATGACGTCACAATCATTTTTGCACACTCATGTAATTTACATTCTATTACAGAATTCTGAAGAGGTCTGGAGGGCCACAAGGAAAGAATAACTAAATCAGAGCGTGTGTTCTTAGTTCCTCAGTCGTGTCCAATGATCTCATGGGCTGTAGCCTGCCAGGCTCCTCTGTCTATGGTGATTCTTCAGGCAACAATACTGGAGTGGGTTGCCATGCCTCTTCCAGGGGATCTTCTCAACCCAGGGATTGAATCCAGGTCTCCCACGTTGCAGGCATATTCTTTACTGTCTGAGTCACCAGGGCAGCCCAAACTTAAAACGGTAACCAGTAAATGGGAGGTACTTCCTGCTTCAGTTTACGGTTGAATAATCAGTGGCTCTAGTAAATACAAGGGTAGAGATCAGCTATTTATACACAGACATACACACATAAGAAAACAGCAAGTGGTCAAACTCATTGTAACTTAACCAGATGCCATAACACCTCTGGTCAAGTCCATGTTCAGAACCACAATGCAATTTGGCCCCTACCACTCAGGCTGTGGTCAAGCACTGCCTAGAAGAGGCTGGTCACCAAGGCTGTAGATGCACACAAAGTATCTATAGAAACCAGTGTAACCATTATAGATACTTTGTAAATGCGTGGTCCTATGGGAGTAAAGACTTCCCTGGTGGCTCAGAGAGTAAAGCTGCCTACAGTGTGGGAGACCTCGGTTCAGTCCCTGGGTTGGGAAGATCTCCTGGAGAAGGAAATGACAACTCACTCCAGTACTCTTGCCTGGAAAATCCCATGGATGGAGGAGCCTGGTAGGCTACAGTCCATGGGGTCACAAAGAATCAGACACGACTGAGCAACTTCACTTCTCTAGTAAATTTAATAATGTTGCTAAGTATATTTCACACTTGAACTAGGATAATTTTTGTGCATTTTTTTTCAGGGAAACAGAAACCTTATTTTGTAAATGAGTTGTCCTTCTATCAAGCAAAATGGAGTAACAAGGACTAGATTTTCCCTTCTACTTTAAACAACTAAGAAAATAGACAGAACCTATGAAACAGAGGAGACTAGTCATTCAGTTCAGTTCAGTCGCTCAGTTATGTCTGACTCTTTGCAACCCCATGAATCGCAGCATGCCAGGCGTCTCTGTCCATCACCAACTCCTGGAGTTCACCCAGACTCATGTCCATCGAGTTGGTGATGCCATCCAGCCATCTCATCCTCTGTCGTTCCCTTCTCCTCCTGCCCTTAATCCCTCCCAGCATCAGGGTCTTTTCCGATGAGTCAACTCTTCGCATGAGGTGGCCAACGTATTGGAGTTTCAGCTTCAACATCAGTCCTTCCAATGAATACCCAGGACTGATCTCCTTTAAGATGGACTGGTTGGATTTCCTTGAAGTCCAAGGGACTCTCAAGAGTCTTCTCCAACACCATAGTTCAAAAGCATCAATTCTTCAGTGCTCAGCTTTCTTCACAGTCCAACTCTCACATCCATACATGATCACCGGAAAAACCATAGCCTTGGCTAGATAGACCTTTGTTGACAAAGTAATGTCTCTGCTTTTTAATATGCTATCTAGGTTGGTCATAACTTTCCTTCCAAGGAGTAAGCGTCCTTTAATTTCATGGCTGCAATCACCATCTGCAGTGATTTTGAAGCCCCCCAAAATAAAGTCTGACACTGTTTCCACTTTTCCCTAACTATTTCTTATGAAGTGATGGGACCAGATGCCATGATCTTAGTTTTCTGAATGTTGAGCTTTAAGCCAACTTTTTCACTCTCCTCTTTCACTTTCATCAAGAGGCTTTTTAGTTCTTCACTTTCTGCCATAAGGGTGGTGTCATCTGCATATCTGAGGTTATTGATATTTCTCCCAGCAATCTTGATTCCAGCTTGTGCTTCTTCCAGCCCAGTCATTAGATAACAACAAAAAAACATTGGTTCCTGAATGATGGGAAATAAATGAGTTGAGTCCTATGATTGCCCCAGTTTACTGTATTAAAATAATTTCCAGGCCATGGAAATGGTACCTGTTGCTCATACAAGGACTAAGAATAGTGCACTGCTTTCTAGAAAGACTGGAAATATCATCATCCACAGGAATTGGGTAGAAAACTATGAAGAATCTTGCCTCCATAATGAGGAATAATTAAACAAGTCCTAATGCTTTAGTCTTTCCTGTCAAATCTTAAAAGAAAGATGTAAAAAGATCAAACTATTTCTAAACCACCTAAATATGCCTCCTTAGGAAGCTCAAGAATATTCTTAGGAATGCAAAAATATCTAGCACCCAACAAAGTAAAATTCACAATGCCTGGGAACCAACCAAATATTGTAAGACATGAAAAGACCCAGAAAAATATAACCTGCAATCAGAAAGGAAAAGGAAAAGAAACTTAACCACAATGGCAAGGATGCTTTAGTTATTAAAAAAGGATATTAAAACTTTTCAATGAACTTATTCTCTGGAGAATATTAGAGAAAAGCTAGGTGATAGATTGAATTTATTAATTATAATATCATAAATAATAAGAGGGCTGCCTGAGATTAATGGCAATTAGACCACTGCACTGCACCAAAACACGTGAAACTTAAAGACAGTGATAATAACTGTCCAAAGTAAAAGACAAGGAAAACAGTCATTTAAAAATTAGTGCATCAGTAAGCTTAACACTATAACTACAAGAGACCTAATATGTATGTATACACACACACACACACACCACACACACACACACATATATATATAATTAGAGTTCCCAGATGAAAAAAGTGCAGACAAAAAAAATATTTATGTCCAAAATTTTCAAATGAATAAAACTATTTAAATTATATCAAGACACACTAAATACAATTGTTCAGACAACTAATAAACAGAAATATTCTAAAGCAGATACAGAGAAAACAGATATCAGGTACAGTGGAACAAAATAATGATGGCAGTGTTTTTTTCTGGTTGGGGAAATGCAAAGAGAGTAGAACTACATACTTAAGTCCTAGAGAGGTTACCAAAGGCCCACAGACCTAGAACTTGTATTCAGTAAAAATATCTTTCAAAACTAAAGTGGAATAAAGTAGTTCCCAGACAGAAAAGATGAAAAACCTCATCACCTGTAGGCCTGCATTACAACAACAAATGTTAAAGGAAATTCTTCACATAGCAAGAAGAGGATATCAGATAGAAATGTGGATCTGCATGGATATATATAATAGAATGGAGAACTCCCCAGTTGGTAGCCCTAATTAGTTGGTACATGTAAAACATTTTTATAGTAAATTACTTATAATTTTATGGTAAATTTTATATTATTATATAATTTTATATAATACACGTATATGTACTATGTATAATATATGTAGTATAATTTTATTGTAAATTAATTAGAAATTATTGAAGGTTTCCACAAAAACGATATTGATGCTATATGAGGTTTATAATGTATAAGTAAAAGGTAGGAAAAAATAGTACAAAGGCCAATAGGTGAGAACTGGAATTATATTCTCATAAGGGTTTTATACCAAGCATGAAGTGATATACCATCACTTGCAGGTAGACTATGATAACTTGGAAATGTAGAGCATAAACTTTAGAGCAAACATTTAATTAAAACTCAATTTCTGATAAAAAAATAAAAAATTGAACTATGAAAAACAAGCCACATTATGGCAAAAAATGGAAAAATGTAATGTATGTCAGAGTTCTCCAGAGTAAAAGAAGTCAGGAGTCATACATATACATAGGCTTCCTTGGTGGTGCAGATGGTAAAGAATCTGCCTGTAATATAGGAGACCGAGGTTCAATCCTTGGATTGGGAATTTCCCGTGAAGAATGTGTGTATGTATATGCATTATATATGTACATGTATTATCTAAAAGATAAAGTAAATATATTTGTTTTAGGTTATGGATAGACAGAGATTTATGTTAAGAATTTGGCTCATGATTCTGGGGCCTGACAAGTGTGCAGTCTGCAGAGCAGGCCACAGCAGGCTGGAAATTTTGGCAGCAGTGGATGTTGCAAGTCCTGAGTCTAAAGGCAATCTGAAGGAAAAATTCCTTACTCTTCTGGGGACTACAGTCTTTCTTTTAAGAACTTCACCTATTTGGATGATGCCCAATCACATTATGGAGGGTAATCTTCTTTATTCAAAGTCTACTAATTTAAATGTTAATTGCCTCTAAAAAAATGCCTTCACCACAACATCTAGACCATTGTTTTACCAGACAACTGGGCACCAGAGCCTAACCAAATTTACAGAGAAAATTTAACCATCACAGAGAACAAATAATGAATGTGACAAATAGAAAATAAATAGTGAAGTAAGCCATAATGAAAAACACCAATATAGTATACTAACGCATATATATGGAATTTAGAAAGATGGTAATGATAACCCTGTATGCGAGACAGCAAAAGAGACACAGATGTATAGAACAGTCTTTTGGACTCTGTAGGAGAGGGAGAGGGTGGGATGATTTGGGAGAATGGCATTGAAACATGTAAAATATCATATATGAAACAAATTGCCAGTCCAGGTTCGATGCGTGAAACTGGATGCTTGGGGCTGGTGCACTGGGATGACCCAGAGGGATGGTATGAAGAGGGAGGATGGAGGGGGGTTCAGGATGGGGAACACATGTATACCTGTGACGGATTCATGTTGATGTATGGCAAAACCAATACAATATTGTAAACTAATTAGCCTCCAATTAAAATAAATAAATTTATATTAAAAATAAAATAAAATTTTTATTTAAAATTAGAAAAATAGCAAAGTGATAGATCTAAACTTAACCATATTAATAATCACATTAAATATGAAATAGTACAGATACCCTGATTAAAAGACAGATATTGTTAGAGCAGTTAAAACAGCATGATCCAACTATATGATATCTTCAGTAAACCCACTTTCTTTATAAAGGTACACATAAATAAAAGTAAAAGGATGGAAAAGATACACCACAATGACACAAGTTGAGACAGCTGGAGGAGCTATATTAATATCAGACAAATTATTTTTCAGAGTAAATAATATTGTCAGGAATTAAGAAGTTAGTGTCATAGTGATAGAAGACAGAAGTATATAATCATTAAGAAATCTTAGCCATCCCAGACATTTATGCATAAAACAGCTTCAAAACACATAAAGCAATATTTGATAACACTGCAAAAGAAATGGGAAAATGTGAAGTTGTAGTCTCTCTCACCAATAGAACTATAGAGAAAATAATTAATAATATGAGACACAAATAACTTGACCTAAAACCACTTGACTTGGTGGTTTTTACAGAACACTCCATCCAACAAAACAGAATACATACTTTCTCCAAGTGCATAAATAATATTATAAAGATTATCATATTCGGGGTAATAGACATCTCAACTGTTTCAGAAGATACAAATCATACCAAGTACTTCCCACTGCAGCCATGAAATTAAAAGACGCTTACTCCTTGGAAGAAAAGTTATGACCAACCTAGAAAACATATTGAAAAGCAGAGACATTATTTTGCCGACTAAGGTCCGTCTAGTCAAGGCTATGGTTTTTCCTGTGGTCATGTATGGTTGTGAGAGTTGGACTGTGAAGAAAGCTGAGTGCTGATGAATTGATGCTTTTGAACTGTGGTGTTGGAGAAGACTCTTGACAGGCCCTTGGACTGCAAGGAGATCCAACCAGTCCATTCTGAAGGAGATCAGCCTGGGATTTCTTTGGAGGGAATGATGCTAAAGCTGAAACTCCAATACTTTGGCCACCTCATGCGAAGAGTTGATTCACTGGAAAAGACTCTGATGCTGGGAGGGATTGAAGGCAGGAGGAGAAGGGGATGACAGAGGATGAGATGGCTGGATGGCATCACTGACTCGATTGATGTGAGTCTGAGTGAACTCCGGGAGTTGGTGATGGACAGGGAGGCCTGGCGTGCTGCGATTCATGGGTTCGCAAAGAGTCGGACACAACTGAGCGACTGAACTGAACTGAACTGAACAGTATGAACCTAGAAATCAACAATGAAAAAGATCTCTGGAAATCCCCAAATGTTTGGAAATTTGGTGATAACACATGTGTTGCTTCAAGATCTCTTCAGGAGCTACTGTGTGTAATCTGAAACCATCCCCTCTACTCAACTGGCAGAGAAAGACTGAAGAAAGAGGCATGCCACCCCAGAATATAGGTGGCAATTTTAGTAAGCAAGACAACTTAAAAGGCTTAATCTTATGTGGCTCAATAGATCTCTGCACCCATCTTAGAGTTTATATACATTCCTTCTCTATGTTCAGTCATATGCACAGAAGAACTGAATTAGGTTCAGTCATATAACCGTCCAGAAAGCCTCAACATCACATTTTTCCATTTCAAGGCTATATCCTTGGAGCAGCTTCTGGGAACAGAGAAGGCAAGTGAGCACACATTTCAAGAGGAGCTATGGGGAGCCTCTGATTGACCAGGCTCAGCTTGAAGGTTAACTGGAATTTAAATTTTTTTTTTTTTTAACAAGTAATTTTTATTTATTTATTTTTTTTATATTTATGTAGCAGTATATTTTTTTTTTTTAAATTTTATGTATGGGCTTTCCTCATAGCTCAGCTGGTAAAAATCCACCTGCAATGCAGGAGACTCTGGTTTGATTCCTGAGTCAGGAAAATCTGCTGGAGAAAGGATAGGCTACCCACTCCAGTATTCTTGGGTTTCCCTTGTGGCTCAGCTGGTAAAGAATCTGCCTGCAATGCAGGAGACCTGGGTTCAACCTCATGTTGGGAAGATCCCCTAGAGAAGGGAAAGGTTACCCACTCCAGTATTCTGGCCTGGAGAATACAGTCCATGGGGTCCCAAAGGGCCGGACATGACTGAGCAACTTTCACCTTCACTTTCCAACACTGTGGATCAATCAAGAAAACAAATGGGAAATCAGAAAGTTTATTTTACTTAGATGAAGATAGAAACATAATACATCACATTCTATGGAATGCCACTAAACCAGTGTTTAGAGAAAAATTTATGGTACTAAATCCCTATTTTAGAAAAGATCTTAAGTTGACTCTTAATTAGTGATCTTAGCTTCAATCTAATAAAAGTATCAAAAGAAAAGTAAACTAAACAAAAAATAAATATAAAAAAATTAATGCTAAAGATCAGCACAAAAAAACAATGATATTGGGGCAATAAACAAACAACAACAACAAGAAGTGGTTCTTTATGAAAATCAACAAAGTTCAATTTTATGAAACTTTAGAGGACTGGAAGAAAATGGAGAAAACACAAATTAACCAGTATCAGGAATTAGATAGGTGAAATGATTACAGTTGATACATGGTGGCTCAAACAGTAAAGAATCTGCCTATAATGCAAGAGACCTTGGTTTGATCACTGGGTCAGGAAGATTCCCTGGTAAAGGGAATGGCAATGCACTCCAGTATTCTTGCCTGGAGAATTCCATGGACAGAGCAAGCTGGTGGGCTACAGTTCCTGGGGTCGCAAAGAATTGGACATGATTAAGTGACCAACACTTCCACACTTTCAAAAGAACAATAGGGAAATGGTCAATATTTTATTTTGCCAATAAACAAGACAAATTAGATGAAATGCAAAAAATAAATCCCTGAAAGACACAAACTACCAAAGCTATTCTAGAAGTAGATCTGAATGGCACTATATCTATAAAAGACACTGAATTTATGGTTCAAAATTAATGAAGAGAAATCATCAAACCCAAATATTAATAATTTATTGGTGAATTCTGTCAAACATTTAAAGAAGAAATAATACCAATTTGATGCAAACTCTTCAGAAAATTGAAGTAAATTGTAGTTCCTAATTTATTCTATGAAGCCAGTATCACCCTGATACCAATACTAAAGCTCTTGTAAATAATTAAAACCTCACACCAATGAACATGTATGAGAGAATCTGCAACAGGTTTTAGCAAACTGAATAAAAAATACTTAACAAGTGTGGTTTTCAACCAAGAAGGTTATTTAAACATTAAAAATGAATCAGTATAATTATATATATGACCACTCAAGAGAGAAGTTCAGTTCAGTTAAGCTGCTCAGCCATGTCCAACTCTTCATGACCCCATGAACTCAGCATGAGAGGCTTCCCTGTCCATTACCAAATCCCAGAGCTTGGTCAAACTCATGTCCATTGAGTTGGTGATGCCATGCAACTATCTCATCCTCTGTCATCCTCTTCTCCTCCTGCCTTCAATCTTTCCCAGCATCAGGGTCTTTTCAAATGAGTCAGTTCTTTACATCACATGGCTAATGTATTGAAGCTTCAGCTTCAGTATCAGTCTTTTCAATGAATATCCATGGTTTGATTTCCTTTAGGATTGACTGGTTTGTTCTCCTGAAGTCCAAGGGACTCTCAAGAGTCTTCTCCAGTACCACAGTTCAAAAGCATCAATTATTCAGCACTCAGTTTTCTTTATGGTCGAACTCTCATATCCATCCATGACTACTGGAAAAACCATAGCTTTGACTAAATGGAATTTTGTCAGTAATGTAATGTGTCTGCTTTTTAATATGCTGTCTAGGTTTGTCATAGCTTTTTTTCCAAGGAGCAAGTGTCTTTTCATTTCATGGCTGCAGTCACCATCTGCAGTGATTTTGGAGCCCAATAAAATAAAGTCTGTCACTGTTTCCATTGTTTCCCCATCTATTTGCCATGAAGTGATGGAACCAGATACCATGATCTTCAAGAGAGAAGCTACACAATAATTTTAATACACTACAATAGCAATTGGTCTAATGATTAACTGGCTGGTAAGAAGTAAACATAACTCTAAAGAATTTTCTAACAAATATAGAAGCAGTCACTTTGCACAGAAACAGGGTAGGGAGGAGCCTCTGCCTACAGTTCAAACACCCAGAATGTGATGGAGATGGCAAAACCGTGACTTACTGAATGGCAGAGCAGTCACTGTTAGACAGCACTGCTAGAATTCCCTAGAAAACAATCCTCTGGAACTTGCCAGAAACCTGTCCTGTAGGATAGTAGGGAAAGTGCTTCACGGGGAATTTTCTACTGGGACAGTTGGCTGCTATATATAAAATAAAAATAGGAAAAAGAGGAAATGCAATGGCTGATACATAAATATATATGTATATATATAAGAAATTGGAAAATATACAAACCTACTATAGTTCTTATTTCTGTAATTGTTTATGAGGTCTAAATATCTATGCCTTTCTTCTTCAACTAGTCTTTCAGTATGTCTTTTGTCCTCAGAACACCTGCTAGTCAGGGTTCTTCATCTAATGTGGAAACCTAAACCTTCATTCTACAAAGGTTTGAGCCCTTGTTGCAGTGATCTTTCTGATTGCTGTAGTTTTTCATTAACATTTACTATTAGGCATGGATACATACTAGCAAGTACTCCCAGAAAATCCCCTGAGATCCAAATATAGTTTACCTTGACTTAACTGTATAGACAACACCTTTTCACTTAGCAGTCTAGGTCAATCACACTAGCAAGTATTTTAATCCCCTCCCCCCACATTTTTCCTGTTCGTTTAGTTGCATAAGAAGCTCCAAAAATCCAGGAGGGACTCTCATCTTTCAACTTAGTGGCACCATTGTTGTGTGCCCTGGCAGGAATCATCCCACCTCAAGAATGAATATCTCCAAAGAGATAGAGCTCAAAGTTATCAGATAGGAAATGAATATGCTCTACGTGGGTTGATATAGTATAGTATAGTCCAGGAGATTCCATATATATGACACAGGGATCCCAACCTGGCACTCTGTGTGAACTACAGGAGATTGATGGGGGGAAGGGAGGAGGCTCAAGAGAGAAGGGATATATGTATAATTATAGCTGATTTCCTTCCTGGTATTTCAAGTTGGCAAATAATCTGCTTGCAGTGCAGGAGACCCAGGTTCAATCCCTGGGTGGGGAAGGTCACCTGGAGAAGGAAATGGCAACCCATTCCAGTATTCTTGCCTGGAAAATCCCATGGACAGAGGAGCCTGGTAGGCTACAGTCCATAGCATCGCAAGTCAGACATGGCTTAACAACAAAACCGCAACATAGCTGATTAACATAGTTGTATAGCAGAAACCAACACAAGATTGGAAAGCAATTGTCCTCCAATTAAAAAATAAGTTATAAAAAGTAAAGAAAAGGAATACACTTTATGGAAGATGGTTTTAAATCCTTCAGGTACATAAAGAGAACAAAAATTATACATTGTACTAAATTAAACATGGTAACTTGGATAAAGAGTAGGAGAGAAATAAGTTGCTTTTTACAGGAAATATGTAAATTTGTTTGTAACTAAGGAGTACATCAAGGCTGTATATTGTCACCCTGCTTATTTAACTTACATGCAGAGTACATCATGAGAAATGCTTGGCTGGAGGAAGCACATGCTGGCATCAAGATTGCTGGGATAAATATCAATAACCTCAGATATGCAGATGACACCACCCTTATGGCAGAAAGTGAAGAAGAACTAAAAAGCCTCTTGATGAAAGTGAAAGAGGAGAGTGAAAAAGTTGGCTTAAAGCTCAACATTCAGAAAACTAAGATCATGGCATCCGGTCCCATCACTTCACGGCAGATAGATGGGGAAACAGTGGAAACAGTGTCAGATTTATTTGTCTGGGCTCCAAAATCACTGCAGATGGTGATTGCAGCCATGAAATTAAAAGACGTTTACTCCTTGGAAGGAAAGCTATGGCCAACCTAGACAGCATGTTAAAAAGCAGAGACATTACTTTGCGAACAAAGGTCCATCTAGTCAAGGCTGTTTTTTCCAGTAGTCATGTATAGATATGAGAGTTGGACTGTGAAGAAAGCTGAGCGCACAAGAATTGATGGTGTTGAACTGTGGTATTGAAGAAGGCTCTTGAGAGTCCCTTGGACTTCAAGGAAATCCAACCAGTCCATCCTAAAGGAGATCAGTCCTGGGTGTTCATTGGAAGGACTGCTGTTGAAGCTGAAACTCCAATACTTTGGCCACCTGGTGCAAAGATTTAACTCATTTGAAAAGACCCTGATGCTGGGTAAGATTGAGGGCCAGAGGAGAAGGGGACAACAGAGGATGATATGGTCAGATGGCATCACTGACACAATGGACATGGGTTTGGGTGGACTTCAGGAGCTGGTGATGGATGGGAGGCCTGGTGTGCTGTGGTTCATGGGGTCACAAAGAGTTGGACAAGACTGAGTGACTGAACTGAACTGAACTATATGATATAACTAATAAATACTAAGTCTTCCTGATTAAAAAAAAAAAGAAAGACAGGAGCCACTCTCATTTCTACATCTTCTTTCTCAGTTCGAAGGACTCTGTCTACAGGAGAGACAGTATTATATATATATACTGTATCTTGTAAGCAGAATCTGATTCCTTTAGGTGGTTCTCTTCTAACTCTTGCCAAAATGAGCCTTTAATATGCCATTATACTTTTCAATTAGGCCTGTTTCTTCAGTTTATGGAGTATATGGTAAAATCAATTAATACCTAGAGTATGAGCCCACTTCTGCATTTCTACTCTGAAATGAATTCCTTAATCATACTCAATGCTGTGTAAAAGGACATGAAGCATAGGTGTCTTGGTCACCTGAGTTCAGTGAATAGGCTGTTAGTCTCTACCAACATCTATTGTTGGTACAGTAGCAAGTCTGAATCTGATTTGCAAAAGGAGACTAGTTATCTGCTGAAGATGGCACAGATTTTGTTCAAAAACCTAGAGGTCTTCTTTGGGATTTTTCTATTTTTGCTTGCCAGGGGCCCATATAGAATGCCTATATGCCATGTATATTACAAACATTATTAGATCTGTTAAATAATAAGACCCAAGAATGGATTATGCTGCTGTTGCTGCTGCTGCTGCTGCTAAGTCGCTTCAGCCGTGTCCGACTCTGTGCGACCCAATAGACAACAGCCCACCAGGCTCCCCTGTCCCTGGGATTCTCCAGGCAAGAACACTGGAGTGGGTTGCCATTTCCTTCTCCAATGCATGAAAATGAAAAGTGAAAGTGAAGTAACTCAGTCGTGTCCCACTCTTTGCGACCGCATGGACTGCAGCCTACCAGGCTCCCCCACCCATGGGATTTTCCAGGCAAGAGCACTGGAGTGGGGTGCCATTGCCTTCTCCAAAGAATGGCTTATTCTAAAGCCTAAATATGCTATGGTGTCTTCTCTTTTTCTGGTGCCCATTCATAAATGGAAGTCTTATGAGTAACTCTGCAGATAAGTCAATGTAACACACTGAAATGGAGTATACATATTACCTAAAAATCCAAAGTGGCCTATCAAGTATTGTACCTCTTTCCTCATATTAGATGGTGAAAGGTGCAGCAACTGGTTGTTCTCTTTAAAGGGGGTATCTTGACATGTTCCAGACCACTGAAGTATCAGAAAGTACACTGAGGAGGCAGGCTCATGAAATTGGAGTATACATCATTTCTATCCTCTCCTAGGCAAACTCTATATGCTATTCCTGCTCATCAGATCCAATCAGTACAATGCCACTAGGGTAGTGAATCACCTAGATGTTTTGTGACGATGATCAAGATCTATAGGCTATATTATACAGAGTGAAGTAAGTCAGAAAGAGAAAGATAAATATTATATACTAATGCATATATATATATATATATATGGAATCTATAAAGATGGAACAGATGAATTTATTTGCAGGGCAGCAGTGGAGAAACAGACATAGAGAACAGACTTGTGGAGATGAGGTGGGGGAGGAGGGGAGGAGGAGAGGGTGAGATGTATGGAGAGAGTAACATGGAAACTTACATTATTATATGTAAAACAGATGGCCAATGGGGATTGTTGTATAACTCAGGGAACTCAAACAGGGGCTCTGTATCAACCTAGAAGTGTGGGATGGGAGGGAGCTGGGAGGGAAATTCATGAGGGAGGGGACATATGTATACCAATGGCTGATTCATGTTGATGTTTGACAGAAAATGATACAATTCCATAAATCAATTATCTTTTGATTAAAAAATGAATAAAATTAAAAAATAGATCTATAGGCTCTATTATCTCAAGGAGAAGAAAAATTAGCATAGAAACTCTGAAATTACATTCTGGCACAGAACTGATGACCCTTCCAGGTAAAAGTAAACTGCTCTGGTAATCCCTGCAAATTAATACAGAGAAAAAAGGAATAGTCAGGTCAGTAGATGCACGCCAAATGTCAGATGTTGTGGTAAGCTGAATAACGGTCCCTAAAAGATGTCCAAGTCTCCACCCTGGAACCTACAAATTGCTTACTTTATATGGCAAAAGGAATGCTGCGGTGTCTAAGAATCTTGAGGTGGGAAAATTATCTTGGATTATTCATATGGGTCCAATGAATGTAATCACAAGCATACTTATAAGAGGGTGAAAGAGGGATCAGAAGCAGAGAAAATATGTGATGACAGAAGCAGAAGGTCAACTGGCAAAAAGATGGAGAAAAGTGCTATACACCAAAAAAATACAGATGACTGCTGCTGCTGCTGCTGTTGCTGCTGCTGCTGCTGCTGCTAAGTAGCTTCAGTCGTGTCCGACTGTGCGATCCCATAGACGGCAGCCCACCAGGCGCCCCCATCCCTGAGATTCTCCAGGCAAGAACACTGGAGTGGGTTGCCATTTCCTTCTCCAATGCACAAAAGTGAAAAGCAAAAGTGAAGCTGCTCAGTCGTGTCCGACTCTTAGCGACCCCATGGACTGCAGCCTACCAGGCTCCTCCATCCATGGGATTTTCCAGCAAGAGAACTGGAGTGGGGTGCCACTGCCTTCTCTGAGGTGACTGCTAGAAGATGTAAAAGAAAAGGAAGAGATTCTCCCCTAAAGCTTTCAGAGAGAATATAGCCTGCAGACACCATGATTTTAGCCTGCTGAGACTGATTCTCAACTTCTGATCCTAAGAATTATAAGAAGATACATTTATGTTGTTTTCAGTTGCTAAGTTTCTGGTTGTTTGCTAGAGCAGACCAAGGAAAAGAAAACAATGGCTATGGTAATTTGTTTCTGTGAAGATGTCACATCTACAATTGAGTATTATTAGGTGATAAATCCCCTCCAGCTATCCAACCCACCCCTACCCACCCCCCAAGCTTCTGCATTTCTTTCTCCAAATTATGCCAAGTTGCTCTGGTAATTGAGTCTCATCAACTGTAATCTACTTCTGAGTCCAAGTTTCAGTCCACCAACCAAGTTAACTGATAAAAGTCACATCAAGCTGTACAAGCTAATATTTACTCCAGACTCTTCCCTGGTGGCTCAGAGGGTAAAGCATCTGCCTGCAATGCAGGAGACCAGGGTTCAATCCCTGAGTTGTGACGATCCCCTGGAGAAGGAACTGGCGACCCACTCCAGTACTCTTGCCTGGAAAATCTCATAGAGGAGAAGCCTGGTAGGCTACAGCCATGGGGTTGCAAAGAGTTGGACACAACAGTGACTTCACTTTCACTTTAGTAAATGCACTGACTACAGGCATAACAGATAAAAGAACAGGTATTACTTCTAGGGCTGAGACAGAGCATCCAAGAAATAGCACCCCCTCATAAAAGACACATATGGGCCTTGGGTTTTGGAGAAGGCAAAGATATGGCTCACCAAAGAGCAGAGAAATTGCTATGGTGATGATTCTGCCAGAAATCTGCTCCTCAGGGTGGTGGTGAAAGCTATTTATGGGGAAGTAACTCACGAGGGTATCAGAAGAAAGCAGTTGGTTACTAGATGCTGCTGGCTTCCATGCAAAGCAGGAACCAGGTTGTGGAGAAAACTGTAAGCACTGTAGGAGCCTGGTGTTAGAGCAAGCCTAACACGACTGAAGTGACTTAGCAGCACACTTGGAGGAGCGCTCCAAATAAGCATAACAGGGAGAGGAAATCAAACCTTTATTCTCCAATATCTTTTTCCCTCTACTGATAGATCTTGTGTCAGGTGTTAACATGAAAATATTTAGAAGTGTCAGATTCATTTTCACAGAGCCGGCAAAAAGGGTGAGTTTATAGCTGAGAGACAATAAATCAATAACTAACATATCATATTGAAAAACTAAAAATTAAAAATGATGGGATCATGTTAATATATGCAGTTTATGCAACGTCAGTTTCCAGTATGTCTAGAGAAAAAGTTAAAATGATATATTCCATATATGTGTGTATATATATATATATGCTTTATTTCAGGAGCATTTTCTGTCTACTCTTAGTATGATATTCAAACAAAATATTGCCAAAGTATTGTCATTCATTTTCTTAGCCACGTTATTGAATTCACAGCATTTACAAATTCATAATGCTATTTCTTCCATTTGTTCTGCTATTTCTAGCTGTAAGCTCAATTTTAAATTAGAAAAAAATATGCTTATATAAGTGTTGCAAAATTGCACTTGCAGATCTTCAGGCAGATTTTTCATAAATAAAAATAAGCATATTTCAGGCAGAATCCCAAAACAGAAAAATGATGGAATTTGATCATTGGGGAAATCTCCTTTGGCTAGAAAGAAACTAATCACACATTCATAAAAGAAACCGATATTTTAGATGCTTATTTATAAAAAACGCATGGTACATCCTAAAATAATACAGAAGACAAAAGCTATAGAAGATATGATTACACAGCATATACACTGGCCCACATTATGTACATAATTTCTGGTAATAATATTTTTTTGGGAAACCATTAAAGGTTGACACTGAGATAAATGTTTCATAGTGATAGAAGATAATTATTTTTTACAATAAATAATATAATCAATGAGGTTTGATTACTTTTAATTCAAAGCAAAAATCTTGCTAGGATATATATTTATGCCCCAGAGTATCATTTAAATATCATTCTATTAATATACAATTATTAGATATGAGTAACTAATGAACTGGTTAAAATATACGACTCTAACAAGATTAGGTGGGAGGATGGTTTGCTCTTTAAACATATACTATTTTATTATATTGTAATGTAAAAAGACTGGGTTAATATATCAGAAAACTTTGTTTCCTTTAAACCAGTAAATAAATGTGTGACTCAGATTATTAACATTATTGACTCCAAATTGTTATTTGTTAATAATTTGGAAAATGTTTTTTTTTTTTCTGGCAGATGCAATGAATTTAAATAAAAGACTAACCTATGGAATATTTCTGTCGTACACTAGATTCATTATATAATGTTATAATTTCCTAATCATCAGAAATTATAGTTTGCAAATTGTCTCTGAAAAGTCTTTCAGATTTGAAAAGAAAAAATAATATATATATATTATATACATAGTACTTTTTTATGAAAACCTTATATATTATTCTGAGAAAGATATGTTTCATCTGCACAACAAAATAATAAGAAGAAAGGTAATAAATGAATAAAATGTTTATACAAAAAGTTGTTTACATAGGTAATAGATCTTTTGATGCTACAATCTTGTTTGTAAATTATGAAAAGAACATGGATAAGAATATTCTTTTCTATTTTAATTAGCTGTCATTAAATATTTTCCATAAATCAGCCCTGTTATGAATACATCTGTGTACATTTTATTATTTTCTTTGTAGACAGTATAGAGGCCAGTGATTTCATACTAATAAGGAACCAAGCAAATGCTATGAATGCTGATGGAATTAGAAATGATGGGAATTATGAGTATAATCACCTTCATTTTACCCTTACAGAAAGAAATTGTGTCAGAGTACTGCACAGCCCACAATGTAATGAAAAAAAGCATCTGAGCTGAATGCCTGCCTACTTCACATTAACTAGTCAAGGCTGAGTCACTACCACCACCCAGGTAAAAATTCAGTTCTACTTGATACTTGCTGTTACAAAATTAGAACAATAGAAAGAAGACATAGGCATCTATGAAACCACGGAGCTTCCAGTTAACTTTTTATTTTAATAGGTTAGTTTCCAATTGCTGCCTTAAAGGGAACTGTAATTCAACATCTATACCACTGCCATTTAAATGGCAGGAGTATTATTATCATTCCACTTATTTTCTAAATTTGGAAATAAATATAACCCTATGAGAAACAAATGCCATTATCTTCCCCAGTAGTCACTTCATAAGAGAGATATCTCCAACTATGATGAAACCAATTTAAGTTTCTACTAAAAAAAAAAAACCTTGATTAAATGAGTTTATATTCCCTTTGCACTATTTTTAAGGGACTATAAGTCTTTTAGAGAAGAGTTTCTAAGAGTTGTCATTTCTGAAATAGTTTTGAAATGATACACTCCTAAGTTTCAGACAAAACTTAAGTCTAAGACAAGATACTCTTGTCTAACAATGATAGAATTTTGTGATAGAATTTATACACCTAATGAAAGTTCACAGTAATTGAGAATACCAAAGTTTAAGTCAAGTCTAGACAGTTAAGCCAATATATGTACTACTTTAAATAAAGTTTGTATACTTATTGTTATATTTTGCCTTGTATATTTTCTTTTACCTAAAGTCAAAACAAATAAATACATTTTAAACTCTGGAACAGGAAATTTAAGTGAATAAAGCAAATTTGTCCTTGCAATTGCCTCACACCACTTTAAGAAGTTATATGAAACATTGGCTAAAGTAAAAGAATGGACCTAATTCAGTGCCAACAGGACTCTACCCCACCTGTTTCAATGTAAATTTTACCTATTGAAAAAAAATCTAGTGCTTTGAAGAACCAAAAGTATCTGAGCTTTCAATTAAAAAATAGGAATGAATTATTAGAGGAAAATAATTAGAATATAATTAAGATATATTTATCAAATGATTTCAAAGGTATCAAATTCTAGTCTACATACTCTTTCACTTATACCAAGTATCTTAAAAATTTCTCAGTTCAATTCAGCTCAGTCACTCAATCGTGTCCGACTCTTTGCGACCCCATGAATCACAGCACGCCAGGCCTCCCTGTCCATCACCATCTCCCGGAGTTCACTCAGACTCACGTCCATCGAGCCCGTGATGCCATTCAGCCATCTCATCCTCGGTCGTCCCCTTCTCTTCCTGCCCCCAATCCCTCGCAGCATCAGCGTCTTTTCCAATGAGTCAACTCTTCGCATGAGGTGACCAAAGTACTGGAGCTTCAGGTTTAGCATCATTCCTTCCAAAGAAATCCCAGGGTTGGTCTTCAGAATGGACTGGTTAGATCTCCTTGCAGTCCAAGGGACTCTCAAGAGTCTTCTCCAACACCACAGTTCAAAAGCATCAATTCTTCGGCACTCAGCCTTCTTCACAGTCCAACTCTCACATCCATACATAACCACAGGAAAAACCATAGCCTTGACTAGACGGACCTTAGTTGGCAAAGTAATGTCTCTGCTTTTGAATATACTATCTAGGTTGCTCATAACTTTTCTTCTAAGGAGTAAGTGTCTTTTAATTTCCTGGCTGCAATCACCATCTGCAGTGATTTTGGAGTCCCCAAAAATAAAGTCTAACACTGTTTCCACTCTTTCCCCATCTATTTCCCATGAAGTGATGGGACCAGATGCCATGATCTTAGTTTTCTGAATGTTGAGCTTTAAGCCAACTTTTTCGCTCTCCTCTTTCACTTTCATCAAGAGGCTTTTTAGCTCCTCTTCACTTTCTGCCATAAGGGTGGTGTTATCTGCATATCTGAGGTGATTGTTATTTCTCCCGGCAATCTTAATTCCAGCTTGTGTTTCTTCCAGTCCAGCGTTTCTCATGATGTACTCTGCATGTAATATAATAAGCAGGGTGACAATATACAACCTTGACGTACTCCTTTTTCCTATTTGGAACCAGTCTGTTGTTCCATGTCCAGTTCTAACTGTTGTTTCCTGAGCTGCATACAGATTTCTCAAGAGGCAGGTTAGGTGGTCTGGTATTTCCATCTCTTTCAGAATTTTCCACAGTTTATTTTGATCCACATAGTCAAAGGCTTTGGCATAGTCCATAAAGCAGAAAATGATGTTTTTCTGGAACTCTCTTGCTTTTTCTATGATCCAGCAGATGTTGGCAATTTGATCTCTGGTTCCTCTGCCTTTTCTAAAACCAGCTTGAACATCAGGATGGTCACAGTTCACGTATTGCTGAAGCCTGGCTTGGAGAATTTTGAGCATTACTTTACTAGCATGTGAGATGAGTGCAATTGTGCAGTAGTTTGAACGTTCTTTGGCATTGCCTTTCTTTGAAATTGGAATGAAAACTGACCTTTTCCAGTCCTGTGGCCACTGCTGAGTTTTCCAAATTTGCTGGCATATTGAGTGCAGCACTTTCACAGCATCATCTTTCAGGATTTGAAACAGCTCCACTGGAATTCCGTCACCTCCACTAGCTTTGTTTGTAGTGATGCTTTCTAAGGCCCGCTTGACTTCACTTTCCAAGATGTCTGGCTCTAGATTAGTGATCTCATCATCATGATTATCTGGGTCATGAAGATCTTTTTTGTACAGTTCTTCCATGTATTCTTGCCACCTCTTCTTAATATCTTCTGCTTCTATTAGGTCCATACCATTTCTATCCTTTATCGAGCCCATCTTTGCATGAAATGTTCCCTTGGTATCTCTAATTTTCTTGAAGAGATCTCTAGTCTTTCCCATTCTGTTGTTTTCCTCTGTTTCTTTGCATTGACCACGGAAGAAGGCTTTCTTATCTCTTCTTGCTATTCTTTGGAACTCTGCATTCAGATGCTTATATCTTTCCTTTTCTCCTTTGCTTTTCACTTCTCTTCTTTTCACAGCTATTTGTAAGGCCTCCAGAGACAGCCATTTTGCTTTTTTCCATTTCTTTTCCATGGGGATGGTCTTGATCCCTGTCTCCTGTACAATGTCACGAACCTCATTCCATAGTTCATCAGGCATTCTCTCTATCAGATCTAGGCCCTTAAATCTATTTCTCACTTCCACTGTATAATCATAAGGGATTTGATTTAGGTCATACCTGAATGGTCTAGCGGTTTTCCTTACTTTCTTCAATTTGAGTCTGAATTTGGTAATAAGGAGTTCATGATCTGAGCCACCGTCAGCTCCCGGTTTTGTTTTTGTTGACTGTATAGAGATTTTCCATCTTTGCTGCATAGAATATAATCAATCTGATTTTGGTGTTGACCATCTGGTGATGTCCATATGTAGAGTCTTTTCTTGTGTTGTTGGAAGAGGGTGTTTGCTATGACCAGTGCATTTTCTTAGCAAAACTCTTATTAGTCTTTGCCCTGCTTCATTCCACATTCTAAGGCCAAATTTGCCTATTACTCCAGGGGTAAAAATTTCTGTAAGGAAAAAAATGTGATTTATATCCATATATAAGTAATGAGAATATTTTTATAAAATTATAATTTATAATGAAATCTTAATAAAAACATAAGAGTTACTATTTAGATCACTTGGTCATATCATACTCTCTTAATAATTATTATTATAATAACTATTATTATACATACATCCTCCTATACCCTTTGGTGGTGGTTAGTCGCTAAGTTGTGTCTGACTCTTTGTCACACCATCATCTAGCCTGTCAGTCTCCTCTGTCCATGAGATTCTCCAGGCAAGAATACTGGCAAGTTTGCCATTTCCTTCTCCTGGGGATCTTCCCTACTCAGGGATCAAACCCGATCTCTTGCACTATGGGCAGATTCTTTACCAACTGAGCTACAAGGGAAGCCCTCAAATATATAAAATTACATATGTATAAAGTTATATAATATTATATGTTATATGTATAAATAATCTATACATATTGATATATGTATTAGTGAAATAAATTACTTAATATAATATTATAATCATATAAACAAATTAATTAAATTATGTTATATGCATAATGTGTACCTTATAATTACTAAACATATATTATGTATAATTACTTATTACATGGGACTTCTCAGGTAGCACTCATGATAAAGAACCTGCATGGCAATGCAGGAGATGTAAGAGACTTGGGTCTGAGCCCTGGGTCAGGAAGATCCCCTGGAGAAGGAAATGTCAACCCACTTCAGTATTCTTTCCTGGAGAATACCATGGACAGAGGAGCCTGGTTATAGCCCATAGGGTCACAAAGAACTGGACATGACTGAAGTGACATAGCATGCAGGCACTGATTACATATTCTCCTATATTCTTTATGTATATAAAATTATATATTGATTAATAATAGGTTATCTGAGAAGGTAAAATTTCAGCAGAGACTTTAATGAATTTTGTGAGCCTTTGAAAAACTGGGGAACAAGAATTCGGGTAAAGCAAGGGTCAGGGTTCCAGGGGCAGAAGTCAGCTTGGCAGTGGTCAAGGAAAAAGAAGTCCAGTGTGACAAAAGCATAACTTGTGAAATAAAAGAAGTAGAAAATCAGGATATAAAGAAAACCGGATTTTAGAAAGGATGTGTATTTTGCTTTACATGTGATGGAAGTCTTTGTAGAATTTTATGAATGGAAATCATGGAATGACATGTCTTTAGAGGATCACATTGACTGTAAAATATTCCATAAGCCTCTAAGATTGGCAGCAGTGAAAACAGTGAGAAAGTTATTTCAGTGGTGATTTTCAGCATACTGAGATAGTGGAGAAACCAGCAAATGGTTAGAGTCAGCTTCTTTTCATTCAAATATTTTCAGAGAATGTAATCAATATATTTTGCGGAAATGATATATGATATAGGTTTAAGATTCAAAGTTAACACCAAACGCATTTTAGCAAATGTTTCAGTGATATTTTAAAACTGATTTAGGGAGAACTCAAGGAAGAATTTAGTTTTTGTCTAGTAAGCTTGGGAAAACAGACTTCTAATCAGATATTAAGAAAACAGAAACCATGAAAAATTTTAAAAATCCATGGAAATTTAAAAGTTCTTCATCTCCTATAATAGCCAGGAAAGAAATGTCAGGCTGAATCTGAGAGTAAGAGAGAGTGAGTTAGATCGCCAGTTAATGCCCGCCTCCTCCCCACCCCATACCCACTCCACATTCCAAATCTCCTGTGCTAAAATAAGGATGCAGGCAGGGAAGAAATAGGACCCTAAAACCTGGGGTGAGGAAATTTAGGCAGACATAGATAAGGCCAAGAGTATCAAACTCACAAATTTCGCCAAGCCTCCTTTGCCACTAAGGTGGACATCCCTCCTCTTTTTGAAGGAACCAGTCCTCTTCTGTGTGAAAGACTTCCCATAACTTCATCTGGAGAAGTTGCTCCAAAAGTTGAAGATTGTTTTCATCAGAATCTACCATTACCATTTTTGTTGCCCCCAAGCCTTCAGTGATAGTCTTCCCAGAATACCCTAGCATGACAGACAAAGGCCTATGTGTGGAAATAGGCCTATATAGGAAAGACAGGATTTCACAAATCTATTCTATAAGGAGTATGAAGTACATAGTGAGGATATTATAAGGGTGAGAGAGCAAGTTGGACAAAATAGAAGGCTCAGTCGGCTGTCATTAGTGTACCTCAGGGGGAAGGAAATAGCAACCCACTCCGGTGTTCTTGCCTGGAGAATCCCAGGGACGGGGGAGGCTGGTGGGCTGTCATCTATGGGGTCACACAGAGTCGGACACGACTGAAGCGACCTAGCAGCAGCAGCAGCAGCAGTGTACCTTATCCAAAATTTTGAATTTAATGGATTGGACTGAACACCTGAGAGAGATGTAATTATGAGAGATGTAACTATATTAGTAAATTAAGGCCTGAACTCAATATGACCTATAGTTAATGAGGTAAAAATTTGGAACTTTCCTGGCACACTATAAAACAGTTCTAAGGCTCAAGAAATGGGCTCTACCACAGCCTAGTCATTATCCTGCCCCTGTCCCATGTTGTGGAGGGAATATTTACAAAATTATTTTTAGGGTGGATAAAACTACAGGGAATATTGCAATATCCTGCTGGTGCTAGCAGGAGCTGTTAACACCTCCAGGGCCACAGCGAAATGTGTTTATATGAAACAAGAATTAGTGAGATGAAAAACACCTAATGGAGACTTGTTTTCTTAAGTGAGTTGGCTTACAACAAGCTAGACAAGCTCATAATGAGATATTTTGCAATGAATTATTTGATTGTGAAAATTACAATTGCATTAGAATGTGTCACTTCCGCACTTAGCACGTGCCTTCTAAAACCATGGTTTCTCTCTCATTCCAGACCTCTCTCCAACTCTGACATACACAAGGTACTTGGTTTATGAACTTTAATATTTTATTTTCCATTTTGAGTTTTATTTTAAAATCTATATCTAGAATCATATCAAAATGAGGATAATAGTCCCTACTGCATAAGGTGCTTGTAAGGATTAAAAGACATAATACCTGCAAAGTACTTAGAATGGTTTACTCAATAAATCTCAATCTTATTAGCACTAATAGGATTATGTCCATTAAAAAGCTTAAGTTTCACCTGATTGTATCATTTCACTTTTATCTCCACATTTATATTACAATCTGTCTTAAAGAAAGAAATAAATAAAATCATATTTAGCTTTCTAGATCTAAATAAATTAGCTCAAATTCAATTAATTATTACTTATTTTTATATTATTCACTTGGCATCTTAATTATTTTTATTGCTAAATGATTTTTGTATATATGGCTAATAATTGTAAAAGAAAACTGGAACTCAACAGTAGGTAGAGTGATTTAAAAAATCATTTTATTCAAGAAGTATCATAACAAGTGAAAGAGACCACAGGATAGAATTCAATTCCACATATGACATGGACAAAAGGAAATGTAACCAAGCAAGGTGGTGTTCACTGGATGAAAAAATCAAGAGAAAATATCAAGATTAGGGGAGATTTCAGTTAAATAGATCAGCAGGATTCTTGTTAAAGATAGGCAAGGGTGATCAGATATCACTTGGAGAATGGTGGGAGATGTGGAATTTGATCAGACATCAAGGGTGGGGACTTCTGGCTGGACTGAAATCAGCTAAATTTGAGCCATGTATGCCCCACAGGACAGATGCCAAAGTCAAAACTTAGAGGAGTTCGAGGAGCCCGCCTGAAGTTAAGTCAGATATTAATAGGTGGACACCTAGCTTCTGAGTCCTGAGGGCAGTCAATTGGGAAGATTCTATTTCCTGGCTTGGAAGCAGCTTTGGTGGAGTTAGTGAGGATGGCAGTGGCAATCCAGTGGATATCCTTGGTGTGCAGTTGAATGTGTTTGATGATGGCACTGGGTATTCCAACAAACTTTCTGAGTATTCCACAGCAAGAGGACTGAGGTTGCTCATAAAGAATCAGTTTCTGTGATTTTTTTTTTTTTAAATTCATCAACTCAGCTTCAGTTTACAGGGTTTCAGGAAAAAAGTAGCTTTAATTCTCAGCAATGCCATATCATGGGAATGAGAGGAAAAACTGGAAATGCTATTAATAATTACTAACAGAATTAGTTAGCAATTGTGGATTTAGAAAAGGCAGAGGAACCAGAAGTCAAATTGCCAACATCCATTGAAAAAGTAAGAGAGTTCAAAGAAAAACATCTACATCTGCTTTATTGACTATGCCAAAGTCTTTGACTATGTGGATCACAACAAACTGTGAAAAATTCTTAAATAGATGGAACTACCAGACCACCTACTTGCCTCCTGAGTAATCTGTATGCAGGTCTAGAGGCAACAGTTAGAACCAGCCATGAAACAACCAACTGGTTCCAAATTGGGAAAGGAGTATGCAAAGGCTGAAATTGTCATTCTGCTGACTTAACTTATATGCAGAGTCCATCATGACTTTTTTTCTCATCACTCAGTATTGTCTCAGTACACGATTTATTGAGATAAATTAAGTTGGAGGAATCTGGGAAGTCTGGCCGTATGCTCCCTCCCTCTCCATATGAGTGAGCTTAGTTGCTCAGATGGGTCCGACTCCGCAACCCTTTTGGACTGTAGCCCACCAGGCTCTTCTGTCCATGGGATTTTCAGGAAAGAATACTGGAGCGGTTGGTATTTTCTTTGCCAGGGGATCTTCCTGACTCAGAGATCGAACCTATATCTCCTGTGTCTCCTGCACTGCAGGTGGGTCTTTACCCGTTGAACCATCTAGGATTAAATCATGTATTGAGAGAATAACTAAATCTTCTAAAGTGCATAGACACACATACACTCATAATCTTATTTAATTTTTAAAAACTGTTAAATTATATAATTAATATAAACTAAAGGATATATGTGTGAAATAGATTAATTACATAGCTTAATAATAAAGTGCTCAAGTATGAAATCAGAATCAATGAAGGCTAATGTATTCCTCTCCTATCACAAAACCTTGCTCCTCCTACAAGCACTATCCTGAATATTATCATTACCTTGCCATTGAAAATAGTTTTTCTGCTACGTATGGATCCCTAAACCACTTGAGCTTTATAAAAAAAAACAATGTTATCATCTATTGTCTTCTAGGATTCTTTTATTCTGTCAGTATTGTATTTCTACAATTTTTGTGGCTTTGTGTGTAGCTGTTAATTCGTTCTATAGTGTTCTACTGACTGAGTATGGCATAATGTACTCATTCAATTGTTGATGCTGAGGGGCATTTTAGTTTCTGCTGTTTTGCAATTGTAATTAATATTGTTTCTCTGAAGATTCTTGTATATATTTTCTGGAATATATATATAAATATATGTATCCTGGTACTTAGGTGCAAACATTTTTCTCTGGGAGATCACTGTTTTGAGACTAAAAAGTTCCACTTTAAAAGGTGGTGCCTATTATTTTTTCAAAAATGTCTTAACAGTTTGCTTTCCCATAGGTAATATACATGAGTTCCCACTGATACTTCCTCATTACACTCTAATACTTGATAATATTTGACTTCTTAAGTTTTGACAATTTAGTGGATGTAAAAAGATGTCTCACTGTAGTCTTTTTTTAAATGTATGCTATTATTACTGGGTACTTTCTTTTTCAATATATATTTATATTCACTATTGTGGGGAATGTCTTATTTTAGATGATTTTTTATTGGCCATTGTATCAATTTATAGTCTTTTGTATATTATGACTATACTATTTCTTTGTTAGTTTTATGCTGCAAGTAACTTGTCTCAATTTTACTCAGTATTTTTTTTACTGTATTTCTTTTGATTAACAGAAATTATTAATCCTAGTGTGATCTTATTAATCAACCTAATATCTTTGTTAATTTTTTTCCTTGTATCTAATTTAATAAATATTTCCTACATCAAGGTCAAAAAAAAAAAAAAAAAGAAATGCTGGGCTGGATGAAGCACAAGCTGGAATCAAGATTGCCAGGAGAAATATCAATAACCACAGATATGCAGATAACACCACCTTTATGGGAGAGAGTGAAGAGGAACTAAAGACCCTTTTGATAAAAGTGAAAGAGGAGAGTGAAAAAGTTGGCTTAAAACTCAATATTCAAAAAGCTGAGATCAATGGACATGAGTTTGAACAAGTTCTGAGAGTTGGTATTGGACAGGGAAGCCTGGCGTGCTGCAGTCCATGGGGTCACAAAGAGTTGGACATAATTGAGTGACTAAACTGAACTGAACAGAATTAGTACCAGATCAAGTTACAGGTAAATAAAGAAGTAGAAAGTAATATAGTTTACGAAGTGGGAAAAAAAGTACCTTAGAGAAAATGAACAGAATTATAGCCTAATAATCTACATAAGTGTCTTATAGCTTCCCGCTGAATCATTTAAAAAAGAAAATTGTCTCCATAGTCACCCTTCTTTTGATTCTTGTTTACCAAGTAAGTGTGATCTCATCAGATTTGGCCTGATTTTTTAGACAAGGGGAACAAGAATGGTAACTGACCAGATAAGCCTTTTTAAGTTTGCTTTGCTGAAACTTTTCATAAAGAATCTCAGATTAGACTTTTAAAAGCCTTTTGAGCCTAGATCACCACATCAAGAACTCACGACCAGACTTTGCATTACCTACAAATTTGGGTATATTTGTTTTTTCTTAATGTCCCAAAACAGCCTGACCTTCCCGGGCCTGTGAGGAGGTAACCTTCAGTATTCATCTCTATGGCTAGGAATCCTATAAGCCGGGTACCAGGCCAGTTTTTCCAAAGGGGACTTATAAGTATTGGTTCCATATGGCAAAACCAATACAATATTGTAAAGTAATTAGCCTCTAATTAAAATAAATGAATTTAAATTAAAAAAATCAACCATTGATCTTTAAAGCTATCTGGTCAGATCAGGATCTTTGCATTATTTTCAAAGATGGTATTTCAGGAAAACTTACACAATATAATTGATATTTCTAATTATATCTTGTTACAAGGAAGAGAGATTCTCATTGAACTTCCACAAATAATTATATTTTTTAAAAAGAAGAATATGTCATTCTAGCTTTCAAATTCTGGAGGAGCAAAGTGAAAGATAAATGTCTCATTTTTGTTTATAAAAGTATAATCTGATTTTTTAGATCTTCAGAGAATAGTGAAGGTGAATGTCACACAGTCATGTGCAGTTGTGTCTGACACTTACAACTCCATGGACTATACAGTGCATAGAATTCTCCAGGCCAGAATACTGCAGTGGGTAGCCTTTCCCTTCTCCAGGGGGATCTTTCCAACTCAGGAATCAAACCCAGGACTCCTGTGCTGCAGGCAGATTCTTTACCAGCTGAACCACAAAGGAAGACCAAGAATACTGGAGTGGGTAGCCTATCCCTTCTCCAATGGATCTTCCTGACTTGGGAATTGAACTGGAGTCTCCTGCAGAAAAGGGTGCCTTATATACAGAAAATAGAACATTAAAGAACTAGCAACATCTCAAAGAAAAACTGTAATCATCTTTTATTAGTCCATTCAGTAGCATGTAATTTTTCTTATTCTGCTTGATCTTGGGTTAACAGTTTTATAACTCCATTAATTCTTCACAGAGTTCTGGAAATCTGTACTCAATTCAGTGGTATGCTTTTAAGATTAAACAATGCTGTCAGAAGGCTGTGCATCAGATATCTGTCATAGTCCTTTCAATGGTCCCTGAGACAGTCACTTGCTGTTGAAGAGGAAGCATTCTGGCCATAACTGATTGCAAATGCATTCAAAGAGAATCAGAGTAGGACAGAGAATATTTGTGGGTGACAAATAAAAATGGCCATGGCCATGTCAAAAGATATGAGCGTTCACAGGACAAAAAAAACCTAGTTATTCCCATGACATAAAATATTTTAAAATAATAATTGGAATTATGACTGATAACATGGGTAGTGACAAAAAATTCATATAATTTTTTAAAAATTTATATTAATAATGTTTACTCATATCAATATAACCTAGGGTAGGTTAAGGTACCCCTTCATATGTGATAATGCATTTTTATGTAACTTGGCATATCAAATAAACCAAATTAGCTTAGAATCTCCCTTTTTTTAAATGTAAGGGAAAAAATCATTTAGATTTTTCCAAGAGCTCTCTGGGAGATTTGAAAGTCAGTTTGAGAATAAAAAGGGTTAATTTAATAATTGATTTTGGAAAGTTGTCAAAACGTCAAAAATCAATACTTGATTAAATGGTATCACAGATCACATGAAAAACTATTTAGTTTATCTTAAACAACTGAGAACATGATAAAGTTTAAAATAAATCACAGCAAAATATTCTAATAAGATATAAAATCTTGGCTTTCTAGACAGATTACTTAAAAAGCTATACAAAAATATTTCATCATCTTTTATTAATAGTAGGCAAACAATCCAAGAAAACTTTGCTGTTTTAACATTGAGAAAACCAAACTCTAGTTTTGTATCAGTCCACTATTGAACTCACCTAAAACAAAATAAAACAGGACTTCCCTGGTAGCCCAGTGGATAAGAATACACTTACTGATGCAGAGGACACAGGTTTGATCTCTGGTCCAGGAAGATTCCACATGCTGGCAGACAACTGAGCCAGTGCACCAAAACTAAGCCTGAAAACCCTACAGCCTGTGTTCTGTAACAAGAGAAGCCACTGCAATGTAGAAGCTCCCACACCACAACTAGAGAGCAGCACCCGTTATCCACAACTAGAGAAAGTCTGTGCACAGCAACAAAGACCCAGTGCAGCCAAAAATAAATGAATAATAAAAAATTAAATTAAAACAACAACAACAAAAAACACAAGCAAAAACCTTTGACTCCTTTTCTAAGAATTCTTTCCCACAAAACTTCCACAACAATTTTTTTTTTACATTCATTTATGGATTATTTTCCCCCTGAGTTTTATTCTGTCTCATTATGAAACCACAAGTAACTTCTTTTTACAGAAAGTTATAGGAAGCAGACAATTGTAAATGTCTGTCACATACTAGGATTTTGTAGCAGACTGGCAAATTTTACAAATATGGTATATCACAATTTTTATAGGTTTAAACTCACTCATGGTACATCTTATCAAAGTGAAAAGAAGAATATGTTTATTAAATATATATTTATTAACTGAACAAAACATATTTGGCTTCTCTATGCGATCACTCACTCTCACCTAGAGCCAGTCATCCAGGAATGTGAAGTCAAGTTGGCCTTAGGAAGCATCGCAACAAACAAAGCTACTGAAAGTGATGGAATTCCAGTTGAGCTATTTCAAATCCTGAAAGATGATGCTGTGAAAGTTCTGCACTCAATATGTCAAAATTTGGAAAATTCAGCAGTGGCCACAGGACTGGAAACGATCAGTTTTCATTCCAATCTCAAAGAAAGGCAATACCAAAGAAAGCTCAACTACTGCCCAATTGTACTCATCTCACACACTAATAGAGTAATGCTCAAAATTCTCCAAACCAGGCTTAAGCAATATGTAGACTGTGAACTTCCAGATGTTCAAAAAAAAAAAAAAAAAAAAAAGAAAGAAAAGAAAAGGCAGAGGACCCAGAGATCAAATTACCAATACCGCTCAATCTTTCCCAACATCAGGGTCTTTTCAAATGAGTCAGCTCTTCACATGAGGTGGCCAAAGTAATGGAGTTTCAGCTTCAACAGCAGTCCTTCCAATGAACACCCAGGGCTGATCTCCTTCAGAATGGACTGGTTGGACCTCCTTGCAGTCCAGGGGACTCTCAAGAGTCTTCTCCAACACCACAGTTCAAAAACATCAATTCTTCAGTGCTCAGCTTTCTTTACAGTCCAACTCTCACATCCATACATAACCACTGGAAAAACCATAGCCTTGACTAGATGGACCTTAATTGGCAAAGTAATGTCTCTGCTTTTTAATATGCTGTCTAGGTTGGTCATAACTTTCCTTCCAAGGAGTAAGCGTCTTTTAATTTCATGGCTGCAATCACCATCTGCAGTGATTTTGGAGCCACCCAAAATAAAGTCTGACACTGTTTCTAATGTTCCCTCATCTATTTCCCATGAAATGATGGGACCAGATGCCATGATCTTCATTTTCTGAATGTTGAGCTTTAAGCCAACTTTTTCACTCTTCTCATTCACTCTCATCAAGAGACTTTTTAGCTCCTCTTCAGTTTCTGCTATAAGGGTGGTGTCATCTGCATATCTGAGGTTATTGATATTTCTCCTGGCAATCTTGATGCCAGCTTGTGCTTCCTCCAGCCCAGCGTTTCTCATGATGCACTCTGCATGTAAATTAAATAGGCAGGGTGACATATACAGCCTTGGTGTACTCCTTTTCCTATTTGGAACCAGTCTGTTGTTCCATGTCCAGTTCTAACTGTTGCTTCCTGACCTGCATACTGGCTTCTCAAGAGGGAAGTCAGGTGGTTTGGTATTCCCATCTCTTTCAGAGTTTTCCACAGTCTATCATGATCCACACAATCAAAGGCCTAATATCTATAAGCCAGTTTAAATATAAATCTTTTAAAGGATTTTATAACAGTGTGGTAATACTGTCCAGAGGTAGAAAAATACCAGATATGCTATAATACACATATACACATGTAAATATACATACAGATGGAAACAGGGATCTTACCCCTTTTATTCTAAAATTTAACAGTATTCTAACTTCATTCTTTTACATTCAGCTTTCCAGTTTTACCAGTGCCATTTACTGAAGAGGCTCTCTTTTCTCCATTGTATATTCCAACCTCCTCTGTCAAAGATAAGGTGACCATAGGTGCATGAGTTTATGTCTAGACTTTCTATCCTGTTCTATTGATCTACATTTCTGTTTTCATGCAAGTTCTACTGTCTTGATGACTGTAGATTTGTAGTAAGTCTGAATTCTTGATTCTTCCAGCTCCGTTTTTCTTTCACAAGATTGATTTTGCTGTTCAAAGTCATTTGTATTTCCATACACATTGTAAAATTTTCTGTTCTAGTTACTTGAAAAAAACACCATTGGTATTTGATTGCATTGAATCTGTAGATTGCTTTAGGTAGTATAATCATTTGTATAATACTGAGTCTTCCAATCCAAGAACATAGTATATGTCTCCATCTCTTGTGTTTTTTATTTCCTTCATCAGTAACTTATAGTTACTGCATACATACATGTCTTTTGTCTCCTTAGGTGTCTTTATTATTAAGTATTTTATTCTTAGTGTTGTAATTGTGAATGAGATTGTTGCATTAATTATGTTATCAGATTTTTAATTGTCTATGCAAGAGATTCATGTGTATTAATTTTGTACCCTGTGACTTAATTAAATTAATTGATTAGTCCCAGCATTACAGTTTTCTGGTGGTATCTTTATAATTTTCTATATATAGCATGTCATCTACAAACAGTGAGAGTTTTACTTCTTTTCTAATCTGGATTCATGTTGTTTTTTTCTTCTCTGATTGCCAGGGCTAAGACTTCCAACAATATGTTGAGTGATAGTGGTGAGAGTGGGTACCCTTTTATTGTTTCTCTCTTACAGGAAATGCTTACAGTTTTTCACCATGAGAATAATGTATGCTGTGGTTTGTCATATATGGACTTTTTATGTAGAGGTAGGTTCCCACTATGCCCAGTTTCTGGAGAGTTTTTATCATAAATTAGTGCTGAATTGTGTCAAAACCATTTTCTGCACCTACTGAGATTATCATATGGTTTTTATCCTTCAATTTGTTAATAAGGTGTATCACACTGACTGATTTGCATATATTGAATAATCCATGATCTTTGGGATAACCACCAACCACCCTTATGGCAGAAAGTGAAGAGGAGCTAAAAAGCCTCTTGATGAAAGTGAAAGAGGAGAGTGAAAAAGTTGGCTTAAAGTTCAACATTTAGAAAACGAAGATCATGGTATCCGGTCCCATCACTTTATGGGAAATAGATAGGGAAACATTGGAAACAGTGTCAGACTTTATTTTGGGGGGCTCCAAAATCACTGCAGATGGTGACTGCAGCCATGAAATTAAAAGACACTTACTCCTTGGAAGAAAAGTTATCAGCAACCTAGATAGCATATTCCAAAGCAGAGACATTACTTTGCCAACTAAGGTCCATCTAGTCAATGGTTTTTCCAGTAGTCATGTATGGATGTGAGAGTTGGACTGTGAAGAAGGCTGAGCGCTGAAGAATTGATGCTTTTGAACTGTCGTGCTGGAGAAGACTCTTGAGAGTCCCTTGGACTGCAAGGAGATCCAACCAGTCCATTCTGAAGGAGATCAGCCCTGGGATTTCTTTGGAAGGAATGATGCTAAAGCTGAAAGTCCAGTACTTTGGCCACCTCATGCGAAGAGTTGTCTCATTGGAAAAGACTTTGATGCTGGGAGGGATTGCAGGCAGGAGGAGAAGGGGACGACAGAGGATGAGATGACTGGATGGCATCACTGACTCGATGAACATGAGTCTGGGTGAACTCTGGGAGTTGGTGATGGACAGGGAGGCCTGGCGTGCTGCGATTCATGGGTTCGCAAAGAGTCGGACACAATTGAGCGACTGAATTGAACTGAACTGATCATGGTATATTATAATCCTTTTAATGTGTTATTGAATTTGAATTGCTAGTATATTGTTGAAGATTTTCACATCTATGTTCATCAGTGATACTGGTGCATAATTCTCTTTTATGATGATATCTTCATCTGATTGGTATCAGGGTGATGGTGGCACTGTTGAAGGAGTTTGGGAGTTTTGTTCCTTCTGCAATTTTTCAGAAGAGTTTGAAAGAATAGGTGTTCAATTCAGTTCCATCTCTCAGTCATGTCTGACTCTTTGTGACCCCATGGACTGCAGCACGCCAGGCCTCCCCGACCATTGCCAACTCCTGGAGTTTACTCAAATTCATGTCCATTGAATTAGTGATGTCATCCAACCATCTCATCCTCTGTCATCCCCTTCTCCTCCTGCCTTCAATATTTCCCAGCATCAGGGTCTTTTCCAATGAGTCAATTTGTTGCATCAGGTTGCAAAAGTATTGGAGTTTCAGCTTCAGCATCAGTCCTTCCAATGAATATTCAGGACTGATTTCCTTTAGGATGGACTGGTTGGATTTCCTTGCTGTATAAGGGACTTTCAGGAGTCTTCTCCAACACCACTGTTCAGGAGCAACAATTCTTCAGTGCTTAGCTTTCTTTAAGGTACAAATCTCACATCCATACATGACTACTGGAAAAGCCATAGCTTTGACTAGACGGACCTCTGTTGGCAAAGTAATGTCTCTGCTTTTTAATATGTGGTCTAGGTTGTTCATAGCTTTCCTTTGAAGGAGCAAGCTTCTTTTAATTTCACAGCTGCTGCCACCATCTTCAGTGATTTTGGAGCCCACAAAAATTAAGTCTGTTATTGTTTCCACTGTTTGCCCATCTATTTGCTATGAAGAGATGGGACCAGGTGTCATGATCTTAATTTTCTAAATGTTGAGTTTTAACCCACCATTTTCACTCTCCTCTTTCACTTTCATCAAGAGGCTCTTTAGCTCTTTGTCATTTTCTGCCATAAGAGTGGTGTCATCTGCATGTCTGAGGTTATTGATATTTATCCCAGCAATCTTGATTCCAGCTTGTGCTTCTTCCAGCCCAGCGTTTCTCATGATGCACTCTGCATATAAGTTAAATAAGCAGGGTGACAGTATATAGCCTTGACGTCCTCCTTTTCCTATTTGGAACCAGTCTGTTGTTCCATGTCCAGTTCTAACTGTGGCTTCCTTACCTGCATACAGATTTCTCAAGAGACAGGTCAGGTGGTCTGGTATCCCCATCTCTTTAAGAATTTTACAGAATTTATTGTGCTCCACACAGTCAAAGACTTTGACATAGTCAATAAAGCAGAAATAGGTGTTTTTCTGGGACTGTCTTGCTTTTTTGATGATCTAACAGATGTTGGCAATTTGATTTCTGGTTCCTCTGCCTTCTCTAAATCCACCTTGAATATTTGGAAGTTCGTGGTTCATGTACTGTTGAAGCCTGGCTTAGAGAATTTTGAGCATTACTTTACTAGCTTGTGAGAGGAGTGCAATTGTGCAGTAGTTTGAGCCTCTTTGGCATTGCCTTTCTTTGGGATTGGAATGAAAACTAACCTTTTCCAGTCCTGTGGCCACTGCTGAGTTTTCCAAATTTGTTGACATATTGAGTGCAGCACTTTCACAGCATCATCTTTTAGGATTTGAAATAGCTTAAGGAGTTCCATCACCTCCACTAGCTTTGTTTGTTGCAATGCTTCCTAAGGCCAACTTGACTTCACATTCCAGGATGTCTGTCTAGGTTGGTGATCACACCATCATTGTTATCTGGGTCATGAGATCTTTTTGTATAGTTCTTCTGTTCCCTGGTGGCTCAGAGAGTAAAGCATTTGCGTGCAATGCGGGAGACCCAGGTTCGATCCTAGGGTCAGGAAGATCCCCTGGAGGAGGAAATGGCAACCCACCCCAGTACTCTTGCCTGGAAAATTCCATAGACAGAGGAGCCTTGTAGGCTATAGTTCATGGGGTCACAAAGAGTTGGACATGACTGAATCACTTCACTTCACTTCTGTGTATTCTTGCCCCCTTTTCTTAATAGCTTCTGCTTCTGTTAGGTCTATACCATTTCTGTCCTTTATTGTGCCCATCTTTGCATGAAATTTTCACTTGATATATCTAATTTTTCTAAAGAGATCTCTAGACTTTCCTATTCTATTGTTTTCCTCTATTTCTTTACATTGATCTCTGAGGAAGGCTTTCTTATCTCTCTTTGATATTCTTTGAAACTCTGCATTCAAATGGGTATATCTTTCCTCTTCTCCTTTGCCTTCAGCTTCTTTTCTGTTAACAGCTATTTTTAAGGTCTCCTCCAACAAACATTCGCCTTTTGCATTTGTTTTTCTTGGGGAAGGTCTTGATCCGGCCTCCTGGACAATGTCATGAACCTCCATCCGTAGTTCTTCAGACATTCTATCAGATAGAATCCTTTGAATCTATTTGTCACTTCCACTGTATAATCATGAGAGATTTGATTTAGGTCATGCCTAAATGGTCTAGTGGTTTTTGCTACTTTCTTCAGTTTAAGTCTGAATTTTGCAATAAGCAGTTCATGGTCTGTGCCACAGTCAGCTCCCAGTCTTGCTTTTGCTGACTGTGTAGAACATCTCCATCTTTGGCCTCAAAGAATATCATCAATCTGATTTCAGTGTTGGCCATCTGGTGATGTCCATGTGTAGAGTCTTCTCTTGTGTTATTGGAAAAAGGTGTTTGCTATGACCAGTGCATTCTCTTGGCAAATCTCTATTAGTCTTAGCCCTGGTTCATTCTGTACTCCAAGGCCTAATTTGCCTGTTACTCTAGGTATTTCTTGATGTCCTACTTTTGCATTCCAGTCCCCTATAACAGGTGTGGGTGTTACCAATTCTTTAACCATGGTGGTTCAGACAGTAAAGAATCCACCTTCAATGGGGGAGACCTGAGTTTGATCCCTGTGTTGAGAAGATCCTCTGGAGGAGATCAGGGCACCCCACTCCAATATTCTTGCCTGGAGAATTCCCTCAGATTGAGACGCCTGGGCAGGCTACAGTCCAGGGGATTGCAAAGAGTCAGAATCAACTGAGCAACTAAGCACAGCACAGCTCAACCATTTGATAGAATTCACCTGTGAAGCCATCTGGCTCTTTGTTTTTACTTGTTGGAAGATTTTTAATCACAGTTTTAAATTCAGTGTTTGTTACTTGCCCCTTGATATTTTCTAATTGTTCCTGATTCAGTCTTGGAAGATTGTACTTTCCTAGGAAAGTGGCCATTACTTCCAGGGTGTCTATTTCATTGGTATATAGTGGCTGGCAGTAGTCTATTATGATTCTTTATATTTCTGTGGTGTCAGTTGCAACTTCTCTTTTCTCATTTTTAATTTTATTGAGTTGCCCCCTTTTGGCCCTTAATTAGAACACTAGTGAACACCATACACAAAAATAAACTCAAAATGGTTTAAAGACCTAAATGTAAAAGCAGACAATATAAAACTCTTAGAGGAAAACATAGGCAGAACTCTATTTGACATAAATTACAGCAAGATCTTTTTCACCCACCTCCTAGAGTAATGAAATAAAAGAAAATAAAATAAACAAATGGGACTTAATTAAACTTAAAAGTGTTTGAACACCAAAGGAAACCATAAACAAGATGAAAAGACAATCTTCAGAATGGGAGAAAATATTTTCAAATGAAACAACTAACAAAGATTGATCTCCAGAATATACAAAAAGCTCATGCAGCTCAGTAACAAAACTGACAACTCAATCAAACAAACGGGCAGAAGACCTAAACAGACATTACTCCAAAGAAGACACACAGATGGTCAACAAACACATGGAAAGATGTGCGTCATTGCTCATTATTACAGAAATGCAAATAAAAACTTCAATGAAGTATCACCTCACATTGTCAGAACGGCCATTATCAAAAAAACTACAATCAATCAATGCTGGAGAGGATGTGCAGAGAAGCGAACCTTCTTGCACAGCTGGTGGGAATGTAAACTGATAATAATTACTATGGAGGATGGTATGGGTTCCTTAAAAACTAGGAATAAAACTACAATATGACCTGCAATCCCACTACTGAGCATATACTCTGAGAAAACTATATCTCAAAAAGATACATGTACCCAAATGTTCAATAGCCAGGATATGGAAGCAACCTAAATGTCCATAAACACATGATAAAGAATATGTAGTTTTCATTCCAATCCCAAAGAAAGGCAATGCCAAAGAATGTTCAAACTACCACACAATGCACTAATCTCACACACTAGTAAAGTAATGCTTAGAACTCTCCAAGCCAGGCTTCAGCAATACGTGAACTGTGAACTTCCAGATGTTCAAGCTGGTTTTAGAAAAGGCAGAGGAACCAGAGATCAAATTGCCAAAATCAGCTGGATCATCAAAAAGGCAAGAGAGTTCCAGAAAAACATCTATTTCTACTTTATTAACTGTGCCAAAGCCTTTGACTGTGTGACTCACAATAAACTGTGGAAAATTGTGAAAAAGATGGGAATACAAGACCACCCGATCTGCCTCTTGAGAAACCTATATGCAGGTCAGGAAGCAACAGTTAGAACTGGACATGGAACAACAGGTTGGCTCCAAATAGGAAAGGGAGTATGTCAAGGCTGTATATTGTCACCCTACTTACTTAACTTATATGCAGAGTACATCATGAGAAACACTGGGCTGGAGGAAGCACAAGTTGGCATCAAGATTGCTGGGATAATATCAATAACCTCAGATATGCAGATGACACCAGCCTTATGGAAGAAAGTGAAGAAAAACTAAAGAGCCTCTTGATGAAAGTGAAAGAGGAGAGTGAAAAAGTTGGCTTAAAGCTCAGCATTCAGAAAAGTAATATCATGGTATCTGGTCCTATCACTTCATGGGAAATAGATTGGGAAACAGTGGAAACAGTGGCTTATTTTATCTTTCTGTGCTCCAAAATCACTGTAGATGGTGATTGCAGCCATGAAATTAAAAGATGCTTACTCCTTGGAAGGAAAGTTATGACCAACCTAGACAGCATATTAAAAAGCAGAGACATTATTTGCAAAGGCTATGGTTCTTCCATTGGTCATGTATGGATGTGAGTGTTGCACTATAAAGAAAGCTAAGCACTGAAGAATTGATGCTTTTGACCTGTGGTGTTGGAGAATACTCTTAAGAGTCCCTTGGGCTGCAAGGAGATCCAACCAGTCCATCCTAAAGGAGGTCAGCCCTGGATGTTCATTGGAATGACTGATTTTGAAGCTGAAACTCCAATATTTTGGCCACCTCATGTGAAGAGTTGACTCATTTGAAAAGACTCTGATGTTGGGAAAGATTGAGGGCAGGGGGAGAAGGGGATGACAGAGGATGAGATGGTTGGATGGCATCATTGACTCAATGGACATGGGTTTGGGTGGGCTCTGGGAGTTGGTGATGGACAGGGAGGCCTGGCGTGCTGCGGTTCATGGGATCACAAAGAGTTGGACATGACTGAGCAACTGAACTGAACTGAAGTGCATATATACAATGGAATATTACTCATCCATGAAAAGGAATAAAAGAAGGTCATTTGCAGTGATGCGGATGAACCTAGAGTCTATCACACAGAGTGAAGTCAGAGAGAGGAAACAAATATTGTATAGTAATCCAAATGCATAGAATCTAGAAAAATGGTACTGATTAACATATTTGCAGGGAAGAATAGAGACACATAGAGAATGGACTTATGGACACAAAGCAGGAAGGAGAGGGCAGGATGAATTGACAGTGTAGCACTGACATGTATACATCAGTATATGTAAGACAGATAGCTAGCAGAAAGTCGCTGCATAACACAAAGAGCTAATCTTGGTGATGACCTAGACAGAATAGAGGGTTGGGGGCAAGGCACAAGAGGGAGAGGATATATGTATATATATAGTTCAGTTGCTCAGTCATATCCAACGCTTTGCAGCCCCATGGACTGCAGCACTTCCAGGCTTCCCTGTCCATCACCAACTCCCGGAGCTTACTCAAACTCATTTTCATTGAGTTGGTTGATACCATCCAACCATCTCATCCTCTGTCACCCCTTCTTCTCTTGCCTTCTATCTTTCCCAGCATCAGGGTCTTTTCCAATGAGTCAGTTATTTGTATCAGGTGGCCAAAGTACTGTAGATTCAGCTTTAGCATTAGTCCTTCCAATGAATATTGAGGACTGGTTTCCTTTAGGATTAACTTGTTGGATCTCCTTGCAGTCCAAGAGACCCTCAAGAGTCTTCTACAACACCACAGTTCAAAAGCATCAATTCTTTTGCTGGTTGTTGGCAAAGTGATGTCTCTGCTTTTTAATATGTTGTCTAGGTTGGTCATAGCTTTTCTTCAAATGAGCAAGCATCTTTTAATTTCATGACTGCAGTCACCATCCATCTGCAGTGATTTTGGGGCCCAAGAAAATCAAGTTTCTCACTGTGTCCATTGTTTCCCCATCTATTTGCCATGAACTGATGGGACCACATGCCATGATCTTAGTTTTCTGAATGTTGAGTTTTAAGCAAACTTTTGGACTGTCCTCTTTCACTTTCATCAAGAGGCTCTTTAGTTTTTCTTCACTTTCTGCCATAAGGCTGGTGTTATCTGCATATCTGAGGTTATTGATGTTTCTCCCAACGATCTTGATTACAACCTGTGCTTCATCCAGCCTGGCATTTTGCATGATGTACTCTACATATAAGTTAAATAAGCAGGGTGACAATATATGGCCATGATGTACTCCTTTCCCTATTTGGAACGAGTCTGTTGCACCATGTCCAGTTCTAACTGGTGCTTCTTGACCTGTATTAGATTCCTCAGGAGGAAAGTCAGGTGGTCTGGTATTCCCATCTCTTTAAGAATTTTCCAAAGCTTTTTGTGATCCACACAGTCAAAGACTTTGGCGTAGTCAGTCAGCCAGTCAGTCAGTTCAGTCACTCAGTCTTGTCTGACTCTGTGACTCCATGGACTGCAGCATACCAGGCCTCCCTGTCCACCACCAACTCCCGGAGTTTTCAAACTCATGTCCATTGTGGTGGTAATGCCATCCAACCATCTCATCCTCTGTCATCACCTTCTCTTCCTGCCTTCAATTGGCATAGTCAATAAAGCAGAAGTAGATGGTTTTCTGGAACTCTCTTGCTTTCTTGATGAGCCAACAGATGTTGGCAATTTGATCTCTGGTTCCTCTGCCTTTTCCAAATCCAGCTTGAACATCTGGAAGTTCATGGTTCATGTACCATAGAAGCCTGGCTTGGAGAATTTTGAACATTAATGCTAGTGTGAGAAATAAATGCAGTTGTGCAGTAGTTTGAACATTCTTTGCCATTGCCTTGGAATGAAAACTGACCTTTCCCAGTCCTGTGGCCACTGCTGAGTTTCTCAAATTTGCTGGCATATTGAGTGCAGCACTTTCACAGCATCATCTTTCAGGATTTGAAATCACTCAACTGGAATTCCATCACCTCCAATAGCTTTGTTCATAGCAATGTTTCCTAAGGCCCACTTGACTTCACATTTGAGGATGTCTGACTGTAGGTAAATGTTCACATGATCATGGTTATCTGGGTCATGAGGATCTTTTTGTATAGTTCTTCTGTGTATTCTTGTCACTTCTTCTTAAAATCTTCTGCTTCTGTTAGGTCCATACCATTTCTGTCCTTTATTGTGCCTATCTTTTCATGAAATGTTCCCTTGGTGTCTCTAATTTCCTTGAAGAGATCTCTAGTCTTTCCCATTCTATTATTTTCCTCTCTTTGCATTGATCACTAAGGAAGGCTTTCTTATCTCTATCTGATATTCTTTGAAACTCTCCATTCGAATGGGTATATCTTTCCTTTTCTACTTTGCTTTCAGTCAGTCTTCTTTTCACAGCTATTTGTAAGGCCTCCTCAGACAATCATTTTGCCTTTTTACCTTTCTTTTATTTTGGAGATGGTCTTGATCACTGCCTCCTGGACAATGTCACAATCCTCCATCCATAGTTCTTCAGGCACCCTCTCTTGAATCTGTCACTTCCACTGTATAATCATAAGGGATTTGATTTAGTTCATGTCTGAATGATCTAGCGGTTTTCCCTACTTTCTTCAATTTAAGTCTGAATTTGGCAATAAGGAGTTCATGATATGAGCCACAGTCAACTTCAAGTCTTGTTTTTGCTGACTTTATAGAGCTCCTCCGTCTTTGGCTGCAAAGAATATAATCTATCTGATTTTGGTATTGACCTCTGGTGATCTCCATGTGTAGAGTATTCTTTTGTGTTGTTGGAAGAGGGTGTTTGCTATGACCAGTGCATTCTCTTGGCAAAACTGTTTTTTGACCTGCCTCGTTTTGTATTCCAAGGCCAAATTTGCCTGTTATTCCAGGTATCTCTTGACTTCCTACTTCTCATTCCAGTCCCCTATAATGAGAAGAACATCTTTTTGCATGTTAGTTCTAGAAGGTCTTGTAGGTCTTCACAGAACCACTTCAGTTTCTTCAGCATTACTGGTCAGGGCATATGTATGTGTGTATATATTTATGTGTGTATATATATATATGTGTGTGTATATATATATATCTGATACGCAGTGTAGAGAAGAAACTAGTATAACATTATAAAGCATGTATACTCCATTTTTTTAATTAAATAAAATTTTAACAACGCATCAGATGAACAGAGAAAAAGACTCTTATCCTTGCTTTACCTTATGTTTGTGTGTGAATTGTATTTATTGGAGCTTCCTTGGTGGCTCAACTAATAAAGAATTTGTCTGCAATGCAGCAGACCCAGGTCGGGAAGATCCCCTGGAGAAGAAAATGGCAACCCACTCCAGTTATTCTTGCCTGAGGAATCCCATGGACAGAGAAGCCTGGTGGGCTACAGTCCTTAGGGTCACAAAGAGTTGGACACAACTGAGTAATTTCACTTTTTCTTTCTTGTGTTTATAGCAGAAGGGACAAGTTAAGAGTACCTGTTCAATGTGAAAGCTACAGCCTTTTACCAGTATTTATGAAGGTGATTTTTAAGATTTTCTTTGTCCTAATAAGTAATCTTTTGGAGACTGTGGGCTTTGTTTTAGGTAAGAGACTAAGGGAACAACAAATAGCACTGGATGTTTCCAAAGCTCATATGAATAGATAAAGTATCCAGTGTGTTTCCATGCAGTGTTTTTTCCCTTTTGTTTCATCCATCTTCAAAAATTTGCTTTGGGGGGTTCCTTAGTTTCTTGAGAGATATGATGTGGGCAGGTAACTGAGGGTGTGTATAATGGGAAAGGGAAAGTCTGACTAAAGGATGGAGGAGCTAGAGGTTTGAAGCAGGATATAACAGAGAACTCAAGAGAGGTTAAGGGAAGACTGAAGGTGATAAAAGGAGAGAGGAACTGAAGATGGGAAGGAAAAGTTCCTCGTGGACCCAGTTTTGGGAGATCTTAAATCCCAAAGAGATTACTGATGTTTCATGCTATTATTTGTAAAGTTATATCAACAACAAAGGGAAAAGGCCAATGGTGAATGAAGTCAATATTGTTTCAAGAATGGGATTTTCAGTTACTAGAGACATTTTCATGGTAAAAGCAGGACCAAGAGAACAAAGATGCCTCATAAAGAGATAGGAAAACTTCTCCAGAACAGGAGCTGGAGAGTGAGTTCCCACATGAGAAAAATAGAAAGAATTTTCCAGACCAAGGAGTCAGGAAATGAATTCTTACTTGAAACAATAAGCCAAGAAAAATTTCTAGTCTATGAATCACACTGTGAATCACCACACCAAACAAAGAGCTAGCAAGAAAGACATTTCTCTAGCCCAATAGATACCTTTCAAACAAGGAAGCCTGGACCTCTAATCCATCTTCAGAGAATAACTGGAATCTTAGGAATCAAAATTTGTCTTTACTGTGCTTCAGTGGACCGTCATTCAGAACACTGGTTTGGGAGACAGACTCACCAACTGATACCTGATCAATCTGCCAGGAGTGAAGACAAAGGCTTCAAAGAAAGGCATTTGGGCTCCTGGGTGAGAGGTCCTGGTGTCAAATGGTGAAGTTGATCCTATCCAAATCATGGCACCACAACTGCTCAAGATAACCAGAACTGTGTGTGTGTGGTCAGTCACTAACTCATAGGCGACTCTTTGCAACCAAATGGACTGCAGCACATTAGGCTTTCTTATCCTTCACTATCTTCTAGAGTTTGCTCAAATTAATGTCCATTGAGTCAGTGATGCTATCTAACCATCTCATCCTCTGCCACCCTGTTCTCCCCCTAGACCATGATAAAAACAGATATTATTTAGCAACTACTGTATTTGGGAAAAAGAAATCTCAATATAGAATTTACTTCAATCCAAATACAACGTGGGAAAGAAAGGAACGGGATGGGACTCAGTGGGCAGTAAATTTCTAAGAGGAATCATCAGAGTAGGGGTGAGGATTCTGTTTAAACAGGATTCTTATTAAAGTAGTCCGTGGTTGTCAGATATCACCTGAGGTACGGTATGCATGAAGAATTTCATCAGGTAAGATATCAAGGGTAGGTTTTCTGGCTAAACTGTCCTAAGGAGGATTCTGGCTAAAATTGGGCCATGTAGGTCCAACAAGAATGAAAGGCCAAGGTCCAGGCCTAGAGGTCTTAGAGGAGCCTACCTAACATTAAGCTATGGAGGGATCTTGTTATTTCTCTAGAACCATTTTGAAAAATGTCTTATTCTCATAAACATTTTAATCAAATAACAGAATACACATGCATAGGAAGGATTCAGTTCAGTTCATTTCAGTCACTCAGTCATGACCAACTTTTTGCAACCCCGTGAATCTCAGCATGCCAGGCCTCCCTGTCCATCACCAGCTCTCAGAGTTTACCCAAACTCATGTCCATCGACTCGGTGATGCCATCCAGCCATCTCATCCTCTGTCGTCCCCTTCTCCTCCTGTCCCCAATCCCTCCCAGGATCAGTGTCTTTTCCAATGAGTCAGCTCTTCACATGAGGTGGCCAAAGTATTGGAGTTTCAGCTTCAACAGCAGTCCTTCCAATGAACACCCAGGACTGATCTCCTTTAGGATGGACTGGTTGGATTTCCTTATAGTCCAAGGGACTCTCAAGAGTCTTCTCCAACACCACAGTTCTAAAGCATCAATTCTTCGGCATTCAGCTTTCTTCACAGTCCAACTCTCACATCCATACATGACCACTGAAAAAACAATAGCCTTGGCTAGATGGACCTTTGCTGGCAAAGTAATGTCTCTGCTTTTTAATATGCTGTCTAGGTTGGTCATAGATTTTCTTCCAAGGAGTCAGCATCTTTTAATTTCATGGCTGCAATCACCATCTGCAGTGATTTTGGAACCCCCCAAAATAAAATCTGCCACCGTTTCCACTGTTTCCCCATCTATTTGCCATGAAGTGATGGGACCAGATGCCATAATCTTCGTTTTCTGAATGTTGAGCTTTAAGCCAATTTTTTCATTCTCCTCTTTGCAAAGACCAATTAACAACCCTCAACATTTTCCATGTTGTTATTCCTACTGCAAGCAAAACAACTCTTTATAACACTACTCACTGAGGAAAGAAACATACAGAAAAGAGAAAAATATGGTAATTGTTACAACACAGAAACTTTATGATATAGAACCATTATAACCTAGAATCATCAAGCTTGAAAAACGATTAATTTGGAGGATTTACAGTGTCAGACATGAAGGTTCGTTATAAACTGTAGCCCAGAAACAGAACCACTTATATATGGTAAACTGAATAATGACAAAACTATCACTGTGATGCAGTGAGTGAGAAAATGGATATTCTTTTCAATATGTGGTGATGGGATCATTTGAATATTTATATGGGAAAAACATTCCTGTTCAAGTTCCAGTGTATCATAAATGTAAAACGTGAATGTGCAAAGTGTACAGTGTCCTGTATATATCTTCTACTTTGAAATGAGCTTACAAAAAGTTTTAACACGAGTGGAACTTTTCAGTTAAGGACTTCTGGTATTGAAATCTCACTTAGCCTAACTGCTTATAATTAGAATCTTAGGGCAACACTAATTTGTATAATAATTACATGTTTTCCAGAACATCATACTTAAGAGGTAATTATTTTGGCTTTCAATATATTATAAAAATAGTCATATTATTGTAACTTAAACATCTAAATAATTTGGCTCTAATTCTCTACTATTTCTTATCCAAAGTCAGTTTAGGTGCATTCATTTTTTTGAGTCTACTTCTGAGTTTTCACTGATATTCTGAGAGTGATAGTTCAAATGATTGAAGTGCATGTAGGCAGTGTATGGGCAAATATTTGCTATATGGCTTAGGGAACTCAGACAGGGGCTCTGTATCAACCTAGAGGGGTGGGATGGGGAGGGAGATGGGAGGGAGCTTCAGAAAGGAGGGGTATATGTATACCTATGGCTGATTCATGTTGAGGCGTGACAGAAAACAATAAAAATTCTGTGTAGTGATTATCCTTCAATAAAAATAAATTAATTAAAATAAAATAAGAGGCCTTATTCTTCCTGTTGAAACAGAGAAGATGCTTTACCTTCTCACTTTTCTTAGAGGATTTACTTTAGAAAACTTAACAATCTTTTTTTTTTTCTTGTAATCTCTTTGAAATGTATTCAGATACCTTTAAAACCTCTAAGGACAAGCCTTAGAGCATTGTAACCCAGAAATGTCTTTATCAAGAACCTGAGAAATATGTCTTCAAAAGGAAATCAAGGAACATACTGCCCTTACCTCTCTATTTCTATCATAGGGTTGTAAACTAAACTTGTGGGCACCTTACTCCAAAACTACCTCCTGTAAAACAGATAAGAGTTTATGTTTATTTGGAGAAAGCCAATAAACTAACACAGACTGTCACCCAGTTACTAGCTGAATTTAAGATAAATTATGTGTGGTGGGTGATGTTGGCAAATCCTCTCACTTGAGGACTAGATATTGCTTGTCTTGAAAACAAGTAGATGATGGGTATATACTTGACTATTTAAAGGGTGAGATGTCTTTTTGTCTTTGCAGTCTCCTTAGCAGATTGCCTCTGATAGGCATCACCTTCTGGTTCAATGTTTACTCAATAATGAAACTGTTTCTTTCTCTTCTAGTTTTGAGGAAGTTATCAGGGATAATAGATTTAGTTTTAACTGTATTTCCCCAAAATTAAATCATATAATTCCTTTGATAACTATTTCTTATTTTACATATTTTACAATCTATGTGAAAGCATTTTGAGGTTTATCTTGGGGGAAAAGAAAATATCAGTCTAATATCCATGGTCAAACACTGTACATGTGCTGAAGTTATAGCATGTAACTTTTTCAAGTATATCACTTTGAAGGATACAGGAAATATTATATCCATAATTGTCATTTTCACTATATTCTATGAGATTTCTAATTCTGTTCTACCTTATGGGTTTTGAATTACACAATATAAAAGATTAGTATTAAAAACATCATAACACGATACTCAGGTAGAAAAAGACAAAATTTGCCTTCATATAGAAAGAATTATGTTGTTTTGAAACAACATTATTTTCAGGATTATATTATGAGTTGCTTTCTCAAATAAACTTTTATTTTAAAGTAGTTTGCCTTACCAAAAAAATTATTATAATACAGTGAGTGCCCATATACTATACACATAGTTTCCTCCATTACTATATTACTCTATGATACCTGTGTCACAATTAATGTACCAACATCAGTACATTATTTTTGAGTCCATACTTTATTCAGACATTCTCAGATTTTATTTAATGTACTTTTTCTGATCTAGAATACCAGATAAACTTTAATTACTATGTTATCTTTGGTATCTCTTGGCTATGGCAATGAATGAGTTTGTGATGCTTCTTTGTTTTTAAAAGGAATAGAAATATAGAATTGTTTTAATTTTATTCTTGTAAAGAGAAAACAAAGTAAAATCCCATACTGTTGCATCATTCTGGGCAGAAATCTTGTGTCCCCCAAGAAAGTCATCTGTTGCAGCCCAATACCTAATGTGATGAGGGGACTATTTAGAAGTGGGTGGGGCCTTTGTGAGGTAATTAAGTTTGGAGGATGTCAGGGTGGGTAGAGCCTTTATGATGGGATTGGTACCATTTTAAGGAGATTAAGAGCCCTGAGTTCCCTCCCTCCATTAGAGGAGGACACAGTGAAAACACCGTCTATGAAACTGGAAGAGAACTCTCATCAGACACTAAATCTGCTGGCACCTGGACACCTCAGTCTCTAGAACTGTGAGAAATAAATGCTATTTAAGCCACCTAGCCTATGATACCTTTGTTACAGCATCCCTAAGTGATGAAAATAATCATCCATTCTCTTTTCATGTAGCATCCTAAATTGCATTTACTCCATTGAAAAAACTGTTAATTTTTTAAAATGGCATCTGCTGATACTATCAAATAAATTTACAATACTGGATTTTTAAAACTTGTTCATTATAGATACTCGATATATATTAAATAACCACAAAAATACAAAAATTGAGATAAACTGTTTTATACTGGTATAAATATGATTCTAGTAAGACAAGATAATTTTGTACTCTTTCATGTGGTAATAATTAAATTCATAAAATTATTATTTTAGATGTGCAAATTCCAAGCCAAGTTGACTTGTAATGACTTGCATAATTATGAGCACTGTTTCATTGCAAACTTCCAATTACTTCTGTCAATAGAAATGTGGTTACTGAAGTGTGTTTTTTCATTCTCTACCCAGATCTTTACATTATTATCTCCAATAGATAAAATGCTTGCTGAACAAAGGGTAATCTTGAAATATTCTTCTGGTAAACAATTGTAAAATATTTTAGAATTTTACTTGAAGGCTTTATGCCTAGTGAAATACAATTAGGGTCAATGTTTTTTCACAGTATTTCCTTTGAGAATACAACACTCTTACTGTTAGAATTCTTAGAGACAGAGCTCACCATTACATTGTTGATGTGTTTGCACTTGCAGGTAGGCACTAATTTTGGCCAAGAGGCTGTGAGTAAAAAGGATGGAGATATATATATATATATATATATATATATATATATATATATATATATAGAGAGAGAGAGAGAGAGAGAGAGAGAGAGAGAGAGTACTGTTCACTAATTTGTCTGCTAGTATGTGGCTCTACTGGAGAGGAATTTCATAGATTTTGGAAAATAATTATGTATTTTCAAAACCTATCCTTTGTGCTATTACTTGTCTCTATCAGTTAGACATGACAGATTTTAGAAAGTAATTGTGTATTTTCCAAACTAAAATTTAACCTGTGTTACGAGAATAAAACAAACTATGTATGCTATGGTTTTGTGACAACAAATTAACCAAGAGATCATAGCCATATAACAGAATGTAGGTTTATTTTTTGCTAGGGTAAAGTCAGATGTGGGTTTGAAGTTTTATTACTTATTGAGGATACTCCATCTGTAACACATGGCTTTGAAGGCCCATTCTAGCAAATAAGGGCATTATACAATAGGAATCTCAGTCAGTAACTGCCATAACACATGCAAGTGATATGTATCAAGTCCACTCACAGACATGTTTCATATTTGAAGGCCTTGCTTAGGACACTAATGCCAATCATAAAAGCAAGTTATCATTACCAAGTCTAAGATCATACTGCCTCCCGCAAACAGACCAATAATAGAGAGATAAGCTACTAGGGCAAGGAAGAGTGATTTTGTTTAGAAAGCCAGCATACCAAGGAGATGGACCCATCTCCTTGGGTCCATTCCAAAGATGGACACAAAGATCCCAAGGATCCAACTATCCTCAGTTAGAATTCAGGCTTCTTTTACACTAAAAAGGGAAGGAGTAATCTCCAGGAAAGAGTACTGGAGTGGATTGCCATTGCCTTCTCTGAAAGTTAAGACCAGACTCCAGAAAAATGAAAGTGCAAGTCACTTAGCCATGTCCAACTCTTTGTGACCCCATGGGCTATACAGTCCATGGAATTCTCCAGGCCAGAATATTGGAGTGGGTAGTCTTTACCTTTACTCCAGGGGATCGTCCCAACCAGGGATCGAACCTAGGCCTCTCACATTGCAGGCAGATTCTCTACCAACTGAGCTATCAGGGAAACCTAGACTTCAGATGAGATATGTTAATATTTTTCTGCTTGTAGCCTGGTCAGGATGTTTCTCATACTAAACAAAGATATTTGAGCTTAATGTTTACTACCTGGAAAGTAGGAGTCCCAGAGATGGGCAGTTATGTATAATTTAAACTTGCAAACAACATCCCTTTAGTGGTTAACTTGTAATAGAATACAAAGTTTCTTCCCTATTATTATGGGAGACCTTGATAGTGAATATTTACACTGAAGAGAAAGTCTGCTGCTGCTGCTAAGTCGCATCAGTTGTGTCTGACTCTGTATGACCCCATAGACAGCAGCCCACCAGGCTCCCCCGTCCCTGGGATTCACCAGGAAAGAACACTGGAGTGGGTTTCCATTTCCTGAAGAGAAAGTCTAGTGGGGTCATTTAGACCATTAGCTCAACAGTTAGACTGAGCAGGTTAAAATACCTATACTATCAACTCTGCCTATTCCTTTCTGGTCTCTTGAGCAATAGTTAACCTCAGTTTCTTCATATACAATAACATCCAATTAATATTACTATTCAAAAAAATACATTATTGAGATTGACCATAATACTGTGCATGGAAGCAACAACCATTTATTTAATGAGTGTTAGATACACATGTATTGGGCCTCTGCAATGGCTCAGTGGTAAAGAATCCTCCTGCCAATGCAAGTAAAATTCTAAAATATTTTAAAACTATTTACTAGAAGAATATTTCAGGTGAAAATCCACCTCAGTGCTTTTCTAGCTAAAGATTACATTATTATCCCCAATAGATAAAATGCTCGTGGAACAAAGGGTAATCTTTAGCTCCGTCTGCAATACCCCCTGGAAAAGGAACTGGCAACCTACTCCAGTGTGCTTCCTGGGGAATCCCACCGACAGAGGGGCCTGCAGGGCAACAGTCCATGGGGTCGCAAGAGTTTGATGTGACTTAGAAACTAGACTAAACTATAGAAGTAATAAATGGGTGGTGGTTGTTTAGTCGCTAAGTTGCATTCAACTCTTGGTGAACACGTTAACTCATTACAGTGGTCCAAAATCAAGTAAACATTTAAAATTTCTGTTTATGGATGGCAAAAAGTTGTTTAGAAACTTAAAGTTTTAAAATAAATTTGAAGTTACTTCACATATTCACTCAGTTAGTCATTACTTAACCAAGAGCCTAGCTCTTTGCCAGGTGCTCTCACCGCCAAAGGGACCTTGTGGAATAAAATAAATAAGGTATATTACAATACTAGAGGAGGTGGAGGGGGAGAAATTAAATAGCCCAAAGAAATGGCCCCAGTGAAAAGGGGACTTGATCTGATCTGATTCACACTGCATCACAACTAGGCTTCAGGAGGACTCATGTGTCACAACTAGGCTTCAGGAGGACTCATGTGCCGAAGTGTGAGTTTATGAAGCTGGGAAAAGAGCCACTTAGGTTGGACTTATCCTCCTCAGTCCTGTCTGAAGGTCAACTTTGCCAGGCTCTGTGGCAGGTTACCTGGGCTTCCTTTGAAGAAAGGACAGAGACTTGGCTCACTTCCTGGCTCGCTTCTCAGTCGAATCAGCCTCCCGCAGAAGAGACACACCCATGGCTCCCAAAGGAGGCCCATGTGCAGCTGACCACATGACCACGAGAAAGGTGTGCTGCCCCTGGTCCACACGGCTCTTCCAAGCTCAGCAGAGGGCTGCAGGGTGAGGGGAAGGCTATCTCCACCTGCTGGCCTAGGACAGACGTGCCCAGGCTGTCACACCTTTTACCAAAGTCTCTGGGAAGCCAGACGGGGTTTATGTGGAGCAGCTGGCTGCCTGTGCCTATGAGAGATGGACATCACTGTGGGGACGGTAGGTTGAGAGCTCACCTGCCTCTCCCCAGAGCCAGGCGTGGTCCAGGCAGGGTCGGTGGCTGAGCCGTGCTTGCACTGGTGGTCCTCTAGAACTGGTAGACCGTTCTCAACACCACTTTCTGGCTGACCCTGAGGCAGCCTCTGAAGCCACCGATCCTTAGGTTCTCTTACCAAAAGTTGACTTTGGGTCCCTAGTTGTGCTTCCTCCATCCTGACTGTGAGAGCTTCCAGAGGTCACAGTCCATCGGCTGCACCATCCTAGCATCTTTATCCCAGATCACGAAGTCCTATGTCAGCATTCTGCCAGGAAGGGCAAGGCCTGGTCATAAAAGTCAGACTCCTAGGACGCCAGGGCTCAGGCAGTGTTGGGGTAGAAGATTAAACATGTTTTCTGCTGGCTGTGATGCCAGGGAAGGGTCACCTCTGTGCTACCCCTGGACTAGACAGGTCTGGATGCCCTTGAACTGCATTCCTGAAGGACCTCCAGTTCAAAGCCACCAGTGCAGCAACTAGGACAACACTGTGAGGAACATTTCCAAGCGGAGGAAAAAGTACAAAAACCCTAAGGGGAGAATGAGATTGCTGTGTACAGGTACAGAATGGCAATCAATGTGGCCAGACCATGGGGATTCAAGAGAATAATAGAACAAAAAATCAGGCAAGGGCCAGATTATGTAATATTTTAGAGACCACAGTGAGGAATTTGCAGTATCTTTTGGTTGGCTTGGGAAGCTGTTGGAGGGTTTAAAGCCAGTAAGGGATATGTTCCCAGTAGCTCACTGCTGTGGATAATGTGCTGTGTGTGTGTGTGTGTGTGTGTGTGTGTGTGTGTATGGAGGGCAGTGAGCAAGTGTAGAATAAGCTTATCTGTAAGATGGGATCAAGGTAGTACCTACCTACCTCAGAAAATTGTTGGCAGCTGGAGTGATCACAGAGAAGCAAAAGTAAGGGCATGATACTTCTCTGCTCAGAATACTCAGATCCCTTCCATCAGATTCAAAGGCCTAGCACAGGCCCCAAAGCCCTAAATTATTCAGCTTCTATTTCCTATCTAACCAAACCACCTGCTTCCCTAGCCCTATATCATTTCCACTGTTTCAAGCACAGTAGGCATGTAACTGATTCAGGGTCCCTACTGTCTGGCCTACTCTTCCCACAGAGTGTGGTTCATTGATTACTTCCTTCCTGTCTTTGAGTGAATCACCTCAAAGAAGACTTTCTCTAACCATACTATTTAACTATTTATAATTACAACTGCCCATTCCCCTGTTATTCTTCTTTTTTTCCCCTGTTATTCTTTACTTCTGCCCTGCTTTCCATTCCTCCATAAACTTATTGATAGGTTACTGTTAGATTACATATTTTATTGATTTGTCTGTGAGTGTATATGTGCACATGTTTATGCTGGGTGTGTGTCTACAATCTCCAATTTAAGATTCATGAAAGCAAGATGATTCCTTTGTTCTCTGAGTCATAAAATCCCTATACTATTTCCTGGCATATTTTAAGTGTGTAATATATGTGTGTTGAATGAATACTTGATGAATAAATAAAGGGATCATCCTAGAAAGAAATCAGTTTGAATCATTAGGTACTAAAGTTTTACTTTAAAAAGATATAATCCTTATAATTTATATTTTGAGAATTTTTTCTATTTTTATAATTTCTATTTATTTTTGGTTTTTTTTTTTAGTTAAAATATCTGTAATAGTCATATACAAGAAAAAAAAATCTGAAAATGATGTGACCTGATGGGTTTGTAGTGTCATGATTTTCTTTGAGTCTTTATAAAATATGACCATATAAAAATGAAAGAATAGGATAAAATTTTTTCACTTATTTTTGTGTGTTGATGTGTAATTTGTTTTCTATAATTAAAAATTATTATGTTTTATGAATTGTACAAAGCATGTACATAACAGAAGAAAAACAGACAATATATTCAGCTTGACTGACTGGCAGAGCAGTGTTCCTTTCAGAGTAGTTTTGAAGGGGACAGACAATAGCTTATTATAAAAACTGCCTACCTTCCATTGTGGGAAATTTAATTAATAGTGTTTTGACTAAATATAAAGTTAATTATTTTTACTTCATGTGAGTCTATAATTATCTCAAGATAAAATGATTTTAAAACTGTTACCTAATTTCATTTTTACTTAGCCATTTAATAAATATATATATTTTTAGCAGCTATTGCATTTCCCACATATGTCACAAGTGTCCAGAATAAGCACGGTGTTTGAAATCTGGTGTTAGAATTTTGAAAAAACTAAAACAATGTCTGTGTTCCCACGAAGAGTTTATAGAATTCTAGAAGAAAATTAAGTAGAATAACATGTAAGATATCAGTAGGTGGTACCATTTTTGATATTATAATGATGAAAATTATCTCTAAGGTGAAAATAGTTTAAAAGAGAGAGAGTGTGCATCTCAAATATCTGAGGGAGAATATTTCAGGAAGAGAAGCTGTCAACTGCAGGTCTAGAAAGCGGCAGACAATAGTTTGGAGTCTGGAGCTGGAGACATAGCTTCTGTCAACAAATGTGTATGACTCATTCCCACTCTTTCATTTCATCTGCGTCTTTGGGACTTTTGACAACAAAACAAGCTAAAAAAATACAAGAGTGTATAGAAGGTAGAAATTTACTGTTTCATGATATGGAGCTTATTGTGTATAGTCCCGTAGTGATGTGAGGTAGAGAAGCTCTACAGACAGCAATGGAGAGATTCAGCATTTCTACCTTATTACACATTCCTCATAGTTACCTTTCCTGTATTTGTAATGGGAAAACTGGTTTCTGTCTGCATAATAATTATAGATACATTTTTAACAACTGGTTCATGGTATAATTTATTTCAGAGGAAATTGAACAAACCTGGCTTCCTCAGCCTCACTTTCTATCTGGTTACAGTCCTCTCTTTTCAGTTGCATAGTTCACTTTTTGCCTCTGCTTTACTTTCATATTCTGTGATTTCATCCCTCTATTGCCTTGCATATGTCTGTTCTTACACACACAGGTATAAACACACTCATATGAATGCTGCTTTTCATATGAATTGCATTTCATACTGCATTTCAGCTTGGTTTGAGCATGTCAAAAGCAATAATCATATATTTTCATCCTTTTATGACTGGTAAAATACAATACATTTGACACTTAAGAGTGTAGTAAATATTTGTTACATGAAGTAATGTTGTTAAGTTCAATACACTAAACACATTGAAGCAAGCAAGTAACTCCTAGAAACTGAGTTGTTCCTTTTGCACTAAAAGTTAAAACATGTGAATGACAGTGATTTTGTGTGTGCATGCGTGCTCAGTTGTGTCCAACTCTTTGACACCCCATGGACTATGGCCTACCAGGCTCCCCTGTCCGTGGAATTTTCCAGCCAAGAATACTGCAATGGGTAGTCATTTCCTCCTCCAGGGGATCTTGGAGGGATTGAACCTATATTTCTTGTTTCTCCTGCATTGGCAGATAGGTTCTTTGCCAGATGAGCCACTGGGGAAGCCTGGCAATAATAAAAATAATGTTTACACTTTGTTCTGCCTATCTTTGTGCCAGCTAATTGATAAAAGGGCACATTATCCCCTTTAGTCCTTATACCAATCTTAGAATGTGGATACTATTATCATTCCCATTTTACAGATAAGAAAACTTAGCCATAGTAAAGGTAAATAACTTATTCATCTTCATTCATTTTAAAAAAAGAGAAGTTAGATCATATAACATCTGATTCCATAATTTATATTTATAAAACCATGCTATAAAATAGAGTGGAAGATTTTGCTTACAATAGCAAAATCCCTATTTAAACCTACTTAGAAACACTTATAAAGCAAAAATGGTTTCAAGTAGAACTAGATTCAGTGAAAAAATATTCGGTAGCCTCTATATCCTGTTGCTAATGTCCACTTGCTCCACTCAGGCAGATTTTTTCTTTATACCGTATATTGAGCTCCTAGCAGCATCAGCCTATATTCTATATTCATGATCCCTTAGCAACATCAGTTATAAAAGGGTTGTGATCTTTTCTAAGGATTTTGTTTTGTATCACAAACTAGGCTTCATACATAGATACATACATACATACACTTCAATCCTAAAGAAAATCAGTCCTGAATATTCATTGGAAGGACTGATGCAGAAGCTGAAGCTCCAAAACTTTGGCCACCTGATGCGAAGAACTGACTTATTGGAAAAGATCCTTATTCTGCTAAAGATTAAAGGCAGGAGAAGGGGACGACAGAGGATGAGATGGTGACATGGCATCACTAATTCAATGGACGTGAGTTTGAGCAAGCTCTGGGAGTTGGTGATAGACAGGGAAGCCTGGCATGCTGCAGTCCATGGGGCTGCAAACAGTCGGATACAACTGAGCAACTAAAGTGAAGACTTCATACACATAAGGGAAGGAGAGATCAGTGAGAAAGGCCATTTCAGATTGGTAGGTGGCACATTTAATAATCAATACTTATGTATTGAAGCTTGTTTTGGGCAGCTTCAAGAAGAGTGGATCTCCATACCTGCCTCCACAGGCTTTACTGAGTTCAGTCATATATATCATCCAGATGGTCTCAATAATATCTCATTCTCAAGGCTGCATATTTGAAAATGGTTACAGCTGTGGGAATAATGAGCAGAATGTAAGTTCCAGGGACAGGGGAGGGGCTGAGGAACCCCGAGTTGCCCAGGTCCATGTCATTGATCTGTCTGTGGTTACATCCTCTCCATTGTTGATGAGTCCACGCTCGTGCTGCTTGTTGTACCAGTAAATACTGACACAAGTTATTGAGGCAAAGAATAGCAACTTTACTCAGAAAGCCAGCAGATCCAGAGGATGGTGGACTAGTACCCCAAAGAACCATCTTCCAGAGTTAAGAATTCAAAGTTTTTTATGCTGGAAGGGGAGGGATTGTGACTGACCACTACATACTTCTTGATGCAAGGATCCTTTATTCTTGCAGATGTTCATGACGGTTTGGTCACAATATCCCTTTAAGCTTCCAACAAGGCAAATGGTATTCTCTGTTTTGCAATGGTTTATTTCTGTATAAATGGAAAAGTGTTGTATACCTTTAAAGGTCAGAGCTTTGAAAATAGGCTATCCTGTGTATCTCAAGCTGCAGACAACATTCTTACAGCAAAAGCAATGAAATACAAAGATTAAAATAAATAGATCCTTTATGGAATTAGATTTGTTCTTCCCTGGTATACCATGACCTCCTCCAACATTATGCTCCCTCTGCAGAAGTCTTTTCGGATCTAAATGGTGTGATTAGGGTCTATTGTCCCCATCTGAACTGTGGTCTCCGATATAAAAGGCTCAGATGGGTCATCTTTCAGTTACATGCCCACTGTGAACTGCAGATGGGGTAAATACTCTACCCTCTCATTAAGTAAACATACACATTAAGGGCTGGGAAGAGATTTTAAGTAAAACTTGTGCTGTTTCCAGAAGGGTCAAACTGCACTGAGGGAACAAAAAGTATATGTGCCTATTAGAGATAAACAATGATTCATTCAATTCATGTAGATAATTAAATGCCTAAAGTAGAAGTTGAAATTTTATGTTCTAAACAATAGGAAACCATCATCATGAATACAAATAAATGTTTTCAAAGAATTCCATAGACTCTTAGAGGAAAGGCAATGAGTCTATATTTTTTAAAAGTTGTATCCTCAAAATTTAGAATGGTATCTGGCACAGAAAGATTGCATTATGTATTTGCTGATTGGAATTAATATAACTCACTTGAACTATAGGAAGGATAATGAAGGAGAAGATTAAGAACATCACTTTGCTGACAAAAGTCTATATAGTCAAAGCTATGGGCCTTCCAGTAGTCATGTATGGATGTGAGAGTTATACCATGAAGAAGACTCAGAGCTGAACTGATGCTTTCAAATTGTGGTGCTGGAGAAGACTCTTAAGTGTGCTTTGGACAGCAGGGAGATCAAACTAGTCATTTCTAAAGGAAATCAACCCTGAATATTCACTGAAAGGACTGATGCTGAAGCTGAAGCTGGCCAATACTTTGGCTACCTGATGCGAAGAGCTAACTCATTAGAAAAGACCCTGATGCTTTGAAACATTGAAGGCAAAAGGAGAAGAGGGCAGCAGATGATGAGATGGTTAAATAGCATCACTGACTCAATGGATGAATTTGAGCAAACTCTGAGAGAGGGTAGAAGACAGAGCAGCCTGGCGTGTATGCTGCAGTCCATGGGGTTGCAAAGAGTTGGACACAACTTAACAACTGAACAATAACAACGATCCTGTGAGATGTCACAAAAACATTTCAGTCTAGTCTTACCTTTTGTCTTTCTTATCCACTCTCAGAATTTTAAACCAATTTTAATAAATTGAATAATATGAATAAATGAAAAATATGAATAAAATGAATAAAAATGGGAAGAGTGGACATCCTGGACCAGGAAGAAAGTCCCAATCTTATTCCTGATCTTAGAAAATAAAAAGGTTTAACATTTCAGTATTTAGCTGTGGTTTTGTTGTATATAGACTTTATTATGTTGAGGTATTTTTTTCCCATAGCCATATTGTTGAGAGCTTTGTTATGAAAGAAGGATGCATTTCGTAAAATACTTTTTATGCATCTATTGAGATTATCATGTGATTTTTGTCCTTCACTTGTTACTGTGACATATCACACTTATTGTTTTGTAGCTGCTGCACCATCCTTGCATCCTTGGAATGAATCCCACTCTACCATGTCGTATGATTCCTTTAATATCCTGTTGAGTTTGTTTTGCTACTATTTGTTGAACATTTTGCATCTATGTTCATCAGGGATATTGTCTTTATTTTCTTCCTTTTTTTTTTGTAGTATCTTTGTCTGCTTCGGTATCAGGGTAATGATGGCCTATAAAATGAGCATAAATTATTCCTTATTCTTCTATTTGTTGGAGGAATTTGAGAAAGTTGGCATTAGTTCTTCTGTAAATTCTTGGTGTTATTCACCAGGTTTAATTTCCTTACTAGTAATTGGTCTTTTCAGATTTTCAGTTTCTTCCCAATTCAGTCATTGTAGGTTTTATTTTTCCAGGAATTTATCCATTTCTTTTTGGTTGTCCAATATGTTGCTTTATAATTTTTTCATAATAATTGTCTATTATCCTTTCTTTGCATTTATGTGGTATCAGTTGTAATGTCTCCTCTTTCATTTATAATATATTTATTTGAGCCTTCTCTCTTTTATCTTGGTAAGTCTAGCTAAAGTTTTGTCCATATTGTATATCTGTTAGACAGTTCTTAGGTCCATTGATCTAGCTTATTAAGATTCTAAGCATTTTAAATTCTAGTTTAGTAACACTTGTTTTGTGTCCTGTTATGATCTATCTTGGAGAATGTTCCATGTACTTTTGAGAAGAACCTGTATTCTTCTGCTGTTGGATACAATGTTCCATAACTGTTAGGACTATCTTGTTTAATGTGTCATTCAAGTCCACTGTTTATTGATTTTTTTGGCTGAATGAACTATTCATTGTTGAAATAGAGGTATCTAGGTTCTTTACTATTTTTGGATTACTGTCTATTTTTCCCTTCATATATGTTAATACTTGTTTTATATACTTAGATGCATGTATATTGGGGAAGGAAATGGCAACCCACTCCCGTGTTCTTGCCTGGAGAATCCCAGGGACAGAGGAGCCTGGTGGGCTGCCGTCTATGGGGTTGCACAGGGTCAGACACGACTGAAGTGACTTAGCAGCAGCAGCATATTGAGGAAACAGCTATTAATGTTATATCCTCTTGATGAATTGATCCCTTTATCATTATATAGTGATCTTGTTTGTCTCTTGCTATAGTTTTTGGCTTAAAGTCTGGTATGTCTGATATGAGTATTACTACCCCTGCTTTCTTTTGGTTTCCATTTGCATGGAATATATTTCCATTCCTTCACTCTTAATCTATATGCATCTCTAAATTTGAAGTGTGTCTCTTATAGGCAACATAAGCTGATTTTTTTTTCCACTCAGTTACTCTATGTTTTGATTAGGGAATTTTCACAAGGTAATCATTAATAGGTATGGACTTATTGTTGCCTCTTGTCTGATTTATCTAGTCTATTATCGAGCCCTCTACTGAACTTTTCAGTTCAATTATTGTTTTCTTCAGTGCTGTGATTTCTACTTGCTATTTTGAAAATATTTTCTTTTTGTTGAAGTTCTTATTTTGTTCATATATTGCTCTTAACTCAGTGAGCATATTTATGACTGATACTTTCAACTCTCTATCAGTTAAATGACTTATTTCTGTTTCATTAAGATCTGTTTCTGAAGATTTATCTTGTTCTTTTTTGAGGGGAACATGCTTTTTTGTGTCTCCATTTTTCTTGACTTTCTGTTGGTTTCTGTCCAGTAGATAAAACAATGTTAGTCTTGTTGGACTGCAGGGCAGGGGGTGCTGATTCTCATGTAGGGGATGAACCTTGTCAGTCAGCTCAACCCAAGTACCTGGTTGATTCTCAGTCCTTTGTTTCAGATACATTCTGTGTTCTTTGTGGCCACCAGTAGTTGAGGATGTACCAGGACTTGTCAGTGTCCCAAAGGGAAGAATCACAGTCACTGCCTAGATGCAGACTTATTGGAAATAAGACCCACAGGCAGCAACTAGGATAGTAGGTTTAAATGCCTTCCAGGAGGAACTGGGTGATGAAACTTTTTGCCTGTTCCTTCTGTTCTGAGCTTGAGTGTATAGCCATGGGGGTGGGGGTACACTTGTACCTATTAAGTACTATTTCATTTGCTATTGTCCTGTGGGTTTCATAAATGGAAGCCCCGTTGGCTGTAAGAGCCAATTGATCTGGATATTCATCTGCAAAAGCTGCAGCACAGGTGTGTCACAAACTCCTTCCAGGGAGATACAGGTGAGAGCCTGCACTATAGGGAGATTGACCCTGCTCTATATGCAGACTGACCCCTTTCAAGGAAAGACTGGGAGATGGGTGTTTTTATCTATTCCCTCTCTGCTAAGCCCTGGGGAGATAGCTGGTGAAGAAACAATTCTTAGTTTGCTATAGTCCTTGAGACTCATGAGTGAAAGCCATGCTAGATATTAAAGCCCAGTAATCCAGGCCCCTGTTCCCTGAGTGGCTATAAACCTGTTAGGGTTTATAGCAACAGTGTATTTCAACCTTTTCTTCCAATTTGATGTGGGTATTTTCTTATTCACCCAATACATAGGAGTTGTTCAGTGAGTTTCTTGATTTTTCTCAGAGGTCATTGTTTCATATGTAGCTTTACATTTGATATGTCCATGGGAGGAAAGTTCAGGAACTTCCTATGTCACTATCTTGGTTAACCTTCCTCCAAGAAAACTCTAAAATTAATTTTATTTTTTTAATTAATATTTTAATTGAAGGCTAATTACAATGTTATAGTGGTTTTTGCCATACATTTACATGAATCAGCCATGGGTGTACATGCGTCCAATGTTCCTTCTTTACCTGGAATTTCATACTCTCAAATTCTCCTATTTATTCCATCCAATTTTTTCCTGTTACTTGTTATAGTGGTCATTCATGTCAGTGATGTTTTAATTTATATTCTGAGTCTGCTTCTCTTTACCTATCACCCAAATCCTGGTCTAGAGTAGTTTTTCCCACCTGCTTTCTCTTCCCTGGACCTCTTGCTTGACATGGTAGAAAATCTGATATAATTGTTGTTGCTCTTTTTGAAGGTTTTATGTTTAGCCAAGAAGAGGACAAGAAGTAGAGGTTTTAAGGAAAAATCCCTGGGCAGTGTTAAGCAATGGGTGAAATGGTTACACTCAAAGTGACTGATTCCCTGTTTTGTGGCTTTTTGTGTTGTGACAGTAATATCCAAGCTTTGTGGATAAAGAAAAGGTAAAGAGAAGTATATTTTATAGAAAAAGGGGGATATAATTTTGTTAGTATGTAGAAGTTATTGTTGAGAGGATAATGGATTACTCAGAATCTTTTAGATTGAAGTCAGAACGTATAGTGTCCAACAAACAAATCCAAACTTTGTAAGGAGAGATGCTGCTTGAAATAATTATTGCAATGAGGAGGATGGGATACTTAAAATAGAGGGAGTACAATTGGATTAGGGAGGACACTGGACATAAGCTCTGAAAAGGTCTGAAGAGTTATGTAAAGTGGGGCTTTACTGTATAGAGGGGAGTGAAGAAGGCTAGAAGGAACTGAGGATAGAATGAAAGGATGGCATGATAGGATAACAGATCAGGGAATATTTTAGTCTAACATAAGTCTGTTCTTGGAAGAGGCTATTAGGAAGGGTCTGTATGCTGGCTCAGACTGAGGGTGGTAAGAATTCAGGGACCTGGGGAAGGAGAAAATCTTAACCAAAGTTTGGATAATAAACATTTTATTCTGATTAATCAGTGGGGACCAAACAGTTCAGCTAATTATTTATGAGGCAACACATGGAGATTTGGAGGGTCAGTGTCTATCCTTGTCATAGGTACACAAGGGGAGACACCCATGAATCTCATGTAAGTCATATGGGGAAGGGTGGTTCTGTGTAGTAAGCCATTTCCTGGAACACAGGATGTCTTAGCCTGTTCTGTTTTCTAGCATCAGAGGGCTTGGGTAAAGTTCAATATGGCCATTGGAAAAACAGAAGAGAGGGTCTAAGTTAGGAAAGAGAGGTCTAGCTTCACCCATTATTAGTAAATTATCTTAGTAAATATGTACTCTAGATGGTTGATAAAATACAGGTTTGTTGAGAGGAGAGGGTTGAAAACATTGTACATTTTTTTGTGAATGAATAAACAAAAATGGGTAATATTATCTATAGTGAGAAATCAGGTCTAGGAATTATCTTATTGATTCATGAATTTTTTTGTATATTTAACATTTTTGCTTAGAGCCTTAATAGACATCTCCAAAGGAATTCTCAATTGTAGTCATTCTATGCACTAACTCTTCACACTTAAAAAAGAAAAAAGGAATACTGATTCTCCTTAGTATCCTCAGATCAGTAAAAGGGGCTACTATTCACTAGACTTATGTTATGCACAAAGCTAAGAATTATCCTTGCTTCATTTCTACTCCATATTCAATCTTTCAACAAGTACTTGTGAGGCTATCTTCAAATATGTGCTGAATTTGATTATATGTCCTCACTTTTTCTGTAACCATCTGGGTTTATACCATTATACAGTGCCAGGAGTACCATAATAACTATTTAAAAAAAAAAAAAAACTCCAATTTGGTTCCCTTAGACTTTGTTATCCACCTAGCAGCCAGAATGATCTTTTAAGAAGTTTAATCACATCATCCTCTTTTTTAAACCAATTTATGACTTCCCACTGCTCTCAGAATGAAATTAAACCTCTTCTTATGGTCTATGAAGCTTTACATAAAAGCTCTCACTACATAACTGTGGGACCTGTTCTTTTACATTCTTATTCTTGTTCACTAGTTTGGTTCCTAACTGATCTTCAAAATGCCATGTGTTGCAGGAGTATAGAAAATAGTCCTCTTCTCTCTGTCTAATAAATCTTTCTCCAGATTATCTTTTATCCTTTTGTGCATTTCTTTCTCTTATACACAATTATATGCTGATGGTTATTTCAGTTTTCACTGAAATTTCCCTTAACCTAATTTATTAATTTTTAAGTGTTTCATCTGTGCCTCATTTTCTCATCTGTAAAATGGAACACAGGGTGCCTACATTAAAGTAGTAATTAAATGCAATAGAAAATTGCATAGGATCTTTTCCAGAACGTGATAACATTAATCATTATTGTCATCTTCAACATCACACCTAGAAAAAAGCATTTTACTAATTTATATGCATTCTTGAATTTGTCTCCTCTAGAATAGAATGAAGTCCTATGAGGCCAAAGATTTCATCTTTTTATATCCTTTACAATGAGTCAAATAAAATATCAGGCATACAATGAGGAGTCAGTAAATATTCATTGAATGAATGATTTTTGTGAGAACTGTTGTCTAATCATCCCCTGTATATGTGTGCTTTTAGTTTTCAAAAGGCACAGGTTTTCTTGTGTCATTCAGGTGGTGGTATTTGTTTTAAGAGAATACAGGTGAAGTCAGGGAGAGAGAAAACCAACAGTGTATCAAAAGGGCAAGATATCAAAGAGCACTGGAAAATCATTTATCACCATTCAAAACATAAAAGTAGCTCCAGTGACCCATAAGCAGCTCTAATGACCCAGACAGTAGATATAGTAAGACAGTAATTTTGTTGATGCCTTTGAATCAGACATCTATTGCTTTTTGGTCTAGTAACTTGCCACACTCATGACTCTTTCTTCTTTGTTTGCTATTATTTCTACTTTTAGGACTTCTTAACTACTTTCCTCCTTCTACTGTATTATCTGTTTAGCTTTGCATTTAAACACTTTGATATAGATGTGATTGTAATATAATGATCTTTTGTGGCAGATGATGACATTCTTGACTGTCTACTTGATAGCCATCACCCACATTTCTTACTGACAGTAGCTTTATTTGGTTTAGACAACAATATTCAGCTGTGTTTATTACTCGTCATTGTTTTAGTTCAGTCCTGCATATCTGATTCTCAATGAAATCAATTGCGAGTAAGAAATTAGGGATTGCCTATTAGAGAGCTTTGAGACAGGTTTTATTTCCTGAAAAAATTGAAAATGTCATGAGGAAAAATTGCCTTTGCTCCTATTCCCTTCCATTTTTTCTGCATATTTTTGGAACGACATAATGCCTGAAACTATGACAACAATCTTAAACCATGAGGTTTCAAGCCTTAGATTTAAAGACAATATGCTGAAGATGTGGAGGCAATGCTAAATATAGTTATGTGCTCAATGCTATTCTTAAATGTAATACTTGACTTGGTGCTATTCTTGATTAGTCCTGGAATCACTGATATCCAGACATCTGATTAAGTGCACTATCCATTTCCCTGAGGTTGAAGCCTCCTTAAGCCGTTTTTTTTTTTTTTTTTTTCAACAGAAGAAATCTGATACACCTACACACACATGTGTAACCTAAGGGACTGATTTATCTAGACAGGACACCAAAATATCATGGAATGCCTTTAATATTCTAGAAGAATGTTTCATCTCATGCTTTGTGAACATGACAACAGGGTCACAAGATTCAAAACATGGCCAGTAATGTATAAATGGCTGTTTATAACCTCTCTCCTCTTCAAAGATGACTGTTGGAAGAACAGGGACTTACAGATACCCCTTGTATTTGGTTCTGAGACCTTCTGACATATTATTTGGAAAAGTTGAAGAATCAGCCTTTTTATGTAACACCCATAATAGATCACAAAAGCACAAATGTCTAATGTACTCCTAGCTGAATATTCGTCCTGTGTTTCCATACCTCATGCTCCCTTACTCAACTTTATACAGACCCCTAGTGTGAGAAGATGACTCAGAATTTTTGTCTTATAGAAGAAAGGTAGAATATTTAATATACAGAAATTAAGAAGATACAGATTACTGAGTGAAAAATAAAGCTGTGCTCTCATGCCAAACACTAGAATGCAAACATCAGAACCCAATGTAGGGTGATTAATGGACAGTGTGTATATACATTTATAAATGTATGTTTTTCAACCCCAAATCACCAGTATATGGCCAGTTATCTATTCTATATCTAAATACACAAATAGTTCATTAAAGGACTTTAGACTTAGTGGCAGTCTAAAAGACCAGTCACTAGTGAAAAAGACCAGTGAAAATGACCAGTCACTAATCTATTCTACTTTTGAATATTTTAAATCGACTTGTTCATATTGTCTAATATACTGAGTTAATTAAATGTTTACCTCTCTCCTTCATAAGTAATGACAAGTCACTTAAAGCAAATCCGATTATTCTACTAGACAACTCTTCAGGATATAGTTTGTGTGTATGTCTCAATCAAGTGTAGTACTTCTTTGAAAAGAGAAAAATACTCTCAACGGAATTGAATTATTGGCCTTTCCAACAATCGTCTTTTAAAAGTATGTCAGAAAGTGACATAAAAGTACTAGTCACAGTCATTCATGAAGCCATATTATAAAGTGGCCTATCACATTTCAAACCCTTCGTTTTGTCATTCTTAAAAGTAGTCTTCTTCCCTGAAAAGAGGAGGTGGGGGACCTATCACTAAAACGACATGAATATCAGACAGTGCTGACAGACGGGACCCATTACCACACTCCCTGCAGTGCTGCAGGCTACAGAGGTGTGTTGAAAGGCCCACAGTAACAGTGACAGTGGAAGACTTTATATACCCAGGTTTTCTGTATATTTTAAACAAGTATCTGGAAGCATCATGTTATAAACAGCATTTACTAATCTGTTAAATATTTAGAAGAAAGTAGCATATAAATATATACCACATATGATAACTTGTTAACGCATATCCATAATACTTTAGAAAATGGCAAATTCTGGTCATTTATCATCAAGAATAAGTATCAAAACTGAAAACTGAAACCATGCAGGTACAGAAAACTCATCTTCCTCTACAAGAGGTACTAAGAAATCTGTTCATTGAATCCATCCTGTTTACTATACCTGTGTTAGAAATTATCCTTAAAATATGTTTTAGCATGTTATGAGATTGAGATATGAGATTACAGACAAGTGAACATACAACTGTACAGCTTTATGAATTGCCACAGACTAAAAGCACTCATAATATACATAAAATGCATAAACCTTAAACGTACAACTCAAAGAATTTTTTATGTGGTAGTACATTTGCAATAACCAACCAGATGGATACACAGAACATTTCCCACACCGCTCAAGATTCTTCCTTTTGTTTCCCAATCAGTACATCTTCAAAGCTAACTAATTATTCTGACTTCTATAGTCATAGATTGGAGAAGGAAACGGCACCCCACTGCAGTATTCTTGCCTGGAGAATCCTGTGGATGGAGGAGCCTGGTGGGCTGCTGTCCATGGGGTCACACAGAGTCGGACACGACTGAAGCGACTTAGCATGTATAGTCATAGATTGGGGCTTCCCTGGTAGCTCAGCTGGTAAAAAAAATCCACCTGTAATGATGGAGACCCCGGTTTGATTTCTGGGTTGGGAAGATTCCCTGGAGAAGGGATAGGCTACCCACTCCAGTATTCTTGCCTTGAGAATACCCATGGACGGAGGAGCCTGGTGAGCTATAATTCATGATGTTGTGGATAGTTGGACATGACTGAGCAATTGAGCACAGCACAGTAGCATAGTCATAATTAGACTTTTTTATTGCTCCATTCTTTTTTTTTTCTCTCAGTGCTTATGTTTATATTTTTTTGTGTTGAGATATCTTCTGTTTACTAATTCTATATTCTGCTTTTAAATTCAAGTGCTTAGTTGTATTTTATAGTCTAAAATATCCATTTGGCTTTTTAAATCTGCTTTAATTTTCTGTGGAAATTCTCAATGTTCATTTTTTTTCATTTTTTTTCTATTTTTTTAAGTATTAATCATAAGTTAAAGAAAATTTTCTTGTCCAGATTATCCCTGCATTTGCTTCTCTTTTAATCTCTATTTTGATTTTTGGTCAGATTCTTAAACTCTTTACATGTATGGTTTTTTTTTTTAATTATGTGGCTAGACAAAGAACCATAGAAGTGGCAAATGATATTTTCCACTAGAGACAGTTTTCCTTTGAGGCTGAGGATCTGCTCACTTTGATTAAATCAGACCTGTGTTGCTATTTCGGTAAGACTCAGCTCTCTTTGTTCTTCAAGGTGACTCTCCTGGCATTTTTTAAACTTCTATTTATTCATTTTGGCTTCATCATGTAGCATGTAGCATCTTAGTTCCTCAACCAGGAATGGAACCCACACCCACTGCAGTGGAGGCCTGGAGTCTTAACCAGTGGACCACCAAGGAAGTCCCTCTTCTGGTATTTTTAAGACTCCTCCTGGGTTTCTGACACCTAAGACCTAAGAGACTATAGAAGTTTGAGTTCTGACCATGCTGATTTTGTGCTTAGCTTTTTGTCCTCAGTCCCACAAAGCTTCAACTGTGATAAAAGGAAATTTTATTTTTCATGGTGGATTTCTTCCTTCTACTGAAACTTTGTCTCCTAAATGCTGTTAGGCAGCTCAGCTCTTTAGTCTCCCTAGCTGCTCCTAGAAGTCATGGTTAGAAGCTGAGCTGAATTTGGGGCTCTATTTGCTTGCAATCCATCATACCAACTGTACTCAACTGCAAAAACCTCATTGCTTTTTCTTTGCCCCAGCAGTAAAGACTTTGCCTGGGCCAAGCTAGATCTTCAACTTATGCTTAGAATAGGCAAATAACTCCCTATTTTAAGTTCATCTGGGTTTTGATTGATTCCACAGTTCTTCAGTTTTTTTTTTTTTTGAAAATAGTTTATTTATTCATTTATTCTTAATTGGAGGATAATTACTTTACAACAGTGTGTTGGTTTCTGTCATACATCAACATGAACACGTAAACATATGCCCCATCCTTCTTGATAAAATAGAGTTTTGAAACTTATTATTTGTCTTTTGAAGCAGTTGCATTGAGTATTGGCCAGCATGAACTTTTACATTTTTCACCATGATAATGATAACTTTTTGTATAAAGCTTTATACTAAAATAGATTATCTTTTTGACTCCTCCCTCTTAAGGCTTTACCTATTCAGAGTATTGTTTAAGAAATATAACTTTTTGCTTAAGAACTACATGGGTTTTATTATTTCACTTTATATCAGTGTTATATATTGGTAAATACTCATCAGTTTTAGGGAATACATTCACTAAGAATATCTTATGTGTCCAACATTTTATAATGCATGCTTTTCAAGTGGTAATATGTAATTGAAATTAACAAACAGATTTTTATTTTAGCCATAGAATTTTACAACATAGACAATATGAAATCTTCATAATTGAAAAAATTATTAGGTCTTTTTCATGATGACAGTTTTGATTCCTTATAAAAGAGTGAATTATGCTTAGCTTTTTTTAGCAAAAGATAAAATCCATCTTATTTCATCCTTACTCCTTGACTTTTCACTGAATTAAATATTAAAGCTGGTGACACACTAAACTGATGCCATCTGCTATGATGCCAGAATTTCAACATTGTGACAACAATGTCATATCACATGTAATGACTGATATATTTGGGGGAAATTAAATACCATAAAAAGAAATGTTGAAACAATTAGTAAATGTGTTAGTGAACATTTTTAAAATGTGAAAGGTAAATGGATCTTGGCTTTAAGTATGATACAGTTTTAATTTCTTGATTTTCTCTTCAATGAAAACATAAATGTGTTAACCATGTTTTATTGCAGTAGAATTTTAATCAAAATAAAATGTTTTTCTGGGACAGTAGATTTGTTCTCTCTATATAGCCTTCTATGTGATATGATTTCAGGCGCTACCTCTCAATAATAATTGGTTCACACAAGAAAACAGACCTGGATTTAAGCTTGATGACCCCACAGGGAAAAAGAAAAAAAAAACTTGTACCAGGTGATGCTAGTGGTAAAGAACCCACCTGCCAATGTAGGAGACATAAGAGATAAAGGTTCAATTTCTTGGTCAGGAAGAGCCCTTGGAGGAGGGCATCAAAACTCACTCCAGTATTCTTACCTGGAGAAACCCATGGACAGAGGAGGCTGGTGGGCTATGGTCCATAGAGTTGTAAGAGTCAGACATGACTGAAGTGACTTAGCACACCTGCACACACCAGTTAAAATAAATATTACTGATAAATATTATATTTTATATAAATGAAGGACTATGGCATGTACTGAGAGGTACTAACTAAGCAAGTATAGTCACTCATGGTTCATTGTCTTAACTTCAGAGGCAGTCTCGTACCTATTAATAGCACAAAGTGAATTAAAAAACAGAGACATTACTTCGCTGACAAAAGGTCCATCTAGTCAAAGATATGGATTTTCCAGTAGTCATGGTATGGATGTGAGAGTTGAACCATAAAGATGTTGGAGTGCCAAAGAATTGATGGTTTTGAACTGTGGTTTTGGAGAAGACTCTTGAGGGTCCCTTGGACTGCAAGGAGATCCAACCAGTCCATCCTAAAGGAAATCAGTCCTGAATATTCATTAGAAGGACTGATGCTGAAGCTGAAGCTCCAATACTTTGGCCACCTGATGCAAAGAGCTGACTCATTGGAATAGACCCTGATTCTGGAAAAGATTGAAGGCAGGAGGACAAGGAGACCACAGAGGATGAGATGGTTGGATGGCATCACTGACTCAATGGACATGAATTTGAACAAGCTCTGGGAGATGGCGAAGGACAGGGAAGCCTAGCATGCTGAAGTCCATGGGGTCATAGGCGGATGCGACCAAACAACAACAACTGCAACAACAACAACATGAATAAGAGATATAGAGTGTTTAATGCCAAAACACATGTACAACCACAAAGTGAAAAATAAACTTTGAAGTAGACATTGATTGGTATATCAAAAGCCAAAATTAGAAAATAGATTCTTCAGGTCTGTTGCCATCAATGACAGAGGATATTTGTGTAGGATTAATGAATCTACAAAATCAGTATTAATTTTAAAATGCATTTAGATTGATACAGATTACTTTTTTATGAAGTAACTTTAATTATTTAGTGTTAACATTTTAATAAAACTGAAATTACAATAGGCCATATAGCATGTAATATTTTACTATAAAAATATAAAGTATTTTATTTCCAGTAGTGTTATACGATAACATAATACTATATTGCATGTTAGTTAGTACAAAGAACCCACAGCTGATCAAGATTTTTGAGAGAAATAAATGGTGCTTATTTTAATTCACTAAGTTTTGAGGGGATTTTCTATGCAATAAAAGTTACCTAAAAGATTAAAAATAGATAAATCATAATCATTACAATAAAATTTAATCAAATTATGAAATAATTTCCTTAAATATGTGTGTGTTTGTGTGTTAGTCCCTCAGTCGTGTCTGACTCTTTATGACCCCATAGACTATAGCAGACCAGGATCCTCTGTCCATGGAATTCTCCAGGCAAGAGTACCGGACTGGGTTGCCATTCCCATTTCCAGGGGATCTTCCCAACCCAGGGATTGAACCTGGGTCTCCCACTTTGTAGGCAGATTCTTTACCATCTGAGCCACGAATGTACCAATAAATTTAAAGATACAGATACAATGGAAACATTCCTTGAAAATATAAATTGACAGAATCCTATAAAGGAAATATAAGTATTAAAATAAATAAATAAATATAAATCAACCCAGGCTAAGATGATTATAGACAGCAACTCTATGAAATTGTTAAGTAAACTTGTTCCAGATAATAGAAAAATCAGGAAACTCTACTATTCAGTTTGTATAGCAAGTATAACCCTTGATACTATAACCAGACAAATATACTACCGGGGGAAATAAACTGATTTAATTTATTAATATGAATGAAAAAATTCAAGTATAAATTTTAAAATTTTATATCATGACCAAGCAAGACTTATTCTAAGAACTGAAAAAAATAGTTTTAATTATTTATATAATATTGATATATATAATTATGTATATATAGGCTTACTAATACGGGCTTCCCCCAGTGGCTCCAGTATTCTTGTCTAGAAAATCCCATGGACAGAGGATCCTCGTGGGGATAAAGTCAATTGGGTCACAAAGAGAATACAAAATTGGCAAACAAACAGCAGCAGCAGGCTCACTAATATAAGCATAACAATATTCTGAAGGAGGAAAATAACAATATTTGTACAAAAATATAATTTGAAAATGTTTAAAATGTAACTAAGATTAAACATTCTAGGACTATGAGGTAGAGAAGAGATTTTCCTACACTATGACAAAACTCAATTATTAAGGATAACATAGACACATTCTAGTTAGACCAGGTATAAAACACATGAATTCCCACTATCTGTTTGTTTTTCTTTACAATATTAGATATCCTGTTGAACATTTTAATTAAAGAGAAATATAAAGTATTCCATTAGTTTCCCAGGGTTGCCATATCAAAGTGGTGCCACAAACTAGGTGACATAAACAATAGAAATCTACTGTTTCACATTTCTGGAGGCTGAAAGTCTTGGATCAAGGTGTTGGCAAGGTTAGTTCCTGCTGAGGGTGGTAAGGACAAATGTATTCCATTTCCCTGCCCAAACTTTTAGTGGAAGTCTTTGGTGTTTCTTGGCTTGCAGAGATATCACCCTTCTGCCTTTATCTGCACATAGCATTCAACCTTATGTCTATCTTCAAATTTCCCCTTTTTACAAGAACACCAGCCATTTTGTATTAGGACCTAATGACCTCACCTTAACTAATTACATCTGCAAAGATCCTGTTTCCAAGTCAGCTCATATTCTGAAGTAGTGAGATTTAACATTCAAATTTTAGGGGATGCAATTCAACCCATAACAATACTCTAATTTGGAAAGTATATGAAAAACATAAAAGAAATAACAGATCTATCTATAGAATGAGAGATTTCTCTAAGTTTGCCAGATTTCAGGTGTTATCATCTAGGTACCAAATTTGATACACAGATATAAGCTGATACTCGATCTGGGAGATACGGTCCAGGGAAGGAAAGAGATGAAGAGAAGTGGAAGTGAGGCAAGAAAAGTTGTGAACCATTGCTCTTCGGGTTACTCTTTCATGAGAAGTGACCAAAAAAGCAATTTGCAGGTTGGATGTCTGTTTAGCGCTGTGGGATTTTGTAGAAACCTTGCAAGTGGAAGTTTTGGTGCCTTCCCCACAAGAGACAAAGGAGGTGGAATTTTCTTACTCATTACCTCTCATCTGAGGTATTCCATTGGTGAGTGTTCAGCCTTTGGGAGCTACATTTCTCACCATTCTGATTTGCATATCTGGCAAAACAACTTTTATATAACAATAATCTGATATGATAGTCCTTTAAACAATAAAATTATAATTAGATTCATTTATTAAAATGGGTAAATATTCTAGTTGTATTATGTAAAGTGAAATTATCATATTCACTTTATAAATGTAATTTAAATTTGTAATTATTCTCTGTGCATTTTATACATTTCATATACTAATATTGTAATATCACTAGAACATTATGAAACCATAATAAATATTTATTTTAAACTTTTATTTGTGAAAATCATACTTGCATAGCTATTAAACCTGAAAAAGATAGTCCTCTGACAATCTCCCTTTGTCATGTGAATTAGCTTTTTAACCATTGCTGAAAAACTTTCTGTGATGCTATATCTTTAATTCTTAGAGAGTCTTTTCTGAGTGGGGGGCCAGTTAGATATATTCTTTGGACTTCAGTGGTAATAGGCAAAGAAATAGTAACTTGGGTATTTCAGGCCAAGGCTGTTTTATTATTATCTTACATGTTACTTTTTTAGTTATTGTTGGGTACTACCTTAATCTATTAACATTAAAAGATTTCTAGAAATACTAAAGTGTACAACCACTAATCCTTTTGTAAACAATATTATCAGTATGAACAGAGAAAAATAGTGAGCATCTAGTTCAAAGAGGGATTTCTAAATATACTATTATATTCTCAGATTACATCCTATTATTTTAAACATGTTATATATAATCCTCATGCTTCTTTAAACATTCATATCTAGGGATAGAGAGATTTTAAAAGAAAGAATTGATATATCCTGCATCATTCATCAGTTAATTTTAGTAAGCTTATTATTTTGAAAATGTCTAATTATTCCTTTAAACTTTAATTGCAGTAGTCTCTATACGACACCTGTTGTCATCATGCAATTATTATCTAAAATAAAACAAATACTAAAATGAAATAGTATGCATACTTTTAGTCTAATCTGTCTATTGCCAAAAGCAGTGGTCCAAAGGGATCAGTTTCTTTAGTTCCTTGTTTGCCAGAAAACATAAAGATACAAGATAAACCTGTGTTTCAATTAAATGTCAAAGAAAATCAAAGTCATTAGATTAGCATAGGCCACACAGGGTTCTTATGAAGAAACTTTTGAAAGGAGTGTCATGATAAATCCCCTATAATATATTAACTTTGCCGACCTTAGTCCACATGGCAATTCTTCCATTCTGCAACCAGACTGTTTCATGTAGAGATTAACCCAGTGATCCTGCACTTGAAAGGGAATGCTCTGGGACTTAATTTATATTCAAGCCTCACTGTTCTTTGGGGAAAGGCTGAGTAATCCATACAAATTGCCAAGTGATGAAACCAAGAACAGAAATGGAAATGACAAAACTGTCATGTATTTAACCACTTTTGGAAATAAAATAAAGAGAAATTGGTTAAATATGCTACTGTGAACTCTTTAAAAAATTATGGCTGAAAAGAATATAACATTCTCAAAAACATGAAAAATTTTGGCTATTAATTAGTATTTCCTAGTCAGAGCCACTGACAGAAGGCTACCCAATATTTAGTGTTTGTAACGAGGGTTCAATATTGATTCGTTTATTTAAAAGAACTGCAAAGTCTGTTGTTTTTAAAACACTGTATGGAGAAAATGTCCCTTGAGAAAACAACAGCGTATTGTATCAATGCTATATGAAGTGTATGGCTTCATTAAATGAAACTCCTCTTGTCACAGGTCTGTAATTTTGTTCAGGTTCAGGTTCAGTTCAGTGGCTCAGTCATGTCCAACTCTTTGCAACCCCATGGACTGCAGCACACCAGACCTCCCTGTCCATCACCAACTCCCAGAGTTTACTCAAACTCATGTCCGTTGAACTGGTGATGCCATGCACCCTCTGTCGTCCCCTTCTCCTGCCTTCAATCTTTCCCAGCATCAGTGTATTTTCAAATGAGTCAACTCTTCACATCAGGTGGCAAAAGTATTGGAATTTCAGCTTCAACATCAATCCTTCCAATGAATATTCAGGTATGATTTCCTTTAAAATGGACTGATTGGATCTCATTGCAGTCCAAGGGACTCTCAAGAGTCTTCTCCAACACCACAGTTCAACAGCATCAGTTCCTTAGCACTCAGGTTTCTTTATAGTCCAACTCTCACATCCATACATGACTACTGGAAAAATCATAGCCTTGACTAGATGGACCTTTGTTGGCAAAGTAGTGTCTCTGCTTTTAAATATGTAATATTGTTATATCTATTCAATATAAAAATACATAGGCACAGGGAAATAATTATCCAATATTATGAAATGATACCTTGAAGCATACAAATGAAATGAATATGAAGCATATATGAATTGAGAAAAGCAGTTTATGTTGAAAATCTTAGTATGTAAATAGATATATCTTCAAATATGTGTGTACACAAAGTACTTCTCTTGGTTCTAAATATCACTTTTATGTGATATACCTATACTTCAATACTGAAATTTTTCATTATAAACTTAAAAACACATGTCATCATTAGTAAACTTTGAAAAAACATGTGCCAGGTATATCTGAATGTTTCAAAATTATAAAAAATAAATGTGATACTCCAATAATGAGCCTAAAATATAGTGGGACAGAAAGATTTTCATGTGATTATCCACAGTCAAAGGAATGATCAGATAATTGGTATCAAAGGATACAAAGAATGTCATAGTATTAATGGTGAGTGGAATTTCAGGCTGAGAGAATTCTGCACAGAGGAAGGAAAGCTATTCTTATATTCCAGATTCAAGGGTGGCTGGAGACTAGAGTGTGAGTTAGTGTCATATTGTCTATTGAAGTGGAATGGTAATGGCCTATGGAGTTAAAACGTCTAATTGAAGTTTTGGTTACTTCTTGTAAACCACTTTCTATGAAAAGCATACCAAGTTGCTACCCTTATCACATTACAGCTATAGCATACTGAATAATAGAGTCTCATGTCTTTTAAACAATGTGAATACTGCTATGCTATGCTGGCCACACCTCCATTTTCTCAGAAGCTTTATCTGAGCAATTCATCCAAAGGTGCCTTGACAAGTTTGTGTATGGATAGGAAATAAACACAGTAGAGTAATTGGACATACTTTCTTGTTCTGTGGGTCTGAAAGTCATATGCCTGTATGTAACAGGCCAAGATCAGAGCTTTTCATATCACCAACTGTTGGACAATTGTTAAAACAAATTAGATGAAAATAAGGCTAGAGTATTTGAAATGGAAAATAGATAATTTTCTTGATATCTCTATGATATATATATATATATATATTATATATATATATATATATATATATAATCCTAAAAATACCTTAAACCACAGCTATTTACCTGGTTACTAATATAATGAATAATTTAGAATATCATAAAATTCACTGGATCAAAATGTGTTTAATTTCTTTTTAATTTTTATTTTTACTTTATTTTACTGTAAACCAATACTGTATTGGTTTTGCCATACATTGACATGAATCCACCACGGGTGTACATGCGATCCCAAACATGAACCCCCCTCCCACCTTCCTCCCCATAACATCTCTCTGGGTCATCCCCATGCACCAGTCCCAAGCATGCTGTATCCTGCGTCGGACATAGACTGGCGATTCGATTCTTACATGATAGTATACATGTTTCAATGCCATTCTCCCAAATCATCCCACCCTCTCCCTCTCCCTCTGAGTCCAAAAGTCCGCTATACACATCTGTGTCTTTTTTGCTATCTTGCATACAGGGTCATCATTGCCATCTTTCTAAATTCCATTTATATGTGTTAGTATACTGTATTGATGTTTTTCTTTCTGGCTTACTTCACTCTGTATAATTGGCTCCAGTTTCATCCATCTCACCAGAACTGATTCAAATGTATTCTTTTTAACGGCTGAGTAATACTCCATTGTGTATATGTACCACAGCTTTCTTATCCATTCATCTGCTGATGGACATCTAGGTTGTTTCCATGTCCTAGCTATTATAAACAGTGCTGCGATGAACATTGGGGTACATGTGTCTCTTTCAATTCTGGTTTCCTCGGTGTGTATGCCCAGCAGAGGGATTGCTGGGTCATAAAGCAGTTCAATTTCCAGTTTTTTAAGGAATCTCTACACTGTTCTCCATAGTGGCTGTACTAGTTTGCATTCCCACCAACAGTGTAAGAGGGTTCCCTTTTCTCCACATCCTCTCCAGCATTTATTGCTTGCAGATTTTTGGATTGCAGACATTATGACTGGTGTGAAATGGTACCTCATTGTGGTTTTGATTTGCATTTCTCTAATAATGAGTGATGTTGAGCATCTTTTCATATGTATGTTAGCCATCCATGTGTCTTCTTTGGAGAAATGTCTATTTAGTTCTTTGGCCCATTTTTTGATTGGGTCATTTATTTTTCTGGAATTGAGCTGCATAAGTTGCTTGTATATTTTTGAGATTAGTTGTTTGTCAGTTGCTTCATTTGCTATTATTTTCTCCCACTCAGAAGGCTGTCTTTTCACCTTGCTTATAGTTTCCTTTGTTGTGCAGAAGCTTTTAATTTTAATTAGATCCCATTTGTTTACTTTTGCTTTTATTTCCAGAATTCTGGGAGGTGGGGCATAGAGGATCCTGCTGTGATTTATGTCAGAGAGTGTTTTGCCTATGTTCTCCTCTAGGAGTTTTATAGTTTCTGGTCTTACATTTAGATCTTTAATCCATTTTGAGTTTATTTTTGTGTGTGGTGTTAGAAAGTGATCTAGTTTCATTCTTTTACAAGTGGTTGACCAGTTTTCCCAGCACCACTTGTTAAAGAGATTGTCTTTACTCCATCATGTATTCGTGCCTGAGAAATATACCATGTTCATGGATAGGAAGAATCAATATAGTGAAAATGAGTATACTACCCAAAGCAATTTACAAATTCAATGCAATCCCTATCAAGCTACCAGCCATATTTTTCACAGAACTAGAACAAATAATTTCAAGATTTTTATGGAAATACAAAAAACCTCGAATAGCCAAAGCAATCTTGAGAAAGAAGAATGGAACTGGAGGAATCAACTTGCCTGACTTCAGGCTCTACTACAAAGCCACAGTCATCAAGACAGTATGGTACTGGCACAAAGACAGAAATATAGGTCAATGGAACAAAATAAAAAGCCCAGAGATAAATCCACATACATATGTTTTAATTTTTAAAATATAGAGGAAAGACATTTAAGTTCAGCGGAAATTAGTATAATAAATTAGACTTCTGCAAGGCATAACTTCATTCCCTACCATTGAAGAAGCTCTGACAAAAGTGTGAAGCTTGATCCTTTTCCTGTCAACTCTTCCAATCCTGCCTTAGTGAATTTTTGCATAGGCTTTTCTTCTGCCAAATATTTACTGATTATATTCTGTAATCTCCTAATTATATTACTAGAGAAAAATCTTTTAAAATTTGAATTTAAACAGTTTTGAATTAAAAGATCTGAAATGATTTAATACTTTGTATAAATACTATCTATATGTTATATTTTACAATATACTGTGTAGACATATATGAAACAAATCCTTGCTCAACTCGAGTTGCCCACATGATAGGCAATTTAGTCACAAATCAGTGTTTCTATGTTATAGACTTGGAGCATCTACCCTTGAGCCTTGCAGTCAAAACTATAGATACTTGTTACAAGGTTCTCCAGTCTTTTGAAACAAAAGTGGTTTGATCAGTCATTTAAAAATAGTTTAATAGCTTATTGCAAGATAGGGACTGTTTAGGCTAATGGGGAACTAGAAATAAATGGAATATGCAACAGCTCTGTCTTTACCAAACTTATATTCTATTAAGGGGAGGAAATTGATTTCCCTTACATTCTTCTTACACTGCTTTGGTATATGTATGTGTGTGGTAGGGGGGATATACCTCTAGACATAGAGGTGGATAGATAGATTGATTAATGCCCTATTTCTGTAGATTATTTCATCCAATAATATTTCAATAGGGCTTTTTGGTTTATGTAATATATTGTGGAACCTATCTTAAACTACTGTTTGATTGCTTTATTTGCAGCATGTGCCTGTCTCACTCTGTGCTGTGTGATTACTTTTCCATATCTCAACCACTCTGTTCTGCCGCTGTCTATATCCTAGGGTCCCTAAGTTTCTCCCACATTGATACCACTCAGTTGTCCTTGAGAGGCTGCAAGTTTCCTATCATCTCTCAACATTATTCACTTTCATTTGCCATTAAAAAAAATATTTTGTAAATGATCTAGAGGTTGTCATTCCTCTCAGACTGATGTTTAGACTCTTACCAAAATTTTCTTTTTAGCTCTCAGTAGTACTGTTGCCTGGAAAATCCCATGGACAGAGGAGCCTGGTAGGCTGCAGTTCATGGGGTCGCTAGGAGTTGGACATGACTGAACAACTTCACTTTCACATTTCACTTTCTTGCATTGGAGAAGGCAATGGCAACCCACTCCAGTATTCTTGACTGGAGAATCCCAGGGACGGGGGAGCATGGTGGGCTGCCGTCTATGAGGTCGCACAGAGTCGGACACAACTGAAGCGACTTAGCAGCAACAGTATGGAACTGACACTTACTGATCTTCACACTGGGACCTTGTCCAGTATAATTTGTGTTTATTCACTAAAAAGTGAAATTAAAATCAATTACTGTGGTATATTGGGGCTTTCCTGATAGCTTAGTTGGTAAAGAATCTGCCTGCAATGCAGGAGACCCTGGTTCGATTCCTGGATCAGGAAGATCTGCTGGAGAAGGGATAGGCTACCCACTCCAGTACTCTTGGTCTTCCCTTGTGGCTCAGCTGGTAAAGAATCTACCTGCAATGTGGGAGATCTGGGTTCAATCCCTGTGTTGGGAAGATCTCCTGGAAGAAGGGAAAGGCTGCCCACTCCAGTATGCTGGCCTGGAGAATTCCATGGACTGTATAGTCCATGGGGTCACAAAAAGTCAGACACGATTGAGTGACTTTCACTTTCACTCTGGAAAATTAGTATGAGTTCCCAAATATATAATTATAGAACCATTTGAGGTATGTAAATTTTTGAAATTATCTACTGAAAAAGAAAAATATATATGCTTAATCCCCTCAAAATTAATATTGAATATTTTATTCAGAACCATCAAAATTATATCAGTGAATTTTGTAACTTTTCATAATGAATTTATAAGCAGAAATTTAGATATATTCATTAGTTTTATAGTATTGTATATATATATAGAATTAATTAAAACAAAATTACAAATAATATGTGTAAAATGTAATACAATGATAAATATTGATCTATGAGGAACCTAATATCAAAGCTGAGATCTGTTTTTATAACTAATTTAAAGAACAAATGTTCCCATCACTTGCTGATGTTGTTTCTGAATGTAAGTGAAGGTTAGATGGTAATATGAATTAATTGAGTTACTTGTTATTTTATGTTTCTATTGCCAGGACAGAAACTGTGACAGCCTTAGTCACAGTTCTATATACTGTACCTAGCATGGTGTCTGACTTCATTCAAGGAGCTCAATAGATATTAGTGAATGAATTATAAAATAAATTTGGTTGTGTTTGTAAAATGAAACCTATTCAATATAAACTCTGAGCATTTATATAAAATATGAAAAGAAGAAATATAGGTACATGGAATTATGTCAATAGTTTTATTGAGAATTCAATGTGCAGCTACTTTTTATAGAAACTCAGGATACAAGATATTTAAGAACATAATTTGATTAGAAGCAGACATTAATTCCAGAATCTCACAGAGACATTTTTCCTAAACTCATTACAGATAAACAAATGGAAATAAACCCCAGTGCTATTTGTGTGTAAAGTGAAGTAACTCAACTCACACTGAAATTTAGGTTGGTGCAAAAGTAATTGCAGTTTTACATTGTTGAACTTTGAACTGTTTTTACATTTGTTGAACTTTACTTTGTTGAACATTACTTCTTAAGTAAATTTGCTTATGTTATACATTCATTTTAATGCACATTTCTTGCTTCATTTTTTTGCTAATAACATTACATGCTGTTTATTTTATATTTATTTTTGACTATAGAAATGGTAGACAAAAAGAAAATTGGAGCGATTCTTTTATTCAAGTTCAAAATGGGTGGTAAAGCGGCAGAGACAGCTGCTGCTAAGTCGCTTCAGTCATGTCCGACTCTGCGTGGAAGCCCACCATGCTCCCCTGTCCCTGGGATTCTCCAAGCAAGAATAGTGGAATGGGTTGCCATTTCTTTCTCCAGCAAAGACAGCTAGCAACATCAATAACAAATTTGGCCCAGGAACTGCTAATGAACACACAATGCAGTAGTAGTTCAAGAAGTTTTGCAAAGGAGCCAAGAGCCGTGAAGACTAGGAGTGTAGTGACCAGCCATTGGAAGTTGACAGCGATGAACTGAGAGCCATCAATGAAGTTGAGCCTCTTACAACTACTGGAAAAGTTGCTGAAGAAATCAGTGTCAACCATTCTACAGTAATTTGGCATTTGAAGCAAACTGGAATGGTAAAAAAGCTCAATAAGTGAGTGCCTTGTGAGCTGACTGAAAAAAATAATTGTTTTGAAATGTCATCTTCTCTTATTCTACACCACAACAGAAGAGCATTTCTTGATTGGATTGTGACATGTGATGACAATCAACAATAACCAGCTCTGTGGTTGGACTGAGAAGAAACTCCAAAGCACTTCCCCAAGCCAAACCTGTACCAAAAAAAAAAAAAAAAAAAAAGTCATGGTCACTGTTTGGTGGTCTGCTGCCCATCTGATCCACTACAACTTTCTGAATCCTAACAAAACCATTACCTCTGAGAAATAAGCTTAGCAAATCGATGAGATGTACCAAAAATGGCAGTGCCTGCAGCTGGCATTGTCAATAGAATGTGCCCAATTATCCACAACAATGCCTAACTGCAAGTTGCACAGCCGACATTTCAGAAGTTGACTGAATTCGGCTATAAGGTTTTGACTCATCTGCCATATTCACCTGACCTCTCACCGACTACCACTTCTTCAAGCATCTTGACAACTTATTGCAGGGAAAATGCTTCCACAACCAGTAGAACGCAAAAAAAAAAAAAAAAAAAAAAAAAAGATTTCTAAGAGTTTGTTAAATCCTGAAGCATGGATTTTTATGCTACAAGAATAAACAAACTTATTTGTCATTGACACAACTGTGTTGATTGCAATGGTTTCTATTTTGATTAACAAAGATGTGTTTGAGCCTATTTATAATGATTTAAAATTCATGCTCCGAAACTGCAGTTACTTTTGTAGCAACTTAATAGGTGCAATAAAGCAGAAATAGATTTTTCTGGAACTTTCTTGCTTTTTCCATGATCCAGCGGATGTTGGCAATTTGATCTCTGGTTCCTCTACCTTTTCTAAAATCAGCTTGAATATCTGGAAGTTCACGGTTCACGTATTGCTGAAGCCTGGCTTGGAGAATTTTGAGCATTACTTTACTAGCATGTGAGAAGAGTGCAATTGTGCAGTAGTTTGAGCATTCCTTGGCATTGCCTTTCTTTGGGATTGGAATGAAAACTGACCTTTTCCAGTCCTGCGGCCACTGCTGAGTTTTCCAAATTTGCTGGCATATTGAGTGCAGCACTTTCTCATCTTTCAAGATTTGAAATAGCTCAACTGGAATTGAGTCTTCCCCAGTTGGTCAGATGGTAAAGCGTCTGCCTGCAATGCAGGAGACCCGGGTTTGTTCCCTGGGTTGGAAGAATCTCCTGGAGAAGGAAACGGCAACCCACTCCAGTACTCTTGCCTGGAGAATCCCATGGGCAGAGGAGCCTGGTAGGCTACAGTCCATGGGGTCGCAAAGAGTCGGACGCAACTGAGCGACTTCACTTTCACTTTCAACTGTAATTCCATCACCTCCACTAGCTTTGTTCGTAGTGATGCTTTCTAAGGCCCACTTGACTTCACATTCCAGGATGTCTGGCTCTAAGTGAGTGATAATACCATCATGATTATCTGGGTCATGATTATCTTTTTTGTACAGTTCTTCTGTGTATTCTTGCCACCTCTTCTTAATATCTTCTGCTTCTGCTAGGTCCATACCATTTCTGTCCTTTATCAAGCCCATCTTTGCATGAAATGTTCCCTTGGTAGCTCTAATTTTCTTGAAGAGACCTCTAGTCTTTCCCATTCTATTGTTTTACTCTATTTCTTTGCATTGATCGCAGAGGAAGGCTTTTTTTTTTTTTTTTTTTAAATCTCTCTTTGCTATTCTTTGGAACTCTGCATTCAAATAGAAATATCTTTTCTTTTCCCCTTTGCTTTTCTCTTCTCTTCTTTCACAGCTATTTGTAAGGCCTCCTCAGACAGCCATTTTTCCTTTTTGCGTTTCTTTTCCATGGGGATGGTCTTGATCTCTGTCTCCTGTACAATGTTACGAACCTCCATCCATAGTTCATCAGGTACTCTGCCTATCAGACCTAGTCCATTAAATCTATTTCTCACTTCCACTGTATAATCATTGGGTATTTGATTTAGGTCATACCTGAATGGTCTGGTGGTCATGATCTGAGCCATAGTCAGCTCCCAGTCTTGTATTTGCTGAAGTCTATGATTTTTCCAGTGGTTATGTATGAATGTGAGCGTTGGACTGTGAAGAAAGCTGAGTGCCAAAGAATTGATGGTTTTGAACTGTGGTGCTAGAGAAGACTCTTGAGAGTCCCTTGGACTGCAAGGAGATCCAACCAGTCCATCCTAAAGGAGACCAATCCTGGGTGTTCATTGGCAGAACTGATGCTGAGGCTGAAACTCCAATATTTGGCCACCTCATGCAAAGAGTTGACTCTTTGGAAAAGACCCTGATGCTGGGAAGGATTGGGGAAGGAAGAGAAGGGGACGGCAGAGGACGAGATGGCTGGATGGAATCACCGACTTGTTGCGCATGAGTTTGGGTGAACTCTGTGAGTTGGTGATGGACAGGGAGATCTGGCGTACTGCGATTCATGGGGTTGCAAAGAGTCAGACACGACTGAGCGACTGAACTGAACTGAACTGACTGAATAGGTGTAAGAGGGGGCAACTTATGTATCTATGTGTCTGTTAGTCTGTGGGAAGTACTAGGAAGATAAGCAAGATAATAAATTTCCTTGCTTACTCACATCCTTGATATCACTTGTAGTTAACTTTATTTTTTTATTACTTTACCAAAAGAATATGTTTTTGGTCAAAGAAGAAAAAGAGTTAAATTACTAATAATACTCTGCATTCTAGAATTCTTTGCACATGTTTGTAATCAGTGAGGTAAATTATCTAAGGACAAGGGTTTTACTAATTGTGTAAATGGAAAACAAAGAAGTCATCAGTAAAGAAATAATGACTGAAAAGATGTATTTTTCCTTTTTATTAGCTGTGTATTAACCTATAGGTAGAAATTGAGGCAGAGATTATCATCAATAAAATGCTTAACAGTGACTGAAGAAGACTTTTATGTTTTCCTGATGATCATCCTTACCTCGTAATTTAACAAAATATGTAGGGGCAATCCTTATTTAACATCAATTCATTAAATATCAGTTAGTAGAAGGGGACGACAGAGAACAAGATGGTTGGATGGCATCACCGACTCAATGAACCTGAATTTGAGCAAGCTCCTGGAGATGGTGAAGGACAGGGAAGCCTGGCATGCTATAGTCCATGGGGTAGCAGACAGCTGGACATGAATGAAGGGTTGAACAATAGCAACAACATTCATATGTGCATGAAGATGCTAATGTCACAAAGGTGTCTAGAAAAGGCAAGTATTTCATAAGAGTTTAATCCAATCTTGAAATTTCTGAATAGAGCAATAAGAAAATCATGTACTCAAGAACTTTAATGGACAGTATTTTGTCATTTAACATTCAAGAATCCATTGAACCCATGAATCAAGAAGTCATTTTCATGACTAGCTTAATAATTTACTTTGGTGCATATGACAATTTTTAAGCAGTTATAAAACTCAAGGAACAGAATAGCAGAAAAGTATCAGAAAAACTTTTAAAAGACTTAAAAATTATAATTTTAAAATGCAAATTTATTTTTATATAAATTATAAAAATAATTTTATTATATAGAAAATATAGTTATATGTATAATATATATATTTAATATATAATATCTAAATAATACCATTAAAAAAAAACTTTAATCCTCCAAAGATTTCTACAGCATGTGGCAGATGTCTAAAAGTCTATGAAGTTGGAGTGATAGGTTTCTTCTCAGTTAAAGTATTCATTCTACATCAGGAAATAATCATTGATATATGGCATATGCATATGAAGACTCTAAAGTAAGACTTGACTGAAAATAATGAACTATTAATAGAAGCCTCACAGGTGAATAGGAGTTATTTCCCAGATAGAATGTGTAGGGCTAGAAGAGAGGAAGCAGAGAGCTGAGGTACCTCAACACAGAGAGACTAGAATGAACTGATTTGGTCACATTAGAGTACTGACAAAATTCATACATACATTTGTTCAAATCACAATTCTGCACCCTCAAAAAATAACACTCATATTAAGATGAATGCTGATATTAAATGCACATCTCTGATGTGTAAATATGAGATTAAGTGTTAATGTGCATTTACAGAAACAGCAGAGGACCCTGGCAAGCTGCAGTCCATGGAGTCGCAAAGAGTCGGACATGACCAAACGACTAAGCACAGAACACCTTCACTTTTCATTTCAGGCTTCTCTGGTGGCTCAGTTGGTAAAGAATCCGACTGCCATGTGGGAGACCTGGGTTTGATCCCCGGGTTGGGAAGATCCTCACTCCAGTATTTTTGCCTGGAGAATCCCCATGGACAGAGGAGCCTGGCATACTGCAGTCCATGGGGTCACAAAGAATTGGACATGACTGAGTAACTAAGCACAGCACACAGCACAGAAACAACAAACAGTTTAAAGTATTCTTGTTACAAAAGTTGATAAGAACTTAATATGATTTATGCATTGCATGAGAACTAATACAGTCTTTTTGATATACTTAATAGTTTATCTTTTTCTTAACATTTATTCAACTAATCTCCAAATTTGAACTTTATTTACAATAGTTGTTTTATTTATAATAAGTAATATAAATTTTCAATAAATAAAGCAATTTAAAATATATCTCAGGAACATTGACTATCTCTATAAAATATCTAAAAGTTATATATTCAGAGTCATGAATAAAGTGGCATATGCGATACATATGCAATACATACTTACATTTTTATACATATAGAAACTGACTTATTACTCTATAGTCATTGCTTTCTGGAAGAAAGGTTTTTATTTCTTAGTGGCTCAGATGGTAAAGCATCTGTCTGCAATTCAGGAGACCTGGGTTCAATCCCTGGGTTGGGAATATACCCTGGAGACGGAAACGGCAGCCCACTCCAGTATTCCTGCCTGGAAAATCCCATTGACGGCGGAGCCTGGTAGGCTACCATCCATGGGGTCGCAAAGAGTAGGACACGACTGAGCGACTTCACTTTCACTTTTCAAGACTTCATTAAATGGAGGAAGTATGTAATTTGTCAACATTCAATTGAGAAATTTCAATTACTGCCTAACGTCAGTATTTAAAACTTTATTTTAGTTTCAGTAAGAGTTAGTAGCCTAATATTGCCCATTCATTATGTGTTTATTTTTAACTTAAATTTTATATATTTTATAAGTCATATACTTTGCACTTATACTATTATATATAGTTTTTCACCAGTCCACTTTAGATCATTTTGAAGGGTATGTCCTACCAGTGACTGTGGTTATTGGCCAAATATTTCCAGCTCTCCTCCCTTCCAGTCACATGTTAGATGTGCATTTTTTTATTTTGTTATAAAATTTTGTAACTATGTGATGGAATATAGGTAATGACAATGATACTTCCAGACTGAGCATTTAATTATTATTTTTTGATTCTTTCCAAAACCTCCTCCCCCTCCCAACAGCTTGGCGATGATAACTAGCAATGTATAAAGTTGTGCCTACTCCATAATCTTGAGAAAATTCTCTCTCCATCTTTGATAAAGTATAGCGTAATCAACAAATAAATTTGTGTTGTGTAAGCTAGTAAGATTTTGAATTTTTTTTGTGTGTGTGTGTGTGTGTGTGTTACCATAGCATGATTCAGGCTTCCCAGATGGTGCTAGTGGTAAAGAACCTGCCTGCTAATGTAGGAGATGTAAGAGAAATGAGTTAGATCCCTGGGTCAGGAAGGTCCTCTGGAGGAAGGCATGGCAACTCATTCCAGTATTCTTACCTGGGGAATCCCATGGACAGAGGAGCCTGGCAGGCTATGGTCCATAGGGTCGCAAAGAGTCGGACACAACTAAAGTGACTTAGCGCATAGCATGATTCAATCGATCCTTAAGATACAGAGATTGGTACTGAGACAGGATAATGCTGCTGTAATAGCATCAATTATAGACCGTGTGGTAAGCAGGGAAAAAGCTATAATTAGACGATTGGAGAATGGGATTTTCAATGCAGTCGCAAAATACTTAGTAAACGTGTTGCCTGAAATGGTGTTAAAAAGAAATAATGTGCTTAAGGCCTTATACTCTAAAATAAGAGGTTAGAAAATAGAAGGCTAGTAGCGTTTGCTCATTGGTATCAGCTATATGTAAAAAGTACTACTAGGAAGAGACAAACATGAAATAATTGGTTGTTGTTACAAAGAAAAATGAAAAGAAATAGAGGGTTCAGATTTGGCGGCTGAGTTAGAGGAGACAACTGCTTTCATCTCCAATGTGTAAAATATAAAATGGAAAAAGTTTTGAGCAACAAAGTCTACTTAGAACTTAACTTTCTGCATGATTGAGATCACTAGTCATCCATTCAGTTCAGTTCAGTCCCTCAGTCGTGTCCAGCTCTTTGTGACCCCATGAATTGCAGAACGCCAGGCCTCCCTGTCAATCACCAACCCCTCGGAGTTCACTCAGACTCACATCCATCGAGTCAGTGATGCCATACAGCCATCTCATCCACTGTTGTCCCCTTCTAATCCTGACTCCAATCCCTCCCATATCAGAGTCTTTTCCAATGAGTCAACTCTTCACACGAGGTGGCCAAAGTATTGGAGTTTCAGCTTCAGCATCATTTCCTCTAAAGAAATCCCAGGGCTGATCTCCTTCAGAATGGACTGGTTGGATCTCCTGGCAGTCCAAGGGACTCAAGAGTCTTCTCCAACACCACAGTTCAAAAGCAACAATTCGTCAGTGCTCAGCCTTCTTCACAGCCCAACACTCACATCCATACATGACCACTGGAAAAACCATAGCCTTGACTAGACAGACCTTTGTTGGCAAAGTAAAGTCTCTGCTTTTGAATATTTTATCTAGGTTGGTCATAACTTTTCTTCCAAGGAGTAGGCGTCTTTTAATTTCATAGCTGCAATCACCATCTGCAGTGATTTTGGAGCCCCCAAAAATAAAGTCTGACACTGTTTCCACTGTTTCTCCATCTATTTCCCATGAAGTGATGGGACCAGATACCATGATCTTCGTTTTCTGAATGTTAAGCTTTAAGCCAACTTTTTCACTCTCCTCTTTTACTTTTATCAAGAGGCTTTTTAGTTCCTCTTCACTTTCTGCCATAAGGGTGGTGTCATCTGCATATTTGAGGTTATTGATATTAGTCCTGGAAATCTTCATTCCAGCTTGTGCTTCTTCCAGTCCAGAGTTTCTCATGATGTACTCTGCCTATAAGTTAAATAAGCAGGGTGACAATATACAGCCTTGATGTACTCCTTATCCTATTTGGAACCAGTCTGTTGTTCCATGTCCAGTTCTAACTGTTGCTTCCTGATCTGCATATAGGTTTCTCAAGAGGCAGGTCAGGTGGTCTGGTATTCCCATCTCTCTCAGAATTTTCCACAGTTTATTGTGACCCATACAGTCAAAGGCTTTGGAATATTCAATAAACATAAATAGATGTTTTTCTGGAACTCTCTTGCCTTTTTGATGATCCAGCAGATGTTGGCAATTTGATCTCTGGTTCCTCTGCCTTTTCTAAAACCAGCTTGAACATCTGGAAGTTCATGGTTCACGTATTGCTAAAGCCTGGCTTGGAGAATTTTGAGCATTACTTTACTAGCATGTGAGATGAATGCAATTGTGCGGTAGTTTGAACATTCTTTGGCATTGCCTTTCTTTGGAATTGGAATGAAAACTGACCTTTTCCAGTCCTGTGGCCGCTGCTGAGTTTTCCAAATTGGAAGGCATATTGAGTGCAGCACTTTCACAGCATCATGATTTGAAATAGCTCCACTGGAATTCCATCACCTCCACTAGCTTTGTTCATAGTGATGGTTTCTAAGGCCCACTTGACTTCACATTCCAGGATGTCTGGCTCTAGGTGAGTGATCACACCATCGTGATTTTCTTGGTCATGAAGGTCTTTTTTGTATAGTTCTTCTGAGTATTCTTGCCACCTCTTCTCAATATCTTCTGCTTCTTTTAGGTCCATACCATTTCTGTCCTTTTTCGAGCCCATCTTTGCATGAAATATTCCCTTGTTGTCTCTAATTTTCTTGAAGAGATTCACACTCATATTATCATTACTAAGCCCTCTTAATTGTGTGAAGTAATGTCCAGGAAATTATTTCAGGGGAAGGAATTATGTCTTTCTTTCTAAAATCTGATAGGCCCATGTGCCAGAATATTTTTTTTTCAAGTTCTAGAGATGTATGTCTCCAAAAGAAATAAATAAATAAATAAAGAAAAGTACTTTGCAAAATTATTACCACATTAAACTGAGTAGAAGCTCTTCTAGTAGGAAGTTGGATAAGCTTGTGGAAAGCACCAAAAAAAAAAAAAAAAAAAAAAAGAAAGAAAGAAAGAAAGAAAACACCATATAAATTGGATTAGAGCTTTTTAGGGCTTTTTATGACCTAAAATCTCAACAACCTTTGACAACCTTCTGGATATGATACCCAGAATTCTTGAAGAAAATAGCATTTGTCTCCCCTACTTCCTTGACTCTGGCTTGATGCAGGAATTGGATGGTTCCTTGAAAAGTGAGGGAAGGGTAACATTTTGAGTGTGGGAAGGAGTGTAAGTGGATCTTTTGATAGCCAGGGAGGAGAACTATAACAGTTACTGTTTACCAAATATCTCTTTTCCCTTTTGGGAACAATGCTGGGATTTAATTTTTGGACCTGCTTGTCCTTGAGTGGGAACAATTTAGTTGTTCTAGCCATGATTTTTACATAAGCATAAGTGATGCATGACATTCTCATGTCAGGAATTTACTTAAACTAAAGACCCCTGGAATAACATTTCTCCTGGAATGGCATTCAACAACATTTGCTGGAGGCTTCTCTGTCAGTTTTGTTAAAGGATGGATGATTAGGAAACTGCCTATCCTCCACCCATCACTGAGTTTTAGTAGGCACAAAACATAAAGGGGAGAAATACAATTTTGTTTTATGCTGTTGAGATTGGGGAGTATTTATGATGGAATATGATCAAACCTTTGGTTACTGACATAGGGAAGTGTGTAAGTTTGGCAAATTCTCCATTCCCACTGGAATCAATCTTTCAGAGGTCCAAGTAGAGCATGGAAGTTAAGTCCTTATATAGTAAGAAATGATTACAGTATTTCCCATACTGTTAAATAGAAAATAGAGAGGGCGGTCCTAAGATGGTGGAGGAGTAGGACGGGGAGACCACTTTCTCCCTCACAAATTCATCAAAAGAACATTTCAACGCTGAGTAAACTTCACAAAACAACTTCTGAATGCTGGCAGAGGACATCAGGTACCCAGAAAAGCAGATCATTGTCTTCGAAAACAGGTAGGAAAAAATATAAAAGACAGAAAAAAGAGACAAAAGAGGTAGGGAGGGAGCTCCGTCCCAGGAAGGGAGTCTTAAAAAGAGAGAAGTTTCCAAACACCAGGAAACACTCTCACTGCTGAGTCTGTGGCAAGCCTTGGAAGCACAAAGGGCAACATAAAGGGAGGAAAAATAAATAAATAATTAAAAGCAACAGATTACAAGCCCAATGGTAACTCCCCCAGCAGAGAAGCAGCGCAGATACCTGCACCCACCACTAGCAAGTTGGGGCTGGGCAGGGAGGCGCAGGCTGCAGTGCTTTTTAATAATCTGAGCCAGAATGCCCCAAGCATGACCAGAGCAAACAAACTTGGGCTAGCAAACCAGACTGTGGAATAGCTACCACGCGAAAAGCAATACTACTGCTAGGACTGCGCACAGAACAAAGGAAGGTACAGAATTAGCTGGCTGCAGATCATCCCCCTCCGGTGACAGGCAGCCAGAGCTGGAAGGGCCAGAAGGGGGCAATCGCAGCCCCAGAGAAACATTAACTTCCAAACTGCAAGCAAGCTTCTTTGCTAACTAAGACTTCTTGGGGTTCTGGACAGTCCCCATCTGCCTGAGAAGGGGCGCCAGCTGTACACCCAGAAAACTGAACAGCAGGGACGGGGAAGGTGATAAGTTGCAGTGACCACACTCACCAAACACCCGGGCTGCTGGGACCTAGGAAGGGCGCAAAACGCAGGCCCAACCGAGTCTGTACCTCTGAGGACTACCTGAGTGCCTGAGCCTGAGCGGCTTAGACCAGGGAGGTGCATGCAAACGGTTCCCGGCAGAGCAACCTAGAGCCTGAGTGGTGTGCACCATGAGCAGGGGCAGGCCCAGCATGGCTGAGACACTATGAGCACACGCCAGTGTTATTTGTTTGCAGCATCCCTCCCACCCCGCAGCGCGACTGAACAAGTGAGCCTAAAAAAAAAAAAAAGTGTCCACCACCATCCCCCTTGTGTCAGGGCAGAAAACAGACACTGAAGAGACCAGAAAACAGAAGAAGCTAAAACAGAGGGAACCGCCTTGGAAGTATAGATCTTAAGAAATATAAGCCAGACCAAGGAACTATCCGAAAATGAACTGACCCCACACTGCCCACAACAACACCAGAGAAAGTCCCAGATATACCTTTACTGTTTTTACAATCATTCTTTTTTTGTTTTGCTTTTTTCTTGTTTTCTTTTTCTTCTTTTTAATTTTTTTTTTATTTTAACATTTTAAAATTTTTAAGTTCTTAAAGCAAACACCATATATATTTTTGTGTGTGTGTTTTTTTTTAATAATTATTGTGATTTTTTTTCTTTCTACTTCTTCTTTTGTTTAATATTGTATTTTTGAAATTCCAACCTCTACTCTAGATTTTTAATCTTTGCTTTTTGGTATTTGTTATCAATTTTGAACCTTTAAAAACCCAATCTTCAGTACCCATTTTTACTTGAGAGCGAGATTACTGACTTGACTGCTCTCTCCTCCTTTGGACTCTCCTTTTTCTCCACCAGGTTGCCTCTGTCTCCTCCCTCCCCCTTCTCTTCTCTACCCAACTCTGTGAATCTCTGTGTGTTCCAGACGGTGGATAACACTTAGGGAACTGTTTACTGGATGGATCTGTCTCTCTCCTTTTCATTTCCCTCTTTTACCCTTCTGGCCACCTCTGTCTCCTTCCTCCCTCTCCTCTTCTCTGTATAACTCCGTGAACATCTCTGAGCAGTCCAGACAGTGGAGTGCACATAAAGAAGTGAGTACTGGCTAGCTTGCTCTCTCCTCTTCTGATCCCACCTCATCTCATTCCAGTCACCTCTAACTCCCCCCTCCCTCTTCTCTTCTCCATGTAACTCAGTGAACCTCTCTGGGTGTCCCTCAATGTGAAGAAATTCTTTGTCTCTAACCTAGATGTTTTATCATCTGTGCTGTATAGATGGAGAAGTCTTGAGGCTACTGTAAAAATAAAACTGAAAACCAGAAGCAGGAGGCTTAAATCCAAATTCTGACAACATCAGAGAACTTCTGACTCCAGGGAACATTAATCAATAGAAGCTCATCAAACACCTCCATACCTACACTGAAACCAAGCACCACCCAAGGGCCAACAAGTTCCAGAGCAATACATACCATGCAAATTCTCCAGCAACACAGGAACACACCCCTGAGCTTCAATATAGAGGCAGCTCAAGTTACTCCAAAACCACTGACATCTCATAATTCATTACTGGACACTTCATTGCACTCCAGAGAGAAGAAACCCAGCTCCAGCAACCTGAACTCTGGCACAAGCTTCCCTAACCAAGAAACCTTGACAAGCCACTGATACAACTCCATCCACAGTGAGGAAACTCCATATTAAAGAGAACTCCACAAACTGCCAGAATACAGAAAGGCCACCCCAAACACAGTAATATAACCAAAATGAAGAGTTAGAGGGATACCCAGCAGATAAAGGAACAGGATAAATGCCCACCAAACCAAACAAAAGAGAAAGAGATAGGGAATCTACCTGATAAAGAATTCTGAATAATGATAGTGAAAATGATCCAAAGTCTTGAAATCAAAATGGAATCACAGATAAATAGTCTGGAGACAAGGATTGAAAAGATGCAAGAAAGGTTTAACAAGGACCTAGAAGAAATAAAAAAGAGTCAATATATAATGAATAATGCAATAAATGAGATCAGAAACACTCTGGAGGCAACAAATATTAGAATAATGGAGGCAGAAGATAGGATTAGTTACATAGAAGATAGAATGGCAGAAATAAATTAATCAGAGACAAGAAAAAAGAAAAACGAATTAAAAGAAATGAGGACAATCTCAGAGACCTCCAGAACAATATGAAATGCTCCAACATTCGAATTATAGGAGTCTCAGAAGAAGAAGACAAAAAGAAAGATAATGAGAAAATACCTGAGATAATAGTTGAAAACTTCCCTAAAATGGGGAAGGAAATAATCACCCAAGTCCAAGAAGCCCAGAGAGTCCCAAACAGGATAAACCCAAGGTGAACACCCCAAGACTCATATTAATCAAATTAACAAAGATCAAACACAAAGAACAAATATTAAAAGCAGCAAGGGAAAAACAACAAATAACATACAAGGGGATTCCCATAAGGATAACAGCTGATCTTTCAATAGAAACTCTTCAGGCCAGGAGGGAATGGCAAGACATACTTAAAGTGATGAAAGAAAATAACCTACAGCCCAGATTGCTGTACCCAGCAAGGATCTAATTCAAATATGAAGGAAAAATCAAAAGCTTGCAGACAAGCAAAAGCTGACAGAATTCAGCACCACCAAACCAGCTCTCCAACAATTGCTAAAGGATATTCTCTAGACAGGAAACACAAAAAGGCTGTATAAACCCAAACCCAAAACAATAAAGTAAATGTCAACGGGATCATACTTATCAATAATTACCTTAAACATAAATGGGCTGAATGCCCCAACCAAAAGACAAGAACTGGCTGAATGGATAAAAAAACAAGACCCCTATATATGTTGTCTATAAGAGTCCCATCTCAAAACAAGGGACACATACAGACTGAAAGTAAATGGCTGGAAAAAGATATTCCACGCAAATAGAGACCAAAAGAAAGCAGGAGTAGCTATACTCATATCAGATAAAATAGACTTTAAAACAAAGGCTGTGAAAAGAAACAAAGAAGGACACTACATAATGATCAAAGGATCAATCCAAGAAGAAGATATAACAATTATAAATATATATGCACCCAACATAGGAGTATTGCAATATGTAAGAAAAATGCTAACAAGTATGAAAGGGAAAATTAACAATAACACAATAGTGGGAGACTTTAATACCCCACTCACACCTATAGACAGATCAATTAAATAGAAAATTAACAAGGAAACACAAACTTTAAATGATACAATAGACCAGTTGGACCTAATTGATATCTATAGGACATTTCACCCTAAAACAATGAATTTACCTTTTTCTCAAGTGCTCACGGAACCGTCTCCAGGATAGATCACATCCTGGGCCATAAATCTAGCCTTGATAAATTCAAAATAATTGAAATCATTCCAAGCATCTTTTCTGACCATAATGCATTAAGATTAGATCTCAATTACAGGAGAAAAACTATTAAAAATTCCAACATATGGAGACTGAAAAACACGCTTCTGAATAACCAACAAATCACAGAAGAGATCAAAAAAGAAATCAAAATATGCATAGAAATGAATGAAAATCAAAACACAACAACCCAAAAACCTGTGGGACACTGTAAAAATGGTGTTAAAGGGAACGTTCATAGCAATACAGGCATACCTCAAGAAACAAGAAAAAAGTCAAATAAATAACCTAACTCTACACCTAAAGCAACTAGAAAAGGAAGAAACCAGGGTTAGTAGAAGGAAAGAAATCTTAAAAATTAGGGCAGAAATAAATGCAAAAGAAACAAGAGAGACCACAGCAAAAATCAACAAAGCCAAAAGCTGGTTCTTTGAAAGGATAAATAAAATTGACAAACCATTAGCCAGACTCATCAAGAAACAAAAGGAGAAAAATCAAATCAATAAAATTGGAAATGAAAATGGAGAGATCACAATAGACAACACAGAAATACAAAGGATCATAAGAAACTACTATCAGCGATTATATGCCAATAAAATGGACAACGTGGAAAAAATGGGCAAATTCTTTGAAAAGTATAACTTTCCAAAAATGATTCAGGAAGAAATAGAAAATCTTAACAGACCCATCACAAGCACGGAAATTGAAATTGTAATCAGAAGTCTTCCAGCAAACAAAAGCCCAGGTCCAGATGGCTTCACAGCTGAATTGTACCAAAAATTTTGAGAAGAGCTAACACCTATCCTACTCAAACTCTTCCAGAAAATTGTAGAGGAAGGTCAACTTCCAAACTCATTCTGTGAGGCCACCATCACCCTAATACCAAAACCTGACAAAGATGCCACAAGAAAAGAAAACTACAGGCAGATATCACTGATGAACATAGACACAAAAATCCTTAACAAAATTCTAGCAATCAGAATCCAGCAACACATGAAAAAGATCATACACCATGACCAAGTGGGCTTTATCCCAGGGATGCAAGGATTCTTCAATATCCGCAAATCAATCAATGTAATTCACCACATTAACAAATTGAAAAATAAAAGCCATATGATTATCTCAATAGATGCAGAGAAAGCCTTTGACAAAATTCAACATCCGTTTATGATAAAAACTCTCCAGAAAGCAGGAATAGAAGGAACATACCTCAACATAATAAAAGCTATATATGATAAACCCACAGCAAACATTATCCTCAATGGTGAAAAATTGAAAGCATTTCCCCTAAGTCAGGAACAAGACAAGGGTGCCCACTTTCACCGCTACTATTCAACATAGTTCTGGAAGTTTTGGCCACAGCAATTAGAGCAGAAAAAGAAATAAAAGGAATCCAAATTGGAAAAGAAGACGTAAAACTCTCACTGTTTGCAGATGACATGATCCTCTAAATAGAACACCCTAAAGACTCCACCAGAAAATTATTATAGCTAATCAATTTATACAGTAAAGTTGTGGGATATAAAGTCAACACACAGAAATCCCTTGCATTCCTATACACGAATAATGAGAAAGTAGAAAAAGAAATTAAGGAAACAATCCCATTCACCATTGCAATGAAAAGAATAAAACACTTGAGAATATATCTACTTAAAGAAACTAAAGACCTACATATAGAAAACTATAAAACACTGATGAAAGAAATCAAAGAGGACACTAATGGAGAAATATAGCAGGTTCATGGATCGGAAGAATCAATATAGTGAAAATGAGTATACTACCCAAAGCAATCTACAGATTCAATGCAATCCCTATCAAGCTACCAGCGGTATTTTTTCACAGAGCTAGAACAAATAATTTCACAATTTGTATGGAAATACAGAAAACCTCGACTAGCCAAAGAAATCTTGAGAAAGAAGAATGGAACTGGAGGAATCAACCTGTCTGACTTCAGGCTCTACTACAAAGCCACAGTCATCAAGACAGTATGGTACTGGCACAAAGACAGAAATATAGATCAATGGAACAAAATAGAAAGCCCAGAGGTAAATCCACACACCTATGGACACCTTATCTTCGATAAAGAATATACAATGGAGTAAAGACAATCTCTTTAACAAGTGGTGCTGGGAAAATTGGTCAACCACTTGTAAAAGAATGAAACTAGAACACTTTCTAACAACATTCACAAAAATAATCTCAAAATGGGTTAAAGATATAAATGTAAGACCAGAAACTATAAAACTCCTAGAGGAGAACATAGGCAAAACACTCTCAGACATAAATCACAGCAGGATCCTCTATGATTCACCTCCCAGAATACTGGAAATAAAAGTAAAAATAAACAAATGGGATCTAATTAAAATTAAAAGCTTCTGCACAACAAAGGAAAATATAAGCAAGGTGAAAAGACAGCCTTCGAAATGGGAGAAAATAATAGCAAATGAAGCAACTGACAAACAACTAATCTCAAAAATATACAAGCAACTTATGCAGCTCAATTCCAGAAAAATAAATGACCCAATCAAAAAATGGAGCAAAGAACTAAATAGACATTTCTCCAAAGAAGACACACGGATGGCTAACAAACACATGAAAAAATGCTCAACATCACTCATTATCAGAGAAATGCAAATCAAAACCACAATGAGGTACCATTTCACACCAGTCAGAATGGCTGCGATCCAAAAGTCTACAAGTAATAAATGCTGGAGAGGGTGGGGAGAAAAGGGAACCCTCTTACACTGTTGGTGGGAATGCAAACTAGTACAGCCCCTATGGAGGATAGTGTGGAGATTCCTTAAAAAACTGGAAATAGAACTGCCTTATGACCCAGCAATCCTACTACTGGGCATCCACACCGAGGAAACCAGAATAGAAAGAGACACATGTACCCCAATGTTCATCGCAGCACTGTTTATAATAGCCAGGACATGGAAGCAGCCTAGATGTCCATCAGCAGATGAATGGATAAGAAAGCTGTGGTACATATACACAATGGAATATTACTCAGCCATTAAAAAGAATACATTTGAATCAGTTCTAATGAGGTGGATGAAACTGGAGCCGATTATTCAGAGTGAAGTAAGCCAGAAAGAAAAACAATACAATATACTAACACATATATATGGAATTTAGAAAGATGGTAGTGATAACCCTATATGCGAGACAGCAAAAGAGACACAGATGTAAAGAACAGACTTTTGGACTCTGTGGCAGTGGGAGAGGGTGGGATGATTTGGGAGAATGGTATTGAAACATGTTTACTATCATGTAAGAAATGAATCGCTAGTCTAGGTTCGATACAGGATACAGGATGCTTGGGCCTGGTGCACTGAGATGACCCAGACAGATGATATGGGAAGGGTGGTGGGAGGGGGTTTCAGGGTTGGGAACTCATGTATACCTGTGGTGGATTCATGTCAATGTATGGCAAAACCAATACAGTATTGTAAAGTAAACAATAAAAATAAATAAAAAAATAAATAAAATTTAAAAATGGATTAGGGTAATGTTTCCTTATGCTGTATTCTCGGATGAGGTCTAGTGGCTTATTATGCATGAGAGGTCACATAATTTTTGTGATATTACTATGAAGGAATGCTCTAGTAAACTCCAGAAATTATAGACAGGGAGAACCAGGAGCCTTATATTATTTGTGACAGAAAGTTAGATTCTGAGCAATAGCTTCCTTGTACAGTAACTGTGCGTTGGAATCTGTACTCTGAGTCTTCCTGTATCATGATTGGAGAGGTTGAATTTTTTTAGTTCAATCTTCCCTGGTGGCTCAGATGGTAAAGCGTCTGTCTATAATGTGGGAGACCTGGGTTCGATCCCTGGGTTTGGAAGCTCCCTGGAGAAGGAAAAGGCAACCCACTCCAATACTCTTGCCTAGAAAATCCCATAGACGGAGGAGCCTGGTGTCCATGGGGTCGCAGAGTCAGACACGGCTGAGCAACTTCACTCACTCACTCATTTAGTAAATTACAGAGTATAAACTTATAATTGTCATTCATCTAGGATGAGATTTTCTATAGATCTAAAGGTACACTAACCAGGTGAATAGTGTAATCTTAGTAAAAGTTTTTAGGTCAGAAAATACATTTAAATGCCAAGAAAAATATTGTAAATTCATAAGTATATTACTATAAAAGTTTCCTAGTTCTCAGGTATAACTTTGATAGACAAAATATTCTCTTATGGACTAATAGAAAAGTACAAATCTTTGACCAAATTCAAATAACATTCTTACTCATGGTTGTATGGCCTTTGTTGCTATGGAACTTAAAAATAAATTAAAATAAAAGATGAAAACAAGTCTGAGTCTGATTAGAAAGGTAGCCTATTTCAATTTCACTGTTTACTCTGCTTGAGGAATAAAATAACAAGGAAGCTGCAATTGCAAAGTGAGAGAAAAGATAGGATGCTGGATCATTTTGGAACATTTTGAAAGAGCAAAAAGTCAGATTGCCTTTTCTGCCATTTTTGCTTGAGGAAACATCATTTCTTGTTAGGCCACTGTCCACAGAGCTGGACCAGTTTAGGCTAATGATGTTCATTCCCATTTGGGCTATCATTACTACAGCAGTGCTGATAGAGGAAATGGACAACAAGTTCTCTTGAGCTGAAGATATTTTAACCTCCTTTCAAAAATAGTTTGTATAAACTCCTACATGCTTTTAAATAGAAACAGTATGAATCATGAATTTCTTTGACATGAATTCAAGAAATTATAAAGACACTATTTTAAATAAAATTTAAGGATCTTAGAATAAAACTCTTAGACTTGATGGTGCTCCACCTTTGCATGAATAGATCACAGTTTGCCAAATAAAGGGTGAAATGTGAAAAGGTCAAGAGATTTTTCTGTGTAGAGTGTTTGGTGCAGGGCTCTAGTGATGGTAGTTACTGAAGAGAAATTTCCGGCAAGGAAGGAGATTACTTGTGTTCAGTACCAAGATGTCTGTTAGGTTTTATAAGCAAGTAAAGAAACACACAAAATCATCCCTTCAGGATGTGAAAGGATAAAATTAAAAGCAGAGATGATAAAGCCATACTACCCATGGGAATATAGAATTGGTAATCATTAAGGAGGGGAGAAGAAAGAGTTTTGGTACCTGAAAATAAGTTAAAACTGTAAAGACCAAATACTGCACATATGAAACTTACTTAAAGTTTAATAACAATAAAAGCAAAGTAAAAACGTTAGCCTGAGGAACAGTCAGCAGGACTATCTCAGGAGTCAAGTTTCCTCTTTAGAGAAACAGGAATGATTGGGTTAGCCTTGCAATGATTTGGCTTTTAACAGGAAGATAAAATGTAATGTTTGATTTCTAAGTCTCCTAGCTACCTCAATAGAAAATTAATGCATTGTATTATTGGAGCACTTTTTTGTTCCTGAAATGTATTTCACTGAATGTAATGACATTATTATGATTTATTTTGATTCTTTGATTAAAAATAGGCATGCATAATCCTTATAGATTATTGTTATGCTGATGAACACATCAGTGACACAAATAAAATGCCAGTTGATAATTATTTGGGATACCTTGTTTTTTATACTTAAATTCTTCAGGAAATAATTCTATACATATATGTGAAAAACTAATTTCCAGAATAAAATATGCCTTGTTCTTGTGGGAAAAGACTATATTTATCTGTTTTTATTAGTCTGATCAAGGTCATATGTGTTCAGGACAGTAGCCTGTAAAATATAGACGTTAGACTCTCTCTGTTTGAAGCTAGACTTGCAAGAATATTTATCCAATAATTTATATTCTTTAGCTTAGTAAAAATCATTCTTTTAAATTTTATCTAGAGGCCTTCTCCTAAATTTCCATTTAAAAGATACTATTTTATTTTGTCTAGTTCAGAAAGAGAATCATCCATTCTAAAATTGCTTATTGAGAATTAGGCATTATGGTAGATTCTAGGAAAATTAATCTCAATACAAAAGACATGGAAACTGGATTCTGGGAATATTATTCTCAAATAGAAAGATGCAGGACTTACCGTCTAGTTGTGAAAAAAGGGAAATAATAATAAACAAATACATTTTTATTTGTGATAAGGTGCTAAGAGACAAGTTACAGAAAATATTGCATGTTAGTGATTTATTTAGGGAAATTTTATTTATGCTGGAAATCTGAATGTGGAATTTTTGACAATAAAATGGGGCATTTGCCAGAAAAAGAGACCAGCATATATCAAGCACTCATGATAGAAAGGGCATTGAAGAATATAATTGAGGCATAGCCAGTGAAGGAAGAATGACAGAAGTTGAATTTGGAATTAGGCAGGTGATTGGTTATACAGAGCCTTGACCAAGAAATCAAAATAAGAATATTTACATGCAAACACACGCAAATGTCAGGATAATATGAAGCTGAGGATGTTTATGTGTGTATATATTTGTTTAAATTATAGGTAGAACCTAGACTTCTACACTGTTGACATTAGTCAAAAAAAGTCTGTGTAGTTGGAAATGAAATAAAGCATGACAATGTTATTATCGAAAAGTCTGTTTGCCTTGTTAGTAAAGGGAATGAGAAAGAAGTGGAATTTGTATGCAGCTATTTCAGAGAAATTTAGAATGTTTTCTATTCTCTTCATACTGGGAATGAGAGAAAAGATGCATGAGAAAATATTTTCTTATAAAGTGTTAGATTCCTTTCTACCCCAGCCCGAAGGCAAGGAGAGCTGAAGGACTCATTTATTTCCTTTATAACAAGCTATGACCATATAGATATATATGGTCAACTGGCAAAGGAAACAAACAAAGATTGAATTCTAGGTTTCTACTCAGATGTGTGTGCATGTATGTGTGTACACACACACATATGCATATACATATATATGTATATATGTGTATATATATATATATACACACACATACCTCTAGGTTACATAGAACTGTGTGTGTGTATACGTATACATGTATACATATATATATATATATATATATACACACACATACCTCTAGATTAAGTAGAACTGTGTGTGTGTGTATGTATTTGGAGAAATAGAGGCCTCTGCATACCTCATTTTATTGCACTTCACTTTATTTTGCTTTGTAGATATTGCATTTCTAAATTGCAATTTTCTGGCAACCTTACATTGAGCAAATTTATTTGTATCATTTTTCTAACATTATTCACTTCACGTCTCTGTGTCACATTATGGTAATTCCTGTAATATTTTAAACTTTATTATATTTGTATGGTGATCTGTGATCACCAGTGATCTTCAATGTTATGTAATTGGAGAGCTCTCATATAAGACTGCAAACTGAATGAATGTTTTGTACATTTCCACTGTTCCTCTGCCTTTTCATACTGTTTGGCAAGGCAGAGGAACAGTGAAAACACATAATACGTATGTTAAGTTATGAAGAAAAGCCAGCCTAGACAGCATTTTTAAAAACAGAGGAATTACTTTGCTGACAAAGGTCCATCTAGTCGAAGCTATGGTTTTTCCAGTAGTCATGTATGGATGTGACAATTGGACTATAAAGAAAGCCGAGCATCAAAGAATTGATGCTTTTGGAATTGTGGTGTTGAAGAAATCTCTTGAGAGTCCCTTGAACTGCAAGGAGATCCAACCAGTCAATCCTAAAGGAAATCAGTCCTGAATATTCATTGGAAGGACTGATACTGAAGCTGAAGCTCCAATACTTTAGCCACTTGATGCAAAGAACTGACTCATTGGAAAAATTCCTGATGCTAGGAAAGATTGAAGGCAGGAAGAGAAGGGGAGGACACAGGATGAGATGGTTGGATGACATCACTGACTCAGTAGTCATGAGTTTGAGTAAGCTCCAGGAGTTGGTGTTGGACAGGGAAGCCTGGCATGCTGCAGTCCATGGGGTCACAAAGAGCTGGACACTGAGTGACTGAACTGAACTGAACTGAACTGAACTGTTCCTCTGAGTGGCTATCCCCCCATCTTTCTCTCTCTCTTTGGGCTTTCCTATTCCTTGACACACAATAATATTGAATTTAGGCCAATTAACAAGTCTACAATGCCCTTTAAGTGTTTGAGTGAAATGACGAGTAACATATTTCTCACTTTAAATCAAAATGAAGAAATGATTAAGCTTAGTGAGGAAGACATGTCAAAACCTGAGATAGACTGAAACCTAAGTCTCTCTTGACAAAAGATTAGCCAAGTTTGAATGAAAAGGAAAAGTTCTTGAAATTAAAAGTGCTACTCCAGTGAACATGAATGATCAGAAAATGAGACAGCCTTATTGCTGATATGGAGAACGTTTTAGTTGTGTAGATAGAAGATCAGACCTGCTATAACATTCCCTTGAGCTAAAACCCTAATCCAGAGAAAAGCCCTAACTCTCTTCAATTTGATGAAGACTGAGGAAGGTGAGGAAACTGCAGGAGAAAAATTTGAAGCTAGCAGAAGTTTATTCATAAGGTTTAAGGAAAGACAACATTTCCAAAACATAAAAGTACAAAGTGAAGTAGCAAGTGCTGATATAGAAGGAGCAGCAAATTATACAGAAAATCTAGCTGAGATAATTAATTAAGATAGCTACACTAAACAACTTGGGTTTCTCTTACCTTGGGTGTGGGGTATCTCTTCATGGCTGCTCCAGCAAAGCGCAGCCTCTGCTCCTTACCTCGGACGAAGGGTATCTCCTCACCACCACCCTTCATGACCTTCAACGTGGGATAGCTCCTCTAGCCTCCTGCCCGCGCCCCACCGCCCTTGACATGGGGCTCCTCCTGGCCGCTGCCCCTGGCCTCGGGAGTGGGGTGGCTCCTCCTGGCCGCCACCCCTGACCTTGGACACGGGGTAGCTCCTCTTGGCCACCGCCCCTGGAACCATGAACTTCCTGAACCGTGAACCATGAACTTCCTGACCTTCAAGCTGCTTTTGGAAAAGGCAGAGGAACCACAGATCAAATTGCCAACATCTGCTGGATCATTGAAAAAGCAAGAGAGTTCCAGAAAAACATCTATTTCTGCTTTATTAACTATGCCAAAGCCTTTGACTGTGTGGATCACAATAAACTGTGGGAAATTCTGAAAGAGATGGGAATACCAGACAACCTGACCTGCCTCTTGAGAAATCTGTATGCAGGTCAGGAAGCAGCAGTTAGAACTGGACATGGAACAACAGACTGGTTCTAAATAGGATAAGGAGTACATCAAGGCTGTATATTGTCGCCCTACTTATTTAACTTATATGTAGAGTACATCATGAGAAATGCTGGACTGGAAGAAACACAAGCTGGAATCAAGATTGCTGGGAGAAATATCAATAACCTCAGGTATGCAGATGACACCACCCTTATGGCAGAAAGTGAAGAGGAGCTAAAAAGCTTCTTGGTGAAAGAGGAGAGTGAAAAAGTTGGCTTAAAGCTCAACATTCAGAAAACGAAGATCATGGCATCCGGTCCCATCACTTCATGGGAAATAGATGGGGAACAGTGGAAACAGTGTCAAACTTTATTTTAGGGGGCTCCAAAATCACTGCAGATGGTGACTGCAGCCATGAAATTAAAAGACGCCTACTCCTTGGAAGAAAAGTTATGACCAACCTAGATAACATATTCAAAAGCAGAGACATTACTTTGCCCACTAAGGTCCATCTAATCAAGGCTATGGTTTTTCCTGTGGTCATGTATGGATGTGAGAGTTGGACTGTGAAGAAGGCTGAGCACCAAAGAATTGATACTTTTGAACTGTGGTGTTGGAGAAGACTCTTGAGAGTCCCTTGGACTGCAAGGAGATGCAACCAGTCTCCATTCTGAAGGAGATCAGCCCTGGGATTTCTTTGGAAGGAATGATGCTAAAGCTGAAACTCCAGTATTTTGGCCACCTCATGCGAAGAGTTGACTCACTGGAAAAGACTCTGATGCTGGGAAGGTTTGGGGGCAGGAGGAGAAGGGGACGACCGAGGGTGAGATGGCTGGATGGCATCACTGACTCGATGGACGTGGGTCTGAGTGAACTCCGGGAGTTGGTGATGGACAGGGAGGCCTGGCATGCTGCGATTCATGGGGTCGCAGAGTCGGACATGACTGAGCAACTGAACTGAACTGATGCTAAACAACTGATTTTCAACATTGATGAAACACCCTTCTAGTAGAAGATGCCATCTATGACTTTCACAGCCAGAGAGGAAATGTCAATGCCTGCCCTCAGAGCTTCAAAGGACAGGCTGTCTTATTAGGGGCTAATGTAGCTGGTGATTTTAAGTTGAAGCCAGTGCTCATTTGAAAGTGAAAGTGAAAGTCACTCAGTCGTTTCCAACTCTTTGTGACCCCATGGACTATCCCCATAGTCTATTCCATGGACTATCCATGGAATTCTCCAGGCCAGAATACTGGAGTGAGTAGCCTTTCCCTTCTCCAGGGGATCTTCTCAAACCAGGAATCGAACTCAGGTTTCCCACATTGCAGCTGGATTCTTTACCAACTGAGCCACAAAGGAAGCCCATTTACCATTATGGAAATCTGAAGAATTATACTAAAATGACTTTGTTCATACTCTTTAATTATAACAACAAAGTCTGGACAGCAACACATCTGTGACAGCATGATTTACTGAATATTTTAAGTGACTGTTGAGACCTACTGCTCAGAAATAGATTATTTTCAAAATATTACTGCTCACTAACAATACACCTGGTCACCCAAGAGCTCTGATGGAGATGGGCAATAAGAGTATTGTTTTTATGCCTGTTAACAAAACATCCATTCTGCAGCCCATGCATCAAAGAGTAATTTTGATTTTCAAGTCTTATCATTTAACAACTTATTGATCAGAGACTTATTAATATATCCTTTGTTACCCAAAATGTTATTGACCAGTGACATTTCAACATTCACTTACAAAACAAACTGCCAGCCACAGGCATTATTTTCTGCAGAAATCCCCAATCAATAATCTGTTAAGAAGTATGTTGCATAAAGCTAAAGCTGGCATGGATAGTGGTTACTCTGATGGATCTGGGCAAAGTAGACTGAAAACCTGGAAAGGATTTGTGACCCTAGATTACATTGAGGACATTTATGACTCATGAAAAGAAGTCAAAATATCAACATAAACAGAATTTGGAAGAAATTGATTCCAATCCTCATGGATGACTTTGAGGGGTTCAAAACTTTAGTGCAGGAAGTACTGGAGATATGGTGGAAATAGCAAGAGAACTGGAATTTTAAGTGGAGACTGAAGATGTGACTGAAATGCTGCAGTCTCATGGTAAAACTTGAATGGATGAGGAGTTGCTTCTTATGGATGAGCAAAGAATGTGGCTTCTTGAGATAGAATTTATCTCAAGAAATTTATCTTCAGTTTATCTTCATCTCCTGGTGAAGATGCAGTGAAGAGTGTTGAAATAACAATAAAGAATTTAGAATGATTTATAAAGCAGAGGCAGACTTTGAGGGGGTTGACTCCCAATTTTAAAGATGTCCTACTGTGGGTAAGATGCTATCAAACAGCTACTGCATACCATGGAGAAATTGTTCATGAAAGGAAGAGTCAGTCAATACAGCTAAATTCATTACTGTCTTATCTTAAGAAATTGCCACAGCCACCCCAACCTTTAGCTACCACTGCTCTGATCAGTCAGAACCATGAACATCAAGGCAAGACCCTCCACCAACAAAAAGATTACACTTAGTTTAAGGCTCAGATGATGGCTAGCATTTTATAGTATTTTTAACTAGGGTATTTTTAGCACATGATTAAAACACATTTTAACACATAATGCTTCTGCACACTTAATAGCCCATAGCATAGTAAAAACAAAACTTTAATGTGCACTGAGACCAAAAATTTGTGACTCTCTTTATTGAAATGCACTTTCCTGCAGTAGTCTAGAACTGAACTCATCATATACTTTAGCTATACCTCTGTTTCTTTTCTTCATTGTTCCTCTTCTTCTAGTTATATTGAGATGTAATTGACATACAGGACTGTATAAGTTTAAGGTATACAGAGTAATGATTTGACTTACCTACATCATGAAATGATTATAACAGTAAATTTACTAAGCATCCATTCATAATAACAAAATTAAAGACATTAATAGAATATTTTTCCTGTGATAAGAACTCCTAGGATTTACTGTAACAACTTCCATATGTAACATACTACCCTGTTAATTATATGTATCATATTGCAAACTGCACCCCTAGTACTTATTTATCATATAACTGGAAACTTGTACCTTTTGACTCTCTTCATCTTGTATTTCTTATATGCTATTCCTCATCTTCTGACTTGGTGTAGAAGCACTGGCAGAAGAAACTGGAAAGTAGAGATTTCCTCCATGTGAGAGTTAGTTATCCTGACATAAAAAAAAGAAATATCTAATAAATAAACAATCAAAGTATATTATATTACAGTGTTATTTCTTTTTTTACTAAAACATGACACAATTTCCTATATGCTCAAAAAATAATTTCTAAACATTCCCAAATCTAAATTAATTATCTAGTGATTTCCCATATAAGTCCATTTATATTCCTGGTTATGTTTCATTCATGGAATATTCTTTATGTGTATTTAAGGGAATATGGTGTACTGTGTAGATCTCTCAGCATCATATTGGATCTACATAAAATAATGTATCAATGTAAATAATGCCTTGGGTTTATCCAGTGTTCTTTCTACCATGAATAAAAACAAAACAAAACTTGGGAAAGTAGAGAAGAGATGAGATTAAGTGTAACAATAAGGAAGTTCCATGCATAATTGCCTTGACAAAGTTTTAAATACTATTTGTTGTTGTTGTTGCTGAACTGAACTGAACTGTTGTTGTTCAGTTGCTCAGTCATGTGCAACTCTTTGAGACCCCAGGGACTGCAATAGCACACTTCCCTGTCCATCACTATCTGCTGGAGTTTGTACAAACTCATGTCAATTGAGTTGGTGATGTCATCCAACCATCTCATCCTCTGTCTTCTCCAAGTCAGCTCTTTGCATCAGGTGGCCAAAGGATTGGAGCTTCAGCATCAGTCTTTCCAGTGAATATTCAAGGTTGACTTCCTTCAGGATTGATTGGTTTTACTATTAGCTATACCGAAAAGAAAGAGAATTCTATGGTGCATGAGTTAAGTTCTTTGCATAACATAATGAATATTACATCTCTATGACCAAAATATTTTTGACTATTAATTCTTAAGGAATGCCTTAATATTATTTCTTCATCTAATATTGAAGAAAATGTCACTTGACAATTCACTAGATCAGCTGATCAATCCAATTGCTTCTATACGTGAATTATGACAATAAGATTTATTAAGTTGGATAAAAATTCTATTTCCAGTAAATTCTTAAAGAGCTTTCAAAATTGTTATTTGAGCTGGGTGTTAAAAAAGAAAGATATATCTATTAAGATACGAGCAAAGTAATTAGCATGTCTACAATAGTAACTAAATTTTCAGTTCAGTTCAGTTCAGTCTCTCAGTAGTGTCCAAGTCTTTGTGACCCCATGGACTGTAGCGCACCAGGCTTCACGGTCCAATACTAATTCCTGGAGCTTGCTCAAACTCATGTCCATTGAGTCAGTGATGCCATCCAACCATCTCATCCTCTGTTGTCCTCTTCTCCCACCTTCAAACTTTTCCACCATTAGGGTCTTTCTAATGAGTCATTTCTTCACATTAGGTGGCCAAAATATTCAAGCTTCAACATCAGCATCAGTCTTTCAATAAATATTCAGGAACGATTTCCTTTAGGGTTGACTGGTTTGATCTCCTTGCAGTCCAAGGGACTCTCAAGTGTCTCCTCCAATGCCATAATTCCAAAAACATCAATTCTTCTGCACTCAGCTTTCTTTATGGTCCAACTCTCACATCCATACATGACTACTGGAAAAACAATAGCTTTGACAAGATGGACATTTGTCAGCAAAGTAATGTCTCTGCTTTTTAATATGCTGTCTAGGTTGGTCATAGCTTTTCTTCCAAGGAGCAAGCATCCTTTAATTTCATGGCTGCAATCACCATCTGCAGTGATTTTGGAGCCCAAGAAAATGAAGTTTCTCAGTATTTCCATTCTTTCCCTATCTATTTGCCATGCAGTGATGAGACCGGATGCCATGATCTTCATTTTTTTCTGAGTTTTAAGCCAACATTTTGATTCTCCTCTTTCACTTTCATCAAGAGGCTCTTTAGTTTATCTTCACTTTCTGCCATAAGGGTGGTGTCATCTGCATATCTCAGGTTATTGATATTTCTCCTGGTAATCTTGATTCCAGCTAGTGCTTCATCCAGCCTGGCATTGATCATGATGTACTCTGCATATAAGTTAAATAAGCAGGGTGACAATGTACAACCTTTTCTGATGACAATATACCATATACAGCCTGTCATATAAGCCTGACAATATACAGCCTGTTCTCCTTTTCTGATTTGTAATGTGTTCATTTTTCCATGACCAGTTCTAACTGTTGCTTCCTGACCTGCATGCAGATTTCTCAGGAGGCAGGTAAGGTTGTCTGGTAGACCCATCTCTTTAAGAATTTTCTACAGTTTATTGTGATCCACACAGTCAAAGGCTTTAGTATAGCCAATAAAGCAGAGTAGATGTTTTTCTCAAATTCTTTTTCTTTTTCTATGATCCAGCAGATGTTGGCAACTTGATCTCTTGTTCCTCTGACTTTTCTAAAACCAACTTCAACATCTGGAAGCTCACAGTTCATGTAATGTTGAAGCCTGGCTTGGAGAATTTTGAGCATTACTTTGCTAGTGTGTGAGCTGAGTGCAATTGTACAGTAGTTTGAACATTTTTTTGGCTTTGCCTTTTTTAGGATTAGAATGAAAACTGACCTTTTCCAGTCCTGTGGCCACTGCTGAGTTTTTCAACTTTGCTGGCATATTGAGTGCAGTACTTTCACAGCATCATCTTTAAGGATTTGAAATAGCTAAGCTGGAATTCCATCACCTTCACTAGCTTTGTTTGCAGCGATGCTTCGTAAGGCCCACTTGACTTCTTAGTCCAGAATATCTGGCTCTAAGTGAGTATCACACCATCTTTGTTATCTGGTCATTAAGATCTTTTCTGTATATTTCTTGTGTGTATTTTTGCCACCTCTTCTTAACATCTTCAGCTTCTATTAAGTCCATAACATTTCTGTCTTTTATTGTGACTATCTTTGGTACCCTTGGTACCTCTAATTTTCTTGAAGAGATCTCTAGTCTTTCCCATTCTATTTTTTCCCTCTATTTCTTTGCAGTGATCACTGAGGAAGACTTTCTTATCTTTCCTTGACATCCTTTGGAACTCTGCTTTCAGACGGATATATCTTTCCTTTCACTTCTCTTCTTTTCTCAGCTATCTGTAAGGCCTCCTCAGACAACCATTTTGCCTCTTTGTATTCTTTTTCTTGGGAGGTGGTTTAATTACCACTTCCTGTACAGTATTATGAACCTCCATCCATAGTTCCTTCCTCATGCTGTCTATCAGATCTAATCCTTTGAACCTCTTTGTCACTTCTGCTGTATAATCGTAAGGGATATAATTTAGGTCATACCTGAATGGTCTAGTGGTTTTCCCTACTTTCTTCAATTTAAGTCTGAATTTTCAGTAAGGAGATCATGATCTCAGCCACAGTCAGTTCCTGGTCTTGCTTTTGCTGACTGTGTAGAGCTTTTCCATATTCAGCTGCAAAGAATATAATCAATCTAATTTCGGTATTGACCACCTGGTGATGTCCATGTGTAGATTCATCTCTTGTTTGTTGGAAGCAGATGTTTGCTATGACCATTGTGTTCTCTTGGTACAACTCTGTTAGCCTTTGCTCTGCTTCATTTTTACTCCAAGGCCAAACTTTTCTATATCTCCAGATATTTCTTGACTTCTTACTTTTGCATTTCAGTCCCCTGTGATGAAATGGACATCTGTTTTGGTGTTAGCTCTAGAAGGTCTTGTAGGTCTTTATAGAACTGTTCAGCTTCTTTGACTTTAGTGGTTGGGGCATAGACTTGGATTACATTGATATTGAATGGTTTGCCTCCCCTCCAAAACAAACAAGAGATCTTTCTGTGATCTTTGAGATTGTACCCAAGAACTGCATTTTGGACTCTTTTTGAACTGATGTTTACTGAACACTTGCTGTGTCCCACACACTATCCTAAGAGCTTTTATTTATACAAAGTCAGTTATTTCTCAAAACCCTATGAGGTATGTATTTTATCATTGACTTACTTTCTGAAGAGCAGAAAGTTGAATTAACTTGTCTCAGCTGGGCTTGCTCAGAAGGTAAATAATTTTTCTGCAATGCAGGAGACTTGGGTTCAATCTCTGAGTTGGGAAAATCCCCTGGAGAAGGGAATGGCAACCCACTCAAGTACCCTTGCCTGGAGAATTTTCTGGAGAGAGTAGCCTGGTGGGCTGTAGTTCATGGGTTTGCAGAGAGTTGGACATGACTGAGCAACTAACACATAGACACACAATGAATAAGTGGTCAAGTACAGAATTCAAAAGTGCATTCTGTCATCGAGTCATGGTAAGCACTTCAACATGGTTAAGGTACAGGGAAGTACATTTTGTAAATTAAAATAAAGAACACATTTAAGCTGTATATTTATATACAGTGAGTGCACACACACACACACTCCAGTGGTCCACTTGGATATCATAATGTATATAAATCCACCTTCATGACTTATTACATGTGTGGTTTGGGAGAAGTTCTTTTATTCTCACTTGTTTCAGCTTCCTCATCCATAAAATAGATATGATGTTTACATTTACCCTACTGGAGTTTGGTAAAATTAATGAATTAATATATGAAAAACCCTTGAAGCAGGGCCTCGAATATTCCAAGTGTTCAGCAAATGTTAGTTTATGAAGATGATTGTTATGATGATAATGAAGATATATCAACATACTTAAACATGGAAGAAACATTATTTTTGTTCCTATAAGCCCTATAGCCAAATAATTTTGTGTAATACTTTTTACTCTAAAATCAGAACTCCTGAACTCAATTGCATTTGCGTAATATTGGCCAGTCCTAATCTCATTCTGTTTCAAAGATCTTTCTGAATCTACAGTTGTTTTTATAGCAAACACTATGTGTCTTATTTCCACTTCAAACTCAAGCTCACAGAAATTGAGGTCTATATTCTGTTTATGAATGTGAATCATATTAAACATCTAATAGATGCTTAATAATGAATAATCAAAAAATAGAATAACCTCAGTATTTAAGTATAACTGCTTAGTCAATCTAGGTCGTCTCAGGTTATGATATAACCTACACACAAATGAGTTTTATAAAGTTAAGACACCATGGCTTTACAAAAGTACACATAGCATAACCTGCCAGAATTTCATATATCTTAAAAAATCAGGTCAACTGATACTTATTTTAAAATACCACAAAACATAAGCCCTCAGTGAACAGAATTTCAGAAATGTTCTTTCTGATTGGACACAGGGAAGAAAGGGCATAACTTAGAAACTAAATCTGTAGTTGAGGTTAATCGTGACTTGTGAAGAGCTGTTTCATAAGTAAATGCCTGTTCCATACTATTTTATCTATTCTGGATGTGGAAGCTGTGAGTTTTAAGTCAGGTCAAGAAAAAAGAAAAAAAAATACAAAGAAGGAAAGCTATTTCTTAAAAAAAAAAAAATCTAGGCCACATTTGGCTTCAAAAACTTCTTTGCTCATTTATTTGACTGTTGGCCTAAATTTAAAAACTCAAATTTCAAATAAAATAATCTTTCTTTGTATCAGTTTTTGGGCTGCAAATGAGGACAAAAAATAGTGTTTTGCCATTTATGTCTTCATGTCTCCATTATATCTCTATTGTTTACTGCTCATACACAAATCTTAAAACCATGTGTCCAACTGTAGTTCAAAACTTTTGATTTAGAAATATTGAATTTGTAATGAATTCATTTATTCAATAACCATTTTTTGATTTTGTATTAAAGCCTTACTCTGCATGAGGTTTGAAGTGAAGTGAAAGTCGTTCAGTTGTCTCTGACTCTTTGCAACCCCATGGACTGTAGCCTGCCAGGCTCCTCTATCCATGGAATTCTTCAGGCAAGAATATTGGAGTGGGTTGCCATTTCCTATTCCAGAGGATCTTCCCAACCCAGGGATCAAACCCGGATCTCCTATATTGCAAGCAGATTCTTTCCTGTCTGAGCCACCAGGAAAACCCACGTGAGGCTTGGAAGTGAAATGGAAGTGAAGTCGCTCAGTCATGTCCGACTCTTTGTGACCCCATGGACTGTAGCCTACCAGGGTCCTCCGTCCGTGGGATTCTCCAGGCAAGAGTACTGGAGTGGGTTGTCATTTCCTTCTCCAAGAGATCTTCCCAACCCAGGGATCGAACCCGGGTCTCCCGCATTGTGGGCAGATGCTTTACCCTCTGAGCCACCAGGGAAACTCACATGAGGCTTGAGAGGGGTCAAAATCTATTTCATCTTAGTTAAATCATCAGTAGTTTAGTTTCATAGAAAGGAATCAACATTCATGCCTGTTTTATATATGGTATGATATCTAAGAATCGAGGTGCTTGGCTTCATATTCAAACCACCTCAGCACCTCATTTTCCTAACTGTAAGACTCTGTGCTAGTTTTATTTTTATTTTTTTTTTAATTGATCTGAGACTTTGTTGAAACATCTACTGCTGCTAAGTCGCTTCAGTCGTGTCCAATTCTGTGCGACCCCATAGAGGGCAGCCCACCTGGCTCTCCCGTTCCTGGGATTCTCCAGGCAAGAATACTGGAGTGGGTTGCCATTTCCTTCTCCAATGCATGAAAGTGAAAGTGAAGTCGTGTCCGACTCCTAGCGATCCCGTGGACTGCAGCCTACCAGGCTCCTCCATCCATGGGACCTTCCCGGCAAGAGTACTGGAGTGGGTTGCCATTGCCTTCTCCGTCCAGTTGCCAACTCAGCTGCAGGAAAAGGATAATGATATCTACCTCAGAATTGCCTGAAGGCATGAATGAAATGATCTAACTTGAAAGGCTGGTATCGTGCCTGGCAAATAATAGTTATTCAGTAAATTATAGTTGCTATATATCATTACTGTTATGATTACTCCACACACAGTAAAAAATGCCCCCACCAATGCCCAAAGGTAGATGATGCTGTATCTCATTATCTGCTAAACCCCAAATCGATGTCATGGGACATGTGTTCTCTGAATCTAGAATGCTCAATCAGCATGTTTTTCTCAAATCAGGTATGGATGTTATTTATCATGGTCCAGGAACCTTTGGCTAAATAGTAAAATTTCACTCATAATACCTTCAATATATGATCATGGGATGGCAACAAAACAGACAGGCAAGGTACAGTATCAAATAGCATTTGAAGGAGAATAGAAGACATACAGCAGGCAGGATTGTAGCTTACGTCATGTTTATCTGGAGTGGACTATCAATTATTCCCTGTCTTGGCCATGGCATGAATTCTTGGTTCTATATATGTTTATTTATATTTCTATTCTCTGAAAGTTTTTTTTTTTAATTTTTTTTGAAAGTTTTTTTTTTAATTGATTTATCCATATCTAAGAGAAGGAAGTGGAGCCAGTGACCTTTTAGCAGAAATCTTGTTCTTATCTATTTAAGAACTGGGGATTTTGTTAGGGGTGAGTTATACTAGGCTCATGTTTCCAGGTTAATGTATCTCTGGGACTATAACTCCCTTAAAATTCAGTAAAATGTGACTAACTTTAATGACTGACAACTCCAAGAACTACAAATACAAATCTCAAATCTTGGCAATAGCTGTGTTCTAAAATCTACTTTGCCTGATAGTGATATAGCTAATTTATCCATTTTAAAAAAAAAATGTTCATGTTATATTTTTCCATCTTTTAATTTTTAGCATAACTGCAAAGTTTTATTTACTACGGATTTATTGTGGCCAGCATATGGTTGGATCTTTATTTGAAAATAAAAATTATGTCTCTACTTTTGAATTGAATAGTTTGTGAAATTTAATTGATTTTAATTGATCAATATAGTTGGATTTAGTCCTGTATCTCACTAAATATTATTTTCCTATCCATTTTTTGGTGCTGTTCTACCTTAATTTGGACTAATTAGCTTTATGAGTCTATTTATCTCAATTATTAATTATTAACCACAAATTCTATTGCACTTTGTCTTTGGTGGTTGCTTCAGGGTCTATAATGTATATCATAAAATTATCATAGTCTTGCTCTCAAATAATACTATAACACTTTAATTAAGTATAAGGACTTCCAGTTCAGTTTCAGTTTCAGTTTCAGTTCAGTTGCTCAGTCATGTCCAACTTTTTGTGACCCCATGAAACACAGCACAGCAGGCCTCCCTGTCCAACACCAGCTCCCACAATTTACCCAAACTCATGTCCATTAAGTCGGTGATGCCATCCAGCCATCTCATTTTCTGTCATCCACTTCTCCTCCTGCCCCCAATCCCTCCCAGCATCAGGGTCTTTTCCAATGAGTCAACTCTTTGCATGAGGTGGCCGAAGTATTGGAGTTTCAGCTTCAGCATCAGTCCTTGCAATAAACACCCAGGCTTTATTTCCTTTAGGGTGGACTGGTTGTATTTCCTTGCAGTCCAAAGGACTTTCAAGAGTCTTCTCCAACACCACAGTTCAAAAGCATCAGTTCTTTGCTGCTCAGCTTTCTTCACAGTCCAACTCTCACATCCATACATGACCACTGGAAAAACCATAGCCTTGACTAGACGGATCTTTGATGGCAAAGTAATATCTCTGCTTTTTAATATGCTGTCTAGATTGGTCATAACTTTCCTTCCAAGGAGTAAGTGTCTTTTAATTTCATGGCTGCAATCACCATCTGCAGTGATTCTGGAGCCCCCTAAAATAAAGTCTGACACTGTTTCCACTGTTTCCCCATTGATTTCCCATGAAGTGATGGGACCAGATGCCATGATCTTCATTTTCTGAATGTTGAGCTTTAAGCCAACTTTTTCACTCTCCTCTTCCACTTTCATCCAGTCTATGTCTGACGCAGGGTGCAGCATGCTTGGGGCTGGTGCATGGGGATGACCCAGAGAGATGTTGTGGGGAGGGAGGTGGGAGGGGGGTTCATGTTTGGGAACGCATGTAAGAATTAAAGATTTTAAAATTTAAAAAATTAAAAAAAAACAGAAAATGTAAAAAAAAAATTAAAGAAAAAAAAAAGAGGCTTTTTAGTTCCTCTTTCTGCCATAAGGATGGTGTCATCTGCATATCTGAGGTTATTTATATTTCTCCCGGCAATCTTGATTCCAGCTTGTGTTTCTTCTAGCCCACTGTTTTTCCTGATGTACTCTGCATATAAGTTAAATAAGCAGGGTGACAATATACAGCCTTGACGTCTCCTTTTCCTATTTGGAACCAATCTGCTGTTCCATGCCCAGTTCTAACTGTTGATTCCTGACCTGCATATAGGTTTCTAAAGAGGTGGGGAAGGGGGGTGGGTCTAGTATTCCCATCTCTTTCAGAATTTTCCACAGTTTATTGTGATCCACACAGTCAAAGGTTTTGGCATACTCAAAAAACAAAAATAGATGATTTTCTGGAACTCTCTTCTTTTTTTCATGATCCAGCAGATGTTGGCAATTTGATCTCTGGTTCCTCTACCTTTTCTAAAACCAGCTTGAACATCTGGAAGTTCACGGTTCATGTATTGCTGAAGCCTGGCTTGGAGAATTTTGAGCATTACTTTACTAGCGTGTGAGATGAGTGCAATTGTGCAGTAGTTTGAGCGTTCTTTGGCATTGCCTTTCTTTGGGATTGGAATGAAAACTGACCTTTTCCAGTCCTGTGGCCACTGCTGAGTTTTCCAAATTTGCTGGCATATTGAGTGCAGCACTTTCACAGCAGCATCTTTCAGGATTTGAAATGGCTCAACTGGAATTCCTTCACCTCCACTAGCTTTGTTCGTAGTGATGCTTTCTAAAGCCCACTTGACTTCACATTCCAGGATGTCTGGCTCTAGGTGAGTGATCACACTATCATGATTATCTGGGCCATGAAGATCTTTTTTGTACAGTTCTTCAGTATTCTTGCCACCTCTTCTTAATATCTTCTGCTTCTGTTAGGTCCATACCATTTCTATCCTTTATCGAGCCCATCTTTGGATGAAATGTTCCCTTGGTATCTCTAATTCTCTTGAAGAGATCTCTAGTCTTTCCCATTCTGTTGTCTTCCTCTAGTTCTTTGCATTGATCGCTGAGGAAGGTTTTCTTATCTCTCCTTGCTATTCTTTGAAACTCTGCATTCGGATGCTTATCTTTCCTTTTCTCTTTTGCTTTTCACTTCTCTTCTTTTCACAGCTATTTGTAAGGCCTCCCCAGACAGCCATTTTGCCTTTTTGCATTTCTTTTCCATGGGGATGGTCTTGATCTCTGTCTCCTGTACAATGTCACGAACCTCCACCCATAGTTCATCAGGCACTCTGTCCATAAGATCTAGGCCCTTAAATCTATTTCTCACTTCCACTGTATAGTCATAAGCGATTTGATTTAGGTCATACCTGAGTGGTCTAGTGGTTTTCCCTACTTTCTTCAATTTAAGTCTGAATTTGGCCATAAGGAGTTCATGATCTGAGCCACAGTCAGCTCCTGGTCTTGTTCTTGCTGATTGTATAGAGTTTCTCCATCTTTGGCTACTAAAAATATAATCAATCTGATTTTGGTGTTGACCATCTGGTGATGTCCATATGTAGAGTCTTCTCTTGTGTTGTTGGAAGAAGGTGTTTGCTATGACCAGTGCTTTCTCTTGGCACAACTCTATTAGCCTTTGCACTGATTCATTCCGTATTCCAAGGCCAATTTTGCCTATTACTCCAGGTGTTTCTTGACTTCCTACTTTTGCATTCCAGACCCCTATAGTGAAAAAAACATCTTTTTTTGGTGTTAGTTGTAAAAGGTCTTGTAGGTCTTCATTGAACCATTCAACTTCATCTTCTTCAGAGTTACTGGTTGCAGCATAGGTTTGGATTACCATGATATTGAATGGCTCGCCTTGGAAATGAACAGAGATCATTCTGTCATTTTTGAGATTATATCCAAGTACTGCATTTTGGACTCTTTTGTTGACCATGATGGCTACTCCCTAAAGTAAGGACTTTATGACACTGTAATTCCATTTCCCCCTCCCATTCTTTGTGCTGTTTTTATTTTGTATTTTATTTCTGCATGTCATATATCTACAAAAGACACTTTGCTTTATGCAGTGAATTACATTTTAAAGAAGGAGAATTTTAAATGGAAAAATAAATGATCACACATTTATTATTTCTAGTATTAATGCTTTCAAATCCAACTTTCTGTTATTATTTTTATTTTCAAAAGTCCTGTCTTTAATTTTTTATAGTGCATATTTGCTGATAAGTTCAATTAGTGTTTGATTATCTGAAAGAAGTCTTTATTTCTTACATATCAAAATATGAATTTATAAACACATAAAATAAAAGTACATATTTAAGTATATACTCTGATAGGTATTGTTATATATATACAGTCTAGGTATATTCCTCCTTACTGCCTTTGACAACTCACTTTGATCACCAGCAACTATCAACCTACTTTCAGTTGCTATGCATTAGATTGAATTTTTTACAATTTTATATAAATAGATTCTTACTGTATATACTTTATCTGGCTTCTTCAACTCAGTATAATTTCTTTGATATTCAACCATTTTATTGCAGAAAGCAAATTGCTGAGCATTTCATTCCATCAAGGAGTAGAAGGACTGAATGGTAGAGTTGGTGTGAATTTAACTTTTTAAGAAACTGTCAAATTACTTACCATTCCAACAGAAGAATATGAGGTTTCCGGTTGTTCCACATTCTTGATGACACGTGGTGTGGTCAAGTCTTTTTAGTATTATACCTATTGTGTTTTTAGGGATATCTCATTGCGGTTTCTAGCTAATATGGACCATCTTTTAGTACTCTTTTTGACATCCATGTATTGATTTGATTAAATGTTTATTTTAATTTTTTGCCCACTTTTAACTGGCTTGTATGCTTTCTTTTTTTTTTCTTTGAATTTTAAGTTCTGTATATATTTTGAAAATATGACCTTTATAATTGGAATATAATAGGTTAGAATATATTTTCTCATATTCTATGCTTTGTTTTTTTTTTTTTTTTGTTCTCTTAGCAGTATCATTTAAAGAGTAGAAGTTCTTAATTCAGATAAACTTCAGTATATTGTCTTTTATAAATTATGCTTTTGGTGTTGTACCTAAGAAATCTTTGCTTAACTAAAGTTCACAACTTGACTCCAGGATGGCTGAGTAGAAGGGTGTGTGCTCATCTTCCCCCATGAGAACTCCAAAATTACAACTTGCTGCTGAACAACTGTTGACAAAAGAATGTTGAATCCCACCAAAAAGAGATACGCCATGTCTAAAGGCAAAAGAGAAGCCCCAACATGATGGTAGGAGGGGTGAAATTGCATTTAGAATCAAATCCCATACTCACCAGAGATACTCGGAAGGCTGAAACAAGCCTTGTATGCACCAGGACCCAGAAACCCCACAGAAACTGAGACAGAACTGTGTTCAAGCATCTCCTGCAGAGGTATGGGTCAGTAGTGGACTGCTGCAGGCACAGGGGCTCTGACTGCAGTAGACCTGGGTATGGCATAAGCCCTCTTAACGAAGGTCACCATTAACCCCACCTCAGACCTGCCAGAACTTACACAGGAGTAGGAAAATAGACTCTTCGAGGGTACAAACAAAACCTTGTGTGCACCAAGACCCAGGAGAAAGGAACAGTGACCGCACAAGAAACTGACACAGACTTGTGTGTGAATGTCCAGGAGTCTCCAGTGTGGGTCCATGGTGACTGGCTGCAGGATTGGGGGCACTGAGTGCAGCCGTGCTTGCATGGGACCTTTTGAAGGAGGTTGCTATTATCTTCATTACCTCCACCATAGACTGGCCCCAAGTCAAACAATATGGAGGGAACACAGCCACACCCATCAATAGAAAATTGGATTAAAGATTTACTGAGCATGGCCCTGCTCATCAGAACAAGGGCTGATTTCCCCCTCAGTCAGCCTCGCTGATCAGGAAGCTTCCATAAGCCTCTTACCCTTCTCCATCAGAAGGCAAACAGGATGAAACCAAAATCACAGAAAACTAACCAATCTGATCACATGGACCACAGCCTTGTTTAACTCAATGAAACTATGAACCATGACATATAGGGTCACCCAAGATGGATGGATCATGGAGGAGAGCTCTGACAAAACATAGTCCACTGGAGAAGGAAATGGCAAACAACTTTAGTATTCTTGCCTTGAGAATCCCATGAACAGTATGAAAAGGCAAAATGATAGGACACTGAAAGAGGAACTCCCCAGGTCAGTAGGTGCCCAATATGCTACTGGAGATCAGTGGAGAAATAACTCCAGAAAGAATGAAGGGATGGAGCCAAAGCAAAAATAATACCCAGATGTGGATGTGACTGGTGATAGAAGCAAGGTCTGATGCTGTAAAGAGCAATATTGCATAGGAACCTGAAATGTTAGGTCCATGAATCAAGGCAAATTTGAAGTGATCAAAAGGAGATGGCAAGAGTGAACGTTGGCATTCTAGGAATCAGCGAACTAAAATGGACTGGAATGGGTGAATTTAACTCAGATGACCATTATATCTACTACTGTGGGCAGGAATGCCTCAGAAGAAATGGAGTAGCCATCATGGTCAACAAAAGACTCCGAAATGCAGTACTTGGATGTACTCTCAAAAACGACAGAATGATCTCTGTTTGTTTCCAAGGCAAACCATTCAATATCACAGTAATCCAAGTCTATGCCCCAACCAGTAATGCTGAAGAAGCTGAAGTTGAATGGTTCTATGAAGACCTACAAGACCTTTTAGAATGAAAACCCAAAAAAGATATCCTCTTCAATATAGGGTCTAGAATGTAAAAGTAGGAAGTCAAGAAACACCTGGAGTAACAGGCAAATTTGGCCTTGGAATACGGAATGAAGCAGGGCAAAGACTAATAGAGTTTTGCCAAGAGAACACAATGGCCATAGCAAACACCCTCTTCCAACAACACAAGAGAAGACTCTACACATGGACATCACCAGATGGTCAACACCAAAATCAGACTGATTATATTCTTTGCAGCTAAAGATGGAGAGGCTCTATACAGTCAGTGAAAACCAGACCAGGAGCTGACTGTGGCTCAGATCATGAACTCCTTATGGCCAAATTCAGACTTAAATTGAAGAAAGTAGGGAAAACCACTAGAGCATACAGGTATGATCTAAATCAAATCCCTTACGAGTATACAGTAGGAGTGACAAATAGATTCAAGGGATTAGATCTGATAGACTGAGTGCCTGAAGAACTATTGATGGAGGTTTGGAATACTGTACAGCAGGCAGTGATCAAGACCATCCCCAAGAAAAATGCAAAAAGGCCAGAGGGTTGTATGAGGAGGCCTTACAAGCAGATGTGAAGAAAAGAGAAGCAAAATGCAAGGGAGAAAAGGAAAGATATACCCATTTGAATGCAGAGTTCCAAAGAATAGAAAGGAGAGATAAGAAAGACTTCCTCAGTGATCAGTGCAAAGAAATAGAGGAAAACAATAGAATGGGAAAGACTAGAGATCTCTTCAAGAAAATTAGAGACACCAAGGGAACATTTCATGCAAAGATAGGCTTGATAAAGGACAGAAATGGTATGGACCTAGCAGAAGTAGAAGATATTAAGAAGAGGTGGCAAGAATACACAGAAGAACTATGCAAAAAAGATCTTCATGGCCCAGATAATCACGATGGTGTGATCACTCACCTAGAGCCAGACATCCTGGAATGTGAAGTCAAGTGGGCCTTAGAAAGCATCACTACAAACAAAGCTAGTGGAGGTGATGGAATTCCAGTGTAGCTATTTCAAATCTTGAAAGATGAGAAAGTGCTGCACTCAATATGCCAGCAAATTTGGGAAACACAGCAGTGGCCACAGACTGGAAATGGTCAGTTTTCATTCCAATCCCAAAGAAAGGCAATGCAAAGAATGTTCAAACTACCACACAATTGCACTCATCTCACATGTTAGCAGAATAATGCTGAAAATTCTCCAAGCGAGGCTTCAACAGTACATGAACCATGAACTTCCAGATGTTCAAGGTCGATTTAGAAAAGGCAGAGGAACCAGCGATCCAATTGCCAACATCTGTTGGATCATGGAAAAAGGAAGAGAGTTTCAGAAAAACATCTACTTCTGCTTTACTGACTACATTAATTTATTTTACTGTGTGGATTACAACAAAAGGTGGAAAATTCTGAAAGAGATCAGAATACCAGACCACCTTACCTGCCTCCTGAGAAATCTGTATGCAGGTCAAGAAGGAACAGTTAGAACTGGACATGGAACAACAGACTGGTTCTAAATCGGAAAAGAATTATGTCAAAGATGTATATTGTCACCCTGCTTATTTATCATATATGCAGACTTTTGCTGCTGCTACTAAGTTGCTTCAGTCGTGTCCGCCTCTGTGCGACCCCATAGACCCCACCGGGCTCCCCCATCCCTGGGATTCTCCAGGCAAGAACACTGGAGTGGGTTGCCATTTCCTTCTCCAATGCATGAAAGTGAAAAGTGAAAGTGAAGTCGCTCAGTCGTGTCAGACCCTCAGCGACCTCATGGACTGCAGCCTTCCAGGCTCCTCCGTCCATGGGATTTTCCAGACTACATCTGAGAAATACTGGGCTGCAAGAAGCATAGGCTGGAATCATGATTACTGGGAGAAATATCAATAACCTCAGATATGTAGATGATGCTACCCTTATGGCAGAAAGGGAAGAACTAAGGAGACTTTTGATGAGTGTGAAAGAGGAGAGTAAAAAGTTGGCCTAAAACTCAACATTCAGAAAACTAAGATCATGGCATCTGGTCCCATCACTTTATGGCAAATAGATTGGGAAACAGTGGAAACAGTGGCAGACTTTATATTTTTGGGCTCCAAAATCACTGCAGGTGGTGACTGCAGCCATAAATTAAAAGATGCTTGCTCCTTGGAAGAAAAGCTATGACCAACCTAGACAACATATTAAAAAGCAGAGACATATTCAAACGCTATGGTTTTTCCAGTAGTCATGTATGGATGTGAGGGTTGGATTATAAACAAAGCTAAGCGCTAAGAATTGATGCTTTTGAACTGTGGTGTTGGAGAAGACTCTTGAGAGTCTTTTGGACTGCAAGAGAGATAAAATTTACCATGTTATCTATTTTGAATTTTACTGTTCGGTAGTATTAAATATACTCATTCTGTTGTGCAGTCACTTTCCAAAAGTTTTTCATTTTGCATACCTTAAATGGTATTCATTGAGTAGCCATACTCCAACCTGTACCAATCCTTGGTAACCACCAATCTATTTTTGTCTCTATGAATTTGAATACTTTGTTTACTTCATATATATGGAACCATACAGTATTCTTCCTTTTGTGACTGGCTTATTTTCCTTAGTAAAATTTCCATAATCTGCTTCCTTTTTATGTCTGAATCACATTCCATTGTATTATACCCCACATTTTGTTTTCTATCCATCCACAGATAGACATTTGGGTCTCTTCAACTTCTTGGCGGTATGAATAATGCAGCTTTGAAAGTGGGGTATACAATTATCTCTTGAAGACCTTGATTTCAAGTTTGTTGGTTATATACACTGAAGAGTAAAATTGCTGGATCATATGAAAATTCTCTATTTCATTATTTGGGGAACAGCCATTATCTTTCCATAGAGACTGCACCAGTTTACATTCATACCAGTAGTATGTGAGAGTTCTACTTTTTTTACATTTTCACCATTTGTAATTATTATTTTTTAATAACAGTTATCCTAATGTGTGTGAAGTGATCACATTGTAGCTTTGATTTATATTTCTTATGATTAAGAATTCTTTACACTTTCTTTTGGAAGAAGTGAATGGCAGGCCCACTCCAATATTCTTGCCTGGAGAATCCCATGGATAGAGGAGCCTGGCCAGGTTACAGTCTGTGGGGTCGCAAAGAGTCAGACACAACTGAGTGACTAACGCTATGATACATTATGCATTCTGAATATTAATCCCTTGTCAGATGTATGTAATCCACAAATCGTTTTCCCCCTTTTGTTTATATCCTTCTCACTTTGTTGTGCTCTTTGATACACAAAAGTGTTTAATGTTGGTGTCATCAAATTTAGCTATTTTTACTTTTATTGCCTATACTTTTGTATCACATAATCACGACCATATTTAGTGTCATGAAACTTATTCATATGTTTTCTTCTAAGTTTTATAAGTTTAGCTCTGTTATTTGGGTCTTTGATTCATTTTGAATTTATTTTTATAAAGTATAAGAGACAAGTCTGATTTCATTATTTGGATTTAGATATTCAGTTTTTCCAACATTATTTGTTGAAAACTCTGTCCTTTCCCCACTGTGTTCTCTTGACATCTTTATCAAAAACATTCACCCATATGTGTGAAAATATATTTTCATTTTGTTGGTCTATATGTCTGTTTTATTGACAACACCATATGATTTTAAGTATTGTAGATTTGTAATTTTGAAATCAGGAAGTGTGAGTCCTCCAACTATCTTTTTATTTTTCAAGATTGTTTGGTAATTCAGGATTCCTTGAAACTCCTTATTAATTTTAGGTTAGATAGTTTTCTGTTACTTCAAAAGAACACTGTTGGGATTTTGATAAAGATTACATTAAATCTGTATATCACTTTGTGTAGTATTGACATCTTAATATTTTGACTTTTATCTGAATTGCCTTTCCATTTGTATGTATCTCTTTTAATACTATAATTAAAATTATGTAGTTTTTGTTTTTATATTTTGCATCCATGATTAAGTTTAATCTTAAATATATAATTCTTTTTGACGCTATTATAAATGGTATTATTTCTTAATTTACCTTTTGGATTGTTCATTGGAGATTTTTAATTTTTTTTATAGCTGATTTTCAATATTATGTTGGTTTCAGGTGTTTATGTTGTTATGTAAATGTTATGTAATGTTATTGTTGTAATGTTAGCAAACATGTTTGCTAACAGTTTTTTTTTTTCTTGTTTTGCCTTCTATACTTACTAATTTTCTGCTTGAATCATATCTATTATTGAAAGGAATATTAAAATATCCAACTCTATTTGATGAGTTACAATGTCATTAGTTTTTGTTTCATTCTTTATTAGGCATACAACTGTTTAACATTATTGTGTCCTCTGAATTAAATGACCCTGTCCTGTCATTATAAAATGACTCCCTAAAAACAGTGATCTAAATTAAAATGACAGTTGATAAGGGAGTTGGTAGCATTTCTGAGTATGGAAATAGGAAGACAAAAAGGTAAAACAAAGATAGATTTAATCCTAAATACAATAAGAAGTCCAGAGAACAAAATAACTGTTAATCATGACTATTTTAGTCAAGTAAGAACTTTTCTGGCCCCCAATAAGCATCATTTTTTTCTCTCTCAATTATGAAGAAGTAGAAACCAGAGTTTGCAATGTGAATGACAGAGTATAGAATAACAAATTTTGGAAAGAAAGAGGCCTGCCATAACTCCTTTTTCCACTAAAGGAGTGTACTCTGCCAAAGACCAAGTTGAGATGTAAACACTTTTTTCATTAGAGTTTAAACTTTAATTATTCATTTGGATTGGCATTATTAACTACTGAAATGACACCACTTTTGTGACTGCAGATGATCATAGGAATTTATGTTATCTTAAAAGTCTATATAGAAGCTATGGAACTTTCTCTGATTTTCCTAAAAATAAGAAGTAGATTTGATTTCACTGTGAAATACAAAAAAAGAAAAGTCATTTCTGGCTTTCTTTCACAATCTTTCTTTCAATCTAAAAAGCCTCTTGATGAAAGTGAAAGAGGAGAGTGAAAAAGTTGGCTTATAGCTCAACATTCAGAAAATGAAGATCATGGCATCCGGGCCCATCACTTCATGGGAAATAGATAAGGAAACAGTGGAAACAGTGTCAGACTTTATTTTGGGGGGCTCCAAAATCACTGCAGATGGTGACTGCAGCCATGAAATTAAAAGACGCTTACTCCTTGGAAGAAAAGTCATGACCAACCTGGATAGCATATTCAAAAGCAGAGACATTATTTTGCTGACTAAGTTCCTTCTAGTCAAGGCTATGGTTTTCCCTGTGGTCATGTATGGATGTGAGAGCTGGACTGTGAAGAAGGCTGAGCGCCGAATAATGGATGCTTTTGAACTGTGGTGTTGGAGAAGACTCTTGAGAGTCCCTTGGACTGCAAGGAGATCCAACCAGTCCATTCTGAAGGAGATCAGCCCTGGGATTTCTTTGGAAGGAATGATGCTAAAGCTGAAACTCCAATACTCTGGCCACCTCATGTGAAGAGTTGACTCATTGGAAAAGACTCTGATGCTGGGAGGGATTGGGGGCAGGAAGAGAAGGGGACGACCAAGGATGAGATGGCTGGATGGCGTCACTGACTCGATGGACGTGAGTCTGAGTGAACTCCGGGAGATGGTGATGGACAGGGAGGCCTGGCGTGCTGTAATTCACGGGATTGCAAAGAGTAGGACATGACTGCGTGACTGAACTGAACTGAACTGAACTGATGATGCCTTTCCAATTTTGTCTTTGGCTTTTTCCTGGACTCTTTTGGTCTGACCTACCTCTTATTTGATGCCAGTTTATGTAAATTCTAGAAAACTACTTCCTTCTCATCTTTGAAGCATCTTTAACTGTCAATGAGATGACAGAGTTTAAGTCAAGTCAGGAAATGAAGCTCAGAGTCCAACTATTACTGGCTTTTCTTATAAGGCAATTAGCAAGGCTTTTGATTGAGGAGCTTTGCCTTGCAAAGAAGGTTATTACCAGGTTACTAATAACAGAGTTTCAAAGAGGCCTCAAAAAGCCTCCTCCTTTCCACATTTTTGCCTTTCTATTCTTCATTTGACAATAAAAAATGAGTTTAGCTATATTAACATTATGCTAATCACATTCATTTATTCAAGCTGCTTAACATTGTGCCTAATTACCATGAAGCACAATAAGGATTAGTCACATTATTAAATATGCACAATAATTTTGCTGTAAATTGTATTTGATTAAAACCTTAAATCCTGCTCATATGTGTTCAGGCATCATATTATGTTGCTCAGGAAGCAAACTTAGCTACTCACAACTTGGAAAAGAAAGCCCATACTTTCCTTCTTTTTGTCATTTTTTTGTTATTCTGCCACTGGGAAGTTCTCTAAATGGCCCACATGGCCTTTTATTCACAGGTAGATGGTTTTAGCATGCTGAGGATATGTGGAGGCAGTAACTTCTTGATAAAGCTATTCTTTTGAACTTTTCTTATCTACCATCTTTCTAGGCCACGGAATTTCTCAGGTTGTGCCATAAGCTTCTTTATTTTTCATTCAGGGAGAATGTAGAGCCTTCTTATCTTAACCCATGGCTTTATGTTACGCCTGTATACAGAAGTTATGCATCTTTATCTTCTATCTGTATTGCTTATCTCCCTTTCTGTTTCTCAACTCTGGTAAATCCACATCTCCATTATGAAGAGTCAGGAACATTTTCAAATTAATGTGTCCAAATGCTCCACATGAAACTCTCCAAACCCATAGCTGTTATTATCTCAGTGAACAGTACCATTTACTTCGTGAATTGAATAGGTGTTAATTCAGTCCCTGCTATATAAGAGGCCTTGATTTAGGTGCTAGGTAATAGCTTTAAACAAAAGAATGATCTTTGCCTTTACGGTGTTTATGCCCTAATATGTCCAGTCTTTCAACAGACAATGAGAAGTCTCTTGCAAATTCACTTTCACTATAACCTTATAGATTTAACCTCCAACATAAATATCAAATAAATCTATTTCTCTTGTTTTCTACTGCTACCATGGTTGTTCAGTACCCTACTTTGAATTTTTCAATGGTTTCCTCTTCTACTTACACGTAATTTCTACCATAACCTTTAAGGTCCTGTAAATGTAGCCCATACTAAGGGAAAGAGTGGGGAAAGAGAGAAGAATGGAGCAAGGAAGAAAAGATAGATCTTTCCTTTTTTTAAAATTTCTTTTCTATGGAAACCTAGATAACTTTGTAGGGTTTCCCAGGTGGTACAAGCCTGCCAGTAGAGGAAATACAGATTCAATCTCTGGGCTGGAAAGATCCCTGGAGTAGGAAATGGCCACCCATTCCATAATCTTACCTGGGAAATCGCAAGGACAGAAGAGCATGGTGGGCTGTAAAGAGTTGGAAACAGCGGAGCAAGTGCGTACACTCATGTGCGCACATGCACACACTGATAACTTTATAATTATGTATCTTTCTGATTCTTTCTTGCTATCATAGTATATTCTTTTGTTGATTTCCATTATTTGTAAATGAATAAACGTTAACACACACTGTACTCTAGTAAGGATATAGACTAGATTTTTGTGATAAGAACACTTTTGTGTTTAATAAAATAATTCTAGGAATAATACTTGGTACTTAAGAAGACAGAAGAATCTCTCACATGAGAGATTTGGTTTAGGAGTCCAGAGATGAACTTTACATGGCTGTTGAGGCAGCTCTATCATCCTTGGTATGCTGGGCTTCCATGTCCAGGTTCATGGTGGTGTTTTTGTTCCTCTTTTTTCCGTTGAGGAAAGAGAAATAAATAGAGAAAAGGAAACTTTCATTTTAAAATAGTACCATCTGAAAGTTGCACAGGCATCTCACTGACCTAAACTTGGCTACATATCTACATCTAACTACAGTAAGATGCTGGAAAATATAGCTTTCTTTGGGTAACCATCTTAAAATATGTGGGAGGGATAGATTGATGTTCCATCAGTAAGAGAGACCATGATTCCTGGAAATGAATCAATAGTCTCTATCCCAATTAGATCTTTCACAAATTTTCCTTTGTATTATTTTGCCTTCTTCTTCCTGCTTTTCCTTTTGTGTTTTAAGCATGAAGAATAGTGTATTAATCAGTCAGTGTGCATGATCAATGCATATTTCAAGAAGGACCTCTTTGAGCTGAATTTTTAAACTAGTGAATCATAAAGTATAGTACATTTTAAATTCTAAAAATAGTGGTTTATTTATAGAATGCATGAAGTATAGAAAATATTGCTATGAAATTGGCACACATTCTATCTTTGAATAAGAAGATGATGACTAAGCTTCATGCAAATTTAATCTCACTTTTCATCTTTCTTTAAGGATTTCTAAGTAAAGATGATAGTGGGAAGTCAAGTTGTAGATTCTCAATACACCACATATACTTAAATAATTCAGATATGAAAATAAATAAATATAAAGCCTATAGCTATTATTAAACAAGAAAAAAATACCTCAACCCTATGCCATAAATTTTAAGATGCAAAAGTCCAAGGAAAAGAGAACGATTCTAACACATAATAGTGACACTTTTTATAAACCTCCCACTTATCAAAAATGGAATTGACATGTAAAGAAGATCTACAAAATTGTTGCTACATTTACCTACATTCTAAGAGAAGTTGATAGATTGGTTAAATGCATATGATGGCAGAAGAAAAACTGCTTCTGTAATGTTATAGGCAAAATGAAGAAGGTGAATGCATAGAATTAGTTTCATCCTGAATTGAAAGAGTTATCCCCATCCTGAGAGTATTTCTCTATAGGAATAAAATAGTCTTCTTCCAGGCAGAATAAGACATATTCTTCTAGGTAGAATAAGATGGCATCACCAACTTAACAGACATAAGTTTGAACAAGCTCTGGGAGTTGGTGATGGACAGGGAAGCCTGGCATGGTGCAGTCCATAGTGATGCAAATAGTTGGACACTACTGAGTGACTGAACTGAACTGAGGTGGAATAAACCCAGGAAAAGATATTTAATGAAATCCTAGAAAAGACAGCATAGTTATTGTCCACAGCTAACTCTAACTAACTTCTGTGTTTCTCCATAGTTGGCTTTGGTTTAGGGGACAGAGAAGATTCTCAGCTTGTAAATAAGAAGTGAACAAAAGCAAATCTCAAATTATGTGGAAAGTCCAAGAAGAAAAAGCCATCCATAGATCAAAGTCAGTATATAACCTGAATTGAACTCTCCATGAATAAAAGAAAACCATATGGCTCAAAAGAGGGAAAGGTATAAGGTGACAGCAAATATATTATGGAAAAGGGAAAGGATATCTAAAAATTAGATGCAAATATCTAGCATAAAATAATATGTAACTCAACAAACAGAAGAAAATTCCCCAGTGCTAACTTCATAATATAGAATTACTTAATGAGATAGCGGATTTTGTGAGGAAGTGAGAGCTGAGATTCAAACATTCAAACAACAGAATAAGATTAAAATGTAAATTGAAAAACTGAGGAAACAAGATGAAGACAAAAATACCATTAATATAGAACCAGAACAAAAAAAAGAAAATAAACTAAAAAGAGGCAATAAACTCCACTGACTTTTTATTTACTGATTGAGGAACAAATTTTAGTTAACTGAAAATCAAAGATAAGAAAAGATAAAGAGATCACATAATTCACAAAAAATTTAATATAGAAGACAGGCACAATCATTCAAGGAAAGACTAATTGAAATCCCCAGTGCATGGAACAAAAATTTAATCTGCTATATTTAAATGTTATATTAAAAGTTGTATTGAAATGAAGAAAAATCATATTTGTAAACTAGGACATAGAAAGTTCCAGGAAAATTTGGTTTAACATGATTGACACTAAATATATCTCGTCAGTTACTGATTTTTAAAAAGGAAGATATGTTTATTTGGGTGTCCAGGTAAGAAGGGATAGGGCTGAAAATTTTTCTGGTCTTAGGATTGGCCATATAATATCCAAAGCCTAAAAAGTTTAGACACAAAGAAAAATTTGATAACATTAAGCATTCCATGTCACAGGTTTTTTTTTAATGTTATGCTTAATCTAGCAGTAGGGAAGAGTTGAAAAGTTGTTTACGTGGTTAAGGCTCTTAGAATTATCTTATATCTCACTGCATAAAAACTATAGCTTTGGCCATGATATTTAAGATTATTTACAAGGATACATTTTGTGCATTGCCTGTGTGATTAAAATGAATATAAGCTTATTATTTTAAGTCTAAAACAAGCAAACCAACAAATAAGATTTTGACAACTTTGAAAAGTAGAATGAAAAATCACTGACTGTACTTTCTTCTCTCTGAATTTGTGAAAGTGCTCAGGTTACAGCTTTCCTTTTATATCTTGACATTTTCGTAGCTTGACAACTAACTGAAGAAGTAGTCAGTGCTGGGATATGGCATATTTTCTCTACATAGACCTAGCTAATTTTTCCATGTTTATTATTACACTTTAACTTTTAAAATCCTACTCTTGGTAAGCTTAAAAAAAAATACAAGTTTATAGAGCATTTTTTTACCCAAATAACTTGATATCAGCTTAGAGACAGATCAGGTAGCCAAAGATCTGTCTCCAAGTACAAGGAACCTATTTTCTACCCCATTATTGGTTCTCTTACAGGAATGCATGCTTCACTGGTGGCTCAGCTGGTAAAGAATCTGCTTGCAATGCAGGAGACCTGGTTTCAATCCCTGGGCTGGGAAGATCCCCTGGAGAAGCAAAAGGCTACCCACTCCAGTATTCTGGCTTGGAGGATTCCTTGGACTGTATAGTCCATGGAGTTGAAAGAGTTGAACACAACTGAGTGGCTTTCACTACAGGAATGCACACTCCCACTTTAAGGGGATATGTGAAAATGGGCAACAGAACTTTAGCTCAGAAAGCCTTATAGGCTGTTTTACTTATGCCATATTTGTGTGTTTCCTGTTCATTTTCCATATTTTGGAATTCTTTTCTAGATTTAGCAAAATGCCACATAGCTTAAATCATAACTTCTCAAACCCATTCTGAGAATGTGGCATCTTTACTCATTAACTGCTCTCATCACAAGTGCATAGGAGATACTCTTTCTCTTGTACCAAGACATATAAAAGGTGCTTCCCTTCATCACCTGTCAGGTTAAAAGCCTATTAGAAGACCTGAGTGTGGCATTGAAGCAGAAGCTCAGCAATATAAATCAAACCAATATAAAAATAGGTCAGAAGTGCCTACAGTGGGCACAGAGAAGACCAGCAGTTACTTCAGTCACAGCAGATACTAAATTCATGGTCAGAAGACTAATTGCACATTACACTGGGTATTGAGTCTGAATCCACTGTTAAGGTGACTTGATAATTTCCTTATAGGCAGAGTAGGGCCAATGCTTCAGATAAATGTCAATTCCTACATTTTATAATAACCAAAATAAAGCTGAAAGTGTTAGTCACTTAGTCGTGTCCAATTCTTTGAGACTCCATGGACTATAGCCAGCCAGGATCCTCTGACCATTGGAATTCTCCAGGCAAGAATACTTAGAGTGAGTAGCCATTCCCTTCTCTAGTGGATCTTCCCAAACCAGAGTTCAAACCCAGGTCTCCTGCATTTCAGGCAGATTCTTTACCATGTGAGCCATCAGGGAAGCCAAGTTGACTTGATAAGGATTTACTTGTAGACAGGGGAGGGCCAAGGCTTCAGGTTCTGGTATCTTATAGTATCCAAAGGAGGGAGAAATTAAAACAACAAATTTTGCCAATAATGCTTAACTGAAAACACTTGGAGTAGCGTAGTACAAAAAACAAAAAACAAATAGTCAAGAAGGGTGCCCATGGCAGATATCCCATGAAAACAATTCTGTTTCTGTTTTGGAATTGTGGGCCATCTTAGCTAGACATAGCTATTTACTTCACATAAAATACTGGAACAAACTGTGCTTTTATTAATTCTTTGCCAGTAAAATAAACATTTTCCTTTGAGGTTTACATTGGGCTGTTTGGGTGTTACCAAATAAAAACATAAGTTTATTAAAATGTGTGTTATTTGGAAGGTGTGCTTTAGTGAAAGATATTGTTCACATTCATTTTTTATTTGTTTCTTACTTGTTTTAAGGAAATTATCATTGGCATCGTGATCAAAAAGTATTTTCTTAACATACCTGGATCTTGGTACTGACTATGGCTCATATAATATATAATATTAGACAATATTACATTAGACAATACAAATATTAGACAAAATAATGTAAACAAAAGTTTTACCCTCTGTATAAAGGAATACCTTTAACAACTAATAATTAATTTAACAACTTTAATTTTGTGATAGTAAGAAGTGATTATATACATGATAGCTCCTTCTAAACTATGCCAGTCTCTGAAGTACTAATACTAATTTTAATGATAGTGGTTTTTGAGCAACTCTAGAGAGTTACTATAATTAATTTAATAATTACTCATTACTAGAAGATTTTAAAATACTATCAAGTTGAACACCAACAGACATGTCATTCCTCCCTAGAGAAATCATCTTTTCAAGGCCAATATTATAGTGGTTGAAAAATTGCCTCTGTAAACAGAGTCCTCTTGAGAGGTTTTTGTATACATCTATTTTCTAAGATATCACTCTTAGTTGTTTTTTAGTAACATGCATTTAAGTAGAATTTCTGGACATATTAGCATATCATTTTTAAAGAAGTATTTATTATTTACTTCTGCCTGTGGCTACTCTCTAGTTGTGGTACGCAGACTTCTCATTGAAGTGGCTTCTCTTATTGTAGAGTACAGGCTTTAGGGTATACAGGCTGCAGTAGTTGTGGTGCACAGTCTTGGTAGCCCCACAGCAGGTGGGATTTTCCTGGACTAGGGATCTAACCTGTGTACCCTGCATTAGCAGGCAGATTTCTGCATGTCATGTTTTAAATAGTAAAGCCATCTTGTCCTTGTCAAAACTAGTGATTTCAATGCTTTCGTTAATCATGACAAGTTTTTACTAATTCCAAAATAATGTGATCCTTTATTAGTCAATAAATCCATTGATAGAGCTGTTTATTTCAGAAATTTTTCATTATTTGCTAGGTACAAAGTTTGATGAAAACTACAAAAAGGTCCTAGAAATAATAAAAACATAAGAGAAACATACAGAAATATACTGTATGTCTATACTTGCAATGAATGATTAGAGAGAAAAATAAAAATAATTCCCAATAGTATAAAAATATGCTTATTGACTTTTCTAAACCAAGACATGTAAAAATGCTGCTTATGTCTTCTTTAAATTTTCTCAGCAGTGTTTTGCCATTTTCAGTGTATAGGTATTGTATATTTTTTATCAGACTTAACCTCAACATATTTCATATTTGTACATCAAAAATAAGTTGTGCACAGCCTGTACACTGAAAACTATGAAATATCAATGAGTAACATTTTTTAAAGACCTAAATAAATGGGACAGTTGACCAAAATGTACAAAAAGTGCTTAAAACTCAACGGTGGGAAAACAACCTGATGAATGATTAGGCCAAAGTTCTTAACAGATACCTTGGCAAAGAAGATATGTTGAGATATTCAGTCGTGTCCAGCTTTTTGTGACCTCATGGATTGTAGCCTACCAGGCTCCTCTGTCCATGGGATTTCCCAGGCAAAAATACTGGATTAGGGTGCCATTTCCTTCTCCAGGGGAGCTTCCCAACCCAGAGATGGAACTCACATCTCCTGCATTGGCGCTTTATCACTACTGCCACCTACAGATGTCAAATAAACATATAAAAAGTGGTCCCACATCATCTATAATATCATCATGGAAATGCAGATTACAAGAATGAGATACAATCTTACACCTATTAGAAATGTCAAAATGAAGAACACTGACAATACAAAGTGTTAGCAAGTTTGTGCAGCAACAGGAACTCTCATTTGTTGCTAGTGGGAATGCACACTTACAGGTACTTAAGGAAGACAATTTGGTGGTTTCTTACAAAACTAAATATACCCTCACCCCATATTTACTCAAATGATTTGAAAAGTTATGTCCATACGAAAACTTACACACAGATGCTTGTAGAAATTCTATTTGTAACTGCCAAACTTGGAAGCAAATATGCTGTCGTTCCATAAGTGAACGGTTAAATATTCCATCAAGAAAATGGTGTATTATCCACCACTAAAAAGAAATGAACTGACAAGCCATAGAAAGAAATAGAGGAAACTTAAAAGCATATTTTTAATGAAAAAAATTAATCTAAAAAGACTATATATTGCATAATTCCAACTATATGTTATTGTAGAAAAGGCAAAAACACGGTGACCTGAAAATGATCAGTGGTTGCCAGGGATTAAGGTCATGGGGAAAGAAGGAGAAATAGATAAAGCACAGAGGACTTTAAGGCAGTAAAATCATTCTGTGTGATACTACAATGGTGTAGACCTGTCATTATGCACTTGTCAAAACACATAGAATGTATACCACCAAGAATTAATCCTGATGTAAACTATATGTAGACTCTGGGTGATAACAATATATCAGTTGAAGTTCATCTATGGTGACTATTGTCTCATGGAGCGTGCTGGAATGGGAGAGCTGGTCAATGTGCAGAGGCAGGGAATATATAGAGAATTTTACTGTGAACTTAAAACTACTCTAAAAAAAATAGTCTAGTTTTGGAAATTGGTGAAAACTGATTCTAAAATGTGTATGTAAATGAAAATAAGCAAGAATAACCAAAACTAGTAAGATGGAAAACTAACACTACCTGATTTCAGGATTTGTTTTAAATTTCCTTAATCAAGACAGTGTTATTGGCATAAGATAGACAAACTGATTAATGAGACATAGTGTAGAGAGTACATAAATTGCCCTACATATGAATGACTAAGTGTCAACAAAGGTGCAAAGGCAATCAAGCGGTAAAAATTATTTTCAATACATAGGTAGAATAATTGGATATTCATATGCTTAAAAATAAGCTTCAATAAAAACTTTGTACCATATAAAATAAATAACTGAGAATGAATCACAGATCTAATATAATACCTAAAATTTCAGAACTTGTAGGAAAAAAATTGGAGAAAATATTTGTGATTTTGGCTTAAGCAAATAATACTTAACACTGAATAATACTTAAATAATAATATAACACTGAAAGCATGATCCACGAAAAGGAAACTGATAAATTAGTTTAATCAATAATTTAAACATCCTGTTTTCAATAGACAGAGTAAAGGGAATGGATAGACAAATTACAGACAGGGAGAAAGTTCAGTAAATTATTTATTTTCAATCCCTAAACACATAACATCATCATCATCATCCAAAGTCTACTATTTACTTTTTTATTACCATATGCATGGTATTGTGCTAAATGTTTAATGTGCATTATCTCATTAAATCTTTTGACCACTCCTATAAGAAAGATACATTTTTCCTTACTTCACACATGAGTAAAGATATTTGAAGGATTAGGTAAATTGCTTTGGGTCAAAGAATTAAAAACTTTGAATACAAATATGCATCTAGTCTTTTCTTCCTGTACCACTTGACAAAATAAAGGCCCACACTTACTGATTGATATGTAATAATTCTTGAATAAGTGAATCGAGCACAATGAATAATGAAGATTGGCCCTGGCCACTCAGAAAGTCAGAAAAATAGAGCTTAGTCAGTGACTGAACTGCACCGCACTGACTAGTCCAGAGCACATTGTTTCACATGTGTGTCAGTCTTAAAATTCCAGCTCATTTTTATTTGCCCCTTCCTCTCTCACTCCCAAACTGCAGATATATTTCTTCTTCCTTTCCTTGCTTTTCCTTCTACAAAACGGTGCTAAACTGCCATTTGTTCTATAGTCACTAAGTCGTGTCTGACTCTGAGACCTCATGGACTGTAGCCTGCCAGGCTCCTCTGTCCATGGGATTTTTCAGACAAGAATACTGAAGTGGGTTGCCATTTCCTTCTCCAGAACTTTATTTTAGGAGGAATTTTGATACCATAAGCATCATTTATCACTACATTAATGTGTCACACTGCTCACCAGTTTCTCACTAGATTTTAAACATACATATGGAAACTAATGAAAAATGGAAGATACTAACTTTTATAGGGTTTGCCCTCCCTCTTCTATTTGGAAATGTTTATTGAAATATATACTTTATTTTCCCTAAGGATAAAAAATAGAGGGATTCATAAAATTGGATCTATTTAGACGAAATTCTTTCTAAAGAGTTTTTGAAGATGCAGTTAAGATAAATACAGTTAGGACTAGGAACTATGATTATGGATAGGGCTTCCCAGGTGGTGCTAGTGTTAAAGAACCTGCCTGCCAAAGCAGGAGACATAGGAGACACATGTTCAGTTCTTGGGGCAGGAAGATCCCCTGGAGAAGGGCATGGCAACCCACTCCAGTATTCCTGCCTGGAGAATCCCATTAACAGAGGAGCCTGCCAGCTACAGTCCATATGGTCACAAGTGAAAGTGAAGTCTCTCAGTCTTGTCCGACTCTTTGTGACCCCATGGACTGTAGCCTACCAGGCTCCTCCCTCCGTGGGATTCTCCAGGCAAGAGTACTGGAGTGGGTTGCCATTTCCTTCTCCAGGGGATCTTCCCGACCCAGGGATCGAATCTGGGTCTCCCACATTCCAGGCAGACACTTTAACCTCTGAGCCACCAGGGAAGCCCCACTGGGTCACAAAGAGTTGGATAAAACTAAAGCAACTTAGCACATACTACTATGGATGAAATTATTTCAAAAATATGGCTATGCCCAGATGGATTGTGTTTACTTCTTACTCTCCTAAGTTCCCCACCTTTTTGCATGTGTTAACACAATGTGAATTTCACTTTACTAATTAAATCAAACCTGAAGGAATACGAAATAATGGCTCCTAATTGTGCCAGAAAGATCTTCCTGAAATAGCCCATTTTCCAAATAGCATCTACTTTGGTTTCATATTAAGGCTCTCAGCAGTTTTAAATCATATCTATGGCAGTGTAAATTTCATTGCATTTCTACATTCTGTAAAATATTGGCTGACTTTCCCAAGTGAAGCTCTCATTATATCTAGCAGAATCCAAGTAATTAAAATGCATTTTCCCCTTATTTTTATTTCATCTTTCTCAAGGTGTTTTTATCTAACAAAAAATAATGCTTTCAATTTACTTATAGATCAAAATATTCTAGTAGAAACTTTCACCTTTGCAGAATAGGTTTTACATTGCACCGTTATGTATTTTCGTTGGCCCTTAAAACTAATTCACAGAATATAAGAGTAAATTATTTGTCCTGTTTAAGAATGCATGGGAGAAAAGAAGCTTGATATCTACCTAACCTTCATGTATTCCTCTTCCTAAACTCAGACTTGTTAGACATCTGTCCTGGGTAAAAAGTATGAATTTTGTGATTACTAAAAACACTTTCAGTGAGAGAGATACCTCAATTACTACAGCAGACTGCTCAAAGAATAGGTGGCTAATTTGTTTAATACAGACAAGAATCAATCTAATTAAAAATAAAAATAAAATACAGCCTCAACAGATCCACAGCAATGCAAAAGCATGAAGGGGTTTTATTTCTAGCTTGAGCTAGGGCTCCCACCACATCCAACGCAGTGGAGTGGAGCAAGGAGCCCTGAGCCCAGATTTATAGCAGTATTTATAGGTTTTAGAATAGAGAGTTGGCAAGGGCTGATTGGCTGCAGGAGTTTCCTAGTATTTACTAATTGGCTAATCTTTATTGGCTGCAGGGGTTTCCTGGTATTTACTAATTGGCTATTGGCTGCAGGGGGAACTCAAACCAGGTTACGGGAAGTATGCTGATTAGACAAGTCCTGGCATCCGCAGGGATGACCTCACTGGGCAATGACTCAGCCTTTCCTGTGAGTCCTACCTTAGTCCCTGAAGCTATCATGGCATTTGTTAAGTCCCAACATTCCCCCCTGTCTTTTGTTATACTGAGGAATCTTCCTCAGCATTTTGGGGCAGGGCCTGATATTGCTGCCTAAATACTAGTACCTGGACTGTATTGATGCGCTCCTTAACAAATGTGATAAGTCTATTTAGGATACAGGGGCCAAGAGTGAGCTTGGCCAGGGACTCCCTGATTATCCCTGAGTGATTCACATAAAAACAATGTTCTTCCCCTAACACAGCACATAGGCCCCCTGAGAGACTTCATACTCAAATACTTTTTGGGAATTGGGGTGGAGGTCTCTTTCTTCTGTAACTTCTTCCTGTTGTGCATGGGTGTAGGCCTGCCTAGCAGAGCAGAAGTCTCTCTACCTGATCTAAGTTGGGGTTTTCCACATCTGAAACCAGCTTTTACTCTTGTAGTTGCAGCAATTTAGTTGGCCCCTCTCAGAGATGAAATAGACAAGGGCCAAACAAGAGACCTACCAGATGGTCATCTCTGGTCCCCGGAAACAGAAGGCAACATTTGGGGTGAGGGTTACAGGGTTTGTGACCCCTTCTGATTGGTGAGGCAACAGAGCAATGCTCCAAGAATCTTGTGTTCAGTCTGAAGTTACCATCTTCCACCTGGGTGGGGGCTCAAAGACATTGTTATGCATTTTTTTTTTTTGAGTAGGAACCAGGACTCTGTCTGGAGGCTGTACCAACCTTTGATTGTTTTTGTTTTTGTATCCCCTCCCTTCCCTGATTAGCAATTGTTTGAATCCATGCTTTGGAATTCAGCGAAGGCCAAGGAGGCTGAACAAAGTCTATATCCTACAGATAAGAAATGGAGAACACAGAGCAGATCTGTACTCCAGAGCCCCACAGAGTCCCGCTCAGTTTTAATTTTAGGGAACTAGGCAACAATGACTATGATAACTTCCTGTCAAAATGGGGCATAGGACTACCCCAGCTTAGAGCAATACAAGCTCTAATCTGAAAGTACACCCATAGCATCACTTAGTTATTTTTCAGGATATCTGAACTGTAGCTACTCTATTTTGACTTTTGTAAACTATTTCTTAATAGCCAAAGCAGATTTCACCGTTAATGATGTCAGTGTTTCTCTAGATATGAGAAGATGCAAGAATTGGGACTCATAAAATTTTCTCCTGAAAAGATCTAACTATCTGACGGCCTGTTCTGCCAGTTTTCCCAGAGCACAGAGTGCCTCATTCCTGATTTCCACCCTGAACTCCTTTTAGGGGCCTTGAAAGTCAGCAGTTGCAGCGACCATGATTTAATCTTTGTAGATGCAGATGGCGAGTGTCAGTCTTCAGTTGTCAGAGCCCCTTTTTGCTCATAAACTTGACCATGATTATGAGGGGGAGCACTTCATGACCATTTTATCCCATGGTGCTGAGAATGTCCATTCTCAGGTTTGGCAAAGATTTTGTTGACAGGCCACTCAATGTGCTATTACCAGATTAGGCCATAAAACAGTATCCAAAATTCTCTGGACCACCTGTCTTATTAGCTTCTTGTTCCAGGAAAATATTCCCCTTGTTGCTTCTTGCCATATCTAGAGTTACACTGTTACCATCATCAATCTCATATGGGACTATATATTATTCTATTAGAGGCCTCATACACACATTTGACAGTGTAAGAAACAGCAATTTTGTAAGACAGGGGAAATACAAATAACATAGCCAGCAGTATTAGTAAAGTCACAAGTAAGACTTATGTTAAGAACTTCCATTAGATGTAGCCCAGTATATCTTCAGGGCATCTGACTTAGTCTGTCCTGTAGAATCTTTATCTTCCAGGGAAATTATATATTGGCACCATCTATAAGGCATATAGCCCAGCTTTCTAGTGTTACTAGACTGATTATCTTTAGTATGATTTAATTTTTTTTTGAGTAAATTTTCTCAGGGCCAACCAGTTACAGTCTGGTAGTAGAGAAATTTACCAAGGTAACCCAGAAATAGACACAGGTAATTGGCTACAAACCCAACAGTTGGATTGATTTTTAAAACTAGCATAGGATCAGGCCTATGATAGAAAAGCATTTGACTTATATGCAAAGGCCTAAAAAGTCAAGAAAACATAAATGATCATACGAATCAGGTCCAGCATCCCGGGGAAGCTGCCTACCTCTGATGTCGTCGTCTTCTCATCCTGGTGTAGTGTAGTTTCTCCTGATAAAAAAGTCCTTCCATCCATGTTGGAGACAGCCCCTTAAATTATGTCTTTTTCCAGTACTGGTTGCAGGTCATGAGGCTTCTGATCTTCATCCAAAGATAGATTACTGAGATAAGCTTCAGAAACAAACTTAGGGTGTTCAAGAATTCAATTACACTTTTACATTGACATCACATAACATCAAAGGACTATCTAAGAGATGAGTAATTTTACCAAAGTGTTGTCATAATTAGTTTGAGAGGAAGATTTTCCCTACTCCCTGAAAACATAAGATTCAACCCCATAATTTTTCAGATAGAAACCATAAAAGTTATAAGCATATTCACTGGTTCATTCAGTCCTTTTGCTAACTTTTGTGAAGTCATCAGGTTTTCCATTAAAATACCAGGACATATCAGAATGTTAAAAACTCCATATAATTTTTAGGGTATCTGTATTAGTAATTTTACCATACATTATAACCTGAGTGGATTTATTACTCATCTTTTTCATGTAATTTAACGAATCAAATAAACGCAGTTTAATATCTCTCTTTGGGATGTTTCAGGGGCCCTCTGAAGCACCCCAAAGTTAGCTAGAGATATAAAAGCTCATATCTCATTTACATTTTTTAGAAGTTTCTTCACTTGAGATAATTTCCTTGTTGACAAACTTGTATCAGATATAATATTTAACATATTAATCCTAGGTACAATGAAAATATTCTACTTAACGTTCATTATTCTAAGACATGTCTATATTAGATAGGTCAACAAACAAACATTAATATCAGATATTTAACATTGACTATTTCCCAGTTTGCATGAACCTGGAATTTATTGTTTAATTTAGAATTACTTGATTTGTAAGCGCTTACCTTTTTTAAGCCAAATAAATAGAGCTCATATACAAAAATATTACCAAGACATATTTAGACAGACACAGTGCAAGATCTAGCTTCAAGTCTTTTTTTTTCCTTTTTCCTCAGTGTCAGATAAGTGTTCCTGAGAGCCCTGGTCTCAAGGCACAGGGAAAGAAAATCAAGTTCTAACAAAATAGCAGCAGGTCTAAACCACATGGTTGCCAGACAAAGCAAACTTTCCTTTTCCAGGGGATCTTCTCGACCCAGGGATCAAACCCTAGTCTCCCATATTGCAGGCAGACGCTTTAACCTCGGGTCCACCAGGGAAGCCTTTAAATACAAAAATACAGTCTCTCAGAAAACCTCCTATAGAGACACAGAACTTCAGATCTAAGTACTAACATCAGCATAAGGGACAAAGGAGTAGAAGTCGCTTGCCCTATGATTACAGAGAAGAACACAGGAGACAAGATGAACACACAAAGAGCAGAGACAATGCCGGCACTCACACAGACACAACAAAAAGATAACAAATACACATTGGCTGAGAACACAGCCCTATGTCTTCCTGGGCCCCCCTGAAACTTTCTTTCCCTCGAGATAATCTTACCAACAAGGCGTCCACAGAGCCAGCCGCCTCCCCCAGGCCACCGATGCCGAGCCTCGGCCTTACACTGGTCTTAACCAGACCTAACACCGGTATTCAGATATCTCTCCTCCTAGTGAGGAAACCCCTTCTACCGGGAGAGTGTTATTCTTCCCAGTTAAAGGGATCCCGGACGAGCCCCCGAATGTTATGCCCAGAGTCTGAGTCCCCAAAACTGAGAGAATAAGAGGTCTACAGCAATGCAAAAGCATGAAGGGGTTTTATTTCTAGCTCGAGCTAGGGCTCCCACCACATCCAACACAGTGGAGTGGAGCAAGGAGCCCTGAGCCCAGATTTATAGCAGTATTTATAGGTTTTAGAATAGAGAGTTGGCAAGGGCTGATTGGCTGCAGGAGTTTCCTAGTATTTACTAATTGGTTAATCTTTATTGGCTGCAGGGGTTTCCTGGTATTTACTAGTTGGCTATTGGCTGCAGGGGGATGTCTTTTACGTCCTGATAAACTGACAACTCCTGGCATCCGCAGGGATGACCTCACTGGGCAATGACTCAGCCTTTCCTGTGAGTCCTACTTTGGTCCCTGAAGCCTATCATGGCATTTGTTAGGTCCCAACAATATGAACAATTTGACACGAGGAATATGTTTATACGTAAAAATACAGAAAGTTGTTGAAACTTCACCAGTACTCCAGTTAAAACTATGATTAGGTTAATCTCCCACCTGTTAAATTAACTGGCATTAATAATAATAGTTAGTACTAGTAAGAAAATGGTGAGACCATTGTACTCTGTTACTGTTGGAGCATACAACCCTCCACTTATTCAAGGTGTTTATTAAACACATATTATGTGCTAGGCATTGATAAAACATCACTAAACAAGAATAATAAGGTTCCGGCTGTCATGGAAAATGTCTATAATGGGAAATGTTAAATGATTAAATTAAAAAATAGTTACAAATTTCTTTCCATCTTAAAATATACCTTTTTCCTGTTTTAATTCAAATCAAGTTTAGAATCTGGTAATACATTTCTTTGATTGGATTTCATCTTGCAATCATGTATTGAATATGCATATAACTTATAAGACAAGATTGTTCCCTTCTTCAGATATTGATATAGATTAATTAATTAGTTAATTTATTTGAGGAATTGCCATGATTTCTCCAAAATAACATTCAAAATAATGTACAGAAAAATCTTTGTTGTCTAAATATTAAAAATACTCTAATGTTCTTGTTCACCATCCATTTAGACACTTAGTTTTACATTCATATGAATTAAATTGTAATGTCAATTAAGATTAAGCACTTAGCAGTTCATCTAATCCAACATTGTATTTCCTTTAAGTCCTCTGGGTTTTGAAGGTGCATTTTGTACTTTATTATGCTTTGGTCAAAGGTGTGTAGAGTAAATATATTATTTATTTGATTGTGTAGATGCATCCACTTTGAATTATTTTAGAAAGTATGCAATGAGCAGACACAATAATAATAACAACATTCACTAACAAATTACAGTCCATTGGCAAAGTGGTACTGGTATTAAGACAGTTGGGAGATTTCAAGGATAAAGATATTATCTTAATAGATGTCATTCCTACTCTAAAGTCTACCCAAATACGATTTTGTAAAATCTGGAAAGTTTTAAAAATACACATTACAGAAGTAAGCATTGAAGTGTGATTTAAGAATAGAAAAACATTTATACATTTCAGTTTTATTAAGATTCACTATCTAAGCCAAAATTGAAACATAATCCATTGTTTTTCATTTTCATTCTCTCTTTTGTGCCAGTGTAAACTTATGAAGTCTTTCTGAGTCAGTTTAGTGATATGCAGCCAAATATTAAATAAGAGTATATTACGACTCCAAAACACTTTGTACATAAGTCTGTTCTATAGAAATACCTAATTGCACTAGGGTATAAAAAGTGAAGGTGTTTGTTGCTCAGTTGTGGCTGACTGTTTGCAACCCCATGGGCTGTAACCCACCAGGCTTCTCTGTCCATGGAATTCTCTAGGCAAGACTACTGGAGTGGGTTGTCTTTCCCTTATCCAGGGGATCTTTTCGACCCAGAAATCGAACCTGCATCTCTTGTATTGCAGGAGGATTCTTTACCCTCTGAACCACCGGGGAAATGTATATCTGTACATATGTGTGTGTGTACAACAGTTCTAAAAACTTGGAACATTTCAATGTGCATCAATCATGAGTAAAAATGTGCAGCAATCATCAATAAAACATTTTAGGATGCCCAATATTTAGAGAAATATGTAGTCAATAAAACAAATAAGATGTACCTAAATGTTGCAAAATGAAAAGAGCTTTATGACAAAGAAATATATATATAACATATGCGTGCTTGCAGGCTAAGTTGCTTCAGTCATGTCTGACTCTGTGCGACGCTATGGACTCTACCCTGCCAGCCCTGCCAGCATTGTCAGGCAGGGTCTTTACCACTAGCTCCACCTGGGAAGCCTTATATAATATACATGTATTGTGTGAATATATTTTATTTTATACGTTTAAACATACACACAGACATTCTATTTCCTTATAAAATTATTTTCTTCATGCATAATAGCTATATTACCTTTATAGAGATAATAAATCTTCAAACATGAGTGCATTCCTTTAGGTGGGAGGATTAATGGGTGTTAAGAGTGAGCTTTGATATAAATTAATAATCCTAAACATGCACTTGAAACTGTAAAACCATTAAAGATGATTACAGCCAGAGTGAGGATTCTGGGAAAGTGATGACTGGAATGGGTTATTTTTAGTTTTACCTGTTTGTTTCTGTGTGGTTGAGTGTTTCATAGACAGTATTTCACATATACCTACATATTTAAAAAGAGACAAAAATAGAAGTTAGTGTTATTCTTTAGAACCTTAATTTATTAATTTGACACATTAAATACACATATTATTAATGAAAAAATTTTCCACTCTCACCTATCTCCCAGTCTTATTTTGGTAGATCAGGAATTATTTACACTATTCTACCAGCTGCTCTAGATTTAACTTCTTTCTTTGTCCTGTTTCCTCTTCTTAATGGGAAAGTGCATGGTGGAAAGGGGAATTTTCATGTTTCCTATTTCTTCATTTAAGAAGTCTTTTGTAATACTTAAATTGTATTAATCAATTAACCATATTGAGAAGTGACAGCCAAGGTATTAATTGTTAGATATAAAATTCAGTAATTCTATGTATCCAGGTATATATTTATCTCCCTACTCTGTGTTCTTCCCTCTACTCTGTAAAGGAAATACTTTTTATAAGTCAGTGGTTCACAAACTTAGCATTTATCACTTAGCATGCTTCTCAAAACACAGATTTCTGAGCCCCTGTATTGGTGTCCATGATTAATTTTTTTCTAGGTTAGAATGGTTTAGTTACTGTTTAGTAGGTCCCCAGAAGCATGGCCATGAGGTTGCAAAGAGTCAAACAGGACTGAGCTCCTGACACACATACATGCTCACAGATGATGCTGAGACTGAACTCAGGCACCATGCTTTGACAATCAATGAAATAAGTAAAAGAGAAGGAATAATTCCAGACGTCATAGAATTTGTAATTTAGGGTTGTATTAGTTTTCTCTTACTGCTATAACAAATTACAGCAAATTTTACGGGTATAAAACAACACAAATTTATCTTAAACTCTTCAGGTCAGAAGTCTAAAATGGGTTGGCAAGACCATGTTCATTCTGAATGCTTGAGGTGAGATTTTTTTTTTTTTTTTCCCCAGTGTTGAGGAACTTCCTACATTCCTCGGCTCATGACCCTATCTTCAAAGCACAGTATTCTCCACATCTCTCTCTCTCTCTTTTCCCTGCACTTGTCATTTGTCATTGTTTCTTCTCTGGTTCTTATCCTTCTGCTTTACTCTAATAGTCACTTTGTGATTACATTAGATCTACTCCAAAATAATCCTTCCATCTTCCTTATCGCTTGCTCTGTGAGGCAACACAGTCAGAGCTTCTTGGGATGAAAATGTGGATGTGACCCAATTCTGAACCAGAGAAAGTCATACTTGTAGGTATGGTGGCAAATTGAAAGTAAGCATTCAACCAAAAGATTATGTGTATGGAGACCCAGGTTCAATCCCTGGGTCAGGAAGATCCCCTGGAGAAGGAACTGGCAACCCATTCCAGTACTCTTGCCTGGAGAATTCCATAGACAGTGGAGCCTGGTGAGTTACAGTCCTTGGGAGTGCAAAGAATCAGACACAACTGTGTGACAAACTTTATATATATATATGTAATGCTTTCAGTGAACCAGGCAACAAATCAACTGAACAACCTTGGCTAAATCAGTAGATCTCTTTGAACATTTATTTCATTGTAAATGGAGTGATTGATTTGGTTATTCTAAAATAACAAATAGTTCTTAGTTTGATTCCACAACTAGAGACTAGCTCTGATGTTTTTATGACAGTCAAAGGTAAAATATGTGCTGATTTAAAAACTGCAGATACTTTAGGTTTCAGAGTTTCTGTCTTTATATTTCAGTGTATGTGTCTTTTCTTTTATAATTTGTTTGTACAATTATGCTATGTTCATCTGAAAAAAAGAAAAAAATGTTGCTTTTCTTATAGCAAAAACCCATGGGAGAAATGCATTTTAGATGGCATCTAACATGTAATCAAGTATATAGAGATTGCAATGATAAAAAAGAAAATGCTAAGTTTATAACTTATATTCTTTTTACAGATCTTCAGAGCACTGTACCAGGAAAGAGAGCCATGGTTTTACCAGTTCTCAAGCTGAGACAGAGTGTGAAGAAGACTTTTTGGAGCAGTGTGGAGAACTGGATGGCAAGGTAAATTGGTTAAGGGGTTGAAAAACAAACTGTGAGACTTTGTAAATTTTTTCTTAGATAGTGAATTTTTAATCAAAATTCAAATGGGAAGAAGATTGCATCAGATAATCTAATTCAATCTTGGTAATACCATTCACAAGCAGAGACATGGTGACAATTTTCATGTAGGACAATTTGTTTTACTAAATTCCAAAGGGACTGAAACATTCCAACAACATCCCAAATCATTAGTTTAAACATGTAAATGTTTTCATGTAAAATAGAAGGTTTTAATGTTTCTACTCAAATTTGTGTAAATGTAAGATTTGCTGTAGCAACATCATGGTGTTTTCAGTATATTTTTAACCATTATCAAGCACCACTAGAGGGCAGGGTTATTTCTCAATTTTACTTAAATTTATTTCCTTAATATGAGATCCTATTTACCTTTTACCTATTTACCATCCTATTTACATTTTTGTTAACTTTCTGAAAGGCAATTTTTATATGATAGCACATTCAGATTAATTTCATTCTAGTCATTTAAGAAGTCCTTTAAAAAATGCAAATTCCATCCTACTTGACAAAATTTTTTATACCTTAAAAAAGGACATTAATAGTTGAAGGACAGATGACGCTGTGTTAAGTCTGAACAATCCCTGGTTTGTTCAAGTATAGGAGAAGATGTCTTTTGTATTTTAGTTAAGAAGGACATCACAGGGAATAATAGTGAAATTATATTACATTGTCAAAGTATCATTTTAGATTAAGTAGTCATTAAATATTTCTTAATTATTGACCTTTTTAGACCTTGAGGATAGACATAGTAAGACATGTTATTTTAGATATTATTTTCTTTTGAAAACTGACCTTAACTCCCCTTTACAGAGATTAATTTGAGCACTTCCTTTGTGCCTATGTCCTTACCTCCATCTCAGAATGTAAAATATTGTGCTAGAATTGCTCTCATGAGACTTCTGAGCTCTTTGAGTACAGATCCAAGATTCTGTCCACTGTAGGTCAGCAAGCAAAGTAAGACCTGCCAGAGAATAGATACTCAATAGCAATTGGTGTCTTTATTATAATAATGATAGAAAAAAATCAAGGAGAAGCTAATCATTTACTATGATAATATCTGTATTGTGTATGATTTTATTTTATTCAATTTCAAATTAATGTAGTATTGATTTTAAAACGATATATGGAGAAAAGTGAACCAACAACTTGGTTCTCAATTAAGTCTTCAGCAAACATTTTTTGGGGACCTAATATGTTTCTTGTATACCCAGTGCTGGGTATAAAAAGATTTTTAAAATGTAGTCTAAGCCCTTAAAGGACCAGTGCAAGTAAAAGCACATAAAACAGATAACTTAAATGTTTGTGAGATAAAGCTTTTTGATTAACTTATGACTGATTTTCAGACCAGCTAAGAAAAAAATATCATGTCCAACTTCTGGATTATGCAACTATAACAGCAAATGGAGAACAAATATTTTGCCAAATGATTCTGTAACATAATAAGAATAAGTTCAAGCTATATCATAAAAAATGTAATAAAAAACATGATATCAAACTAACAAAACTGCTCTTGGGCAGTGATAGTCTTTAAGAAGTGCTACTTATTTGGCCTGCCAGCCCTGGCCTCAATATCTTATATGAAAATGGCCACAGAGTACATCAGATTCAAAAATTCTTCTTGCTTATATTGAAAAATAATTCAGGAGATTTCAAGGATAACTATATTATGTATATTTATTTATTCAAGTGTTTGCTTATACTGTATATTTGTATACTGTGTAACATATATTCAGAAATATAGACACATTCATCTACATGCATACAATAGCAACTACAAATACTTATTTAGCTTTAATGTTAGGAGATTTTATGTGTAAAATGCTCAAATCCTTCTTTGTAAACATCTGATGAAACTGTAAGCCAGATAATGACTAAGATACACATCCTAATTATATTCTAATTTTCTTATTCTCTCTTCATTTGTTTTCTGTCATTTGCTGAAATTCAAGTGTCCATGATGTTCAGTTTATACATTGTTTCCTGTTATTTGGATATATTTTTGATTCAGAGCTTTGTCTCCTTTTATTTGTTGTAAGTGTATATTTTAAGCTACAGTCTTCATATACTATGTTTTTTCTTTCCTTTCAAATAGTTCTGTTTATCTTTGAACTTGTACTGATTTATAAAAATTTAGGAAGATTGAGATGAAGTGGTACTCCATAAAGTTTACTCCAAACAGGAATTGAAGTAAAATTTAATTGGATTAAGCAGATTAGGGGGGAAAACACAAAATAGTGGCTTAAGATTGAAGAATCTTATTAAAAGAACAACTTGAGTATACTGGGAATAACAACAATAACAACAAAACTGTAATTATAAAGTATTATAATCAGAGTGAGATTTTTAAATCTCAGGATTAATCAGCTGTTTGATTAAAAGGAGAAGGAAAAAAGCTTTCTCTTTTGCCAGGACATTTCATGGAGTGAGAGTTACTTTCTGAGGGTGACTAAAGTCTCTTTACTCTGAATTTTAAGGACATTACTTTCTCCTGACTTCCCATTTCACCATGTCCTTTAAAAGTAGCAAGAATTAGAACTGTCTTTGAGGTCCTCAACACTTGTGACTTTACAATATGTTAAATATATTTTAATATATTGTCATATAACTATATATATTTTAATATATTATTATCATATTATATATATATAGTTATATATGTGTATGGGGAAAAACTTGATGGCATATTCAGGTTTTTTTCTTTCTGCATTGTCTTGTTGTACATAAGAAATACCTATTTTTCTAGATTAATCAGCTCTTACTAATTGTGAACACTGAGAATGATTGCTCTTGTCCTTGAGTATATTTACTAGCATATGGGGATAAATATTTAGAGCCATACAAAGGGATTTAGCCTTGTGATTCCCATTATTGTGAAGAAATGCAAATGTTTACAGTACATTTATCCAATGATGTTTGTCCTAGAACTCAGTATAATGAAATGAAACAACTATTTTAAAATAAAAGTTATCTGCAGCTTTGAATAAATTTATGACTTAACTTGATGTAGAAGACATTATATGGCTTCCTACTTATCTTTAGTATCTTAAAATGCACTAAAACATAATTAGTTTAAATATAGTAAACACTCCTGAGAGACAGACAAAATTGAAGTAATGAGTAATCCATAAATGGTTTAAAAAAATGTGACATTTAAAAAAAATGTGGATAAAGAAGACTTGTTAATTACAATTCTCCACCTTGTTCCATAAACAGAGAACCACCATAAGAAATTTTGCTGACTTTTGTTTATTTATTTTTATTTTACTTTATTTTATTTTACAATACTGTATTGGTTTTGCCATACATCAACATGAATCCGCCGCGGGTGTACACGTGTTTCCCATCCTGAATCCCCTCCTTTTCCCTCCCCATACCATCCCTCTGGGTCATCCCAGTGCACCAGCCCCAAGCATCCTGTGTCCTGCATCAAACCTAGACTGGTGATTCGTTTCTTATATGATATTATACATGTTTCAATGCCATTTTCCAAATCATCCCACCCTCTCTGCCTCCCACAGAGTCCAAAAGACTGTTCTATACATCTGTGTCTCTTTAGCTGTCTCACATACAGGGTTATCATTACCATTTTTCTAAATTCCATATATATGTGTTAGTATACTGTATTAGTGTTTTCCTTTCTGGCTTACTTCACTCTGTATAATCAGCTCCAGTTTCATCTACCTCATTAGAACTGATTCAAATGTATTCTCTTTAATGGCTGAGTAATACTCCATTGTGTATATGTACCACAGCTTTTTTATTTATTCATCTGCTGATGGACATCTAGGTTGCTTCCATGTCCTGGCTATTATAAACAGTGCTGCAATGAACACTGGGGTACACATGTCTCTTTCAATTCTGGTTTCCTCGGCGTGTATGCCCAGCAGAGGGATTGCTGGGTCATAAGGCAGTTCTATTTCCAGTTTTTTAAGGAATCTCCACACTGTTCTCCATAGTGGCTGTACTAGTTTGCATTCCCACCAACAATGTAAGACGGTTCCCTTTTCTCCACACCCTCTCCAGCATTTATTGCTTGTAGACTTTTGGATCGTAGCCATTCTGACTGGTGTGAAATGGTTCCACACTGTGGTTTTGATTTGCATTTCTCTGATAATGAGTGATGTTGAACATCTTTTCATATATTTGTTTGCCAGTGACTTTCGTTTTTAAAAAACACATTATGTTACACACACTCTGCCAGTGTAGAAATATATTTCTAACTAAGTAAGTTTTCCTTAAATGATATGTTCTGAAGACTTATCATGTTAGCAAGAGTAAATTATTAGCATAATATCTGTTTTCAGGGTAAGAAAATGATGCCATTTTTGCTTTCTCTCTTCTTGAATTCACAGTCATAATTTGAAGGGATTAAAAGCTCTGGTTTTTAAATATAGGAAAACAACAGCTCTTTAGAGACTAGCTCAGACATTTACATTATTCTTCTTGTTATGAACTTGGCTGCTTTGAACATATTTCTGGTTCTGTAACTTAGCTGTGTTTCTATCAGTCTATTGAGGTAAAATACTCCCAGAATAGGAAGCTACTTATAAAGTATTCTGCAGGTGGATTCCTACTTCGTCTGATCTGCTTCAAGGAGCTTGATAAGAGTTCCTTCCCATCAAACACTTCCCCTGCTAACTGGTGGGAGAAACCTTGCACATCTAGCCTGCTACTATGTGTCACTACTATTTCCTTCATCATAGGGTACTTTAATTAGTTACACAGCTACTTTTTTCACTAGACAGTAAACTCCTTGAGACAGGGAATGTATACTAAATCTGTACGCCCCCTACCTAACACTAGTTTTGACATAAAATTCTACTCATCAGTCTTTGACTTTATCATTTTCACCAAAGTTTGTCTATATTCATAACCCTATATTGAATTTTATTAGAAAATATGGCTTAGTTAAGAACCTGCATTTTTAATGAAAATTAAAATTCCATCAGCTAAATCTAACTCTCTCTTATTGACAAAGGGGACTGTCTAAATATAATTCCAAATCATTCTATACTATTGTAATTAAGGTTTTGTATAGTCATTTGTCATAGAAAAACAGATTTGCACAATTGACTCTCATGGTATTTCAATTTTCAGAATGTACTTAACTGTTTAGCTTGCTAGTAAAGCTGTCTGTGGCATAAAATGTGTATGTGAGTGTATGTGTGTTTGGCCTGGACAGAATTATGATGTCTCTAAATTAATATATGAACAGCATTATTGTTTTAGAACAGCAAAGTTGGGAAAAAAGACTGGAAATTTCCATTTATGAAAAAAGAATGTTTATTTCCTAGAGAGAAAAAGTAAAGATTTCTTACATACATTCATACACACCTGCTGTTTTAATAGTGGAGAAATGCATTAGTAAGGAATTGAAATTGCGAAAGCCAGGGAATAGATACACATGTAGGTTAGCATAAAACACAAACACACTTAGTGGTCAAACGTTTTTTAAACACCGTTCCCCACTAAAACTTTGTAGATCTCCTTGGAGAAATGATTGACTCTAAGGCTAGAGTAGGGAACTGCAAAATAAGCCTGTACATCTTATTGTTCCATGAAATGGTAATGATTTTATCATGATCATTCAGTTCAGCTCAGTTGCTCAGTCGTGTCTGGCACTATGCAACCACATGAATCACAGCACAACAGGCTTCCCTGTCCATCACCATCTCCCAGAGTTCACTCAGACTCACGTCCATTGAGTCCTTGATGCCATCCAGCCATCTCATCCTCGGTCGTCCCCTTCTCCTCCTGCCCCTAATCTTTCCCAGCATCAGAGTTTTTTCCAATTTTTCTGGAACTCTCTTGCTTTTTCCATGATCCAGCGGATGTTGGCAATTTGATCTCTGGTTCCTCTGCCTTTTCTAAAACCAGCTTGAACATCAGGGAGTTCATGGTTCACGTATTGCTGAGGCCTGGCTTGGAGAATTTTGAGCATTACTTTACTAGTATGTGAGATGAGTGAAGAGATACCCCCATGTCCAATCGTGATCATGGATTCTATGGATTTCCTAATACCCTTTTTCCTTTAAAAAGGGTTCAATGAAGATAATTTCTTTCTGTTCCATGGTATCAGGGGTTTCAGCTAAAAAGATTTGCTGGTTGGTAGCAGGAATCATCTGAAGGCTTATTTATTCACATTTCTGGTGGTTGATTCTGAGTTAGCTCAGATTTAGGACCTCACTTGAGGACTCTCCACGTCCATGCTTTCACTTCTTCAAGGCACAGTGGCTTGATCCTTATAGCAGTTGTACAAGGAGAATCAGAAAGATCTCTCATCCAGAAATCACTGATGTTCAAGCTGGTTTTAGAAAAGGCAGAGGAACCAGAGATCAAAACTGCCAACATCCGTTGGACCATCGAAAAAGCAAGATAGTTCCAGAAAAACATCTATTTCTGCTATATTGGCTATGCCAAAGCCTTTGACTGTGTGGATAACAATAAACTGTGGAAAATTCTGAAAGAGTTGGGAATACCAGACCACCTAACCTGCCTCTTGAGAAATCTGTATGCAGGTCAGGAAGCAGCAGTTAGAACTGGACACGAAACAACAGACTGGCTTAAAATAGGAAAGGGAGTGTGTTAAGGCTGCATATTGTCACCCTGCTTATTTAACTTATATGCAGAGTACATCATGAGAAACCCTGGGCTGGAAGAAGCACAAGCTGGAATCAAGATTGCCGGGAGAAATATCAATAACCTCAGATAAGCAGATGACACCACCCTTATGGCAGAAAGTGAAGAAAAGCTAAAAAGCCTCTTGATGAAAGTGAAAGAGGAGAGTGAAAAAGTTGGCCTAAAGCTCAACATTCAGAAAACGAAGATCATGGCATCTGGTCCTATCACTTCTTGGGAAATAGATGGGGAAACAGTAGAAACAGTGTCAGACTTTATTTGGGGGGGCTCCAAAATCACTGCAGATGGTGATTGCAGGCATGAAATTAAAAGACACTTACTCCTTGGAAGAAAAGTTATGACCAACCTAGATAGTATATTCAAAAGCAGAGACATTACTTTGCCGACTAAGGTCCGTCTAGTCAAGGCTATGGTTTTTCCAGTAGCTATGTATGGATGTGAGAGTTGGACTGTGAAGAAGGCTGAGCACCAAAGAACTGATGCTTTTGAACTGTGGTGTTGGAGAAGACTCTTGAGAATCCCTTGGACTGCAAGGAGATCCAACCAGTCCATTCTGAAGGAGATCAGCCCTGGGATTTCTTTGGAAGGAATGATGCTAAAGCTGAAGCTCCAGTACTTTGGCCACCTCATGAGAAGAGTTGACTCACTGGAAAAGACTCTGATGCTGAGATGGATTGGGGGCAGGAGGAGAAGGGGACAGCAGAGGATGAGATGGCTGGATGGCATCACGGACTCGATGGACGTGAGTCTGAGTGAACTCTGGGAGATGGTGATGGACAGGGAGGCCTGGCGTGCTGCGATTCATGGGGTCACAAAGAGTTGCACACGACTGAGCAAATGAACTGAACTGAACTGAACACAAATAATAGGAGAGGAAATAGAGGCTTTTCCGCCCACTTCTTCCTCCTCCAGACCAAAACCATACATTCCCTGAGGAATGTGAAACTCACATTGTAAGAAGATCATGTGAGACAGAAGAGATACTGGGTTGTTCTCATCTTTAGAAAATAATCTTCTTTATGTGTAATGCTAGTTAACAGATTTTGATAGTTGTGCTGTGGTTTTATAAGAGAGTCACCTTAAATGTAGAAGCTTATAGTTAAATATTCAGAAGTGATGGAGCATCAAATCAGCAAATTACACACAAATGACTCAGGAAAGGTGTCTGACAGAAATGTTAAATTCTTACAAATTTTCTGTTAGTTTGTAATGGTTTAAAAACCAACAGTAAGCAAACAAATAAATGCTTAAATTTGTAAGTGGAGATTTCCAAGAGGATCTAATTGATACTACTTTTTAATATGGAAATAGAGAAAGATTATACCTGTTAGAGGGTGGGGTATTGGGATAGATTTGTAGCTTGCTATTCACAGGGGAATATTAAACTGTAATGACAAGGATGTGACTATAAGGGTTTAGTTAAATGTGAATATTTGAATCATATGTTCAATGGTATTCAACCACAGACAGACTCCGCTTTCTGCCTTATCCTCTACCAAGCTATGTGGAAATGCATGGGAGAGTTCTTTGTCATTAGAATGAATGGGGAGGCACTGTTAGAATTTAGTGAGTAGGGACTTAAACAGCAAGCATGCTTCTCTAGGAATTGAATTGTGTATCCTAGTGCTGCCTTCAAAATATACTGGCTGGGTGAATACTTGAATCAAACAGAAGACTTAACATAAATATATTTCAAATAATTAAAATTAATTTTCATAAAGCAGTAGAAATAGAACATTGTTTTTATGATATACAATCAAACATTCATAACGGAAACATAAGTACAAATGATAACTTGATAATTCCATCTCAAAAGTTAGAGTGGTATCTCAAATAGCACTTTTATTGCCATGCTAATATTGGACAGTAAATCATAGTTGTTAAAGGTACAGGTTTTATGGCAGATCGTGTTTCTATTACTTACTAGTTTTGTGACCTTGAGCAAAGTATTTGTTTTATTTTCCTGTGAAAGAGACTTAATGCCTTATAATATTGTTGTGAGATAATAGACTTAAAGTGCTTAGCACAGGAAGTTCTTATATATCTAATACATGACAGATATTATTGTGAATAATCGTAGTATTCACAGTTTTGGTGATAACAATGATGACAGGAACAGTAAATAGAAGACTTCCTAAGTTTCATCTACCAAAGAGAGCTTAACTGTTATTTTATAGAAATGTCATAGTACTCCTGAATGGGGGAATTGAGTTTTTAGCTCCTATTCAAGTAGAAAATAGCTTACCCTGTCAGTAAAGTTTAAAATTGTTAAAATTTTTTTCTTTACCAATTTTTCAGGAAAAATATCTAGCCTTTTAAAGGTAATGTAAGAAGAGGAAAGTTTGAAGGAAAGGTTTTTCAGGTTAGAAAGAGAGAATTGAAGAAATCATACATTAAAACTATCTTTCTTAGCTATACTGCTTAAGTGTTTTAAATCCCTAAATGAATGCAAAATTATGATTGTTGTTAGACTCCAAATTTTATTCTCCAGAACACCACTATTCAATATAATGATAGTCACATATGTAACATTCAATTTAACAGCAACCATATCACAGAAAAAGTAAAAGGGAAAAGTTAAATTTAACAATATATTTTAATTGAAAATGATAAAAGCATTATTTCAACATGTGTGTGTGTGTATGTTGATTGCTCAGTCATGTCCAGCCCTTTGTGACCCCATGGACTATAACCTACCAGGCTTCTCTGTCTATGGGATTTCCCAGGCAAGAACACTGGAGTGGGTTGCCATTTCCTTCTCCATTTTGACATGTAATAAATGATAAAAAAAAAAATCATTGGGATTTTTTTTTAAGAGTCTTCAATATCTGAAGTGTATTTTATACTTAAATAGCATATCAATTGAGCTGGCCACATTTCAAAAGTACTCAAAAGCTTCACTGGACTAGTAGCTGCCATATAGGACAGTTCAGCCCTGTAGGATGGTAAAGAACCTGCCTGCCAGTGAAGGAGACCTAATGAGACGCAGATTCAATCCCTGGATTGGAAAGATACACTAGAGGAGGACACGGCAATACACTCCAGTATTCTCACCTGGAGAAACCCAGGCACAGAGGAGCCTGGCATGCTACAGTCCACAGGGTTGCAAAGTTGGACACAACAGAAGTGACTTAGCACCCGCACATAGAATATATTTATATGTCATACCAACTTACAGTTTTATTACTGAGTATGGACACAGTATTTGTCAGTAATACCTTCTGCTACATTAAAGTTCTGGGTTGAATAAAGCTATTTAGATACTATTATGTATTTATATCTGAAATATTTGAAGCCTAGCTACTTAATCCAGTAAATATTCAGATGCCCAGGGAGTCTCATCAGTATTTCTTACACAAGTACCTTCTCTGAGACTTATTCACCATGGGCATGCAAAAATTTATTCCAAAAATTAATTTAAAAATTATTTTACATCCCAGCACATACAATTTGAAACAATCATTTCCCATAAAGGTAAGACCAAAATTTAAGAGATTTTGTTGAAGTGTCAGAAATTCCCTGACTGAAAAGTCATCAAGTGTCCTCTGGAGAGAGGAGAAGGGAGTTTTCTGAGATAACAGAGTTCATTACCAGGAATGAGTAATGCTTTCTTGAAAAATCTGATTCCGCAAACTTGCTGCCTATTGTATGATTGTGCCTGCAATTATTATTATTATTATATATTATCATTTATTTGTACTTATTATTATTAATGTTTAATGGCTTAATGTTACTAGGATGCAATATAACATCAGTCTATAAATTTTAACCAAGAAATCATCTCATTTAGTAGCAAATGGAAGACAGAGAGATCAACCTATATGTAAATACTAAGGTTTGGGACCAAACAGATGCAAAGGTAGAAGTGTATTCAATGTGAACAGAGTTGAGTTCTTTTTATACGTTTGATTATTTAACCTTTACAATAACTCTTAATGGACCATATAACCATTAACCACCTGTATTTCCAGCAGGAAGTAGGGAAGTTAATTGCTCAGGTCATGTAGGTAGTAGGAGGTATATAGCCAGGATTCAAATTGAAATTAGTTTGACCCTAGAGTCAGTGACCTTACAATTTAGACTACCTGTCTACTTGTCAAAAAAATTATGAAATTGTTTCTTCCATGAACCCACCTGTTTATTCAGCTATTTCTAATGTATTCATTCTTTGGACTATATCATCTTAAATAATTTTTTCTAGTAGTTTAATTTGACTTCATATGACTAAAATTTAAATTTATTTTTAAGCTTAGAAATCTTGAAATTAGGTACCCTTCTGCTAGATTGGACAAAATATCCTTATAAGGGTACCTAGCGGCTCAACGCCATGGAGCCCTGGGATCGAACCTAGGTCTCCTGCATTGCAGGCAGATTCTTTACCAGCTGAGCCACAAGGGAAGCCCAAGAATACTAGAATGGGTAGCCTATCCCTTCTCCCTGTATCTTCCTGACTCAGTTATTGAACTGAGATCTCCTGCATTGCAGGAGGACTCTTTACCAATTGAGTTATCAGGGAAGCCCTCATCTTTATCAGCCTCAGTAATCTCCCAAGTCTTTTTTGGTACAACTACTCTGAATTCTATATGCTCTTCCTTTCTTTGTAACTAACACTTTTTCCCACAACTTTGAAACCAAATGAAATTTAGTACTTCAGTTTCCCTCTGTGATTCCTAACTGATTTCTTCTGTTCTGAACCAGTGGAGAGTAACTACAGGCAGTAGAATTTCTCTGTGTCCCAAACTAGCCTTACTTTGCTGGCTGCATCAAAGATGGCCTAGACGGCATTTCACTATGCCGCTAGAAATTTAACTGTAAACAGAGAAATATCCAGTGTAGTCTGCCCATCAATTTATGCACACATACCTTAGTCAGTCATCCAGGACTCAGGGGGGTAATGAAGTGTTTCTCTGCCGTCTCAGCAGTAGACCCCCATTTATCTCAGAACAGTAAAGCTGACAGTGCTGCCAGAGACTGTTCTGTTTTGAAGACTTTCCTGACTGGTGTCAATCTTGTTACTGTTTTTGTTTGTTGTTGTTGTTGTTATTTCATTTCCCTTTTAAATTATGACCATTCTGAAGTTTTAAAATCTGTGGTCTCTCTCTAAATGTTGTCTTTGAAAATAATAGAAAAAAAAAAAAACCTCTTTAATTCTACTTGTGTTTACTGACTGCATGACTCAAGGCAATAGGAATGCACAGTTTTTCTTAACAGCAGGTGCCCTATAACATTCCTAATCAGCCTCTTTTTTGTCAGATTTAACTGGAACCAAATAGCCACTTTTTTTTCTTACCTGGTAAAGGATACAGATCTATTTTTCTTAAGGCATTTAGACTAAGCTGACACAAAAATTAACACATGAAAGAGATAATTTTATTTTGGTGTAAAAATAAATGCTCAGAGTTTGATCTCTGTAGCTGATGAAACAAATTAATCAGTAGTCTATCTGAGTGTTCTATTTTCATGAAAGATAAATCAGTTTTCCACTCAATGAATAATCATAAATAAGGAATTCTGTTCTGTTCTTTAGAAAGGCTTCTACCTCTGTTACCCACTTATCTGTCAGAAAAAAGTCAGTAAAACATGATTATTCCAAACTGCCTCAGTTTCCACCTGCCATTGTTTCCATCTGTAGACTCTGGTAGTCTTGTCATGCTGTAATGACACAGTTACCTAGAATTACCACCTGTAGACACCTAGAAAAAAAAAGAGTGCATGACAAGTAATGGCTGCCTTGAAATATTTTAGTGAAAATAAACAATAAAATTGAATTGGTTGTTTGGTTACAAATACAGTGGAGAACTTGTAGAAATGAAATCATGAGCTCATGGTATACCGCTAACTTGCAATGGAAATTGAGTTCTCCTGCTAATAGGATCCCTTATGTTAGATGTAATTGATTGAGAAGGACTTAATTTCTGAAAATTGAAATCGGAACATACAGGCAGAATTTCTTGAAGCTGGTGGACTTAATCTCTTAAATTCTACTGAGCCCCATTTCATTGTAAGAATAGCTGTTCCTTCTGTGTCAGAAGTTAGTCTCCTTATGCCTGAAGATGTTGTATGTTTTTAAGGGACTGTTGATCCTCTTCAGGAAGTTTATAGCTTCTAGATATATAACTAGACTTAAGTCCAGTTGGTCCTGGAGAATTAATTACAAAGTATGAACCATTGGTACTGTAATCCACACCAATATAATTGTATTATTTTCCCAATTTATGACAGATACTTATGACAAAAAAATTATGGGAGAAAATATGTGGAAATTTTTTCCTAAGGGTCCTGGATTCAGTTGGAAAGGATACAATGCTTGCTTGGGGTAAATTTATTGATATGAGGTTCTCAACTGAATCAGTTAGCTCAAACAGAAAGTACTGGCTCTAACTGTTCTGTTGACTGATTTGTGGATGTAAATGTGGCTTACCCTGAAGAAAAAGGAAATGCCAGAACTTTGGGGGGTTATATTGTAGATGAAGTTACCCAAAGTTTTAAGGAGACCGGCATGCTAAATAGGATTTGTCATGTAAAATTTGCCTACTAGTTCCTTAACTTATACCCCAGAGGGATCCAGAAGACACTCCTTCATGAGGAGAACTTTGAAGAGCTGTGTTATAGCTCTTTATTCTTGAAGAGCTGTTGTGGTTATTCTCTGTAGCATATAAATAAATATGAGAAATGCTACTGTCAAACCACAGTCCCTGTATGCAATAGGGATGATGAGATTCCAAAGTGACAATAGCCAAGTGGAAGTTCTAAATCATTAAAGACATAGGTGCTGTTATTTTGTGGATAGACAGAGTCAAAGAAATAATCTGAAACAGTCTCATCTGCAGATATATTTGGCATTAAATAATGTATCATGTTTCCACAGATGGACAACCTGTTAAAGATTTCACTGATTTGTGTGAGTTGAAAAGCTCTGGTCTAGTGAATAGAAATATGACTTGAATCACCACTAGAGGGAATTTTGGCTATTCAACCAGTTCCCTGATTGTACCATTTCATAGTGCCAGTGTTCTTTAAATCAACTGGAGGTTCAGTCGCTTAGAGGAAAGACCATGCTACACAGCCAAAATGTTGCCTTCCTCCTAGACTTCTCCTATGTTACTTGAAGTCATTTCTCCCAGTCTTTATATGGAGTAGAGAAATTATCATAATTTATGGTGATCACTAAACATGGGAGAGACTAGAGAGCTCTTCAAGAAAATTAGAGATACCAAGGGAATATTTAATACAAAGATGGGCTCAATAAAGGACAGAAATGGTAGGGACCTAACAGAAGTAGAAGATATTAAGAAGAGGTGGCAAGAATACACAGAAGAACTGTACAAAAAAGATCTTCATGACCCAGATAATCACAATGGTGTGATCACTCACCTAGAGCCAGATATCCTGGAATGTGAAGTGAAGTGGGCCTTAGTAAGCATCACTACGAACAAAGTTAGTGGAGGTGATGGAATTCCAGTTGAGCTATTTCAAATCTTGAAAGATGACACTGTGAAAGTGCTGCACTCAATATGCCAGCATATTTGAAAACTCAGCAGTGCCACAGAACTCAACAAAGTCAGTTTTCATTCCAATCCCAAAGAAAGGTGCTGCCAAAGAATGCTCAAACTACCACACAATTGCACTCATCTCACACGCTAGTAAAGTAATACTCAAAATTCTCCAAGCTAGGCTTCAGCAATATGTGAATCATGAACTTCCAGGTGTTCAAGCTGGTTTTAGAAAAGGCAGAGGAACCAGAGATCAAATTGCCAACATCCGCTGGATCATGAAAAAAGCAAGAGAGTTCCAGAAAAACATCTATTTCTGCTTTACTGACTATGCCAAAGCCTTTGACTTTGTGATCACAATAAACTATGGAAAATTCTGAAAGAGATGGGAATACCAGACCACCTGACCTGCCTCTTGAGAAACCTATGTCCAGGTCAGGAAGCAACAGTTAGAACTGGACATGGAACAACAGACTGGTTCCAAATAGGAAAAGGAGTATGTCAAGGCTGTATATTGTAACCCTGCTTATTTAACTTATATCGAGAGTACATCATGAGAAACTCTGGGCTGGAGGAAGCACAAGCTGGAATCAAGATTGCCAGGAGAAATATCAATAACCTCATGCAGATGACACCACCCTTATGGCAGAAAGTGAAGAAGAACTAAAGAGCCTCTTGATGAAAGTGAAAGAGGAGAGTGAAAATGTTGGCTTAAAGCTCAACATTCAGAAAACGAAGATCATGGCATCTGGTCCCATCACTTCATGGGAAATAGATGGGGAAACAGTGGCTGACTTTATTTTTTTGAGCTCCAAAATCACTGCAGATGGTGATCGCAGACATGAAATTAAAAGACACTTATTCCTTGGAAGGAAATTTATGACCAACCTAGACAGCATATTAAAAAGCAGAGACATTACTTTGCCAACAAAGATCCATCTAGTCAAGGCTATGGTTTTTCCTGTGGTCATGTATGGATGTGAGAGTTGGACTGTGAACAAAGCTGAGCACCAAAGAATTGATGCTTTTGAACTGTGGTGTTGGAGAAGACTCTTGAGAGTCCCTTGGACTGCAAGGAGATCCAATCAGTCCATCCTAAAGGAGATCAGTCCTGGGTATTCATTGGAAAGACTGATGTTGAAAGTGAAACTCCAATACTTTGGCCACCTAATGCAAAAAGCTAATTCATTTGAAAAGACCCTGATGCTGGGAAAGATTGAGGGCTGGAAGAGAAGGGGATGACAGAGGATGAGATGGCTGGATGGCATCACCAACTCGATGGACATGGGTTTGGGTGAACTCCGGGAGTTGGTGATGGACAGGGAGACCTGGCATGCTACCATCCATGGGGTGGCAAAAAGTCGGACATGACTGAACAACTGAACTTAACTGAACTGAAAGATGTTTTGATTTGACATTAATACCTAAATCTTCATGGTCCACCAACATAGTTGCGAACTGTGGAAGTCAATTAGAGAGATAATTTTAGGCTTCCCTGGTGGCTCAGATGGTAAAGCGTCTGCCTGCAGTGCGGGAGACTTGGGTTTGATCCCTAAGTTGGGAAGATCCCCTGGAGAAGGAAATGGCAACCCACTCCAGTACTCTTGCCTGGAAAATTCCATGGACTGAGGAGCCTGGTAGGCTACAGTCCATGGGGCCATAAAGAGTCGGACACGATTGAGCAACTTCACTTTTCCGTATCAGATAGGCCCTGTTACATTGCTTCCTATCTCTCAGCCTACACTGTGGCCTCTTAGGGCACTCCATGTTATCCAGTTAAATGAGGAAAAAATATGAGTTTTTATTTACAAATGATAATGGAGGGTATACTACACAGAAGTAGATGTCTGCTGCCCAAATTCAGGGTGGTCTTAAAAGAGAGTGATGAACACAAACTCTTCCAGTGGACATACCTTAAAGTAGTGTGCTGCAGTGTTAATTTTTCCTAAAAGAAGAGCTAGCTAGAGTTGGAGATATACAGATATTCATAAGCAGTGGCTAGTAGTTTGGATGAATGGTCAGAGATCATAAAGAAGATAATTGCAAATTGGTGAGATGGATGACTGAGGAAACATGTATGCGGATAGACATTTCTGAATGGTCAAGAATATGAGGATGTTTGTGCTACTCATGAAGGCTGACCAAAGATCAGTCTCTTAGCAGAAGGGAATAATTAAGGTGTTTATAATTAAGGTATATTAGAAGACTCATTCAGTGGCTCTCCCTCCAGCCAACCCAGTTTTGATTTTTGTTTTTTTTTTCCAATGAGCTTATGAATAAAGTGCTCAAAGTGTCAGAGATGGAGCTTAATTGTGGGTTCAACACCACAGTCTTTCACTTACTGAAGCTAATCTGACAATGAATATTGCAAAGTGGCCTGCTTGGTAAAAGAAGAGGCAACAGAATCTCATGATGTTTCCATTTCCTAGAAGAGTTAACCAGGCACCATGTGTCATGTTAATTACATTGGGCTATATCTGTCATGGGAGGAGTGATACTATTATTTTTCTCTCAGAAACAAATACTTAGCATCTGATTTGCCTTCACTCATCTTCAAATACCACTTTATGGCAAGTAAAAGGCAGTGACATGCTCATGCTCATTTAATCTACTTCTACTTTTTTACCCATCACCTTGAAATAGTTTGCCTGATACTCAGTGGCCTACTGAAGTCTGAGTTATAATCATACACTATGGTTATATTGCCCAGGATAGAACATATGCCTTAAATCAGTGATTAACTTATAACTATTTTTTTTTTTTTAGCCGTAGCCAAGATTCACAAGTCTAGGAAATAGGTGTCTTTTCTTATTCTCATTTCCTGAGAAAATGTAAGCTTCCTCAGTTCAGTTCAATTAAGTCACTCAGTTATGTCCAACTCTTTGCAACCCCATGAATCGCAGCACGCCAGGCCTCCCTGTCCATCACCATCTCCTGGAGTTCACTCAAACTCACGTCCATCGAGTCACTGATGCCATCCAGCCATCTCATCCTCTGTCATCCCCTTTTCCTCCTGCCCCCAATCCCTCCCAGCATCAGAGTCTTTTCCAATGAGTCAACTCTTCACATGAGGTGGCCAAAGTACTGGAGTTTCAGCTTTCCTTCCGAAGAACACCCAAGGTTGATCTCCTATAGAATGGACTGGTTGGGTCTCCGTGCAGTCCAAGGGACTCTCAAGAGTCTTCCCCAACACCGCAGTTCAAATGCATCAATTCTTCGGCACTCAGCTTTCTTCATAGTCCAACTCGCACATCCATACATGACTACTGGAAAAACCATAGCTTTGACTAGATACACATTTGTTGGCAAAGTAATATCTCTGGTTTTGAATATACTATCTAGGTTGGTCATAATTTTCTTCCAAGGAACTTTTACTTTCATTACTGCAGCCATTATCTGCAGTGATTTTGGAGCCCCAGAAAATAAAATCTGTCACTGTTTCCACTGTTTCCCCTTCTATTGGCCATGAAGGGATGGGACAGGATGCCATGATCTTCATTTTTTGCATGTTGCATTTTAAGCCAGCTTTTCCAGTCTCCTCTTTCACTTTCATCAAGAGGTTCTTTAGTTCCTCTTCACTTTCTGACATAAGGGTGGTGTTATCTGCATATCTGAGGTTATTGATAATTCTCCCAGCAATCTTCATTCCAGCTTGTGCTTCATTAGATCAGCATTTTGCATGATGTACTCTGCTTATAAATTAAATATGCAGTGTGACAATATATAGCTTTGTTGTACTCCTTTCCCAAACCAATATGCTACTGGAGAAGCCTGGCATGCTGCAGTCCATGAGGTCACAAAGAGTCAGAAACAACTGAGCGACTGAACTGACTGACTGACTAGGTCTTATAGACCTTAGAACCATTCAACTTCAGCTCCTTGCATTAGTGGTTGGGGCATGGACTTGGTTTAATGTGATATTGAATGGCTTGTCTTGGAAATGAACAGAGATCATTCTGTCATTTTTGCGATTGCACCCAAGTACTGCATTTCAGACTCTTTTGTTGACTATGAGGGCTACTTCATTTCTTCTAAGGGATTCTTGTCACAGTAGTAGATGTAATGGTCATCTGAATTAAATTCACCCATTGCAGTTCATTTTAGTTCACTGATTCCTAAAATGTCAATCTTCACTCTTACCATCTCCTGTTTGACCACTTCAAATTTGCCTTGATTCGTGGACCTAACATTCCAGGTTCCTATGCAATATTGCTCTTTACAGCATTGGACCTTGCTTCTATCACCAGTCACATCCACAACTGGGTGTTATTTTCACTTTGGCTCCATCTCTTCATTCTTTCTGGAGTTATTTCTCCACTTTTCTCCAGTAGCATACTGGGCACCTACTGACCTGGTGAGTTTATCTTTCAGTGTCCTATCTTTTTGCCTTTTCATACTGTTCATGGAGTTCTCGAGGCAAGAATACTGAAGTGGTTTATCATTCCTTCTCCAATGGGCCATGTTTTTTGAGAACTCTGCACCATGACCTGTCCCATCTTTGTAGGCCCTTCACAGCATGGCGTATAGTTTCATTGAATTACACAAGGCTGTGATCCATGTGATCAGTTGGTTAGTTCTTTGTGATTGTGGTTTTCATTCTGTATACCCTCTGATGGATATGGATAAGAGGCTTGTGGAAGCTCACTGATGGGAGAGGCTGGCTTTGGGGGAATCTGGATCTTGTTCTGATGGGTGAGACCATGCTCAGTAATGATTTAATCCAATTATCTGTGGATGGTGGGGCTGTGTTCCCTCCCTGTTGTTTGACCTGAGGCCAAATTATGTTAGGGGTCATGGCAGTAATGGAGACCTCCTTCAAATGAACTTATACCAGCACTGTTGTATTCAGTGTCCCTGGCCCCGTGTCAGGCCGCTGTTGGCCCACACCTCCGCTGGAGACTCCTGGACACACACAGGCACGCCTGGCTCAGTCTCCTGTGAGATCACTGCTCCTTTCTGCTGGGTCCTGGTACACATAAGGTTTTGTCTGTGCCCTCCAAGAGTCTATTTTCCCAGGCTGGTGGAAATTCCATAATCAAATCTCACAGACCTCCAAAATCAAATTCTCTGCAGGTTCTCAGTCCCTTTGTCAGGTCTGCAGGTTGGGAAATATGTGGTGGGTCCTAGAACTTTCATAACAAACTAGAATTTCTTTGGTACAATTGTTCTCCAGTTTGTGGGTCATCTGCTCAGGGCTCTATGGTAGGGCGAATGGTGACCTACTCCAAGAGGACTTATGCCATATGTGGTGCCTCCCAGGCCTGCTGCAGCCAGAGCCTCTTTCTGATTAAAGTAATTAGAAAACTGTTACAATCTAATCTTACAAATGACCCAGATTCTTCATGACTGAAGGTTTGAGACAAACAACCATGTAAGAAACCATGACTAGCCAAGGGAATATAGAATGGCTTAAGCAAGAAATTTGGCCATGAGGAGTTGTAGAATCAGGCATTGCAATAATTATGAGTATTTCTTCCCCATTTTGATATTATATCTTGTGCATAAATGAATCAGGTATTTCTCCTCTGTCTTTCCCCTACCATGTAATATAAGATGTATTAATAGTAGTTTACCTCAGTGTTTAAGTTATAAGATGCCTAAAGTTATCTTCATCTAGAAAAACTTTCTTTTGGAAAGAAACTGCCTTTTTCGGGGGGGCACGCTTAGCATATTCTCTGTTGCATGAGTACTTTCAGCATGTTAGGCAAAATCATGGTTTGTTCCTCTCTTTATTTCAAAGTTAAAGTATGCATATCTGCCAGGAAGTGGACTTGCGTGAATTAGTGTTGTATCAATTTAGCTAAGCTAGTACTGTGTTTCCTCAGATTTCCTTCACTGTGTGGTTTTGTGTTAGCATTGTCATAAGATGCATTCAAATGCTTTGGGGAAGGCAAAGAGAAACAGCAGCTGTGTCCCTTTACACTTTGAATACCTTTGTAAAATGCCAGAATGACTCTGGCACTGACACTTATGCTATAGCTCATCTCGTTGGTGCAAGGCAGCATCTGGACTTTCAGCTTCTGGACCTTTGGCTTCTGCCAAATCTCCTCTTTCAACTTCTCTGAGTCCTAAGACAAATGCACTTGTCCTAAGAGAGTGTGTGGCTCTCTGGTGAAAGGGAACAACTTGATTTATTTATTTATCTCCAGTTTTATTGACATATGATTGACATACAGCACTTTATAAGTTTGTATATAGCATAATGACTTACGTCTTGAAATGATTATCATAAGTGTGAAAGTGTTAGTTGTTCAGTTGTGTCCAACTCTTTGCAACCCTATAGCTCACCAGGCTCCTCTGTCCATAGAATTCTCCAGGCAAAAATCCTGGAATGGGTAGCCATTTCCTTCTCCAGGGGATCTTTGCAAACCAGGGATCGAACGCAGGTCTCCTGCATTGCAGGCTTTACCAGCTGAGCCATAAATCTAATGAACATCAATCATCTCATGTATATACAGAATTAAAGAAGTATAAAACAAATTTTTGTGATAACAACTCTTAGGATTTACTCTCTTAATAACTTTCATGTATAACATATAGTGGTGTTAATTATGTTTATCATGCTATATGTTATATCCTTGCTATTTGTTTATTTTATAACTGGAAGTTTGTACCTTTTAATTGCCTCCATCCAATTCTGTCTCTCCCCACCCCTCACCTCTGATAACCACAGATGTATTTTTGTTTGTTTGTTTCTGGATTATAATTGACCTACAACACTGTGTTAGTTCCTGTTATACAACATAGTGATTTGACATTTCTGCACAGGTTTGCATATATCTTTTCAGATTAGTGTTTTTGCTTTCTTTGGATAAATATCAGAAGTGGAATTGTTGGGTCATTTGGTAGTTCTATTTTTCACTTTTGAGGAATATCCATATTGTTTTCCATAGTGGATGCCCCATTTTATATTCCTACCACTAGTACATGAGGGTTTCCTTTTCTCTACATCTTTATCAGCATTTGTTATTTGTTGGCTTTTTGACAACTGTCATTCTGGCAGGTGTGAGGTTATATCTCATTGTGATTTTGGTTTGCTGGGCCTTTATGATTAGTGATGTTGAACATCTTTTCAAGAACCTGTTGTCGTCTTTGTAAAATGGCTATTCAGATCCTCTGCCCATTTTTTAATTGAGTTGTTTTTCTTTTCTTTTTTTTTCTTTTTTTTGTTTTGTTTTTGATGTTGGGGAAGGAACTTTCTTAACAGGTCACCTGTAGCATCAAAGTTGGAAGTGGTGCAAGACAATTGTGAGTTTTATTATATCCTTTTGGGTTCCATTTCCCTCTTATTCTTTTCCATATCCAGCATGTCCTTTTTATTACTTTCTGGCTACGCTATAGTGACTTAGGTTGAAGAGTATACATGCAGATATTCGGCCACGGAAACCAGTCCACCAAGCCCAACAGTTGCTTAAGATCTAGTCCTGGTAATAAATCATTTACTTTATATTATTCATCTTGGTTCTGCTTTTCTTCGTACCCTGACTGATACACTTAATAGGATAAAGCAGTAGATCCTGTAGCCCAGCATGTTAGGAATGTGGTTTGTGTGAAATGCTTTTTCAACATGCTGAAAGCTGAAAGGTATCAGGATAACCACAGAGCTACTTAAAATGCATTGCTATGACTTAAGAAATAATAAAAGGAGAAGTAAAACCAGGATTGGGTTGGTTTTTCATAATCTATTTAGACATTATTAATGAAACAAAGAAGAAAAGTTAGAGATAAAAATCAAAGGTTATACAGTGAAATAAACTGAATTTTGACTATACCTGTCTTCAGTAAAGATAATTGAGTTTCATTCTTTTTTTTTTGATTCAACCACCTATGTATCACTGTTTTTTTTTTTTTTTTTTTTTTGTGAGAGCAGCATAAAAATCATTTATATGATAACCTCACTATAAACTGTCTTCTGAAACCAACACTTCCAAGCACCTATTTTACTCTTCAAAGTAACACTCAGGTAACAGAGACTATGAATAGCTGGCAGGCCTTGTTCACATCAACTTATTAAAAAAAAAAAATCTCACAATGCATACACAGTGCTGCAGCTACACTCTTGATCTAGATCTCCAGCTTTTGTTCAAGCAGTGCCTCTGTATGTTTAGAGACCCTAAAATTGCCTTTACCTTTTCTAGCTGATATTGATGTGTAAACTTTCATTTCAGGAATAAGCTTGACACTATATGGCTTCATCTGCAGATTATTTCTTTAATCCTTTCTTTATCTGTCTATGTTTCCTCTTCCTTTGTTAGATCTTTTACTGTAAGCTTCTAATAATGCTAAAGAGGATTTCATTCTCTTCTTTCCTTTTCATTTTAAATTACTTGAAATTTTGTACCCTGCACAAAGAATCTGAGTTAAAATGATGAGTTTGTATCATCATTTGAACTCAGATTCTTTATGCATGAACTGAGAAAATTTAAGCAAATAGAAGACAAAATAATTTGAGACAATTTTTACTTTTTAAATAATCTGTAGATACGTTTTTTTTTTCTACTGGGAATATTAGATTTAAAGATCAGGGATCAGAATATATTAATGTAACCTCAGACCCATTATGTTTCAACTAAGATGAATTTTATTTGCAGTATTATTCTAGACAAGCAGTTTTACCTTAGTTTGAAATTACACATTTTCTTCCTTTTGAAAACTTCTTTTTTCTTAAAATTCAACCTTTTCAGTATATTCTAAATGTTTTGAGATTAAGCTTTAGCATTATTTTATCTTTTTTTTTTTTTTTTTTTAACTGAAAGCACAGTAATACCCTTTTTGCTGCTGTCTGGTCAACATCCACAGGAGAAAACAACAGTTCTACTGTTCACCCCCCTTGTCTCAACCAACACTGGGGCATGAGGAAATCAGGAAATGCTCCTAGAGCTTGATCATACCAAACAATATTTAGAGAGGTGTGACCTATTTAAATTTTGGATTTGAAGTCCTGCTCTACATTCTTGAGAATAACAGATGTGTTGTGGCGTTTCATGTTCCCAGAAGCATCGCAGCAACGGCTGATCTATAGGTGAGTAATTAATGAGCAGTGAAGGGCTGACACAGCGCAAGGTATAGTAACTATTATGGTGAAGAATCCGATATGCTATCAGCAGAGTTTCTTCAATTCACACTTCCATTTCCTTATTACCTTGATGCTTGAATATAGCATAGGTAACATGACGGTGAGATCACAAATGAAAGGCTTTTAGCAGAAAAGGAGGAAATCTTATTGATAAGCTCTTTCATCAACATCTTTTGAATTCACACTGAGTTTGCATTCCTCAAAGGAGCTATACTAAAACTAGCCTCATAACCTATGCAGATACTCTTTCTTTTGCTAGGAATATAATTTCCCTTAAATTGTCTTCTTTTTATTTCCTTTCTCTGACTTAGATCTCAAAGTATAGGTCAAATGCATTTCATCATAGAAACCTTACTTCAGTTCAGTCACTCATTCGTGTCTGCCTCTTTACAATGAACTGTAGCATGCCAGGCCTCCCTGTCCATCACCAACTCCCAGAGTCCACCCAAACCCATGTCCATTGAGTCAGTGATGCCATCCAACCATCTCATCCTCGGTCGTCACCTTCTCCTCCAGCCCTCAATCTTTCACAGAATCAGGGTCGTTTCAAATGAGTGAGCCCTTCGCATAAGGAGGCCAAAATATTGGAGTTTCACCTTCAAAATCAGTCTGTCCAATGAACACCCAGGACTGATCTCCTTTAGGATGGACTGGTTGGATCTCCTTGCAGTCCAAGGGACTCTCAAGAGTCTTCTCCAACAACACAGTTCAAAAGCATCAATTCTTTGGCGCTCAGCTTTTCTTTATAGCCCAACTCTCACATCCATACATGACCACAGGAAAAACCATAGCCTTGTCTAGACAGACCTTTGTTGACAAATGTCTCTCCTTTTTAATATGCTGTCTAGGTTGGTCATAACTTTCCTTCCAAAGAGTAAGTGTCTTTTAATTTCATGGCTACAATCACCATCTGCAGTGATTTTGGAGCCCCCCAAAATAAAGTAAGCCACTGTTTCCACTGTTTCCCCATCTATTTCCCATGAAGTGATGGGACCAGATGTCATGGTCTTCGTTTTCTGAATGTTGAACTTTAAGCCAACTTTTTCACTCTCCTCTTTCATTGTCATCAAGAGGCTCTTTAGCTCTTCCTCACTTTCTGCCATAAGGGCATATCTGAGGTTATTGATATTTCTCCTGGCAATCTTGATTCCAGCTTGTGTTTCTTCCAGTCCAGCGTTTATCATGATATACTCTGCATATGCATTACATTAGCAGGGTGACAATATACAGCGTTGATGTACTCCTTTTCTTATTTGGAACTAGTCTGTTGTTCCAATTCCAGTTCTAACTGTTGCTTCCTGACCTGCATACAGGTTTCTCAAGAGGCAGGTCAGGTGGTCTGGTATTCCCATCTCTTTCAGAATTTTCCATAGTTTATTGTGATCCACACAGTCAAAGGCTTTGGCATAGTCAATAAAGCAGAAATAGATGTTTTTCTGGAACTCTCTTGCTTTTTCCATGATCCAGCGGATGTTGGCAATTTGATCTCTGGTTCCTCTGCCTTTTCTAAAACCACCTTGAACATGTGGAAGTTCACTGTTCACATATTGCTGAAGTCTGGCTTGGAGAATTTTGAGCATTACTTTACTAGCATGTGAGATGAGTGCAATTGTGCGGTAGTTTGTGCAATCTTTGGCATTGCCTTTCTTTGGGATTGGAATGAAAACTGACCTTTTCCAGTCCTGTGGCCTCTGCTGAGTTTTCCAAATTTTCTGGCATATTGAGTGAAACACTTTCACAGCATCATCTTTCAGGATTTGAAATAGCTCAACTGGAATTCCATCACCTCCACCAGCTTTGATGGCAGTGTTTCTTCCTAAGGCCCACTTGACTTCACATTGCAGGATGTCTGGCTCTAGGTGAGTGATCACACCACTGTGATTATCTGGGTCATGAAGATCTTTTTTGTACAGTTCTTCTGTGTATTCTTGCCACCTGTTCTTAATATCTTCTGCTTCTGTTAGGTCCCTACCATTTCTGTCCTTTATTGAGCCCATCTTTGCATGAAATGTTCTCTTGGTATCTCTAATTTTCTTGAGGAGTTCTCTGCTGCTGCTGCTGCAAAGTCGCTTCAGTCATGTCCGACTCTGTGCAGTCCTATAGATGGCAGCCTACCAGGCTCCCCCGTCCCCGGGATTCTCCAGGCAATAACACTGGAGTGGGTTGCCATTTCCTTCTCCAACTCTGTCTTTCCCATTCTATTGTTTTCCTCTACTTCTTTGCATTTATCACTGAGGAAGGCTTTCTTCTCTCCTTGCTATACTTTGGAACTCTGCATTCAAATGGGTTTATTTTTCCTTTTCTCCTTTGCTTTTCACTTTCCTTCTTTTCACAGCTAATTGTAAGGCCTCCTCAGACAGCCATTTTGCTTTTCTGCATTTCTTTTTCTTGGGGATGGTCTTGATTCCTGTATCCTGTATAATGTCACGAACCTCCCTCCATAGTTCATCAGGAGCTCTGTCTGTCAGATCTTGTCCCTTAAATCTATTTCTCACTTCCACTGTATAATCATAAGGGATTTGATTTAGGTCATACCTGAATGGTCTAGTGGTTTTCTCCACTTTCTTCAATTATAGTCTGAATTTGGCAGTAAGGAGTTCATGATCTGAGCCACAGTCAGCTCCCGGTCTTGTTTTTGCTGACTGTAAAGAGCTTCTCCATCTTTGGCTGCAAAGAATATAATCAATCTGATATTGGTATTGACCATCTGGTGATGTCCATGTGTAGAGTCTTCTCTTGTGTTGTTGGAAGACGGTGCTTGCTATGACCAGTGCGTTCTCTTGGCAGAAATCTATTAACTTCTTCCCTGCTTCATTCTGTACTCCATGGCCAAATGTGCCTGTTAGTCCAGGTGTTTCTTGACTTCCTACTTTTGCATTCCTGTCCCCTGTAATGAAAAGGACATTTTTTGGGGATGTTAGTTCTAGAAGGTCTTGTAGGTCTTCAAAGAACTGTTCAACTTCAGGTTCTTCAGTGTTAGTGGTCAGGGCATTGACTTAGATCACTGTGATTTTGAATGGTTTGCCTTGGAAAGGAACAGAGATCATTCTGTCATTTTTGAGATTACATCCAAGTACTGCATTTCAGTCTCTTTTGCTGACTATGATGGCTACTCCATTTCTTCTAAGGGATTTTTGCCCACAGTAGTAGATATAATGGTTATCTGAGTTAAATTCATCCATTCCAGTCCATCTTAGTTCACGGATTCCTAGAATGTCGATGTTCACTCTTGCCATTTCCTGTTTGACTGCTTCCAATTTGCCTTGATTCATGGACCTAACATTCCAGGTTTTTATGCAATATTGCTCTTTATAGCATCGGACTTTGCTTCTATCACCAGTCCCATACACAACTGGGTGTTGTTTTAGCTTTAGTTCCATCCTTTCATTCTTTCTGAAGTTGTTTCTCCACTGATCACCGGTAGCATATTGGGTACCTACCGACCTGGGGAGTTCATCTTTCAGTGTCCTATCATTTTGCCTTTACATGCTGTTCATGGGGTTCTCAAGGCAAGAATACTGAAGGGGTTTGCCATTCCCTTCTCCAGTGGACCAGTTTCTGTCAGACCTCTCCACCACGACCCATCCGTCTTTGGTGGCCCCACAAGGAATGGGCTAGATTTCATTGAGTTAGACAAGGCTGTGGTCCATGTGATCAGATTAGCTAGTTGTCTGTGATTGTGGTTTCTGTCTATCTGCCCTCTGATGCCCTCTCTTAGTGCCTACCATCATACTTGGGTTTCTCTTACCTTGAATGTGGGGTATCTCTTCAGGGCTGCTCCAGCAAAGCGCAGCTGCCACCCCTTACCTTGGAGGTGGAGTAGGCCCTCTCCACTGCTGCCCTTGACCATGGACATGGGATAGATCCTCTCCACCACACTTCTGCATGGTCTTATATCTCCCTGTACATTTTTGTTAAAAAAAAAAAATGTTATTTGTCATTACTTGTGTGACTTTAAAATAATTAATCAGCATTTTCAAATCCTCTTAAAGTCAGAATGATGTGTTTTGTTCAACATTACCTTCTTAACCTCATGCACAATGCATGGCAAATAGTTAATCTTGCAGATAACTGTCCTTATTAGCAGAGTCCAGTTTGGTTTAGGTAGGCACTACATCCACACAAGACTCAAGGAACTGCATTTCTCTCTCCAATTCTGAGGATAATTCTTAGTTGATCTAAGTCAATCATAATGACCCAACTCCCATTGCAAATGACTGGCTAGGGTTTGACATGTGACACATTCTCCACACTGAGACTTGAAAATCTGTTTGCAAACTTAAAGAAAAAACAGTCCCTTACTGTTAAAATTTGATACATGAAAAGAAACAGTATCCCTCTGATTCCTTTTTGAGTTCCTAAGGGGAGTAAAACAGAAATGGCAGGATAGAAGGGTGGAATGAATCTTGGTAATGGTTAGCATTACCATTTCTTCAAGAAAATTAAAGATACCAAGGGAACATTTCATGCAAAGATGGGCACAATAAAGGACAGAAATGGTATGGACCTAATAGAAGTAGAAGATATTAAGAAGAGATGGCAAGAATACACAGAAGTACTGTACAAAAAAGATCTTCACAACCAAGATAAGCACAATGGTGTAATCACTCACCCAGAGCCAGACATCCTGGAATGTGAAGTCAAATGGGCGTTAGAAAGCATCACTATGAACAAAGTTAGTGGAGGTGATGGAATTCCAGTTGAGCTATTTCAAGTCCAGAAAGATGCTGCTGTGAAAGTGCTGCACTCAGTATGCCAGCAAATGTGGAAAACTCAGCAGTGGCCACAGGACTGGAAAAGGTCAGTATTCACTCCAATCCCAAAGAAAGGCAGTGCCAGAGATTGCACAAACTACTGCGCAATTGCACTCATCTCACATGCTAATAAAGTAATGCTCAAAATTCTCCAAGCCAGGCTTCAGCAATATGTGAACTGTAAACTTCCAGATGTTCAAGCTGGTTTTAGAAAAGGCAGAGGAATCAGAGATCAAATTGTCAACATCTGCTGGATCATCGAAAAAGCAAGAGAGCTCCAGAAAAACATCTATTTCTGCTTTATTGACTATGCCAAAGCCTTTGACTGTGTGGACCACAATAAACTGTACAAAATTCTGAAAGAGATGGGAATACCAGACCACCTGACCTGCCTCTTGAGAAACCTATATGCAGGTCAGGCAGCAACAGTTAGAACTGGACATGGAACAACAGACTGGTTCCAAATAGGAAAAGGAGTATGTCAAGGCTGTATATTGTCACCCTGCTTATTTAACTTCTATGTAGAGTACATCATGAGAAACACTGGGCTGGAAGAAGCACAAGCTGGAATCAAGATTGCCAGGAGAAATATCAATAATCTCAGATATGCAGATGACACCACCCTTATGGCAGAAAGTGAAGAGGAGCTAAAAAGCCTCTTGATGAAAGTGAAAGAGGAGAGTGAAAAAGTTGGCTTAAAGCTCAACATTCAGAAAATGAAGATCATGGCATCTGGTCCCATCATTTCATGGGAAATAGATGGGGACACAGTGGAAACAGTGTCAGACTTTATATTTTTGGGCTCCAAAATCACTGCAGATGGTTACTGCAGCCATGAAATTAAAAGATCTTATTCCTTGGAAGAAAAGTTATGACCAACCTAGATAACATATTAAAAAGCAGAGACATTACTTTGCCAATAAAGGTCAGTCTAGTCAAGGCTATGGTTTTTCCAGTGGTCATGTATAGATGTGAGAGTTGGACTGTGAAGAAGGCTGAGCACCAAAGAATTGATGCTTTTGAACTGCGGTGTTGGAGAAGACTCTTGAGAGTCCCTTGGACTGCAAAGAGATCCAACCAGTCCATTCTGAAGGAGATCAGCCCTGGGATTTCTTTGGAAGGAATGATGCTAAAGCTGAAACTCCAGTACTTTGGCCACCTCATGGGAAGAGTTGACTCATTGGAAAAGATTCTGATGCTGGGAGGGATTGGGGGAAGGAGGAGAAGGGGACGACCGAGGATGAGATGGCTGGATGGCATCATGGACTCGATGGACGTGAGTCTGGGTGAACTCCCGGAGATGGTGATGGACAGGGAGGCCTGGCGTGCTGCGCTTCATGGGGTCGCAAAGAGTCGGACATGACTGAGCGACTGAACTGAACTGAACTGAACTGAACTGAATATTTGATATGGGAGCCGAGAATACTCAGTTGAGAAAAGACAGTTTCTTCAAAATGTGAACTTTAGACAGCTGGATACTCCCATGAAAGAAATGAAATAATCCAATTAAAAATGGGTAAATGACCTTAATAGGCATTTTTCCAAAGATATACAATGACTTACAGATACCATTTCACATCTGTTTCACATATGTCTTGTCTGACTCTTTTGCAACCCCATGGACTGTAGCCCACCAAGCTCCTCTGTCTGTGGGATTGCCCAGGCAGGAATACTGGAGTGGGTTGCCATGTCTCCTACATTGGCAGATGGACTCTTTACAGCTGAGCCACCAGGGATTATTCCAGCATTATTTATGATTGCCAATATATGGAAGCAACCTAAGTGCCTATGGTAAACAAATGAATAAAGATTCATATAAAATGAATATATGGGCACTTTTAAATACACACATATTTTGAAGTATTATTCAGTTATAAAAAAGAAGAAAACCTTGCCATTTTCCATGACGAGGATGAAAGTTGAGACATCATACTAAGTGAAGTAAGTCAGACTAACAAAGACAAATAGTGTAAGATCTCACTTATATATAGAATCTAAAACAATCAAAATTCATAGAATCATAATGTAAAATTTTGGTTGCCAAATACAAATGCGAGTAGGTGGTCAAATTGTAAAATCTTTCAGCTATAAGATATATAAATTCTGGGGATTTATTATACAGCATGATGATTAAAGTTAACAGTTACATTCTATCCTTGTAAGTTCCTAAGAGAGTAGATCTTAAATGTTCTCACAGGCAAATAGAAAGAAGGCAACTATATAGACTGATGAATGTGTTATTTAACCATATTGTGGCAATCACTTCACAATATATATGTGCATCAAATCATCAAATTGTACACCATAAACATATTGTATATCAGTTATATCTCAAGAAAAGTACAAAGAAAATTTTTTTTAAGAATTCAATGATCAACTCTTGCCAGTTTAACTCAGTGTTCTCCAGTGGCTCAAATGGTAAAGAATCTGCCTGCAGTGCAGGAGACCCAGGTTTGAGCCCTGGGTCAGGAAGTTCCCCTGGAGAAGGGAATGACAACCCACTCCAGTATTCTTACCTGGAGAATTCCATGGACAGAGAAGCCTGGTAGGTTACAGTCCATGGTATCACAAAGTCAGACGAGACCGAGCGAGTTGCACATTCATTTTCTGATCCTGATAATTTGATTGCAACACCATTTAATCAATGAAACAAATAGGAATTGTTTATGTGTGTGTGAGAGTTTTTTCAAGTGAATTTATAATACAAATTTTATTTAAAACAATGTGGGTTGCAATTCAGTTCAATTCAGTCGCTCAGTATGTCCGACTCTTTGTGACCCCATGAATCGCAGCACGCCAGGCCTCCCTGTCCATCACCATCTCCCGGAGTTCACCCAGACTCATGTCCTTCGAGTCAGTGATGCCATCCAGCCATGTCATCCTCTGTCATCTCCTTCTCCTCCTGCCCTCAATCCCTCCCAGCATCAGAGTCTTTTCTAATGAGTCAACTCTTCACATGAGGTGGCCAAAGTACTGGAGTTTCAGCTTTAGCATCAGTCTTTCCAATGAACATCCAGGACTGATCTCCTTTAGGATGGACTGGTTGGATCTCTTTGCAGTCCAAGGGACTCTCTCAAGAGTCTTCTCCAATACCACAGTTCAAAAGCACCAATTCTTCAGCGCTCAGTTTTTCTCACAGTCCAACTCTCACATCCATATATGACTACTGGAAAAACCATAGTCTTGACTAGACAGACCTTTGTTGGCAAAGTAATGTCTCTGCCTTTCAATATGCTGTATAGGTTGGTCATAACTTTCCTTCCAAAGAGTAAGCATCTTTTAATTTCATGACTGCAATCACCAGCTGCTGTGATCTTGGAGCCCCCCATAATAAAGTCTGACACTGATTTCGCTGTTTCCCCATCTATTTCCCATGAAGTGATGGGACCTGATGCCATGATCTTTGTTTTCTGAATGTTGAACTTTAAGCCAACATTTTCACTCTTTTGTTTCACTTTCTTCAAGAGGCGTTGTAGTTCCTCTTCACTTTCTGCCATGAGGGTGGTGTCATCTGAAATTCTGAGGTTACTGATTTTTCACCCTGCATTCTTGATTCCAGCTTGTGCTTCTTCCAGCCCGGCGTTTCTCATGATGTACTCTGCATATACGGAATCCCTCAGAAGAAATGGAGTAACCATCATGGACAACAAAAGAGTCTGAAATGCAGTACTTGAATGCAATCTCAAAAACGACAGAATGATCTCTGTTCATCTCCAAGGCAAACCATTCAATATCACAGTTATCCAAGTCTGTGTCCCAACCAGTAATGCTGAAGAAACTGAAGTTGAATGGTTTTATGAAGACCTACAAGACCTTTTAGAACTAATACCCCAAAAAGATGTCCTTTCCATTATAGGGGACTGGAATGCAAAAGTAGGAAGTCAGGAAACACCTGGAGTAACAGGCAAATTTGGCCTTGGAATGTGGAATGAAGCAGGGCAAAGACTAACAGAGTTTTGCCAAGAAAATGCACTGGTCATGGCAAACACCCTCTTCCAACAACACAAGAGAAGACTCTACACATGGACATCACCAGATGGTCAACACTGAAAACAGATTGATTATATACTTTTATTACATCTCGCCAAAGATGGAGAACAAAAACAGTCAACAAAAACAAGACCAGGAGTTGACTGTGGCTCAGATCATGAACTCCTTATTACCAAATTCAGATTGAAATTGAAGAAAGTAGGGAAAACCACTAGACCATTCAGGTTGACCTAAATCAAATCCCTTATGATTATACAGTGGAAGTGAGAAATAGATTTAAGGGACTAGATCTGAGTGTCTGATGAACTATGGAATGAGGTTCGTGATATTGTACAGGAGACAGGGATCAAGACCATCCCCATGGAAAGAAATGCAAAAAAGCAAAATGGATGTCTGAGGAGGCCTTACAAATAGCTGTGAAAAGAAGAGAGGCGAAAAGCAAAGGAGAAAAGGAAAGATATAAGCATCTGAATGCAGAGTTCCAAAGAATAGCAAGAAGAGAAAAGAAAGCCTTCCTCAGTGATAAATGCAAAGAAACAGAGAAAAACAACAGAATGGGAAGGACTAGAGATCTCTTCAAGAAAAATTAGAGATACCATGGGAACATTTCATGCAAAGATGGGCACAATAAAGGACAGAAATGGTCTGGACCTAACAGAAGCAGAAGATATTAAGAAGAGGTGGCAAGAATACTGAAGAACTGTACAAAAAAGATCTTCATGACCCAGATAATCATGATGGTGTGATCACTCACCTAGAGCCAGACATCCTGCAATGTGAAGTCAAGTGGGCCTTAGAAAGCATCACTATGAACAAAGCTAGTGGAGGTGATGGAATTCCAATTGAGCTATTTCAAATCCTGAAAGATGCTGCTGTGAAAGTACTGCACTCAATATGCCAGCAAATGTGGAAAGCACAGCAGTGGCCACAGGACTGGAAAAGGTCAGCTTTCATTCCAATCCCTAAAAAAGGCAATTCCAAAGAATGCTCAAACTACCGCACAATTGCACTCATCTCACATGCTAGTAAAGTAATGCTCAAAATTCTCCAAGCCAGGCTTCAGCAATATGTGAACCGTGAACTTCCTGACGTTCAAGCTGGTTTTAGAAAAGGCAGAGGAACCAGAGATCAAATTGTCAACATCTGCTGGATCATGGAAAAAGCAAGAGAGTTCCAGAAAAACATCTATTTCTGCTTTATTGACTATGCAAAAGCCTTTGACTGTGTGGATCACAATAAACTGTGGAAAATTCTGAAAGAGATGGAAATACCAGACCACCTGACCTGCCTCTTGAGAAATCTGTATGCAGCTCAGGAAGCAAAAGTTAGAACTGGACATGGAACAATAGACTGGTTCCAAATAGGAAAAGGAGTACGTCAAGGCTGTATATTGTCACCCTACTTATTTAACTTACATGCAGAGTATATCATGAGAAACTCTGGACTGGAAGAAGCACAAGCTGGAATCAAGATTGCCATGAGAAATATCAATAACCTCAGATATGCAGGTGACACCATCATTATGGCAGAAAGTGAAGAGGAGCTAAAAAGCGTCTTGATGAAAGTGAAAGATGAGAGTGAAAAAGTTGGCTTAAAGCTCAACATTCAGAAAATGAAGATCATGGCATCCGGTCCCATCACTTCATGGGAAATAGATGGGGAAACAGTGGAAACAGTGTCAGACTTTATTTTGGGGGGCTCCAAAATCACTGCAAATGGTAACTGCAGCCATGAAATTAAAAGACGCTTACTCCTTGAAAGAAAAGCTATGAGCAACCTAGATAGTATATTCAAAAGCAGAGACATTACTTTGCCGACTAATGTCCGTCTAGTCAAGGCTATGGTTTTTTGTGGTCATGTATGGATGTGAGAGTTGGACTGTGAAGAAGGCCGAGAACCAAAGAACTGATGCTTTTGAACTGTGGTGGTGGAGAAGACTCTTGAGAGTCCCTTGGACTGCAAGGAGATCCAACCAGTCCATTCTGAAGGAGATCAGCCCTGGGATTTCTTTGGAAGGAATGATGCTAAAGCTGAAACTCCAGTACTTTGGGCACCTCATGCGAAGAGTTGACTCATTGGAAAATACTCTGATGCTGGGAGAGATTGTGGGCAGGAGGAGAAGGGGACGACCGAGGATGAGATGGCTGGATAGCATCATGGACTCAATTGATGTGAGTCTGAGTGAACTCCAGGAGATGGTAATGGACAGGGAGGCCTGGCGTGCTGCGATTCATGGGGTTGCAAAGAGTCGGACACAACTGAGTAACTGAACTAAACTAAGCAATGTGACAATATCCAGCCTTGATGTACTCCTTTTCTTATTTGGAACCAGTCTGTTGTTCCATGTCCAGTTCTAACTGTTACTTCCTGACCTGAATATAGGGTTCTCAAGAGGCAGGTCAGGTGGGCTGGTATTCCCGTCTCTCTCAGAATTTTGCACAGTTTATTGTAGGCCACACAGTCAAAGGCTTTGGAATAGTCAATAAAGCAGAAATACATATTTTTCTGGAACTCTCTTACTTTTTCGATGATCCAGCAGATATTGGCAATTTGATCTGTGGTTCCTCTGTGTTTTCTAAAACCAGCTTGAACATCTGGAAGTTCATGGTTCACATATTGCTAAAACCTGGCTTGGAGAATTTTGAGCATTACTTTATTAGAGTGTGCTGCTGCTTCTGATGCTAAGTAATTTCAGTCGTGTCTGACTCTGTGTGACACCATAGATGGCAGCCCACCAGGCTTCCTCGTCCCTGGGATTCTCCAGGAAAGAACACTGGAGTGGGTTGCCATTTCCTTCTCCAATGCATGAAAGGGAAAAGTGAAAGGGAAGTCGCTCAGTGTGTCTGACTCTTCAGGACCCCATGGGCTGCAGCCTACCAGGCTCCTCCATTCATGGGATTTTCCAGGCAAGAGTACTGGAGTAAGGTGAGATGAGTGAAATTGTGTGGTAGTTTGAGCATTCTTTGGCACTGCCTTTCTTTGGGATTGGAATGAAAACTGAATTTTTCCAGTCCTGTGGCCACTGCTGAGTTTTCCAAATTTGCTGGCATATTGAGTGCAGCACTTTCACAGCAGCATCTTTCTGGATTTGAAAGAGCTCAACTGGAATTCCATCACCTCCACTAGCTTTGTTCGTAGTGATGCTTTCTAAGGCCCACTTGACTTCACATTCCAGGATGTCTGCCTCTAGGTGAGTAATCACACCATCGTGATTATCTGGGTTATGAAGTTCTTTTTTTGTACAGTACTTCTGTGTATTCTTGCCACCTCTTCTTAATATCTTCTGCTTCTGTTAGGTCCCTACCATTTCTGTCCTTTATCGAGCCCATCTTTACGTGAAATGTTCCCTTGGTATCTCTAATTTTCTTGAAGAGATCTCTAGTCTTTTCCATTCTGTTGTTTTTCACTGTTTCTTTACATTGATTCCTAAGGAAGGCTTTCTTATGTCTCCTTGCTATTCTTTGGAACTCTACATTCAGATGCTTATATCTTTCCTTTTGTCCTTTGCTTTTCACCTCTCTTCTTTTCACAGCTATTTGTAAGGCCTCCCCAGACACCGTTTTGCTTTTTTGCATTTCTTTTCCATGGGGATGGTCTTGATCTCTGTCTCCTGTACAATGTCACGAACCTCCGTCTATAGTTCATCAGGCACTCTGTCTATCAGATCTAGTCCCTTAAATCTATTTCTCACTTCCACTGTATAATCATAAGGGATTTTATTTAGGTCATACCTGAATGGTCTACTGATTTTCCCTACTTTCTTCTATATAAGTCTGAATTTGGCAATAAGGATTTCATGATCTGAGCCACAGTCAGCTCCTGGTCTTGTTTTCGCTGACTGTATAGATCTCCATTTTTGGCTGCAAAGAATATCTCCATATTCGGCTGCAAAGAATATAATTAATTTGATTTTGGTGTTGACCATCTGGTGATGTCCATGTGTTGAATCCTCTTTTGTGTTGTTGGAAGAAGGTGTTTGCTATGGACAGTGTGTTCTCTTGGTAAAACTCTATTAGCCTTTGCCCTTTTTCATTCTGTAATCCAATTCCAAATTTGCCTGTTACTCCAGGTGTTTCCTGACTTCCTACTTTTGATTTCCAGTCCCCTATAATGAAAAGGACATCTTTCTTGAGTGTTCGTTCTAAATGATATTGTAGGTCTTCATATATCTCTTCAACTTCAGCTTCTTCAGCATTACTGGTTGTGGCATAGGCTTGGATTACTGTGATATTGAATGGTTTGCTTGGAAACAAACAAAGATCATTCTGTCATTTCAGAGATTGCATCCAAGTACTGCATTTCAGACTCTTTTGTTGACCATGATGGCTACTCCATTTCTTCTCAGGGATTTCTGCCCACAGTAGTAGGTATAATGATCATCTGAGTTAAATTCACCCATTCCAGTCCATTTTAGTTCGCTGATTCCTAAAATGTTGACATTCACTCTTGCCATCTCCTGTTTGACCACTTCCAATTTGCCTTGATTCATGGACCTAATATTCCAGGTTCCTATGCAATATTGCTCTTTACAGCATTGAACCTTGCTTCTATCACCAATCATGTCCACAACTGTGTATTGTTCTTGCTTTGGCTCCATCTCTTCATTCTTTCTGGAGTTATTTCTCCACTGATCTCTAGTAGTATATTGGGCACCTACTGACCTGGGGAGTTCCTCTTTCAATATCCTATCATTTGCCTTTTCATTCTGTTCACGAGGTTCTCAAGGGAAGAATACTGAAGTGGTTTGCCATTCCCTTCTCCAGTGGACCAGTTTCTGTCAGACCTGTCCACCATGACCCGTCCGTCTTGGGTGGCCCTACACAGCATGGCTTAGTTTCTTTAAGTTAGACAAGCCTGAGGTCCATGTGATCAGATTGGCTAGCTTTCTGTGATTATGGTTTCAGTGTGTCTGCCCTCAGATGCCCTCTCACAACACCTACCATCTTACTTGGGTTTCTCTTACCTGGGACGTGGGGTATGTCTTCATGGCTGCTCCAGCAAGAGCAGACACTGCTCCTTACCTTGGACAAGGGGTATCTCCTCACAGCTGCCCCTCCTGACCTTGAATGTGGAGTAGATCCTCTTGGCCCTCTTGCACCTGCACAGTCATCGCTCCTTGGACGTGGTGGGATTGCTCCTCTCAGCCACCGCCCCTGACCTTGGGCGTGGTGTAGCTCCTCTCGGGCGTGGGGTAGCTCCTCTCAGCCACCACCCCTGATCTCGGATGTGGGGTTGCAATTAAAGAAACTTTAATAATCTGTCTTATTATAACTAGAAATTTAAAAGTTCACATTCATAGAAATGTTTTTCAGATCATCCCCTGCAATCCTTGGATTCATGCTCTCCAAACTTTTTACCATTAGGAAAAATTTGACAGCCTTGAATAGGGACAAAATCCTTGATTTTGTAGTAACACTGTTCACTGTTATAAACTCATTATAGAATTAGTTTTGTATGAGTCTCTTAATTTGTCTAGTCAAACTCTGGTAATTTGTCAACTTAGAAGAGTTAGATTATTACTAAGGTGTATCTGCAGAATAGAGACTCCTCAGAGGTTGGCAATGTAATGAGAGCAATAACAGTGAAAAATTAATAAGGCATTACATGCTTTTGGAATTGTGCATTTTGTTGAACATTGATAACTTAAAAAAAATTATGTTCAACCTAAATGAATGTGTTTTACCACCCTTTTTCCATTAAAATTTGGTCCTGGCTAAATGATGTTAAGGATTCCATGTTGGCTCATGAGTAAAGAATCCTCCTGCCAAAGCAGGAGATGAAGAGTTCGATCCCTGGGTTGGGAAGATCCCCTGCAGAAGGAAGTTCTTGGACAGAGGAGCCTGGAGGGCTGCAGTCCATGCATATGTGCTTATTTGCTTCAGTTGTGTCAGATGCTTTGCGACCCCATTGACCATAGGCCGCCAGGCTCCTCTGGCCATGGATTCTCCAAGCTAGAATAATTGTATGGGTTGTCATGCTCTCCTCCAGGGGGTCTTCCTGACCTGGGGATCAAACCCATGAATTCTGTGTCTCCTGCATTGCAGGCAAATTCTTTACCATTGAGTCACCAGGGAAGCCCCCTGCTACAGTCCATGGGGTCAAAAAAGAATCAGACATGATTTACTGAGGAAACAACAACAACAAATGATGTTAAGCTCCCTGTGTACTTGTTTGTGTTTCATAGAGCTGACATTCATTTCATGCCTAAGGTTTTGTCCAGTCTCATATTGATAGCAAGGTCAATTTTGATACTTCGCTTTTATCATACAGTGTCAGGTCTTTAGGCAATTTAATGATGTCTTACCCCTTATTTATCAACTTTCACTGTGAATTAGTTGTTTGCCCTCTTAAAATGCCCAGAATTCATTCTAACCATTGGGAAGGTGAGTCCCTTTGCCAGTTATCCCTTACTGTGTCTAATGTAAAACCAGGGAGATCTGGGAAATTTGATCATCTCATTGCTTACACCTGGACACGGTAGATCAAAAACTATATCAGGATCTTTCACAATGTAATTTCAGTAGTAAGGTTTGGCCTAAATATTTTTTGTTTATTCTATTATTGTTTCTATCTTTCATGTACAGCCGTGTGTAATAAGCAATTACAAAAGATTATATATGAAATTGCATTATGTTGTACTGTATTCTGTGTTACATGTAACCCAAGGCATTTATCTTTACAACATTGAATCAATTAAAGGAATGTGGAATAGCTGGAAGATAATAAGAGCAAGTAACTCAGCAATTTGGCAGTTAACTGTTAGGATTGATTCTCAAGGTTATACCAGACACAAAGTGTTTTCTGTCCTTTTTGTCTTTGTATTTAGAAATCTGAGAGAACAAACAGCAGTGAATGTGTCACATATTTCATTTTAGCTGTGAGCAACTTCCATTGTGAATTAAGAATTCATTCAAAACACATCTGACGTAAGGTTTTCCTTTTAACAGTAAAAATGGCAACATTTGACCTCATCACAGTTCAGTTCAGTTCAGTTCAGTCGCTCAGTCATGTCTGACTCTTTCTGACCCCATGAATCACAGCACGCCAGGCCTCCCTGTCCATCACCAACTCCTGGAGTTCACTCAAACTCATGTCCGTCGAGTTGGTGATGCCATCCAGCCATCTCATCCTCTGTCGTCCCCTTCTCCTCCTGCCCCCAGTGCCTCCCAGCATCAAAGTCTTTTTTCCAATGAGTCAACTCTTCAGATGAGGTGCCCAAAGTACTGGAGTTTCAGCTTTAGCATCATTCCTTCCAAAGAAATCCCAGGACTGATCTCCTTTAGAATGGACTGGTTGGATCTCCTTGCAGTCCAAGGGACTCTCAAAGAGTCTTCTCCAACCTCATCACAGGTGAGGACAAAAATATTTATTTTTTAGAGAGCAACATATTTTTATATTTCAGATAATTACATCAGTAATGTTGGGAAAAGACGATCCTTGTAGTTCTCCAAATAAAGAAAACTTCTACATAAATCAAGATTCCATACCAGGTGTGCTACATACACAGGAAATAAAGCTCAGCTCTGTGATTATTGTTTTTTCAGTTGTTAATGAACAAATACATTTGGTGAACAGTGCTCATCTTTTCCCTTGTGTCGGGAATAATAGGGTAAAAATAAAGTATATCGTTATATAGAATTCATAGTGTAACATACAAAATGTGAAATACCTTATTCTTTACCTTGTTAATTGTGTCTAAATTTCACATAGAAAATGTGAGTAAGACTCCATCCATTTTATAATTATGCCATGTGGAAAAGGATTAGTGTTACTAAGGCTCATCTATTTCCAGAATCAATGAAGCATAATACCATTAAGGACATTTAAGTTGTCACTCTGTTGTAACGTAAAGCCGTGAATCTATGAAGGAAGAAAGCTTTTCGAGGTTCACTGATTCCATGGCAGGTATGTACATTTCAAAACAGAACACTAAAGAAACTATAGCTTATAAATTATCTTCAAAATCACACATTTCCCAAGAATCCTTAATGATATTGGTATTTAGTTTTATAACTAAACCTCAAATACACACACACACACACACACACACACACACATATATAGCTACTAAAAATTACTGGATGTTTAATTGTTCTGTAAATAATCAGGATATCAGGAAAAGAGCTTTAACTGGGTAGAAAAAAAGCATTTCTTGAAATGTATTGAAGAAGCTTTTTTCTTTGCTCCTGGATGAAAATTCAGGCTTTTTCATTCCTTTTTCAAATAACACCTAATTTCATCATCCTCACTGAGAGCTGCTGAACACTAAGTTATTTTGTTCACTTCTATATAATATTCAAAACTCTAACCATTTTGATGTGTTTAAAGCTAATTCTTAATTCCCTCCAGTATCCAGGCATGCAGTTGGTGGAGGGGGCTGCTCATGGAGGGGGCTGCTCCTTCTCTCCTTCTCCCTCTCAGCTCACTTTTGATGTTTCTGAACTCTCTGGGATGGAAAGTGAAGAGAGTCAAGAATGATAAGGAGGCAGGGAAAAATTCTTGAATCACTGCTTCTGCCATGAGCTGACACTAAGCTGTTTAGACCTGGCTAATATCTAAAGCTTCCTTTACTTCAGCTGGGACTTTTATGGTTTATCAGCTAACTTTCCCTGTGAGCAAACTGTCCCAACACTTGGTGTTTTAAAACAGCAGCTTTTTATTATATTTCATGAGTCTACAGGTCAGCTGTGTACTTCTATTGAGTGGGTTGGGCTTTTCTTCTCTTGATTGGATTGGCTCATAAGCCAGATCATGGCTACACTGGGACTGGATGGTCTCAGAAGGCCTTACTCATATGTTTGGAGGTGGGTTTAGTGTAACCCAGGACAGCAGGCTTGGTTGTGTTTAATGTTGCATCTTTCAAGAAGGTAATATGGCTTCTTCACGTGGCAGAGTACAAAGAACATGAAAAGGGAAGGCTATCCCTGATGCACAGTAGTTTTAAAATTGCTGCCTGTGTCATTTTCATTTTTATTCCATTGGCAAAAACAAATCCTATGACCAAACATAGAGTCCACATGAGAAAGGACTACCTAAGGGTGTGGTTATAGGGACTTGTGACAAATTGCCACCATTTTAAAGCCATTTATCACATATGGTTTCTTTAGAGATTCAGTCCCTTGTGATCTGTCATATTTTTTCTTCTTGATACAGATTTTGCACTTTCCTCTGTCTTGCTGCTTACTTATTTAGCAGCCCCAAAGAATCTTCTGATAACCATGACTTCTCTTTGTTGAGGTTTCCAGCCCATGGGCAGCCCTCTCAGACATGATCCAAGAAAACCTAAAGCCACCTGTCTTACTCATGTAGCCCATACCTCATCTCTGGGAAATATATCTTTTGTCCAAATTGGGAAATATAAGCTGAGCCCAATTCATTTATCCCTTCTTTGCTCACATTTTGAAGGGCTAGTCATCCCACCTCTTCCCTTTTGATTGCAGGAGTCAAAAGTGTCCTCTTTATCATCGCAACTTCAGGACATACATGCCAAGTTCTCCACTCAATTCTCTTGAAGCTTATCTTACTAATCTTGAGATAAGGGTCAGGCCCCCATTATTCTTTACACCTGGGAATTATCTGATACACAATAGTTTGCCAATAGCTATTTCCAAACTATCTTTCAAATCTCTTTTAATCATGGATGACATAATTCTTTAAGAGTCTGAATGTAGATAATGAATTAAAAATTATGTAACCAGATTTTTTTTCTTCAAAATATTCATCTTAGTGTGATATCCAAAAATATTATATCTATGACCTCTTCGTTCCTCCATTAAAACTGCTAAATTAACATCTTCATGTATGGAAGTGACAAAATACATGAAATAATTATGCATTTACTCTCCAAGTAAGAAGAATGATAAAACACATGATAATAAAAATATATTTAATTTTGTACCTATTTGTTTAAACTCGTCATTATGAACTAGGTAGATCATCTTAAAGACGACTCTTTGGTTACTGCATTACTTATTCTACCCAGATCTGTGCCAATTAAAAATCAGATGACTGTGCTAATTTTGCCTTTATTTAAATAAATGATAGACCTATCAAAGAATAGAGAGCCAATAATAAAGTCTGAGTCTTTCCATGGGTGAATATCATTTTTGGTTTAAATAGAGTCATTCACAATTTGTTTATGAAACACTCTATGTTGTTTTTTCAGCAAATGCTGAAAAGACAAATATCACGTGGACACTCCAAAGGAATAAATTAGTTGAGATCATTTATGTAGAACACAGAATCTGACAAACAGTGAAAGAGCAACAAATATTAGCTCTTCCTACTATTATGATGAATTGCATGGATCCCTAGGTTAATAATTACTAAAGTTAAGGTTAAATTTCTCATGTTCTCTTTGTATACCATCTGCCCTCTAAACTCTCCATGCTATCAAATGACCAAACAGAATCTACTACATAGATGCTAACTATTCTTTAATTTTGAAATAATTGTAAATTTGACTTCTCTTGGACATAATATCCTGCATATAGGATGAAGGTCCAGGATAATAGTAGGTCTGTCTAGTTTTTCAGATTACACAGAGTTGCTGCTACTCTCTGAGTAATACTTCTAAAATCCCATCACCACACACATGACAATTAGTTTCTCTACCATTTTGTCTGGAGAAGGCAATGGCACCCCACTCCAGTTCTCCTGCCTGGAAAATCCCATGGAGGAGGAGCCTGGTAGGCTGCAGTCCATGGGGTTGCAAAGAGTCGGACACGACTGAGCGACTTGACTTTTACTTTTCCCTTTCATGCATTGGAGAAGGAAATGGCAACCCAATCCAGTGTTATTGCTTGGAGAAACCCAGAGACAGCGGAGCCTGGTGGGCTGCCATCTATGGGGTCGCACAGAGTCGGATACAACTGAAGCAACTTAGCAGCAGCAGCAACAACCATTTCGTCTACTGTTATTGAATGTTGAAACCTTTGCCTTGCCTTGCAAAAAAGCAACTGTTCTTCCAGAAATTAGAGATCAAGATCAGACAAACCATTTCAATGATCCTAAAGTAACCTTTCCTCATTTCTTCATTCCCTTCAACCTTTGGGGAAACTCTTCCTAGGGAGCTCAAGGCAGTCCCTTTATATTTCTCCATAACTTAACACTTGACCAAAAATGATTTAGTTATGTCTCCCAATTTCATCTTCTCATAATAGGCAATGGTTCCCAGACCTCTTCAAATATTAGAGTCTTTATTCTCTTCACTCATACCTCTTTCAAGAAGTGCTCTGATAGTTTTCTTTCAAATTAACTACCTTATTTTTCTGTTCTGAGATATCTATAAACTTCTAATATTTCATTCAGTTGATTCATTCCTTCATTGCTTTCAATAAGGACTTAAGTTGGGGAATTGGCACTCATGCATCAGTTCAGTTCAGTTCAGTCGCTCAGTCATGTCTGGCTTTTTGGGATCCCATGAATCACAGCACGCCAGGCCTCCCTGTCCATCACCAAATACTGGAGTTCACTCAAACTCATGTCCATCGAGTCAGTGATGCCATCCAGTCATCTCATCATCTGTCGTCCCCTTCTCCTCCTGACCCCAATCCCTCCCAGCATCAGCGTCTTTTCCAATGAGTCAACTCTTCACATGAGGTGGCCACAGTATTGGAGTTTCAGCTTTAGCATCATTCCTTCCAATGAATACCCAGGACTGATCTCCTTTAGGATGGACTGGTTGGATCTCCTTGCAGTCCAAGGGACTCTCAAGAGTCTTCTCCAACACCACAGTTCAAAAGCATCAATTCTTTGGCACTCAGCTTTCTTCACAGTCCAACTCTCACATCCATACATAACCACTGGAAAAATGATAGCCTTGACTAGACGGACCTTTGTTGGCAAAATAATATCTGTGCTTTTGAATATGCTATCTACTTTAGTCAAAACTTTCCTTCCAAAGAGTAAGCGTCTTTTAATTTCATGGCTGCAGTCACCATCTGCAGTGATTTTGGAGCCCCCAAAATAGCCTGACACTGTTTCCACTGTTTCCCCATCTATTTGCCATGATGTGATGGGACCAGATGCCATGATCTTAGTTTTCTGAATGTTGAGCTTAAAGCCAACTTTTTCCACTCTCTTCTTTCACCTAGAGGCTTTTTAATTCTTCTTCACTTTCTGTCATAAGGGTGGTGTCATCTCCATATCTGAAGTTATTGATGTTTCCCCCTGCAATCTTGATTCCAGCTTGTGCTTCTTCCAGCCCAGCATTTCTCATGATGTACTCTGTGTATAATTTAAATAAGCAGGGTGACAATATACAGCCTTGACGTACTCCTTTTCCTATTTGGAACCAGGCTGTTGTTCCATGTTCAGTTCTAACTGTTGCTTCCTAACCTGGATATAGGTTTCTCAAGAGGCAGGTTAGGTGGTCTGGTATTCCCATCTCTCTCAGAATTTTCCACAGTTTATTGTGGTCCACACAGTCAAAGGCTTTGGCATAGCCAATAAAGCAGAAATAGATGTTTTTCTGGAACTCTCTTGTTTTTTCAGTGATCCAGCAGATGTTGGCAATTTGATCTCTGGTTCCTCTGCCTTTTCTAAAACCTGCTTGAACTTCTGAAAGTTCACGGTTCATGTATTGCTGAAGCCTGGCTTGGAGAATTTTGAGCATTACTTTACTCGTGTGTGAGATGAGTGCAATTGTTTGGTAGTTTGCGCATCTAAGGTAAGGAGCAGCAGCTGCGCTTTGCTGGAGCAGCCGTGAAGAGATACCCCAGGTCCAAGGTATGAGAAACCCAAGTAAGACGGTAGGTGTTGCAAGAGGGTATCAGAAGGCCCTTGAACGTGGGGTAGCTCATCTCGGCTGTTGCCCCTGACCTTGTCTCAGCCTCGCCCCTGACCTGTGATCAGATTGGCTAGTTTTCTGTGATTATTACTCATGCACAATTCATTCTAATAACATTCACATTAGTTTCTCCCACTAGAATGTGTATAGGACTTTTTCTTGCTTACCACTTGTATTAGTCTGCTCAGGCTACTCATAACATACCATAGATTGTGTGGCTTCAAAAACAGAAATTCATTTTCTCATGGTTCTGGAGGCTGGGAAATTCAAGCTCAGGGTGCCAGTTGATACAGTTCCTGGTGAACGCTTTCTTCCTGGCTTGCAGATAGCTGCCATCTCCCTGTGTCACCACAAGGTAAAGAGACAGAGTCATCTCTCTGGTGTCTCCTCTTATAAGGACATTAATCCTGTTAGGTCAAGATCCTACCCTTATGATTCTATTTCACCTTAATTATTTCCTTACTACAAATATAGTCACATTGTGGGGTTAAGGTTTCAACCTATAAATTTTGAGAGGATACAATGAGTCCTTGGTATCACTTGAGTCCTGGGCCTAAAAGTGATGGATACATAGTAATCTCTTTATGACTATTTATTGAATGAAAATATATATGAATGAATGAAATATTTCTCTGCTTCAGTGTCTACATACCACAGTATTACTGATCAGTATTCTATGAAAGTGATTAACCTATTTATCATCCTAAAGAGCTATTTTATGAAAAGGTGAATTTTATTCCTCAATTCATACCAAAGTTCAGATATTTCATGTTCAACAAAATTGTAACATTTGTTGAGTTTCTATGCGATAAAAGTATGTGGAGTCCAGATCAAGTGGGAGACTCTATAAAAGCACAGCATAGTATAAGTCATGGTATAAAGGAAATAATGACAAAAGAGAAATACAATAATAAACTCTCACAATGTCTAGAATGGACATCAGATAACTTTTAGCTTGGGAAATATTCAGGGAAATGTTATAAAGAGATTTGATTGTTTTTGTAGAATTTGCTGTAAAAGAGAAGGAATTTGGATAGAGCTAAAAATCAGAGTCAAAGCATAGATACAGGACTGTCAAATGGTCCAGTTGCAGAGCAGAAAAAATTGGGAATGCTCCAAATACTATGAAATATTTTTCTCAAACATACTGTACATATTCTTGCATCTACATTACCTTCGTTGAGTTGCTATAATCTTAGTCTACCCTAAATTTTATTTCCTAACCCTAATGCCTCATACAAAAGGGACATTCAATTAATTACTTTTGGTAATTACATATTATAAAATTTTAAAAAATAGTGAAGTTTTCCAAATTCTGAAATCAAATATTAAACTTAGAGCAGTGATGTTTGGGAGTGTGCTGGTGACAGAGGGGGTACATGGAGGGAATTAAGTGATGGCAGGCTGGTGTCACCATTGGGTTATGCTTCTCTCACTGAACATCTTGGAGGCAGCCACATGAATATCCCTTTGGCCATCAGCCCCTAGCATTCACAGATGTTGCATCCCATACACTAGAAATGAACAGGATAAAACTGAGTTAAATCTGGCTCAGTGCCACTGAAATGATAAGGAGCTGTGCCTCATCAAAAGATGAGGAATTGCTGGTGGAGATTTATGTTATGATAAATTACCACAATGTAGTTGAGAAAGACAGACCGAAAGAGCAAGAGACAAGGTAGTGGGACCACCTCAAAGGCCACAGAAAGGACATGGGTCAGAGATGATGGACATCCCAGTTGGAGCAAAGAATGAGAGAGCAAGGGAAAGGAGTTGACAGGTGAATCCTTATAATACTGCAGAATCTTTATAATGCTGGAAATTTTAATTCCCATGTTGACCTGGAATTTCAGAATCACTTGCATGATTTTAGGGAAGTAGAGTAAGTTCAGTGTCTAGATGGCTCAAATTTAACAACATAATTTCATATGAAAATTGTAATAGTACCTGAAGAAAAAGGAATAAATTGGAACTTAGTACTAAAAAGAAAAAAGCAGCTCGATAAAAAAGGGAGGGGGAGAGGGAAGGCTTGAACAAAACAAGTATAGAAATGACCATTTGGTTTAGTCAGTTCAGTCACTCAGTCATGTCCGACTCTGTGACCACATGGACTATAGCACACCAGGCTTCCCTGTTTATCACCAACTCCCACAGCTTGCTCAAACTCATGTCCATTGAGGCAGTGATGCTATCCAACCATCTCCTCCTCAGTTGTCCCCTTCTCCTGCCTTCAATCTTTCCCACCATCCGGGTCTTTCCAGTGAGTCAGGTCTTTGCATCAGGTGGCCAAATATTGGAGCTTCGGCTTCAGCATCAGTCCTTCCAATGAATATTCAAGGCCAATTTAACATTATTTGTTTTCTGGAGAAAGCAAATTAAAACCACAACAAAATGTCACTATACACTAGACAAAATAGCTGAGATTTAAAATGCCAAAAATAATAAATGTCACTAAACACTAGCTTGGCAATAAGAATTCTCATAGTGGTTTTGGAAGTAGTAAGTAGTATGGCCTCTCCTGGCTTTTGTTGTAATTATAATCACCTATGTTTATGCAAAGTTTATTATTTTTAAATTACTCACAGGGACCTGATTAAACCCGGTGCACACGTTTGCTATTCGTTAGTTCTCCAACATGTTCTTCAAAGAAAGGAAAAAATGCTTATGCACTCAGATTAGTCAAATTCAGTAGGCTTGCTATTCATTAAACTCCTCTGATAATGTAACAGTTTACCTTTTCAGTCATTCTACAGAGAGGTAAGTAGTTTAAGAAAAAGAAGAAAAATAAGGCTAAAAGAAATTAGCCCTGCCCAATGTATATGGTAAGGACCTAACAGAAGCAGAAGATATTAAGAAGAGGTGGCAAGAATACACAGAAGTACTGTACAAAAAAGATCTTCATGACCCAGATAATCACGATGGTGTGATCACTCATCTAGAACCAGACATCCTGGAATGTGAAGTCAAGCGGGCCTTACAAAGCATCACTATGAACAAAGCTAGTGGAGGTGATGGAATTCCAGCGGAGCTATTTCAAATCCTGAAAGATGATGCTGTGAAAATGCTGAAATAAATAGGCTAGCAAATTTGGAAAACTCAACACTGGCCACAGGACTGGAAAAGGTCAGTTTTCATTCCAATCCCAAAGAAAGGCAATGCCAAAAAATGCTCAAACTACTGCACAATTACACTCATCTCACATGCTAGTAAAGTAATGCTCAAAATTCTCCAAGGCAGGCTTCAGCAATATGTGAACAGTGAACTTCCTGATGTTCAAGGTGGTTTTAGAAATGGCAGAAGAAACAGAGATAAAATTGTCAACATCCGCTGGATCATCAAAAAAGCAAGAGAGTTCCAGAAAAACATCTATTTCTGCTTTATTAACTATGCCAAACCCTTTGACTGTGTGGAGCACAATAAACTGTGGAAAATTCTGAGAGAAATGGGAATACCAGACCACCTGCCCTGCCTCTTGAGAAATCTGTATGCAGGTCAGGAAGCAACAGTTAGAACTGGACATGGAACAGCCTGGTTCCAAATAGGAAAAGGAGTATGTCAAGGCTGTATATTGTCACCCTGATTATTTAACTTATATGCAGAGTACATCATGAGAAACGCTGAACTGGAAGAAACACAAGCTAGAACCAAGATTGCCGGGAAAAATATCAATAACCTCAGATATGCAGATGACACCACTCTTATGGGAGAAATTGAAGAAGAACTAAAAAGCCTCTTGATGAAAGCGAAAGAGGAGAGTGAAAAATTTGGCTTAAAGCTCAACATTCAGAAAATGAAGATAATGGCATCCGATCCTATCACTTCATGGGAAATAGATGGGGAAAGAGTGGAAACAGTGTCAGACTTTATTTTGGGGGGCTCCAAAATCACTGCAGATGGTGACTGCAGCCATGAAATTAAAAGACGCTTACTCCTTGGAAGAAAAGTTATGACCAACCTAGATATCATATTCAAATGCAGAGACATTACCTTGCCGACTAAGGTCAGTCTTTAAGGCTATGGTTTCTCCTGTGGTCATGTATGGATGTGAGAGTTGGACTGTGAAGAAAGCTAAGCACCAAAGAATTGATGCTTTTGAACTGTGGTGTTGGAGAAGACTCTTGAGAGTCCCTTGGACTGCAAGGAGATCCAACCAGTCCATTCTGAAGGAGATCAGCCCTGGGATTTCTTTGGAAGGAATGATGCTAAAGCTGAAACTCCAGTACTTTGGCCACCTCATGCGAAGAGTTGACTCATTGGAAAAGACTCTGATGCTGGGATGGATTGGGGGCAGGAGGAGAAGGGGACGACTGAGGACGAGATGGCTGGATGGCATCAGCGACTCGATGGATGTGAGTCTGAGTGAACCCGGGGAGTTGGTGATGGACAGGGAGGCCTGGCGTGTTGCAATTCATGGGGTCGCAAAGAGTCAGACACGACTGAGTGACTGAACTGAACTGAACTGAATTCATCGCTATTGTGTAAATTAGGCATATACCTCAGAGAGAAGAAAAAATCCCCATGTCAAGAAACTGCCTACTACGTGTTTATTCCCGGCCTTCATTCGTCATTTGCTGGATCTCTAAGGATCGTTTAATTCTTCAAGACATTGTCAGCAGCTCACCAGAACCTCCAATATTACCTCTGGTTTTATATGCAAGTCAGATAAAAAATAATCAACTTTGCAAAAGGAAATTTGGATAAGGATATATATATTTTCTAAAAATAATACAAGAAATATAAAATTAATTGCCTATTGCAAATCTTCAGGTCATCCAGTAAGTAAAATCTTGTGTTGTCCTAATACATGCCAATTGTTACTACCACATTAGTTCTTAGGTCGAAGCAAGAACGTAGTCAAACCATGAAGAACACTTCAGTCTCAGATAGGTATAAATTTATAGGCTTAGGTACAGGTATGGAAATAGTAAAAGTAATAGGAACAGGAATAGATATAGGGATAGGTATATAGATGATATATAGGTACAGATATAGATATGGGATAATGTGCAGATGTGAAAATAGAAGTGAATGTAGGTATAGGTTTAGTTGTCAAGAGTTAAGTATAGGTATTGTTATATACAAGATGGATAAGAAGTGTAAAATAATAAGAATTATAAGGAGTAAGGCCATAGTTTTACAGAAATCTGAGGTGAGTTTTAAATTTACCACCAATCATTTCAGATCCCCAATGATAAAAAGCTTAATAAATATTATTATTTTATTTTTTTATTGAAGCATAGTTTATTTACAATGTTATATTACTTTCAGGTATACAACAGTGATTCAGTATTTTTATAGAGTGTACTCCACTTAAATGACTATATTTCCTTGTGCTGTACAATATATCCTTATTCCTTATAACAAAAAATGTTCATTATTTAAGAGAAATTTCTTCTTTTATTATTTAACCAAATTTCTAGGAGAATTTTGTCCTGCGGTGCTTTAAATTAGGAACAGAATTGCATAATGAACAATGTCTAAAGTAGCAGATTTTTAGCATCAGTCCTTAAAGGCGTGCCCTAATTAGTGAACCACTTAACGGTTAAGTCAACAAACAGATGTCTCCAGACAGTAAAGTAATTGTGAAGTTATATATAACTCTGCAGAGCTAAGGGTAGATGTGAAGAGCTGATAAGCAGAGTTCTCTAGGTCTGGTTGGCTAAAGTTCCATGGACTTAGTAATCAGCCATCAATCATGTATTTTAAATGCTTAAGCAGAACTTATATATATACATATATATATACATATATGTATATATATGTATATTTCTGTATTCCATAAATCCATATAGTGTGAAATTACAAAAATAAAGCTGAAATCCAGAAATGCAAAGCAAATGTCAGTCTCTTCTCCCCACCATTCCCCCTGGCTAAGTGAAATAAGTTAGACAGAGAAGGAAAAATATCATGTGACATCCTTTACATGTGGAATCTGAAAAGAAATGATACAAATAAACTTACAAAACAGAAATAGACTCACAGACTTTGAGAACAAGCTTTAACAGCCATCTTATTTTTTTAATGTAAAAAAAAATTAAAGCACTAAATGGATTCAATTTTTCACTCTTTTGACTTCATACAGGATGAGATTGTATTGCTTTTATAGACTTCACTATATCTGCCTGATATTATAGTAATTCATATACAGGCTTTACAACATGTATTATTTATTTCTGTGAAGCAAGTAGAACAGAGATGTATAAATTTTAACTTCTCGCAAGTATTCCTTTGATTGTCTCTGAGCAAATACTTTCTATCCACAGTAAATGTAATGAAGAGAGTTTGAACTGAATCCTCCCCAATGCCTTCCCCACCTTGGATCTTTGAGACAAGAAAATCAAAAAGGAAAATTCCTTACCAAGAATAATTTCTTTAGGGACAGATTAAGAAAGTTGTAGTATATAATTCAAATTCCATGGAATTTACCCTTTTGAAGTGTACAGTTCTGTGGATTTGATTATACTCACAAAATTGCTCAGCCATCACCACTATCTAATTTTAGAATATTTAAAAAAAAAAAGAAAAAATTCTACACTGTATAATCATAAGGGATTTGATTTAATAGTCACTCTCCACTCTCTTCTCCCCAGCCTCTGGTAATCACTAAATCTATTCTATGTCTTCATATTTTCCCTATTATGCACACAGTATAGATCAAATTATGCAACAAGTGGTCTTTCATGACAGGTTTATTCATTCATATAATGTTTCCTAGATTTATTCCTGTTATACACATGGACATCACCAGGTGGGTCGACACTGAAATCAGATTGATTATATTCTTTGCAGTCAAAGATGGAGAAGTGCTACAGACTCAGAAAAATAAGACCAGGAGATGACTGTGGCTCAGATCATGAACTCCATATTGTCAAATTTAGACTTAAATTGAAGAAAGTGGAGAAAACCACTATACCATTCAGGTATGACCTAAATCAAATCCCTTATGATTATACAGTAGAAGTGAGAAATAGATTTAAGGGACTAGCTCTGATAGGCAGAACACCTAATGAACTATGGATGGAGGTTTGTAACATAGTACAGGAGACAGGGATCTAGACCATCTGTATGGAAAAGAAATGCAAAAAAGCAAAGAAGAGAAGTGAAAAGCAAAGGAGAAAAGGAAAGATATAAGCATTTGCATGCAGAGTTCCAAAGAACAGCAAGAAGAGATAAGAAAGCCTTCCTCAGTGATCAGTGCAAAGAAATAGAGGAAAAGAACAGAATGGGAAAGACTAGAGATCTTGTCAAGAAAATTAGAGATAACAAGGGAACATTTCACACAAAGATGGGCTCAATAAAGGACAGAAATGGTAGGAACCTAACAGAAGCAGAAGATATCAAGAAAAGGTGGCAAAAATACAGAGAAGAACTGTACAAAAAAGATTTTCATGACCCAGATAATCACGATGGTGTGATCACTCACCTAGAGGCAGACATCCTGGAATGTGAAGTCAAGTGGGCCTTAGAAAGCATCACTATGAACAAAGCTAGTGGAGCTTATAGAATTCCAGTTGAGCTCTTTCAAATCCAGAAAGATGCTGCTGTGAAAGTGCTGCACTCAATATGCCAGCAAATTTGGAAAACTCAACAGTGGCCACAGGACTGGAAAAGGTCAGTTTTCATTCCAATTCCAAAGAAAGGCAATGCCAAAGAATGCTCAAATTACTGCACAATTGCACTCATCTCACATGCTAGTAAAGTAATGCTCAAAATTCTGCAAGCCAGGCTTCAGCAGTACATTAACTGTGAACTTCCAGATGTTCAAGCTGATTTTATAAAAGGCAGAGGAACCAGAGATCAAATTGCCAGTATTCAGTGGATCTTCGAAAACGCAAGAGAGTTGCAGAAAAACATCTATTTCTGCTTTATTGACTATGCCAAAGCTTTTGACTGTGTGGATCACAATAAACTGTGGAAAATTCTGAAAGAGATGGGAATACCAGACCACCTGACCTTCCTCTTGAAAAACCTGTATGCAGGTCAGGAATCAACAGTTAGAATTAGACATGGAATAACAGACTTGTTCCAAACAGGAAAAGGAGTACATCAAGGCTGTATATTGTCACCCTGCATATTTATCTTATATGTAGAGTACCTCATGAGAAACGCTGGGCTGGAAGAAGCACAAGCTGGAATCAAGATTGCCAGGAGATATCTCAATAACCTCAGATATGCAGATGACACCACCCTTATGGCAGAAAGTGAAGAGAAACTAAAAAGCCTCTTGATGAAAGTGAAAGAGGAGAGTGAAAAATTTGGCTTAAAGCTCAACATTCAGAAAATGAAGACCATGGCATCTGGTCCCATTACTTCATGTGAAATAGACGGGGAAACAGTGGAAGCAGTGTCTGACTTTATTTTGGGGGGCTCCAAAATCACTGCAGATGGTGACTGCAGCCATGAAATTAAAAGATGGTTCCTCCTTGGAAGGAAAGTTATGACCAACCTAGATAGCACATTAAAAAGCAGAGATATTACTTTGTCAACAAAGGTCCATCTAGTCAAGACTATGGTTTTCCCGGTGGTCATGTATGGATGTGAGAGTTGGACTGTGAAGAAAGCTGAGTGGTGAATTATTGATGCTTTTGAACTATGGTGTTGGAGAAGACTCTTGAGAGTCCCTTGGACTGCAAGGAGATCCAACCAGTCCATCTTAAAGGAGATCAGTCCTGGGTGTTCATTGGAAGGACTGATGCTGAAGCTGAAACTCCAATATTTTACCACCTTATGCAAAGAGTTGACTCATTGGAAAAGACCCTGATGCTGGGAGGGACTAGGGGCAGGAGAAGAAGGGGACGACAGAGGATGAGATGACTGGATGGCATCACCGACTTGATGGACATGAGTTTGAGTGAACTCCAGTATTTGGTGATGGACAGGGAGGCCTGGCGTGCTGTGATTCATGGGGTCGCAAAGAGTCAGACAAGACTGAGCAGCTAAGCTGTTACTGAACTGATACTGATAATGTATATAATTTATTTATAATTTTTTCAGCTGTGTAATATTGCATTTTAGAGAAGGAAACAATAACCTATTCCAGTATTCTAGCTTAGAGAATTCCATAGACAGGGAAGCCTGACAGGCTACAGTCCATGGAGTCATAAAGAGTCGGACATGACTGAGCAACTAACACACACAACATTCCATTTTATTGATTCACCACATTCTGTTTATCCATTCATCATTTGACATTTGAATTGTTTCCACTTTTGACTGTTAGGAATAATGCCAATATTAGCATTTTTAATTTCTAAAATCCTTTCACCGATATTTGTTATTTCTCCTTTTGTTCTTAGTTATCCTAGTGAGTGCAAAGTGGTATGTCATTCTAGTATTAAGTATTTTCTTGTACTTTATTTTAAATTCCTTCTTGTGTCTTTTATTATTTGAATTATCATTGTTTTTATTAGTTGCCCTGGGGGTTGCATTAATATTTGTTGTGGACTATGTTCTTCCCACCTCAGCAGTTTCATATATTGAAATCCCATACCCCAATATGATGGTATTAGGAGGTGGGTTGTTGAGAGATAATTAGGTTCAGATGAAGTCATGAGGGCCCTACCTTATAAGAAGAGAGACCAGAACTTATTCTCTCTGTGCATGCATGTAAGCAAGCACACAGCAAGATGGTGGCCAAGAAAAGAGACTTTAGAATGAAACCTATCTAGCCAGTCCCTTAATCTCAGATTTCCTACCCTCCAGAACCACAAAAAATTAATTTATATTGTTTAAGAAATTCGATCGACGGCCTTTTGTTATGACAGCCTAGAGAGAATAAGGCAACATCTTAACCTAAAACAATATCATTTGAATTACTACCAACTTAATTTCAATATTGTATAATAATTTGTGTCCAATATATTTCTGGCCCTTCCACTCTTCTTGTCCTATTATTATCATATAAATTATATCTTTCTATATAATAAACACATTAAAATGGTTTAATCATTAAATCTCTGTGCCTTTTAAATCAGATAGGCAAAGAGTTTACAAATAAAAATATACTGTCTTTTATATGGAACACTGTTGTTACCTTTTTTGATATTTTAATTGTGTGAATGTATCTGTATGTACACACAGATTTGAGTTATTTTATAATGTAATTTCATTTCAACCTGAAGACCCGTTTTAGTATTTCTAGTAGAGCATAACTGCTCCTGACAGTCAGCATTTGTCTAGAAACAATATCGCTTTCATTTTTGAAGATAATTTTGTGGCTTATAGAATTCTTATTTGACTTTCTTTTCCTTTCAGCACTTTGGATATGTTAACTCACTGAATTATTTTTCCTGTGTTGCCACTGAAATGTATGTTCAGTTAGGTTAGTGGTCAGCTAATGATTGAGCAAAGATGTCCTTAAATGCATTGAACTAATAAGGCTCTATCCTTTGCTTAGGATTTTCTATATATGTTGAGACACAACTTTAACATTTGAGCAATTTGAAACTTTGCCTTACCTCTCGCTTCCTAAAGGCACAGGGCCTCAAGGTTAACCAGTGGTAAGAGATGTTTCTTTCCTGTGTATGCACACACTCTTGCACACCAGAATGTCCTTCTGGATCCTAGAAGTGTGTGTGCTAAGTTGCTTTAGTTGTGTCTGACTCTTGGCGACCCTGTGGACTGTAGCCTGCCAGGCTCCTCTGTCCATGAAATTCTCCAGGCAAGAATATTGGAGTCAGTTGCCATCTCCTTCTGCAGGGGATCTTCCCAACCAGGGATCGAACCTGAGTCTCCTGTGTCTCTTCCACTGACAGGCAGGTTCTTTTCCACTAGCACCACCTGCAAAGCCTCAGATCCTAGGAGTATGCCATAGCTTTTCAAAGCCTCTACATATGGCTAATTTTACAGATTTTCCTTTTAAGTTTTACCAAGTTGTTTGTCCAACTGGTATTGCCTCCTTAGGCAGCTGCAATTTTAAACCATTGTTGCTTTTTTTTTGTTTGCTTGTTTTTATACAACACCCTGGGGACAGGACTCTTTCCTTACTGAGTATGCTCTGAATCCTATTAAACAAAGAGAAGACCTGGGAGTGGGTCTTCTCCAGAGAGCTAACATGCAGGCCAGATAACAGTTCTCTGAAAAATTTTCTGAGGATCTTCCAACCCATTTGGCCTCCTTCAGTTACTGCTAGACTGCTGACATTCAAAGCTCACTTGGCTGCATGATGAATGGTTTTCACGTCTGCCCTGGAGCTCCAGAGAAATGGATGGGAAAAGGACAAGGTAAAATCCACAAAACTTGCTGTTCTTCTCATGCTCATTATTTTCCTTGGAAAATAATGCTAAGAGTCCATCAATATTTTGGTGAATTGCTGGGATGCAAAAAAAAGTTGATGCTGACCCTTTTGAGCAGTGTTCTCATTCCTTTTATGGAAGGCTGAATTTTTGTATGTCCTTATTGTGCCATTCCAAAAAGTAAAATGGATTTCAGTTGAAAGAAAGAAGTATATACCTGTAGGGTAAAAAGAGGCATGAAAACTTTAAAATAAAATATTAAATTTATACTGGTAGATAATAAATATGAACATAAAAATAAGCCACAAAGTGGGGTTTTAGAGATTAATTAATGGTTTTGAAGTGGCAGGAAAAAATAATTTAAAAACTGCATTGAATTGAAAGTTATTAACAATTGGTGCATACTAGTAATGTTGCACACTATTTTTATTTTTTAACGATTTTTCTCAAAACTCTAAAGTACACACCCCCATGTGTATATTTTCACTCTATGTATACAGGCAAATATACAAAAGAAAATAAAGTGATTTTTTTTCCATAGGAAAAAACACATGCTTTTCAGCTTTAATAAAACTGATCCCAGAAGGTGAGTCAATAAACCACAGACAGCCATAATGGTTTTGAGATAGTTAATACTGAATAATCAAGTATATACTTTTTCAGAGTTGTTCATTAACTGTCCGATCTACAAGACTGATTCACTATTTAAAATTTTGCTTTTGAAATTTTTAGCTAATAAATTTCTGAATGCCTCAGAAGAGATGAATGGATACTTTTCTAAAAGGACTGTTTGAAATTGTACCTGTTTATAAAAGCTTTTTAGTAAGTACTGTCTTTAGCCATCATAGACACTAGTCATCTTGCGTGACCCTGATCGCTTGCCCTGCCACTATTCAATTAACCTGTCATCCTACATTCAGACAGAGGACACAGAGCATTACACATCATAAATGGCTCTTAAGCGAGCTCACTCAGTTGTGGTAAATACATTATGTGTGCCTCGTACGGAAGGGGAACTCATAAAGATACAATTCTACTATCCCTTTGTGCTTGGTTAAATTTCTCTCAATAATCCAATTCTCCACGCTCTCTCAACTCTCAACAGTCTCTCTCAGTCACAATAAGTGACCATACCAAAAGAATATTTGGTATGCCATATTCCAGTCACATTCTCATACTCCAGGGAAGCCTCTATGTGGCTATTAACAAGCTATACAAGTGATTATTTATCCACCCTTACTATATAGATTTCTTGTTCTTAAATCTTTTTTGTTTTTCTTTTGTTGATATTGCTAACAGGAACCTCACACATAACTTTCCAAATATAACCCATGTCAGTTTCCTTATTCTGCATACATATGTTTGTTTTTTAATGCTCATAAATGTCCTCAGTACTTTGTTTCTTTCTAATTTGTAGTTTCTTTTTCACCCTTACATAAGTGAAAGGAATGGGTGCAAAGGTTAAGTGTGATAGACACATGAATGTAGATTCTTTAACTTGCTGATTTAGGAGTATTCAAGATCATCTTCTCATTGAGGATTCTGCTTTGGTAATACATTTTAAAAGCTATCCTTTTTTTTTTTTTTTAATTTGAAGAGTTACTTTCTGCTTCATTGTTTTGCTTATGTAAATATAATTAATTCATTAACTCTTGCCAGAGAGCAATGTGACTGATATTAAGTGATTTTTCTACATGGAATTTCAAGGATCATTTTTTTACTTTCCAATTAAGAGCCAATTTGCTGCTAATCATAGAGCCATCTGTGTGAAGCTCAGTGTCCTTCAGTCTGAAAAATGAGGCATTTGTATATCATACTAGAAGGAGTAATACAATTAATTCATCCTTCCCATGGGGAGGAAGCTTTGGAATCTCATACATCTGAAATTTGAATCCTGGATTAATATTTACTATCTGAAAGATATTTACTGAATTATTTTACCTTTTTGAGCCTCAGTTTCCTCATCTGAAATACAGTGTTGATGGTATTATTTATCTCATGGGTTCCTTGTGAGGATAAAGTGAGATAATACTTTTGAAGTTTCTAGAGCCTGGGAAAGTAGTGGATAATAGATGTGTAGTTAAAAACATACTATATATATATATATATGTATATTTCTACTTCTTAAGACTTCCCTCACTTTCTTGATCTCCTCTTTTGTACATTCTCTATCTTCCTTGCAATTTTGACTGGCACACATATATTCTGTTATATAAATAAACAGAATACATCATATTGCCACATATAAATGTATCCTCTTTACCTGAAAATAAGGTTTTACTTATTTCATTATCATTATCATTTATATAGGGACTTCTCAAGTGGTGCTAATGGTAAAGAACTTGCCTGCCAATTCAGGAGACATAAGAGATGTGGGTTTGATCCGTGGGTAGGGGAAGATTCCCTGGAGGAGAAAATGGCAGTCCACGCCAGTGTTCTTATCTGGAGAATCCCATGAACAGAGGAGCCTGGCAAATAAAGCTTACTGTCAAATGAGTGTAGAAAACAAAATGAAGTGATACTTTCAGATGCCTTTTTAGACGGCTTAAATTCTCAGTAATTTTGATTTTATTTCTTCATCTATTACATTTATTATTTTTTCACCCATTGTCATTTGAAGATTGCTAAGGAATATTAATCTATGAAATAAAAGCACCTACATTAACTCTTAAGTCAGCCATGAAGAAAAACCATTAAATCAGGACAGGGAAGGACTAATAGTAAAATAAGTTTTTTTTTTTTCTTGCTATTGTTGTTTTTATTATTTTAATAGGATGTATTTCCTGTTTACTATACAATGTTATATTAGTTTTCAAACTGTCACTCAAGAATTTAGCTGTCTGACAATAGCACAGAAAAAAATTTATATGAATCACTATTTTTTTAACATTCATTAGACTAAGAGCTATCAAGGACACAGAGCTAACACACACTAGATTCTAGGGAAATATTTATTGAAATACCATTTAAATGAATCAATGAGATAATGAATAGATTAATGAAAAAATATACCTATGACATCAAGTTCCTAAAAAAATGTTTAAAGCAGCTGTGCACCCAGAACAGAAACCTCATATACACTCTATTGCCATTTTTTGATTTCTGAAGATCATTTCAAGACTCTCTTTTCTTTGTCTGTACTCATTACTTGCTTCATATATAGAAGATATATTGCATGTTACTTAAAAGTTTAAAAATAATACAAGATAACACAAGATGATTTTGATCACCTAACAGAAAAATCCCACAGAGACTGAGACAGAACTGTGCTTGGGTATCTCTTGAGGAGTTATGGGTCAGCAGTGGACAGCTGCGGGAGCAGGGTCTCTCGGTGCTGTAGACCTGGGTATGGCATAAGCCCTCTTGGAAGAGGTCACCATTAACCCCACGATAGAGCTGCCAGAACTTACACAGGACTGGGGAAACAGACTCTTGGAGGGCACAAACAGAGCCTTGTGTGCGCCAGAATCCAGGAGAAAGGAGCAGTGACCACACAAGAGACTGACCCAGACTTGCACATGAGTGTCCAGGAGTCTCTGGTGGAGGTGTCTGTCAGGGGTGGCCTGCTGCAGGGTTGAGGGCACAAAGTGCAGCAGTACAAACATGAGACATTTTGAACGAGGTCAGCAAAAACAACACTGGGAGCTGACTATGGCTCAGATCATGGACACCTCATTGCCAAATTCAGATTTAAATTGAAAAAGTAGGGAAAACCACTACACCATTCAAGTATGATGTAAATCAAATCCCTTACAATTTCCAGTGAAAGTGACAAATAGATTCAAGGGATTTCTTTGTAGTCCAACTATTGCATCCTCACATGACTACTGGAAAAGAAGCAGAAGACAGTAAGAAGGGATGGCAAGAATACACAGAACTGAATAAAAAAGATCTTCATGACCCAGATAATCATGATGGTATGATCACTCATGGAGAGCCAGACATCACGGAATGTGAAGTCAAGTGGGCCTTAGGAAGCATCGCTATGAACAAAGCTAGTGGAGGTGATGGAATTCCAGTTGAGCTATTTCAAATCCTGAAAGATGATGCTGTGAAAGTGCTGCACTCAGTATGCCAGCAAATTTGGAAAACTCAGTAATGGCCACAGGACAGGAAAAAGTCAGTTTTCATTCCAACCCCAAAGAAAGTCAATGTCAAAGAATGCTCAAATAGCTGGACAATTGCACTCATCTCACATGCTAGTAAAATAATATTCAAAATTCTCCAAGCCAGTCTTCAATAGTATGTGAACTTTGAATTTGCAGATATTCAAGCTAGTTTTAGAAAAGGCAGACGAACCTGAAATCAAATTACCAACATCTGCTGGGTCATTGAAAAGGCAAGAGATTTCCAGAAAAACATCTACTTCTACCTTATTGACTGTGCCAAAGCCTTTGACTGTGTGGGTCACAACACACTGTGGAAAATTCTGAAAGAGATGAGAATACCAGACCACCTGACCTGCCTCTTGAGAAATCTGTATGCAGGTTAGGAAGCAACAGTTAGAACTGGACATGTAACAACAGAATGGTTCCAATTAGGAAAAGGAGTATGTCAATATTGTATTGTCACCCTGCTTATTTATAACTTATATGCAGAGTGCATCGTGCGAAATTCTGGACTGGGTAAGCACATGCTGGAATCAAGATTGCCGGGAGAAATATCTATAACCTCAGATATGCAGATGACACCACCCTTATGGCAGAAAGCAAGGAAGAACTAAAGTGCCTCTTGATGAAAGTGAAAGAGGAGAGTAAAAATGTTGGCTTAAAACTCAGCATTCAGAAAACTAAGATCATGGCATCTGGTCACATCACGTCATGGCAAATTGATGGGGAAACAGTGGAAACAATGGCTGACTTCATTTTTGGAGGCTCCAGAATCACTGCCGATAGTGACTGTAGCCATGAAATTAAAAGACACTTACTCCTTGGGAGGCAAGTTATGACTAACCTAGATAGCATATTAAGAAGCAGAAACATTTTTGCCAACAAAGGTTTGTCTAGTCAAAGCTATGGTTTTCCCAGTAATCATGTATAGATGTGAGAGTTGGACTATAAAGAAAGCTGAGTGCCAAAGAATTGAAGTTTTTGAGCTGTGGTTTTGGAGAAGATTCCTTGGACAGCAAGGAGATCCAACCATCCATCCTAAAGGAAATCAGTCCTGAATATTCATTGGAAGGCCTGATGCTTAATCTGAAACCCCAATGCTTTGGCCACCTGATGCGAAGAACTGACTCATTGGAGAAGACCCTGATGCTTGGAAAGATTGAAGGCAGGAGGGGATGGGGATGACAGAGGATGAGTTAGTTGGATGGCATCACTGACTCAATGGACATGAGTTTGAGCAAACTCTAGGAGTTGGTGATGTACAGGGAGGCCTGGCATGCTGCAGTCTATGGGATCACAAAGAGTTGGACATGACTGACTTACTGAACTGAAATGACTGAACAGAAAAACTATTAACTATTTTAAGCCAACAAACTCATAGTTAAGTGCTTCTGAGACTTTATTACTCAAGTATATTACATAGAGATCCTTTAAAATAGATTCTGACTTAATAGGTCTTGGATAGGACCTAAAATTCTTTTATACCATGTCAGCTTCCATTTAATATTAGTTGTGCTATACTTGAGTAGCAAGGAGAAATTCAGTCTTAGATAAAAAGTTTAGTTTAAATTGCGAGGAAGGCCAAGTAAGCACAAGATTAAGCAAGGAAAAATAAGAGTGTTATTTAGATAAAGATGTGCTGAACAAGATGAGGGTAAGAATTTTATTGGAATCAGGATGACTGATGCTCTAAGTGAGGTGGAGTAAGGCAAGAACAACTGAAGCTCTAGAAAATTATGAGCTGAGGACTCAGAAAAACTGGGTAGTGAGTAAATATACTAAGCTTCCCTGGTGGTTCAGATGGTAAAGAATCTGCTCGCAATGTAGGACACCTAGGTTCAATCCCTGGTTTGGGAAGATTCCCAGAAGGGAATGGCGACCCACTCTGGTATTCTTGTCTGGAGAATTCCATGAACAGAGGAGCTTGGCGGCCTACAGTCCATGGGGTCACAGAGAGTTAGACATGGCTGAGCGACTAACACACACAAACACACACCCACACACATACACAGAAGCAGAAAGAAGATGGTCCTGGAATATATACTTCTCCCTGTGGATCAGTCAAATAAAACAATATTATTATAAATTATTACTCTTTACTATTTGTTTTAATCTGGAGACTTCCGAGTCTAAACTGATTAATCTCCAACTTCAGTGTGTGTGTCTGTGTTTTAATTTCAATTAAAGAAAGTACAAACATGTTCAGTAATGAACAATTTTATATCTCACTGTTAGAATCGGTCTTTACATATTCCTAAATATTGGCTGTGTTCATTTATTCATCCACTGAACATTTAATGAAAACCACCAAACCACCACAAATTCATAAATGTTTTTTAAGCAAAGAATGTTGCCTGCCATTCAAATTATACAAGGAGTTAGTCATTAGCCACTATAGTCACTGACTTATAAGTATTCTCAAGAATTCATGGTGAAGTATTTGTGATATGGGGCCCTAGATAGTTGAAATGCCTATTTAAGGAAGAATTTCAATGACCCCAGATTCTTGTATCTTTCTATACATAGATAAGCACTAAAAATCACTAACTGAGTTACCTCATCCACACAACTAGCAGCAAACTTTTATCAAGATATATGCTTGACTACGTGTATTTCCCAACCAAATACTTCACATGTATACTGGCTCCCGCGCCTTCAGTGTAGTTCCTGAGACCAACCCGGAAGCTTGCCTCTCTGGCTATAGTCATCAGTAAAACACTGAATGAATTCAACTCATAGCTCTTACATTGCACATTTTTCTCCAGGCAACAATCAGATATTTTTTAACCTAACTGTAAGCATATCTTTATCAATCATTAGAATTTTGCTCATTTCTTTGTTTTATTTATGTATAGTTTAGCACCTGGAACTCAATTTATAACTCCATTTTGTATAAAATGTCCTACAATTCAAATCAACAATGATTCAAGTATAACTCTCTCATCCTTTATCCAAAATTAATAATTTTATGTTTTCACTCTTTATATGCTTCAGAACACACTAAAGTATCAGGGAAACTGTCCTTTTTTTTGCTCATCAGGCTTAGTCCTTAGGAAATCTTAGAATAAAAAAAATAATCTGCAATCATCATAACCACTTTATTTATTGAAGGCCTTGTGAATAATATACCTCATGATGAGGACGATGTGTCTTGATTACTTGGAAAGAATAAAGTTATTATTATCATTTTTTTAACCACTGTGAAAACTGTTTTACAGTACAAAGCCATGGCCATTTTTTAAAAATTGTTTTATGTCATTGTATGAAAACGTCTTTCTAAAGATATTAAATACAACAATAACTTGTACCGAATGTGAAAAGCTTTGGCTCAAAATCATTGGCTAAAATATATTTCTTTACAAAATTTTACACTTGTGATTACGTACACCTGTTATTTTTGGCAATTCAAAAATATCTAAAAAGACTAAAGTAAAACAACTATAACAAATCATAGGTGTAAGAAATGGTTGAGACTGAAAAACACAGTTTGTGTGCTAATCTCAAGGGAAGAATAGTTAGACACCTCCAGGCTTAAACAATAAATTTGTTATGGAAGACTTTTGGTAGAAGTACATGTTACCAAAACATACTGTTTAGGGAGCCCCCAGCACAATTTACCAACTATTCTCCCAGTAGGAAATTTTACTGCTTTTAAAAGGAGAATATAAAATAACACTTTGCAGGATGTATATTTTTAAACTAAATAAATAAGCGAAATCTAGTTAATGTACAATAAGGAAGTAATAAAATCATGCCGTAAAATTAGCATCAAGGTTTTAACTCTATTTTCTTTGCATTTGCTCATTCTTGCTGGATATAGTAGGTGTATTAAGGGTGGAATAAAATTAAAATACAGTGAATGCAATAAATAGGGCTATCATGCCAGGATACTACTTAACTCTTAAACCAAATGAATATATAATAGTGGTAGTGTTAGTCACTCAGTTGTGTCTCATTCTTTGCAACCCCATAGAGTAAAGCCTACCAGGCTACTACATCCATGGGATTTGCCTGGCAAAAATACTGGAGTGGGTTCCCATTTCTGTCTCCAGGGTGATCTTCCTGACGCAGTGATTGAACGTGGTTCTCCCACATTGCAGGCAGACTTTTTACCATCTGAGCCATCAGAGAAGGCCAAATGAATATGTATTCCAAGGTAAAGCTGAATCTCTGCATCAGAATGTTTATTTTATTCTTCTTGGGAAAATTTCCTTTCCAAATTTTTTTAGTTTAAAAATCTTTAACACATAACTGTAAAAGATGGATTTTAGTTTTTAATCAAACTAACCTTAAGATAGTTGATGTAAACAAGGTTCAAATACTTGAAAAACCATGTCAATATGCACAGTAAATTGCAAGCAACTTTAGTTACCACCTATATTTTCTGTGCTTGTTTCCTCTTACATTTTGTTATTTCTGTTCACTTGGAAAATAAAGGAAAGGCAAACAATAGATTGAGAATTAATGCTCCTGGGATAAGAGGCAGTAGAGAACCAAAGATGCAGTTTCAAGAAAGTCAAAATGCCAATGAATAAGGTCATAAGCCCTAGACTGAGGTGTGGGAAACTGCAAATACTATCAGCAGAGTGGTAGGGATTGAAATTAAATGGCAAAGATTGAGAGGAAATATGTGGTTTGGAAGCAGAAAAAGCAAATCTAAAAAAATCTCGCTTAGGATATCAGGAATGGGTGCTCAAGAACAATTTCCTAGTGTTTGATAGTAGTGTTAGTAGCTCAGTCGTGTCTTACTCTTTGTGACCCAGTGAGCTATGGCTTGCCAGGCTTCTCTGTCCATAGGATTCTCCAGACAAGAATACTGGAGTAGATTGCAATTTCATTCTCCAGGGGGTCTTCCTGACCCAGGGATCAAACCTGAGTCTCCATCATTGCAATCAGAATATTTACCATCTGAGCCACCAGGGAAGCCATATAGAGGGAAAAGTATAAAGTGAGAGCTTGAGAAAGAAAAGTTGAGTCCAGATTATTTTAGGCAAGGAGAGACTTGAAGTTTTCCAATGAGCTGCCAACAGAGAGCGAGAGAAGAAAGAAGGGAGAGAGTAATTAATGGTTTAAAATGCCATTGAGAACAATTTGGACAAAGAGAAAAGATAAAGTTGGAAACAAAAGTTGTAAAGAGTATGAGTTATTTTCACTATATTGGGCTTCCCTGGTGGCTCAGATGGTAAAGAATGTGCCTTCAGTGCAGGAGAGCTGGGTTTGATCCCTCGGTTGGGAAGAGCCCCTGGAGAAGGAAATGGAACCCACTCCAGTATTCTTGCCTAGAGAATTCCATGGACAGAGGAGACTGGCAGGCTACAGTGCATGGAATTGCAAAGAGTTGGATATGGCAGAGCGACTAACATTTTCACTTTCTACTATATTATGTATTCATTTACTGTGTCTCTTAATGTAGGGGATTGATTACAAAATTACTCACCCATTCTGTATCTGCAGGCTTTAAATATGATTTTACAGCAATTTCCATCAAGAAGGGAGTCTACTTCCTCATCATTTAAATATATTTATATGACTTCTTAATGAATAGAGTGAGCCTGTTGTGAAAGTATGTCAGTTCTAACCCTTGTTCTCACATTTCCTGGAAATTTGCTCCATTTCACTCCTTTGCCTTCACCATGAGGACATGCCTAGGATAGCCTTCTCTTGGGTATCTCTATTTAGACTATTACAATCAGATCAGGCTAGTCCACTGGAGGATGAGAGATGGCGTGATGAATAGACAAGCTGTCCTACCTAAAGTCATTTTAGAGCAGCTGTTCCCTAGGTCACTTTCCAGATAGCCACAAACACACGGGAGGTGCCAGCTGAGATGAGCTAACCCTGGCACATATCATCAGTCACCCTACTGACTTACAGAGTAATGAACTAAAATAATTACTTATGGTAGGTATGCCACCAAGGGCTTTGAGGTTGGTTATTAGGTAACATTGCCAATGCTGTAGATAACTGATACATCCACCAAGACCAGTGTATCTTTGAAACAGAAATAACACATTGTTTACAGTTAGAGTTCCTGGATCTATTGTCTACCTTGAGATAATCAATGGATCTTAAAGATTATTTGTTCTATGAATATACAGATGATGTGTGGATGAATGAATAGATGAGTGAAGGAGATGTTGAAAAAATAGTTTTCTACTGAGTATTAAGTAGAGTCTGATTTTACAATGTCTTATATGCTAGGATTAGGAGTTAAGATGCTACATATATGATCAAGGGGGAATGTTTTTTTTCTTTTTTTATATACAGGTATAATTTGACAAAAGCACTGATGCTATTTTCAGATACTTATGGTGGTTTATGCTCTATTTAAATTGAATAATCAGCAAGGACCTACTGTATAGCACAGGAAACTGCTAAATGTTATGTAGCAACCTGGATGGGGGGTAGTTTGTGAGAGAATGGATACATGTGTATGTATGGCTTAAACTGCTGTTCACCAGAAATTATCACGACATTGTTAACTGGCTATACTCCAATATAAAATTGGAAGTTTTATAAAATGATACAGCAGTTTAAAAAGAGCGTCTACACTTTATTAAACTTGATTTCACAGTAAATTTAAGTTTCACATAAGTATTTGAATGAATATTTTATAGATCTGGAAAAATAGTTTAGGGAGATTAATCATCTACAACCAAACATTCTAATATCATTTAGTCTAATATTCCTACTATATCACAAACAATGACTGTTTTAGGAAATTAACTTGGTGGAATGAGAGGCACAGGAGGATTTTAATGTGAGACATTGATTAATATTTGAAGAAATAATATGCTAAAGCAACATTCTCCCATAAGAATAATGTACAGGAAAAAGAGTGATTACATGGTAGATAATAACATGTAAATTGTCTTGTTTACTAATTTAAATGCATTTGATGCAAATACCATTCTATTCTTGGCCTTGCTTACTATAAATGACTAAGAACAAAGAACAATCATGAAGTCAAATCTAGTATTTCCAACATGAAGAAAAGCTAGTTAGTGAATGTTTGTTATTTAAAAATAAAACTCCTAGAGAGAAATTGACATTTTACATTCCTTTTTCTAAAGTTTGTGATGTTATTAAAATATTATTGATTTGATTTGGGGGGGGTTATTTTCTTCTTAAAAAATAAATACAGTGAACAAAAGAGAATAAGTTGATATATGTAAGTGATATAATAAAAATGACTTGAAGGCATACGGCATATATGGCATATATATGGCACAAATGAAGGCATATATATTTAAATAATGGTAATTTTGAAAAGCTCACAGCATGATTTATTATAATTTGTTACATGCATTTGATTTCATATAAAGACCTACAAAGAAAATGACAAGTCATTTTTCCTCACTATGTCACCTCCATCTTCTATGCCTACCTTATGTATTATCACTAATCATCCAAAGGGACAATCAAAGCTTACTCTTATCTTACATGTATTTTCATGAACCCGAACTCAACTGTTCAGAGGCTCCTGAATAGAGAACGATTTAAAGAACAGTCTCAGGTAGGAAAACAATGGTTGGTAAATGTTCCAGGATACATACGTCTGACTTGTACTTTTCAAAGTTTCTTCAGATACCTTGTCATGCAGATTACAAGCGGTTTCCTCTCTGAGCACCTGCCTCAAAACTGTGGTCCAGGTGGTTCATGGAACTTTATATACACACACACACACACATATATATATATATATATATATATATATATGCACAAACATATTATCCATAATATATTTTAAATCTTATTACATTTGGGGGGAGAAAAAAACTACTGTGTTTGGAGTGAGCCCACAGATAGGAAACAAAAAACGGAAAATTATGAATTAAAGTTTATTTTAGCGTCTACATTAAATATCCTCAACCCAGGATTGTCATTCCAACTTCATATGGTTGCCTATAACAAGTACTGTAACATTTGTCCCACATTAAAAGTTAGATTGCAGAAAATAAATCATGTTTTAATTTTTAAGGACACATTTCAACATAAAATTATTGTTCTCCTATTTTCCTAAAATTATTATTCCCATGTAATCATTTAAATCAATCCAACTCCCTGGTTAGAAACCATGGATGAAGCAGTGCCCCAAGTTAGGCAAAGAGTGAGCTTGAGGGCACAGTCTCCCAGACTGCCAAGTCTGCCAGGATCTCCATTGTAGGGAATTAGGCCCCAAATATAAAGTTAGAAGGAAGGAAGCATCCAAGGCCACCTTCAGGTTTGATAATTCACTAGGAAGATAGAACTAACTGAAAGCTATTATAGCTGCTGATAATAGGAAAAGACTGCAGAAAATTAGCAAAGGAAGAGATACATAGTGCAAACTCCAGTCCATCAGTTCAGTCACTCAGTCATGTCTGACTCTTTGTGACCCCATAGACTGCAGCATGCCAGCCTTCCCTGTCCATCACCATCTCCTGGAGCTTGCTCAAACTCATGTCCACAGAGTCTGTGATACCACCCAATCATCTCATTCTCTATTGTCCCCTTCTTCTCCTGCCTTCAATCTTTCCCAGCTTCAGGGTCTTTTCCAGTGAGTCAGTTCTTCCCATCAGGTGGCCAAAGTATTGGAGCTTCAGCCTCAGCATCAATCCTTCAGGACTGATTTCCTTTAGGATGGATTGGTTGGATCTCCTGGAAGTCCAGGGGATTCTCAAGAGTCTTCTCCAACATCACAGTGCAAAAGCATCAATACTCAGCTTTCTATATAGTCCAACTCTCACATACATACATGACCACTGGAAAAACCATAGCTTTGACTAGATGGACCTTTGTTGGCAAAGAAATGTCTCTGCTTTTTGGTATGCTGTCTAGGTTGGTCATAGCTTTTCTTCCAAGGAGAAAGCATCTTTTAATTTCATGGCTATAGTCACCAATCTACAGTGATTTTGGAGCCCAAGAAAATCAAGTCTCTCACTGTTTGCACTGTTTCTCCATCAATTTGCCATGAAGTGATGGGACCAGATGCCATGATCTTAGTTTTTAAATGTTGAGTTTTAGGCCAGCTTTTATCTCTTTAATTTTTTCAGTTCAGGTCAGTTCATTTCAGTCACTCAGTGTGTCCGACTTTTTGCGACCCCATGAACTGCAGCACGCCAGGCCTCCCTGTCCATCACCAACTCCCAGAGCCCAACCAAACCCATGTCCATTGAGTTGGTGATGCCATCCAACCATCCCATTCTCTGTCATCCTCTTCTCCTCCTGCCCTCAATCTTTCTCAGCATCAGGGTCTTTTCAACTGAGTAAGCTCTTCACATCAAAGTATTGGAATTTCAGCTTCAACATCAGTCTTTTTCAATGAACACCCAGGACTGATCTCCTTTAGGATGGACTGGTTGGATCTCCTTGCAGTCCAAGGGACTCTCAAGAGTCTTCTCCAACACCACAGTTCAAAAGCATCAATTCTTCAGCACTCAGCCTTCTTCATAGTCCAACTCTCACATCCATACACGACCACTGGAAAAACCATAGCCTTGACTAGATGGACCTTTGTTGGCAAAGTAAGGTCTCTGCTTTTTAATATGCTGTCTAGGTTAGTCATAACTTTCCTTCCAAAGAGTAAGTATCTTTTAATTTCATGGCTGCACCCTAATTTATTTTTAAATGATGGATAATTGTTTTACAGAATTTTGTTGTTTTCTGTTAAACATCACCATGAATCAGCCATAGGTGTACATATGTCCCCTCCCTCTTCAATTTCCCTCCCATCTCCTTCCCCATCCCACCCATCCAGGTTGATACAGACCCCCTGTTTGAATTCCCTTATGCCAACTTTTTCAGTCTCCTCTTTCACTTTCATCAGGAGGCTCTTTAGTTCTTATTTACTCTCTGCCATAAGGGTGGTGTCATCTGCATATCTAGGATTATTGATATGCTATCAATCTTGATTCCATCTTGTGCTTCATCACAGGGCTAAGTCCAAGAAGGTACCACATGTGAACCTCCTCAAGATGCTTTATTCTTTCAAAGTTATTGTATGACCATCTGCACAGAATATTGCTAATTTGAAAAACTCATGAGAGCTTTGATTCCAAAGGTTTTATTACTAAAGTATGTTTGATTGATTCGTTGCACATATAGTTGGTTATTATTTTGGTGGGATGGGGGAATGGATTTATTTTGATTTTTTCTGAAAACATCAGGAACTGTAAACAAGAAGCTAAATATTTGGCCATACCAGAAGGAAATCCAAGTAAAAATATTTAGAAATCATGTTTAACCATGAATAAAGGTATTTTCAGCTCAATTCCAGAAAAATAAACGACCCAATCAAAAAATGGGCCAAAGAACTAAATAGACACTTCTCCAAAGAAGACATACGGATGGCTAACAAACACATGAAAAGATGCTCAACATCACTCATTATCAGAGAAATGCAAATCAAAACCACAATGAGATACCACTTCACACCAGTCAGAATGGCTGCGATCCAAAAATCTGCAAGCAATAAATGCTGGAGAGGGTGTGGAGAAAAGGGAACCCTCCTACACTGTTGGTGGGAATGCAAACTAGTACAGCCACTATGGAGAACAGTGTGGAGATTCCTTAAAAAATTGCAAATAGAACTACCTTATGACCCAGCAATCCCACTGCTGGGCATACACACCGAGGAAACCAGAATTGAAAGAGACACATGTACCCCAATGTTCATCGCAGCACTGTTTATAATAACCAGGACATGGAAACAACCTAGATGTCCATCAGCAGATGAATGGATAAGAAAGCTGTGGTACATATACCAATGGAGTATTACTCAGCCATTAAAAAGAATGCATTTGAATCAGTTCTGATGAGATGGACGAAACTGGAGCCGATTATACAGAGTGAAGTAAGCCAGAAAGAAAAACACCAATACAGTATACTAACGCATATATATGGAATTTAGAAAGATGGCAATGATGACCCTGTATGCAAGACAGGAAAAGAGACACAGATGCGTATAACGGACTTTTGGACTCAGAGGGAGAGGGAGAGGGTGGGATGATTTGGGAGAATGGCATTCTAATATGTATACTAACATATAAGAATTGAATCGCCAGTCTATGTCTGACGCAGGATACAGCATGCTTGGGGCTGGTGCATGGGGATGACCCACAGAGATGTTATGGGGAGGGAGGTGGGAGGGGGGGTTCATGTTTGGGAACACATGTAAGAATTAAAGATTTTAAAATTAAAAAAATTAAAAAACTAATAAAAAAATAAAAATAAATAAAAATAATTTTTTTTTTTCTTTTAAGAACGAAAATGCTTAATCCCCACCCTGGAATACTTTCAGTTACAAACTATCATGCTTAAATGTTATGTGAAAATGAACTTTTGATAATCTGAAAATAAATCTCTCAATGAATGAATTCAGTTTCCAACAGAATACAATACTACCTTATATTTGGGGAAGGAAATGGCAACCCACTCCAATACTGTTGCCTAGAGAATTCTGTGGATGGAGGAGCCTGGTGGGCTGCTGTCCATTAGGTCGCATACAACTGAAGCAATTTAGCATGCATTTATGCAGTGGAGAAGGAAATGGCAACCTACTCCAGTATTCTTACCTGGAGAATCCCAGGGACAAAGGAGACTGGTATGCTGCCGTCTATGGGGTCGCACAGAGTTGGCCACGACTGAAGTGACTTAGCCACAGCAGCAGCAGGAGCTTTCGTCTCACTAACTTAGGAACTTAATGCTGCGCTCAGTTGTGACCGACTCTTTGTGGCCCCCTGGACTATAGCCTGCCAGACTGCTCTGTCCAGGGAATTTTCCAGGCAAGAATACTGGAGCAGGTTGCCATTTCCATGTCAGGGGATCTTCTCGACCCAGGGATTGAACCTAGGTCTCTTGAGTGTCCTGTATTAGCAAATTCTTTACCACTCGCCACCTGGGAAACCTGTTGCACTGATGTCTTACCAAATATAATACAAAAGAGGATTAAAAACAAACTACTAAATCAAAATCTTTCTAGAGTAGAGTAACAGCTTTCACAAAATAAAAGGAACCCATTCTACAGAGTTGTATGTTCCATAAGCATATGGAAAATTTTTGTTCCTAGAGTCCCAGATATCAAAATAAAAGTATCTTGGTCTTGGAAAAAATCTGATGAAGTCACCAAAATCCTATCATCCATATTCTCCTAATGATACTTATGATACTTATCTTTTTATATGCCTAGTATCCACCTTAAGACTAATGGGTGTGAGTGGCTCAACCTGAATCACCATGTTAGCATAAAATATCAGGTATCCTCAGAGAGGCCCACAAGAATAACAAAGACACTCCTATTATTATGGAAATTTCAAAAGTCTAGAAATTGTCTTCCAGAAGCCAAGGACAAAGGTCAAACTTTTATTTGGGTGAGAACAGATTTCTCAATACACAGAGTGTAAGCTGAGAGTGCTTAAGGAAAACATTCATCTAAAAAAAAAAAAGTAGAAGTGTTCCACACTTAACACCAGAATAAGCCTACCAGTCATATTAGTTATTCTTCATGAATATATATAGACACAAAGCAGTTACATTGCCAAATTCTAAGCATTATGACCTTGTATTTTAATAATGCTTTAACAATAAAATAATTATAGCAATTATACACATAGTAATAGAAGAGCTGAGTTTACCTAGTGGCTCAGTGGTAAAGAATCCACCTGCAATGCAGGAGGTGTGGGTTCATTCCTGGGGTTGGCAGGATCTCCTGGAAAAGGAATGGCAGCCCACTCCAGTATTCTTGCCTGGTAAATCCCATGCACAGAGGGGCCTGCTGGGCTGCAGACCATTGTGTCACAAAAAAGTCAGACACAACAGTGAGGAAACAATAACAACAGAAATAGAAAAACTAAAGTTATCAAAGTGACTGCTAGTAAAATTTAAAAAGAGGGAAAGAAATATAAACCATACAGCAAAAACAAAAATTAAAATAAGTACATCTATACTTGAAAACACTTATCTAGGAAGATGCTTAAACAAATGTTAGTAGGAGTTTTTTTCTTAGTAGTGAACTTTAAATGGATTTTTTTTGCTTTTTTGTAATATTTTTTTCAGTTTGGCTGTATTTTCTACAGGTATAAATATTTTGTAAACAAATTAAATGCATAGATTTAGGTGCTCTATTCATGTGACTTATGGATTTCTTTGCAAGAAGTTGTAGCTTATCATCCTTTTCCCCCAAGAATTTTCTGTTTTTGCAATGTGATGATTGTCCCAGTTAATTTAGGAATAGTAAGTGTTCCATTGCAGTCTTAATCTCTGTGATTAGTCAAGGATGTCTTGTCTTCTTCCTCATTTACTGTGTCATCCCATAGTCTTTTACAGACAGTCCAAAATGCCATTTACCTGATATGTAGGTATGATATGCTCTCAATCCTAAATAAACTCAAAGCCTAACAGAACATTTAGTTTTCAAAGGGTATTCTCTCTCCTTCACAGAAGGTGGTACTGAGTCCATGGCCAGGGTCCTGAGCTTTTGAACCCTGAGTTTTAATGCACCAGAGCCTCTGATTCCTAAGTGTAGAAGATAACTTGAACCTTAAATCTCATTTTCCCTTGCTTATGATAGATAATTTGTAGACTTAACATCAGCCTGGTTTAGGATTCTGATGCCTGAGTAAACTTCATTTCTGCAGATGTCTGTATCACATGATGGGGGAAAGTGAGAATAGTACTATAATATTTAGCAATTTGAAATAAATTGTTTGTATTTGTCTGAAAGCATCTTTATGACACTTTAGTTTTGAAGGCTATATTTGATATGTATTTTAAGTTAACAGTATCTTTCAGCACATAAATTATTCAGTTGTCTTCAGGCTTCCGTATTCTACTGTAAAGTCAGCTGTAAGTCTTATCTATATGCCTTTGGAGATAGTGTATCTTTTTTTTTTTATTTGGTTACAGTAAGATTTTATTTTCATCATCATTGATATTTGGCAGTTTTGATCTTGAGTGGCCTTGACCTGCAGCGACTTGAAGCAGGGTTTGGTCCCGGCCCTTCAGCTTTACTGAAAAGAACTCCCACAAAGACAGAGAGCAGTGAAACAAATAAAGTGTTTACTTAAAAGAAAAGGAGTACAGTACTCGTGGGTAGACACATGGGCAGACTTAGAGAGAGTCACATCCTCACGGTACTTTAAATCACTTATATGGGGCATTTCTTCCAGGTTTCCTTTGGGCAACCATTTTGATTTCCCTGGGTCTGAGTCCCTGTCAGGACCCTTCCGTGTGTGTCCCCACATCTCTGAGCCAAGATGGATTCTAGCAAAGAGGCCTATGGGGAGCTTCACACCACTCCCCTTTTGACCTCCAAGGAGATTTTTAGTCAGAAAGGACTCCTTGACTTTGAGAATGAGAAACATGTGATCTTTTATCTGAGTAGGGCTTAGTCTCTCCTATTATTCTCCTGTTATATTCATCTTGGAGTATAGGTCCACACAGACCAACTCCAGTTGCTCACTCTGGGACCCGTTTATCTCCTGCTTCAGATTCACAATGTTATGCTTAAATGTAGTTGTCCAGATATACCTACTGGGGTTCACTGACCTTTCCCTGAGTCAGTGAGTTGATATATTTCTCAGTTTTAACAAACACTTAGTCTTATCTCTTTCATATTTTTAAGCTCATTATGTTTTCCCACTTCATGTGGGTCTGTAATTTTCTGTTAGCTTTTATAATTTTGTCTCACATTTTTTTCTCATATTCTTTTCTGTTCATTTTTTTCTCCGTGTTTCAATTTCTGCATGTCTATTAAAAAGTTCACTAATTCTATATTGTTATGTCTAATCTGTAGTTAAACTTACCCAAACTGTTCTTAAATTCATTTTTCCCAGTTCTAGTTGAATTTCTTATTTTTTAAAATTTTAATTCTTTGTAACTTTCTTTCATTTTATCTATATGTTTTCCTATTTTGTGAATATACTAAACTTTTTAGAGTTCTTCTATCCTAACTTAAAGAGCTGACTCACCTGTCAGTGTGCTTTTAGTCTATTTTTCTTTTCTTTATTGTCCAAATGGTCTGGTATTCTCATGTGCCTGGAACTTTTTATTAAATGACAAACTTTATTAACAAAAAAAACTGCATTGGCCTCAGATAATATTCTCTTACCCAAATGGCAATCTCCTGTTCTAACTCCATCTCAGTTCTTCACATATACTTTGCTAGATTTGTCTTTCTGACATGTCTTAGGTTTTTCTATGTATTTTTTTCTCATGCTCGATCATTCTAGGCTTTGAATCAGTTAAGACATTTTCAGAATAAAATATTTTTAAAATATGATGTTTTGTCTTAAAATATGAAGTGTGTATTATTTTGCACAATTAAAAACCATATGCTATTTGCTCCAGGGATAGCTGATTCTAGGAACTCAACAGTATTATCAAACATACACATTTAATCCATCTACCCAAAGAGTCATTCAAATCCTGTTTTCATGGTTATTCCCACACTGCCAGGAAAACGTACATGAATGTGTACTCCACAATCTAGGAGCAGGTCCTAATACGTTTATTGGGGGAAAGTTGATTATACCTTCTTATGCTCTTTCTTTTATGAATAAGGAAACATTTCCTAGCAGGCCTACAGAGGCAAGGTACTCCAGTCTGTGGAAGTCAAAATAAGAGCCTGAATAAGATTAGCATAATTAATTTAGATTAAATAGAATATAATCATAAATCACATGGGACTGGGATAGACTCAGCCCCTTCAAATGCAGATTCTGCTAATAAGGAAAAAGTGAGTAATGACTTTAGCACATGAACACAACATTGTTTTTCAAAGCCAGTTAACAACATCATCCCCAGTATAGTCTTAAGCAACCATCGACTGTCCTCTCTTCATCATCTCCTTTTTCTCCTCCTGCTCACCCTCCTCCTTCTCTGAAAAGTGGCTTGCATCACTTTGAGAAACTGTGGGAGAGCAGTCCTATGTCTCTAAGGAGGTTTCAGTTTCTTTGAGAAAGAGTATGGAGGAGATGACAGCATGTACATTAGAAAATATTTAATGCAGTCTGTAATATAAAATGATTTTATGAGTTATAGAAAATAAAGGCGGACTGTCTATTCTTGTAATCATATAGAGTAAGTGTGTCTGTTTAAAGAGAGTTAATAGAAAAATGGGTTTTTCTGATAGCTCAGTTGGTAAAGAATACATCTACAATGCAGGAGACTTCCCCCCCGCCCCTTTCTATTCCTGAGTTGGGAAGATATGCTGGAGAAGGGAAAGGCTACCCATTCCAGTATTCTGGTCCAGAAAATTCCATGGACTGTATAGTCCATGGGGTTGCAAAGAGTCAGACACGACTAAGCGACGTTCACTATCAATAGGAAAATAGGTTTTGATATATTGAATTTTTCTATGTAGATAAGTGGTTGGAACACAAACATTTTTAATGTTAAGGAATATTTGCACTATGAATACATGGAACTGTAGATATTTTTAAGGAAAATTATTCTTACACTATCCTGGAAAATTAACCATATTTCTGATTCTTTATAGATGTCAAATTATTTCATTTAAAAATTATAATATGTAATGGCTTTAAAGAATCCCATTGTATACATATGGAAGTTTCAAATGCATATATATTAAATATTAAGACAATGCAGAGATAATACACATTTAAGAAAAAAGTCACATTTAAAAAAGAAAACACCATAGAGACTAGTATGGATTGAAGCTGAAAACGTCCTTCTAATCTAGGCATTACTTATAATAAATAGGTTTGGGGGATTATCATATAGGTTGTTCAGTCTTCTCTTCTGTAAAATAAGAAGTTTTTTAAAGTTTCCATCCATTTCTGATAGTCTAAAATCAATAAAAAAAGGAAACCAAATATACAGACAATGAAATTAAAATACAGAGTGTTTCCCTTTAAGAAAAAAAAAATGCATTTGGCTGTTTCCCTTCCTCCAGTTTCATGGTAAAATATTCACATTTATTTAACTTAGTATCAGATATTTTCTGTAGTCAAAGTCAATTGCTTAATCAGGTTGCCTTTAGTTTCTTTAAAGCTGATTTAGCTTTTTCTTCTTCTTCTTCTTAAAATATATCTTATCTGACAACTTTTATCTCTCATTTTAATGTACATTCAGTCAGGAGGCCAGAGATCAGTGCCTTCTTCCTGGGCATTCTTTAACCCTTATCACCTGGGAAGATCATTCTGTCTCTTTCTTATCATGAAATTACACAGTCTTTAGTGGTTTCAGTTCTCTCTTTTCTTCTCTGAGCAGTACTATTCCAGCATATCAGTGTGACAAGTTACACATTTCTAATGGAGCCATACTTTTGGTGTTGACCAATAGCTTGAGAAAATTAATTCATTTAAGATTGATCTGATGAATCAAATACTTTTCAAGTTATGATGTTTATCTCAACAATAAAGAATGTTAGGTCACCAAAATACATACAATTTTATCAATCGCTTAAAAAAAGATTTTGGTTTTTATTTAAAGTAAAGATGGTGTATGATCTGAGGATCTCCTTTCACTTCCTGGGAATAAGCTAGCCTGACACAGCACTTGAATAATTCATGAGAGAAGAATAAAACATTTATCAATAAAAACAGGGTCATGTTCCCGATGCAGAGCTTTAAAATATAAAAGTATATGCTAGAAAAGCATCAGAGGAAAGTTATACATTTGAATGTATCCAGTGCAGGTCTTTGTTAATAACTTAATATAGGAAATTCCTATGCAAACACAAAGCCTAGAATATTTCAGAATCACTGATTTTTTTAGTATTACTCTTGGGAAAAATCCTCTCATGCCTCTGAGATTATTTTCCACTTTATCAGTTTTTAAGAACCCTCAAGTATACTTAACATAATAAGAGAAGGGTTTCTCCCAATACAGGCAGTTGTATAGCCTGATGTAGCTTGGCATTTCAAAAGGGGCTATCACATAAACTTCTTGTCATCTACATATGATGTTATGTTTGATTCATATATACATATGGCTATAATATATTTATGCTACATATTCTAATGTTTGATGACGCTATAGGTGAACACTTAAGTCAAGACCTTGTGTGTGTGATTACATGGCAGGGGTTACATTTATCAGGAGTGGAAGAAGAACTGTCAGCTAATGTCTCTGCAAACAGCAATCATAATGACCCTGACAGGCTGCTGCCAAGCAAGCAGAGGCATTCCAGAGATAGCACAACTGCCAAAAGCAGGACAAATGCATTTAGAATTGCTAATAAATCATATCAGCTGTCTCAAACGTCTCCTTAGTGTATTGATTATAATTAAAATAAACTAATTAGTTAGAATTATAATGATAATACACGTAAATGTTGAGCTCACAGATGAGAGAAAAATAGCATGGTGGATTCTCAGGTGGTATTTCACAATGATAAGGATGAACTGAATTTGGAAGCCTCATCTGTTAATCATGGAGAGAAAAGATTTTAGATTTTTTTTTAATATGAATATTCTGACCTTACTTACAGGATTTTTACTTACAGGATTTCTTCCTTACAGGATTTTTTTTTTCCCTTTAAAATCCTCTCTCCTAGGTAATCTCCCTTCCAGGAAGGTATTATATAATGTCAATTAGTTGGTCACTTTTAATCATATTACCATAAGTGTGCCATAGTGTCACAATACAGATTGTATTAAAATTATTATTAATAATATTCAACACAATATGCAACGCATTTTTAAAAAGATTATATTGGTTCTTAAAAATCACATGATGAAACCACACCTTTTCCCCCCACATTTAACAGTTTTTTATTTACAAATGGTAATGATGAAAGGCAGTTCTTGCACGAGATTTGCTGAAATCCCTGAAACAATTTGCTGTTTGTTTTAGTTATGTACTAGTGTCCTAACAACAGTACATGACTCTCTTGACAGATATGTGGAGTTTACAAAATGTGAATCTATATTATTGAGAACAGGATACCGTCATCAATAGTTATTTAAACTCAGATTTCAATGGATACCAAAATAAGTAGCAATATAATATCACTGTGTATCACTATTTTAAAAGTGGGTATTTCCTCCTTGGGAATTTTTATATTAACTTACAACTTATTTGGAATGCCACATACAGAAATAGTAAATTTAAAAGAAATTCCACAATCTACCTTACAGTGGATTTTTTTTTTAAAGAGATAGTGCATTGAGAGACAATGAGTCAAGTTCTTATTATAAATAATATTTCATGAGCTATATACACAAATGTTGAGAATTATATTTTTAAAATTTTAATATATTGCTTTTATACTGTCAGCAATGGAAGAATGGCAATTTTAAAAATTGCTTAGCTTGTAGTCAGGAGTGATTTCTTAATTTAGTAGGATCTGATAACAGATATGAAAAATTCATATCTTCAACTGAGCAATGAACTTTTTTTATTATACCCAAGTGTATATATCAGCAATGAATTAAACTATGATGTTGCATGGGCACCTATAAATCACTCAACTATTACTCTATTTTCTTAAAGTAAATCTGATAATAATAATAGGTAATGCTCATTGGATGAATACTATGTGCTAAGGACTATGTTTGAGCATTATTTACATATTTTCTTTCATTCCTTATAATAACCCTGTTTATAACATAGATATTATCCCTGATACACTTTGAGTTGTGTATCTTGCCGTAAATAACAGAGTAACAGTGACTGAGACAGCATGTGGATTTAGGACAGAACAGGCTTTGAAACTGTCTTTGGTCATAAAAATAAAAGCAAGGATTATACTAGATTAAGAGATGAAGGTTTATAGGATGATATAGCCTATTATATCATTAATTCCCACTGTAATCAAGAACAAAGCTACAGTCCTTGCCTGATGAAAGCTAGGATTCACAGATGGTTTGACATGAAAATAGTCTTTATTAAAACATCAGCAATTGACCTAAGGGCTACCTTATAATTAAACACCTGCTCACCTTACTGTTATTACATACAAGAACCCATTGAGATAAAAACTATAACAACAGACTTCCTTAAAGCACTTAATTAAAAAAAAAAAAGTCTTAGAAATGTTTAGTTCAGTTCAGTTCAGTCCCTCAGTTGTGTCCGACTGTTTGTGACCTCATGGACTGCAGCACACCAGGCCTCCCTGTCCATCACCAGCTCCTGGAGTTACTTGACCTCATGTCTATTGAGTCAGTGATGCCATCCAATCATCTCATTCTCTGTCGTCCCCTTCTCATCCTGCCTTCAATCTTTCCCACCCTCAGGGTCTTTCCAAATAAGTCAATCTTCGCATCAAGTGGCCCAAAGTATTGGAGTTTCAGTTTCAGCATCAGTCTTTCCAATGAATATTCGGGACTGTGTTCCTTTAGGACTGACTGGTTGGACTTCCTTGGAGTCTACAGGACTCTCAAGAGTCTTCTCCAACACCACAGTTTAAAAGCATCCATTTTTTTGGTGCTCAGCTTTCTTTATAGTCCAACTCTCACATCCATACATGACTACTGGAAAAACCATTGTTTTAACTAGATGGACCTTTGTCAGCAAAGTGATATCTCTGCTTTTTAATATACTGTCTAGGCTGGTCATAACTCTTCTTCCAAGGAGCAAGCATCTTAATTTCATGGCTGCAGTCACCATCTGCAGTAATTTGGGAGCCCAAAAGAGAAGTCTGTCACTGTTTCCATTGCTTCCCCATCTGCCATGAAGTGATGGAACCAGAGGCCATTATCTTAGTTTTCTGAATGTTGAGTTTTAAGCCAACTTTTTGACCCTCCTCTTTCACTTTCATCAAGAGGCTCTTTAGTCCAGCTTGTGTTTCCTCCAGCCCAGTGTTTCTCATGATGTACTCTGCATATAAGTTAAATAAGCAGGGTGACAGTATACAGCCCTGACATACTCCTTTCCCTACATGGAACCAGTCTGTCATTCCATGTCCAGTCTAACTGTTGCTTCTTGACCTGCATACAGATTTCTCAGGTGGCAGGTCAGGTAGTCTGGTATTCCCATCTCTTTAAGAATTTTCCACAGTGTGTTGTGATCCACGCAGTCAAAGGCTTTGGAATAGTCAATAAATGTTTAAATAAACATAAATTTGTAAAGGGTCTCATTAAATATATTAAATATTTTAATAAATAAGGCACAGAACTGGTCTATTACAATAAAAAAGATAGATAAATAAAATCTCTGTCTTGTTAACCTCAATGCAGTGGGAGAGACAAACAAGTGCAGAACAACCTGGTAAATGTTGAGATAAAGGTATAGCTAAGGAACTGCTGAGGCAGAAAATATCACTCAAATTTGAATCTGCTAATTTTAGTCTGCTTTGAGTGGAGAAGCATAATCACTAGGAGATAATGGTCACAAGATAAGATTGTCCAGAAGAAAAATAAATGTGAAATGGGGAAAAGTGAAAGTATTAGTTGCTCAGCTGTGTCAGACTCTGCAACCCCATGATTGTAGCCCACCAGGTTCCTCTGTCCATGGAATTATCCAGGCAAGAATATTGGAGTAGGTAGCCATTCTCTTTTCTAGGGGATCTTCCCAACCCAGGAATCAAATCTGGGTCTCCTGCATTACAGGCAGATTCTTTACTGTCTCGGAACCTACAAATGTGAGCTGAAATCTGCTAGAGTGGACAAAGTCAGTGTCTGATCACCTCTGAACTCAAAACCCTGATTGAAGTGATCTGTATGAAAGACTAATGCCAACTGTATATGCACCTGACTGACCAAAGTGTAGGTGAGGCTGAAGAAAAAACTTGTGAAGCTGGAAAACCTGCGGTCCTAACTGCTGCTCTGCACCAATGAAGTGAGCCAGCTGAAAAGCAATAATGTGTGAAATGTGTGGAGTAGGTCCCTGGGCCCTGTACCAACTATCTTTTGTGTTAAAAAAAAAAAAATGCCCATCTTTTTCTTTGCTGCTTTCCTTTTCTCATAACCTAAAAAACAAACAAACAAGCAAACAAAAAAAATAACCTCCTTTGGCTCACCAAAATTAGAAATAAAATGGAAGGGAATTCCAGAAAAGGTGGTTCCAGCTTATCTAGTTTAATACAAAGAAAACCCACCCCACTGCCTAATTCAAGAGAAGTTAGGTGTCAGAGATGAGAAATCTGAATGAGAAATCTTTATTTTCTTGAGCTCCCAAATCACTGCAGATGGTGACTGCAGCCATGAAATTAAAACATGCTTGCTCCTTGGAAGAAAGGTATGATGAACTTAGACAGTATGTCAAAAAGCAGAGACATTACTTTGCTAACAAAAATCCGTCTAGTCAAAGCTATGGTTTTCCTAGTAGTTACGTATGGATGTGAGAGTTAGACTATAAAGAAAACTTAGCACCAAAGAACAGATGCATTTGAACTGTGGTGTTGGAGAAAACTCTTGGGAGTCCCTTGGACTGTAAGCAGATCCAACCAGTCTCAATCCTAAAGGAAATCAGTCCTGAATATTCATTGGAAAGACTGATGATGAAGCTGAAGCTCCAATACTTTGGCCACCTGATGCGAAGAAGGATCTCATTGGAAAAGACCCTGATGCTGGGAAAGATTAAGGGTAAGAGAAGGGGATGACAGAGGATGAGATGGCTGGATGGAATCACCGACTCAATGGACATGAGTTTGAGCAAGCTCCAGGAGTTGGTGATAGACCAGGAAGCCTGAATGGACCAGGAAGCCTGAATGGACCAGGAAGCCTGAATGAGCCAGGAGCCCAGTGGCATGCTGCAGTCCATTGGGTTGCAAAGCGTCAGACACAACTGAGCTACTAAACTGAACTGAACTACTATTGTAGTAGAAATGTGCCAGGTACTCATATAGTTTATAAAATGCTTCTAATTTTTCTGACTTATAAGAATATTACTTTTATATTGTGCAATATGGTTTCATAAAATGGAAAGCATTTATAAATGACATTTCTTGTCCTAGAAATGTTTAACTTGCATATCAAAGGAATGTATATTTTGATTTGCATGTGTATTTTAAACAGATGGCTGAATACTTCAGATGAGAATGGTATGATATCAGACATAATAATAGCAGACACTCAGTACTTTTGATTTAAAATACAAATACCATTAAAATGAATGTTTACATTTATTCTATAATTGGAAATAAACTCTTTAAGAACAAACTTTAAAGCTAACCATATCAAAATGAGTTTTATAATGAAAAATATAAAAATGAGCATTGCTTTTATGGATATGTACTCTTTTTACATATAAAAGTCAGAAAATTGTACACTTACAAAAGCTAGTCTAGTTATAAATATACAAGTGAAAGTAAATTATTCACTACTAAAATGAGTAATAAGAAATATCAATAACCTCAGATATGCAGATGCCACCACTCTTATGGCAGAAAGTGAAGAAGAACTAAAGAGCCTCTTGATGAAAGTGAAAGAGGAGAGTGAAAATGTTGTCTTAAACCTCAACATTCAGAAAACTAAGATCATGACATCCGGTCCCATCACTTCATGGGAAATAGATGGGGAAGCAATGGGAGACAGTGACAGACTTTGTTTACTTGGATGCAGTTGGTGACTGCAGCCATGAAATTAAAAGACATTTGCTCCTTGGAAGAAAAGCTATGACAAACCTAGACAGTGTATTAAAAAAGCAGAAACATTACTTTGCCAACAAAGGTCCATTTAGTCAATGCTATGGTTTGTCCAGTAGTCGTGTGTGGATGTGAGAGTTGGACCATAGAGAAGGCTGAGCTCTGAAGCACTGATGCTTTCAAACATTGATGCTTTCAAACCAGGAAGACTTTTGCCTTGGGCTGCAAGATCAAATCAGTTAATCCTAAAGGAAATCAATCCTGAATTTCATTGGAAGAACTGATGCTAAAGCTGAAGCTCCAATACTTTGGCTATGTGATTTGAAGAGCTGACTCATTTGAAAGGACTCTGATGCTGGGAAAGATTGAAGGCAGGAAGATAAGGGGACAACAGAAGACAAGGTGGTTGGAAAGCATCACTGACTCAATGGCATGAGTTTGAGCAAGCTCCAGGAGATGTGAAGGACAGTGAAACCTGACATGCTGCAATCTATGCAGTAGCAAAGAAGGACACAACTGAGCAACTGAATAACAACAAATATGTTGTCCTCAAGAAACTCACTTTCAGTATAAAGATACATATAAATTAAAAGTTGATAAAGAAAAATATCATTTTGAAACTAACCAAGGAAAGCAGGAATAGCTATATTAATTTTAGAAAAGTGCACTACCAACAAAAGAATGTTATCAGAGATAAGATGTTGTGGTCCATGGACGGGTTGGAAAAAAATTTCAGACCAGAGGCAGAATGAAAGAAGAATATGGTTTGTTACAGTGGGTGAGGGGAGAATTGCTGCCATTACAGTGGCCAGGCTTCTTGATAGTCTGGGAGAGCCGACCTTGAACATGGGTCCTTGGTCTGTTTTTATAGCCAGGGTTCAAGGAGTGGAATAGGGGTCTTGTGAGTTATCTGCTGATGGAATGAGGTATGTATACTAGGTGGGAGAAGAGTACCTTCTTCTAATATGGGGTAGGAGAGGAGGCAGACTACACAGGTCAGGAGGGTCTAAAAGTCTTCAGTAGTTACAACATGGGGGAAGGAAGGATGATAAGGGTCTTTTTTTTTTTTTTTTTTTTTTTCTGTTCCTGCTTTCTAAGACCCCTCTTGCTCACTTTGTTCTTTTGGCCTTGGGCACCACAAAAGAGGGATGAAAATATGCCAAAGTTTACATAAGAAGAAAGAGACAATATTATTATACCTATATCTATTAAATAAATTGATCAATAATTGATAATCTACTGGAACAGAAAACAAAGGGCTCAGATTCGTTCCCTGGTGATGTCTACCAACCATGTAAAGGAAGATTGTACCAATTTTCTACAATCTCTTGCTGAAGACAGAAGCACAGGTAACACTTCCTAACTCATTCTATGAGACCAATAGCTAATACAAAATCCAGATAAAATCATTACAAGAAAAGAAAAATACTGACCAATATCTCTCATGAACATAGATGAAAAAAATCTCAAAAAAAGAGAAAAGAAACTAAATCCAACAATGTATAAAAAGAATTATATACCAAGGAAAAGTGGGATTTATCCCAAATATGTCTAGTTCAACATTTGAAAATCAATATAATTCAACAGATCAAAAACTTAAAAAAAGAAAATTTACATGATACAGAAAAATGGACAAAATTCAAGACCAATTCAAGATAAAAACTCCCAGTGAATTGGGAATTGAAGGAAGGGGACTTCTTCAACTAGATAAAGAATATCTACAAAAAAGTGACTGCTAATGTTATAATTAGTGATAGACTAGAAGTTTTTTCTCTAAGATAAATACAAGATAATAATGTCCCTTCTTACTTCACCTTTTCAGCATTGTACTGTAAGTCCTAGCTAATGCAGTAAGACAAGAAAAGGAAATCAAAAGTATAAAGATTAGTGAGAAAAATACAAAATCGACTTTGTTCAAAGATGCATGTTGGACTACATGGGAAATTCAAAAGAGTGGAAAAACAAAACAAAACAAAAATTCTTCTGAGATGAATAAGTGATTATAGCAAGTTTGCAGGTTACAAGTTTAATACATGAAAATCCTTTGATTTCCTATCTATTAGCAGTTAACTAAGAGAATTTGAAATTGAAACCACAGTATCATTTGCATTAGCACCCCCAAAATTAAATACTTAGATATAGAGCTAAAAAAATGTACAAAATCTCTATGAGAAAAACTCCAAAACATAGATGAAAGAAATCAGAGAAATAAATAATGTAGAGATATTCCATAATAGTTTTTCGATGGTAAGACTCAATACTGTGAATGTCATTTCTTTCTAACTTTGGTCGATATGTTTTGAGAATCCCAATCAAATTCAACTTATTTTATGGATATAAACAAGTTGGTTCTTAACTTTTATGAAAAGGCAAAAGAGCCAAAATAACCACATAATATTGAAAGAGAAGAAGTTGGAGGACTGAAACTACATAACTTCAAGGCATACTATAAAGCTATAGTCATTAAGACAGTATGACACTGGTGAAATAGACAAATCACTGAACCAGAACAGGGAGTTCAGAAATAGAATTACCGAAAATCAACAACTGATCTTTAACAAAGGAGCAAAGACAATATAATGGAGCAAAGATGATCTTTTCAACAAATGGTGCGGAAACAACTGGACATATATGCGCAAAAAAATTAATCTAAACAGAATTTTTATCACACATAAAAATTAATTCAAAGTGAGTAACAGACCTAACCTAAATGTAAAACCAAAGCTATAAGACTCTCAGAAGGTAATACAGGAAAAAATCTTGACAACCTTGAATTTGTTGATGACTTTAGATACAACACAAAAGGCACAATGCATGAAAGAAGGAACTGATGAACTAGGCTTGATTGAAATTATAAACTCCCACTCTACCAAAAACTATGTCAAAAGAATGAAAAGACAAACGATGAATTGGGAGAAAATATCTCCAAAATGTATCTTATAAAGGATATTTATCCAAAATACACAAAGGACTCTTAAAACTCAGGAATAAGAGAACAATCAACTTGATTTAAAAATGGGCCACAGACCTTAACACTTTACAAAAGACACTATAAAGATATGAATCACATATGAAAAAGATGTTCCACATAATATGTCATCAGGGAAATACAAATTAAAACAATAACGAGATACTACCACACATCTATCAGAGAATGCCCAAAATCCAAGAAACTGACAACACTAAATTTTGGTGAGGATGTGCAATAATGGGAACTCTGATGGTGCTACTGGAGCTACAACATGGTATAACAGCTTTGGCAGGCTATTTGGCCATTTCTTAAGAAACAAAAGATATGCCTTTCCTTGGTATTTACCTCAGAGAAAGAAAAGAAAGTGTAGTCACTCAGTTGTGTCTAACTCTTTGTGACCCCATGGACTGTAGCCCTCCAGGCTCCACTGTCCATGGAATTCACCAGGTGAGAATACTGGAGTGGGTTGCCATTTCCTTCTCCAGGAGAATTCCAGACCCAGGGACTGAACTCATGTCACCTGCATTGCAGATTTTTACCATCTGAGCACACACATATAATGTGTAACACTAAGAGTGAAACCTACTGTAAACTGTGAACTTTGGATTATAATGATATGTTGGTTCATCAACTGTAACAATTTTACCACTCTGCTAGAAGATATTATTAATAGTAATTAGGGAAACTATGTATGTGGCTCAGACAGTAAAGAAGCCTGCAAATCAGGAGACCTGGGTTTGATCCCTGGGTCGGGAAGAGCCCCTGGAGAGTGGAATGTCTACCCACTCAAGGATTCTCTCCTGGAAAATCCCAAGAACAGAGAAGCCTGGCAGGCTGCAGTCCATGGGGTTGCAAACAGTTGGACATACCTGAATGATTAATACACTCACACACACATATTTGTAGGTACGGGGGTATATAAAAAAAATTCCATGCTTTTCCCTCAATTTTGCTGTGACCTAATACTAATCTAAAAAGTATAGTCTGTTTAGATAAATGAACAAATCATTTTTTAGAGAGGGAATTTTCCATGCTACCAATTTAGATATTTAGGCATTATAGCAGAATTAGAGCTCAAACTTCAAATTTTTTCTTTAAACTTTTTATTTTGTATTGAGGAATAGCCAATTAAGAATGTTGTGGTAATTTAAGGTGAACAGTGAAGGAACACAGCCACACATACACACTTCAAATCTGAACTTGCCTGGATTCACACCTGTGTCTGTACTGTGTATCCTGATACAGGTTTCTTAATGTCATTATCTCAGTTTTTCTTCCTGTGTTAGTAGGAAATTGATAATATACAGATCACATTTTTTTTTCACTTGAGCCTAAATATTTTATTTAAATGAAATCTGTTGACTATTTTCAAGTCCCAAGCATCATGAAATTCTCTTTAAAAGTTTAAGTCTGTAGGATGTAGAAACTTGAGGAAGGTTAGTTTCACTGCTTCTCTCATCGCTCTCATCCCACCTTGCTGTCAAAAGTTTTCCATATAATGTTCCTTCAGCTTCAGTTTTGTGATGCACAGATTGCCTTGAATTTAACATACCTTGTTTCAGCCTGTTACCTCTGTTGATATGAAAATCACATTGGTAATGACATCCAGTCCCAATGGTCACATCATTATATTCTGTCTTACTTCCTTCACAGCATTATGATGTCTTCTGTTTTGTTCATTTTATTCTATAACTCCCTAGGAGTGGACATTCCTCTAGTCAACTGCTGCTAACAGCCATTTCTTTTGCAGTTTGCCTTAGTGTTTCAACTGCAGCTTTGTGTTCCATAACCTGTATTTGTTGCTAACTACCAAATCTATGTACTTGATTTGTATGAATAATATAGATAGATAATATATAATATAAATATATGCTAAATATATATGTGAAGTCAAATGAAGTCACTCAGTCGTGTCCGACTCTTTGTGACCCCATGGACTATAGCCTACTACGCTCCTCCGTCCATGGGATTTTCCAGGCAAGAGTACTGGAGTGGGTTGCCATTTCCTTCTCCAGAGGATCTTCCTGACCCAGGGATTGAACCCAGGTCTCCCATACTGTAGGCAGACACTTTACCCTCTGAGCCACCAGGGAAGTCCAGGAGTATATGTACTTATTAATATATATTAGTATAAATGTGTATATTGGGCTTCACAGGTGTGCTAGTTGTAAAGAACCCACCTGCCAATGCAGGAAATACAAGAGACACGGATTTGATCCCTGGGTCAAAAAGTTTCCCTGGAGTTGGTAATGGCAACCCTGTCTGGTATTCTTGCCTGGAAAATTCCATAGACCAAAGAACACGGTAGGCTACAGTCCATGGGGCTGCAAAGAGTCAGATATGACTGAGTAACTGACCATGCATATATTTAGTGTTTATAATTCTCTGTAGCTTTTCTATAGCTATACCTTATTATTTAGCCCCTAAGTCGTGTCCACTTGTTTGCGATGCTATGGTCTGCAGCATGCCAGGCTTCCCTGTCCTTCACTATCTCCCACAGTTTGCTCAAACTCATATCCTTTGAGTTGGTGATGTTATCTAACCATCTCATCCTCTGCCACCCCTTTCTCCTTTTGCCTTCAGTCTTTCCCAGCATCTTGGTCTTTTCTAATGAGTCCATTCTTTGCATCAGGTGGCCAAAGTACTGGAGTTTCAGCTGCAACATCAGTCCTTGCAATGAATATTCAGGGTTGATTTCCTTTAGGATTGACTGGTTTGATCTCCTTGCAGTCCAAGGGATTCACAAGTCTTCTTCAGCACCACAATTTAAAGGAACAGTTACTCAGTGCTCAGCCTTCATTATGATCTGGCTCTCACATCTGTAAATGACTACTGGTAAAACCATAGCTTTGACATATGGACCTTTGTCTGTCTGCAAAGTGATATCTCTGCTTTTTAATACACTGTCTAGGTTTATCATAGCTTTCAATTCAAGGAACAGGAGTCTTTTAATTTCATGGCTACAGTCTCCATCCACAGTGATTTTGCATTCTGAGTCACTTCAGCCATATCTGACTCTTTGCAACCCTATGGACTGTAGCTCACCAAGCTCCTCTGTCTTTGGGATTCTCCAGGCAAGAATACTAGAACAGGTTTGCCATTTCCTACTCCAGGTACCTTCCTGACCAAGGGATCGAATCTCCATCTCTTATGGCCCTTGCATTGGCAGGTGGGTTCTTTACCCACTAGTACCACCTGGGAAGACCACAGTGATTTTGGAGTCCAAGAAAATATAATCTATCACTGCTTCCACTTTTTCTCCTTCTATTTACCATCAAGCAATGGGACTGGATGCCGTTATATTACTTTTTCAAACGTTGAGTGTTAAGCCAACTTTTTCACTTTCCTCTTTCACTTTCATCAAGAGGTTCTTTAGTTCCTCTTTGCTTTCTGCCAGTAGAGTAATATCATCTGCATATCTGAGGCTGTTGATATTTATCCTGGCAATCTTGATTCCCACTTGTGATTCATCCAGTCCAGCATTTTGCATGATACACTCTGCATAGAAGTTAAATAAACAAGATGACAATATACAGCCTTGTCATACTCCTTCCCCAAATTTGAACCAATCAGTTGTTCCATGTAAGGTTCTAATTTTTGCTTCTTGACCTGCATATAGGTTTCTCAGGAGACAGATAAGATGGTCTGCTATTTCTATTTCTTTAAGAACATTCCACAGTTTGTTGTGATCCACACAGTTAAAGGCTTTCACATAGTCAATGAAGCAGATGTTTTTCTGAAATTCCCTTGCTTTCTCTATAGCTATATTTATAATCATAAAGAATCTATACCCCTTTCTCTTGAACCAGAGATCTGCTTTTCCAAATAACTTCTCATTTTAAAGTTTGTATGTATAATACTAGATCATATATATAGCAGCCTATCCACCACAAATCTGGCATGTCTTCTCGTATGTCCGCTATTATCCTAGATTTTACAAGCTTTCCTTAACTACAGTACTCACTAAAATGAGTTAGGTATATCATATGAATGAGAATAAACTTCATGGTATATTTTAATAAAGAACAAACAGCTCCTTCTTAATTTTCCAAGTGTATGTGGCAATGCTCAGTAACTGGGGCAATTCATCCTCAAGACCCATCTTGTCATATTCTTCCATTCTGGCAGTTTCCTGTCCAAAAATCTACTTTAGGAGATTGGAGGGTCTTCTTTTACTCCCATTGCTTGAAGAATTCTGACTTTTATGTCATGGGTTCTCTTTCTCTACTCTCCCTTGAGATCTCAAAGTGGAACTTTGGTTCCTCAGTCCTCACTATAAACAAGTCAGTTTAAAGTGGGGACAATCTAGTCAGCCCATCTGATGCTTTTGTTTTTCTATTAGAAACCCAGAACAGCGATTTCTGTGGCTCAAAAAAGTATTTCAGCTTTTATTTGCAAGGTTTCTTTCTACACATTTAAAAATTAAGTCAGGGGAGTATCTGGAAAGAAAATCTTGAAGTATGCAGTTGATTCTCACTGATTACAGTACTGATGTTCTATGATGTTGCTGTGAACATTGGTCACACTTCAACAAATGCTGGACAATTACAGTGAAGCACAGGGTCAGCTTCTTGAGAATTTCTGGTCACTACATTTTTGTCAACTGAAATACCTTTTGCAATATAGAATCCTTTGGCCAAGTTCTTATAAAACACATTCGTCTCATCAGTTTTTAAAATCTGTTCTTCAGCATAACATTTATCCTGTAATCATGCATAAGTGAAATGAAGTCGCTCAGTCGTGTCCGACTCTTTGCGACCCCATGGACTGTAGCCTACCAGGCTCCTCCCACCATGGGATTCTCCAGGCAAGAGTACTGGAGTGGGTTGCCGTTTCCTTCTCCAGGGATCTTGCCTACCCAGGGATCGAATCCGGGTCTCCAGCATTCCAGGCAGTTGCTTTAACCTAAACAATTCTCCCAAGCCCTGATCTGCGGAACTTCCCTCACCGGTGCATTTAGCATTTCCCATACCGTTTCACGTTTTGAAATGGGGCTTCCTTGGTAGCTCAGCTGATAAAGAATTCGCTTGCAATGCAGGAGACCCCAGTTTGATTCCTGGGTCGATTCCTGGGTTGGGGGATATTCTGGAGAAGCAACAGGGTACCCACTCCAGTATTTTTGGGCTTCGCTGGTAGCTCAGCTGGTAAAGAATCTACCTGCAATGCAGGAGACTTGAGTTCGATCCCTGGATTGGGAAGATTTCCCTGGAGAAGGAAATTGAGACGATGTCCTGGAGAAGGGAGCAGCTTACCCACTCCAGTATTTTGGCCTAGAGAATTCCATGGACTGGGTCACAGAGTCAGATATGACTGAGCAACTTTCACATTCTTCCCCTTTTGAAATATGGGATACAGTCAGAACTAGTCAAGAAAGTTTAACGTTTTCCTTTTCTTGGGTAACATAATTAAATTTATTTGTCTTTCAGCTTCACAGCAACATTATTTATTGTAGTTTTTTTTTTTTTTTTTAAATCAGTCTCCCTTTTCTGGTTGTATGGCACTGTTGATGCATTAACATTGAACTCACAGCCAACAGCACTATAACTCATGCCTGAATGAAGCTTATCTAATACACGTATTTTCTCCAGAAGGCATATCACAGCCTTCTTGCACTCAGGAATACTAGACCATACTTCAGCAGTGCACTTCTGGGGAATTTTAAGCAGTGTAATCACCAACAAAGCACACTTTTTTCTTTTAGTGTGTACGTTAGTTGCTCAGTCATGTCTGACTCTTCGTGACCCCATGGACTGTAGCCCATGAGGCTCCTCTGTCCATGGGATTCTCCAGGCAAGAATACTGGAGTGGGTTGCCATTTCCTTCTCCTTTTTTCATAATTGGTAATAAATAGATCAAGGAAAGGGTACTATTACAGTGTGAGAGCTGGAACGAGAAGGCAGAGCATCATCTCCTTCAAGCTGAACTGGGAATGAACGAGTTGAGTGACCCAAGTTTTCTCCATCCTGAGCATGTCTGCTAGTAACACAAAGTATCTATAAGTATTGCTTTTAGGGTTGCAAGTACATTTTAGTGATCAGGGTAATTTACAAATACAGAATCTATGAATAATGAGGATTAACTGTATTATGTTGTTCCCTGCACTTGAATTCTGGGGTATTTTATGAGATTAAATATATTTTGTAAGTCTCAGGAGACATAAATTCTTTTTTACTGTTGTCTTTGTGATTTTTTTTTGTAAATTCTTTTTTCAAAGTGATACTTAGAAAACCTCAAATGGTTAAATATGATGAAGTATCTAATTTGGAATAATTGTGATTTTTGTTTTATTATAGTTTGTTTATTTGATAAATATAAATAACATACTTAGACATCCACAGAATAATGCTGTAAATTGTGGGTTATTTTTATCCCCTTATAATGTATGATAGAAAATATTTTTCAAATAATCAGTGTTTGAATTTTAGAACTACTAAGAAACTGTAAGCAATGTTCTCCCAATGTCCTAAGCAAAACTCCTGGGAAAGAATTCTCTTAGTATAAAAATATTCACATCTTTTCAGAACAGTCACCATTCTGAAGCCCATTCCCAGTAAACATATCTTTAATGCACTGGTAAAATTTCTCGCATTAAAATATATTAAAAAGGAAAAAAAAAGAACATGGGAAATGGAATTTAGTCTTATGGGAAAGCAAATACTGTACACAGATAATCTTTATAACTTCTCCAAATTATTTAAAGAATTGTTTTTTATAAAGATCTTCCTGGGTGAAGTTACCATTGGATATCTCAAATCAGCATTTTCCAACGTTAGTGCTTTTGACACGGTCAGGATTCCTTCTCACAGGAATTCCATAGTCAAAAAAAAAAAAAAAATGTAGGCAGCTCTGCACATGATTCTCTCTTGAATATGCAAAACAATCTTAAATATTCCAAAATGTCTTGCATTCAACTGATTTTGCTCTGTTGGAGCCAGTGTTTCCCAAGTTTATTTGTGCAAAAGTACATATTGATGGAAGTGTAGGTGATATTTGAAGTCACAGATTGTGGAATCAGACTGTCTGTATTTGAATCCTAGTCTGACTGCTCACTAACACTGTGAAGATGGACAAATTATTTAGCTTCTCTTAGGGTAATTTCTTCACTTATAAAATTAAATAGGAGCAATACTGATCTAGATTTTGTGAGCATTCACTAAAAACAGTTACTGTTGTTTAGTCGCTAAATCTTATCTGACTATTTTGCTGCCCCATGGACAGGCTCCTCTGTCCATGGGATTTCCCAGGAAAGAATACTGGAGTGGGTAGCCATTCATTTCCTTCACCACGGGATCTTCTCAACAGGGGTACTGAACTCCACTCTCCTGCATTGCAGGCAGATTCTTTACCTTCTGACCCACAAAGCATTAGGTATTAGAAAGAAGAAAATGGCCTCTATAGAAGACAGTAGGAAACATCATCAAAAGATGTTCAAGGCTTTTTAATACTTTCCTTTTTACTTAAGTTTATTTCAAAATTGAATTACATAAAATTAGTCTTGGGCCTTGCATATCAGTTTCTTTTTGGAATGAAGAAAGTACACCTTAGAAAGACTGAATGACTTGCCCAAGGTCACACAACTCTTTTCTGGTACAATTAAGTTAAGAAATCAGGTCTCCTAATTGCTAATTGAATAGTGTTTTCATTTGCACTTGGCTGCCTGTCATATACTCAGATATTCACATATTGATTCTCTTTCAATCTAAGGAAAAAGACACTATGCAAGGGAAAGGTGTTAGGAAATCAATTTCCTATTACATAAGTCATTAATGCTATGAAATATCATGCCTTTTCATCACCATTGCTTATCATTGAAACACTTCAAGGTTATGGTCCACTATGACATAAAGATTATTTTCTACCCCAAATACTAGACCAAGATTTATATTCTGCCAGTTTGTACTTCTCATAATATACTATTTATTAACTATTCTTTTAAATTTATTTTGTTAGCATGATATTATTTTTCTTCTTAAACATGATTATTGTTAATTTTAAACTTATAAGAGCACAAGTGACTCATTTTCAGCATCTATATTTTATAATTTATTCACCTTTATTATTTGTCTAAAAAATATGCCATATGATACAGAAAATCACTACATTATTCCAAGTTAACATTCAGTTCAGTTCAGTCACTCAGTCGTGTCCGACTCTTTGTGACCCCATGAATCGCAGCACGCCAGGCCTCCCTGTCCATCACCAACTCCCGGAGTTCACTCAGACTCACATCCATCGAGTCAGTGATGCCATCCAGCCATCTCAGCCTCTGTCATCCCCTTCTCCTCCTGCCCCCAATCCCTCCCAGCATCAGAGTCTTTTCCAATGAGTCAACTCTTTGCATGAGGTGGCCAAAGTATTGGAGTTTCAGCATCAGCATCAGTCCTTTCAAAGAACACCCAGGATGATCTCCTTTAGAATGGACTCATAGCCTTGACTAGACGGACCTTAATCAGCAAAGTCACGTCTCTGCTTTTGAATATGCTATCTAGGTTGGTCATGACTTTCCTTCCAAGGAGTAAGCGTCTTTTAATTTCATGGCTGCAGCCACCATCTGCAGTGATTTTAGAGCCCCCCAAAATAAGTCAGCCACTGTTTCCACTGTTTCCCCATTTGTTTCCCATGAAGTGATGGGGCCAGATGCCATGATCTTTGTTTTCTGAATGTTGAGCTTTAAGCCAACTTTTTCACTCTCCTCTTTCACTTTCCTCAAGAGGCTTTTTAGTTCCTCTTCACTTTTCTTCACTTTCTTCTCTTTCACTTTTATGATACACATAAGGGCGGTATCATCTGCATATCTGAGGTTATTGATATTTCTCCTGGCAATCTTGATTCCAGCTTGTGCTTTTTCTAGCCCAGCGTTTCTCATGATGTACTCTGCATATAAGTTAAAGAAGCAGGGTGACAATATACAGCCTTCACGTACTCCTTTTCCTATTTGGAACCAGTCTGTTGTTCCATGTCCAGTTCTAACTGTTGCTTCCTGGCCTGCATACAGATTTCTCAAGAGGCAGGTTAGGTGGTCAGGTATTCCCATCTCTTTCAGAATTTTCCACAGTTTATTGCCTGGAAAATAAGGTAGCGTTCAGCAAATGCATTTGATTAATTAATTTTGAAAAATTAAATAAAATTTTCAATATATGCCAGATTTTGTGGACCTTTGACTTTCATGCCCCAAGTTTGGAAAATTCAGTGAAGGAATTTGCTCAGGGAAATGAACTCCCCCCCCCCTTTTTTTTCCTGCATGCTATTGTCTCGATTAGTAAGACTTGTTAATTTGATTTAAAGATGCAATAAACCTCAAGTACTCCCCATATTTGTGGCATACTTCTACTGAGAAGAGTTTGATTTTATGCGTTTATATTTAAATTAGTAGTCCCTAGCACACCCTTCTTAGAAGAGTGTGCAAAATGACCCAAATTGGCACAGTGAATGTTATTCTACCAATTGTTACACAGTATTTGTTTTATGGTACAATATTTATAAATCTTATAGAAATTAACATAAGGTTCTAAACAGTGTGATAATCCAGATAATACACCAGTCACCTTTAGAGATGTATGCCCCATTTCTCTCTTTTTGAAAAAATAGTCTGCAGAAGATGGTAAAAACTAATGTATAGAGACTACCTTATTTGATCTTCTTATCCCACTAAACGGAAAATATAAAGTGGGATAAAACATGATATTAATCTATTACATTGTCTATTTGTGCAGCTCTAACTCATCTTGAAAATGTTTCTCAAAATCATGAGGTCTTCCTTAAAAAAAGAGAAGCATCTCTAATTATGAAATACCAACATTTAATCTCCCGTAGTCTGAACAAAGTTGCTAGTAAACCAAAGCCATTGCCTCTCTCCCCCCATCCCACACACAGAAAATGGAGATAGCTGTTATTTGAAATGGATTCATTTGCATGTTGTTACTTTGGATTCATATGTAAATAGGTTTATAAGAAGTATTTTGGAGCGTTACCTGTAATTAAGAAGCTAGCATCTCTTTGCCCCATTGCTTAAGAATTGTGGCTTTTAAAATAAGAGATAGGCAATAGCCTAGTTTACCTCAAATAATTATCATGAAAACTACAAATAAAGAAAAAAGGAGAGCCCTTTATTGACTTCATGGGATGATTCACTGTAGAACTGTTAGATTTTGGTTGATGTATTTTTTTTTAAATTTGTGTGAATGTACTTATGTTGGGTAGTTAGAATAGGGAAAAGGAGTCCAAAATGGCGGTGGCTAAAAGACAAGGAAGAGAAAAGCCCATGAAAATAGAACAGAGGAAGGTCAAAGGAAGTTTCAAGGACTGGAGTGAGGATTTCAGGTGGAACAGCACTCCTGACTAAGCCCAATTTGCATAGGGCAGGCCCAGGGGCGGGGGCTTGGGGGGGGGAGGGCAGGAAACAACATATAAAAAGAGGATCCAAAGAGCTCTCTCTCTCTCTCTCTCTCCTGCGTGCTGGGGTGCTCTTCTCTTCACGTCTTTGGATCGACGTGCCCCCAAACCTCAAAGATGGATTTCCTGCGGTCTTCTAAACAAAATAGAGCTGTAACACTGATTTGTCTAAGAGCTATAACACGGTGTGTTCAGGACCTGAGAGCTATATAACACAGTCTATCCAAGACCCAAGAGCTGTGACACACTGAAGGGGCTTTAATGTCCGTCACTCCAAATCTTTGTTGTGAGAAAACAAAAACTGAGGAGCATACACTCACATGACACTTATATTCATGAGCAATTTTAGAATTGCTGAGTTAAATTGCATGCTGTATTCTATTGTATTTGTCCTAATAATATCATAGCAAGAAAAGATATTATAAATGTTATAACCGCCCAAAACTTTTAATTGTATACATTGATATGTAAGACTGTGTGTGTGTGTGTGTGTGTGTGTGTGTTGTGTGAGTGTGTGTGTTTCTTTATCAGGAAAGTAATGGGATTGTTTGTTCTTTCATAAGAAAATATATTTCTAAGTAGTTAAAACTAATTCTAAACATTCAAATATTGTATTTGGTACTTGTGATTATAAACGTGAACACCAGCATATAGTTCCAAATATATATCTTTCAAATAATATAGAAATAAAGCAACTCTGAAGTAAATTTGCAATGGTGAACTGATTTTGCAAATAAGATCTATGGCTCAAATTAGTAAACTATCAACAAACTCAATAAAGTAAGTATAATTTGATTTTAAAACAAAGAACCAATTTCATCTGTGTTATTTTATTTTATTTAAATCTCTAGAGCTCACAAAAAGACAACCTAATCGTTGGGTTCTGACATATTTCTTTTTTTTTTTTTTAACTGTGATAAAATGCCCACTGTCACCCCAGGCCATTTTGAAAGTCTGCATACATAAGATCAAAAGAAGGATTGAGAGTAACAATACCACATTTTTTTTTCTTTCTCAGTTTTAAAAAATTCTATTTTATTAAAAAAAAAAAGTATTCAAGAAGTTACATTTCTTTGTCTTTTTTTTTGAAACTCTTCTATTCTTTTCATGAATTTTTCAAAAATCAAATAACTTTAGCACTTTCCTAAAATACAATAGAAATTTACATCTTTATGTGACATGCTACTGCTGCTAAGTCACTGAAGTCATGTCCGAGTTTGCTGCTGCTAAGTTACTTAAGTCATGTCCGAGTCTATGCTACCCCATAGACTGCAGCCCACCAAGCTCCCCCATCCCTGGGATTCTCCAGGCAGGAACACTGGAGTGGGTTGCCATTTCCTTCTCCAATCCATGAAAGTGAAAAGTGAAAGTGAAGTTGCTCAGTCGTGTCTGACTCTTAGCGACCCGAAGGACCACAGTCTACCAGGCTTCTCCACCCATAGGATTTTCCAAGCAAGAGTACTGGAATGGGATGCCATTGCTTTCTCTGTTATGTGACATGATGAATTTTTAAAGTTAGAACTCAATTTTAAAAGTATATTAATAAATGCAAACAAGTTCAGTTTAGTTCAGTTGCTCAGTTGTGTCCGACTGTTTGTGACCCCATGAACCTCAGCATGCCAAGCCTCCCTATCCATCACCAACTCTGGAAGTCCACACAAACCCATGTCCTTTGTGTTGGTGATGCCATCCAACCATCTCATGCTCCATCATCCCCTTCTCCTGCTCTCAATCTTTCCCAGCATCAGGGTCTTTTCAAATGAGTCAGGTGGCCAAAGTATTGGAGTTTCAGCTTCAACATAAACACGTTCCAATGAACACCCATGACTGATCTCCTTTAGGATGGACCAGTTGAATCTCCTTGCAGTCCAAGGGACCTCCAAGAGTCTTTTCCCTCTTCAGCTCACTTTGTATTGTCTTTCTCACTTGGTTATTACATACTACTCTGTAAATTTTTGAGAAGCTTTACTATTTAACTTTTGTTATTGTGCTTGATTTACTGAAATTAAGTTTTAATGGCAGTTATACATTTAACACATTTTAAATCTTAACTTACTACTCTTTTGATCCCATTTTCTTCCTTGTTTTAACTTTAGTTTGTTATCGTTAACAGTTTACCATAATCATCTCTTTTTTGAAATAGTCCCAATAACCTCCAATATATGATTGCAAGGGCATGATGATAATTTGCCTCTGGTGCTTTCATCTTCAGCAATTACAGCAGGTCATTCTTTAATAATTCCTTTTGTAACTGTTATAGTTAGAATAAGAAAACAGAGTACAGAATGTCAGTGGCTAAAAGACAATGAAGGGAAAAGCCCACAAAAACAGAACAAAGGAAGGTCTCAGGAGCTGAGTGAGGACCTCGGGTAGAATAAACAGCTCTCCTAGCTGGCCCAGTTTACATAGAGCAGGATCAAGGGAAGGGAAAAACGTATAAAGAGGAGCCAAAGGGCCAGGAGTCCCTCTCTCTCCCACATGCATGCTCATTCTCTCTCTCTCCTTTTTGTGTCTTTTGGGTCGGTATGCCCTCAAACCTTGAGGATGTATTTTCCTTTATTTTCTAAATAAAACTGATCTGTCTGAGAGCTATAACAAGAGTCTGTCCAAGAACTGAGAACTATAACACGGACTGTCTGAGAGCTGTGACACGCTGAGGCTGAGGGCTTTAACGTCCATAGCTTCAAATTTTTGTTGTGATGAGACAGAACTGAGGAGGTTACACTCCCCTGACAAAACTAAACTCTTGCCTTTCAAGCATTCTTTTTTTTTTTCTTTTTTTTTTTTTTTTTTTTTTTACCACCTTATTGGTACAATTGGCAAAGTAATGCTCAAAATTCTCCAAGCCAGGCTTCAACAGTATGTGAACCATGAACTTCCAGGTGTTCAAGCAAGATTTAGAAAAGGCAGAGGAACCAGAGATCAAATTGTCAACATCCGGTGAATCATTGAAAAAGCTGGAGTACCAGAAAACATCTACTTCTGCTTTATTGACTCTGCCAAAGCCTTTGCTGTGTGGATAACAACACCCTGTGGAAAATTCTGAAAGAGATGGGAATACCAGAACACCTGACCTGCCTCTTGAGAAATCTGCAGGTTAAGAAGCAACAGTTAGCACTGGACATGGGACAACAGACTGGTTCCCAATTGGGAAAAGAGTATGTCAAGGCTACATATTGTCACCCTGCTTATTTAACTCATGTTCAGTGTACATCATGAGAAATGCTGGGCCGGATGAAAAACAAACTGGAAACAAAATTGTTGGGAGAAATACCAATAACTTCAGATATGCAGATGATACCACCCTTATGGCAGAAAGTGAAAAATAACTGAAGGGCCTTTTGATGAAAGTGAAACAGGAGAGTCAAAAAGTAGGCTTAAAGTTCAACATTCAGAAAACTAAGATCATGGCATCTGGTCTAATCACTTCATGGGAAATAGATGGGGAAACAGTGGAAACCGTGGCAGACTTTATTTTTTGGGGTTCCAATCACTGCACATGGTGATTGCAGCCATGAAATTAAAAGACACTTGCTTCTTGGAAGAAAAGTTATGACCAACCAAGACAGCATATTAAAAAGCATAATTACTTTGCCAACAAAGGTCTGTCTAGTCAAGGCTATGTTTTTTTCCAGTAGTCATGTATGGATGTGAGAGTTGGACTATAAAGAAAGCTGAGTGCTGAAGAATTGATGCTTTTGAGTTGTGGTGTTGGATAAGATTCTTGAGAGTCCCTTGGACTGCAAGGAGATCCAACCAGTCCATCCTAAAGGTGATCAGTCCTGAATATCCATTGGAAGGACTGATGCTGAAGCTGAAACTCCAATATGCTGGTCACCTGATCTGAAGAACTGACTCATTTGAAAAGACCCTAATGCTGGGAAAGATTGAGAACAGGAGGAGAAAGGAATGATAGAGGATGAGACGGTTGGATGGCATTACCGACTCGATCGACATGAATCTGAGTGAGGTCCAGGAGTTGGTGTTGGACCAGGAAACGTGGCATACTGCAGTCCATGGGCACCCAAAGAGTGGACATGACTGAGCGACTGAACTGAACTGAACTGAAATGTAGGCATTACTGATGCTGTCTTTGCTAACTATTCAAAGACCTCTATAAACCTACTCTTTGAACATCCTACTTATTATATTGTACCCCTTAGGGATCTTGAAGAATGGACATCACAATTATATGTCTTCACAAGAAATAAAAGTTTCTTCCTGTCTGGCTTAATTAGCTTCATTTCTATATGTATCTCTCTGTACTTATTTTTTTTTTTCGTAAAACTGTAAAATTTTCACATTACATTAATTATACACATGATCATATTTTATCTTCACAATATGTCTATTGGCAGACTGTTATTTGAGTTTATAGAAATACAAATTCTGAACATTGTTTATCTTGGTAATTGGATGAGACAGTGCACAAACGCAAACAAAAGTCCAGTGATCTCCCTCAGTTCAGTTCAGTTCAGTTCAGTCGCTCAGTCATGTCCGACTCTTTGTGACACCATAAATCGCAGCACGCCAGGCCTCCCTGTCCTTCACCAACTCCCAGAATTCACTCAAACTCATGTCCATCATGTCAGTGATGCCATCCAGCCATCTCATCCTCTGTCGTCCCCTTCTCCTCCTGTCCCCAATCCCTCCCAGCATCAGGGTCTTTTCCAATGAGTCAACTCTTCGCATGAGGTGGCCAAAATATTGGAGTTTCACCTTCAACATCAGTCCTTCCAACAAACACCCAAGACTGATCACCTTTACGATAGACTGGTTGGACCTCCTTGCAGTTCAAGGGATTCTCAAGAGTCTTCTCCAACACCACAGTTCAAAAGCATCAATAATTCACCACTCAGCTTTCTTCACAGTCCAACTCTCACATCCATACATGACCACTAGAAAAACCAGAGCCTTGACTAGGTGGACCTTTGTTGCCAAAGTAACGTCTCTGCTTTTAAATATGCTATCTAAGTTGGTTATAATTTTCCTTCCAAGGAGTAAGCGTCCTTAAATTTCATGCCTGCAATCACCATCTGCAGTGATTTTCGAGCACAAAAAAATAAAGTCTGCAACTGTTTCCACGTTTCCCCATCTATTTCCCATGAAGTGATGGGACTAGATGCCATGATCTTAGTTTTCTAAATGTTGAGCTTTAAGCCAACTTTTTCACTCTCCTTTTTCACTTTCACCAACACGCTTCTCAGTTCCTCTTCACTTTCTGCTATAAGGATGGTGTCATCTGCATATCTGAGGTTTCTGATATTTCTCCTGGCAATCTTGATTCCAACTTGTGCTTCTTCCAGCCCAGAGTTTCTCATGGTGTACTCTGCATATAAGTTAAATAAGCAGGGTGACAATATACAGCCTTGACGTACTCCTTATCCTATTTGGAACCAGTCTGTTGTTCCATGTCCAGCTCTAACTGTTGCTTCCTGATCTGCATATAGGTTCCTCAAGAGGCAGGTCAGATGTTCTGGTATTCCCATCTCTTTCAGAATCTTCCACAGTTTATTGTGATCTGCACAGTCAAATGCTTTGGCATAGTCAATAAAGCAGAAATAGATGTTTTTTCTGGTACTCTCTTGCTTTTTCTATGATCCAGCGGATGTTGGCAATTTGATTTCTGGTTCCTCTGCCTTTTCTAAAACCAGCTTGAACGTCGGGAAGTTCATGGTTCACATATTGCTGAAGCCTGGCTTGGAGAATTTTGAGTATTACTGTACTAGCATGTGAGATGAGTGCAATTTTGTGGTATTTTGAACATTCTTTGGCATTGCCTTTCTTAGGGATTGGAATGAAAACTGACCTTTTCCTGTCCTGTGGCTACTGCTGAGTTTTCCAAATTTGCTGGCATGTTGAGTGCAGCACTTTCACAGCAGCATCTTTCAGGATTTGAAAGAGCTCAACTGGAATTCCATCACTTCCACTAGCTTTGTTTGTAGTGATGCTTTCTAAGGCCCACTTGACTTCATATTCCAGGATGTCTGGCTCTAGGTGAATGACCTAGGATGTCATAATTGTCACCTGAGTAAGAGGAGGTGTATAGACCTGGTAGAATCTGTATATGCTACTCATCTTGGAAGAGGCTCATGAAAGTGCTAATTTTTGATGAGGATCTCATAAATACCAAAAATCATAGCTGACACTGACTTCACTAGTTAATTATTGATCTTAATCATTGATAAACAATAGAAGGCTGTCAAAGGATGCATTATCTTTTATTTTATGAGGTGTGCTTGGCATTCCCTTCTGAGTATGCATTTCATTGAGCCCAGTACTGAAAGGCATGTTGCATATCTGAGAACCTGGCTAATTCTTTTGACTTTCCATTCATATTTCTCTTAATTTACCTGCTTATATTATTACCTAATCAAACTCAGGTAGTAATTTATAGAAATATATAATGGAAAATGGACTTCCCTGTACCTCAGATGGTAAAGAATCTGCCTGCAGTACAGGAGAGCCAGGTTTGATGCCGGGTCTGGAAGATCTCCTGGGGAAGGGAATGGCTACAAGTCCAGTATTCTTGTCTGGAGAATTCCATGGACAGAAGTTCCTGGTAGGCTACAGTCCATGTGGTCACAAAGAGTTGGACATGACTGAGTGACTAACACTTATTTTTTTCAATACTGATAGAGTCTATGTATGTGTTTAAAAATTAAAAAAAAAACAATCAGCCTTCTAAAAGTCAATTAAGCAGTTATAATAGAATTATTTTTTTTGGTTACATATTTATAAATCATCCCCGACACACGCACCCACTCTTTGAAAAGGTGTTGAGAAAACACTGCAATAAAGTTAACAATAAATATGAGCATATATGTAAGTTTTAGAAATCTTCATGCTTTTAGACCTATCCTTTGAAGATTTCATCCCATGGACATAATCTTAGCATGTGCTACGTGTGCTTAGTCTTGTGTTTGGTTGCTCAGTGGTGTCTGACCCTTTGGACTATAGCCTGCCAGGCTCCTCTGTCCATGGGATTTTTCAGGCAAGAACGCTGAAATGAGTTGCCATTTCCTTTTTCCAGGGGATTTTCTTGATCCAGGGATCAAACCCATGTCCCGTGTTTCTCCTGCATTGCAGGTTCATTCTTTACCTGTTGAGCCATCAGGGAAGCCCAATCTTAGCATAAATGCCCTCAAATAACTATGAACAAGAATATTCAACACTGCCTTTATTTATGATTGCATAAATGACAAATAGGCCTAGTGTCCAAAATTGCAAATACAGTAAAGTATTATCTATCTCTATATAGAGATTTAGAACTCATATTTTCAAAGCTATCTAAGAAATAAGATATAGTATATAGTATTTGTAAGTGAAAAAAACAAGAAATAAACTTTATCTAGCATAAGATACAATGTATTTAATACATAACAAAATAAAATGTATATCTTATAAGCATACATTTATACATGAAATATCTATACAACCAATTACCACACTTTTAGAGTAGATTATACTGTGTGATATCATACCTTATTCCATTCACTAAATTATATTTCTATATTTTTTTCAAATTTTACCAATAAATATGTGTTATACTATAATTAGAATCATATTGCCACTTTAAAAGCTACATATTTCATATTGAAAAGTTAGAATAATGGCATGTAAAGTAAAAGTGAATTCAATACAATAGCAAATATTTTTGGTAAGCTGCATTTAAATCAGTTTTAAAAGTTAACCTCTGTATAAATGAGCATATGTAAAATAAAAAGGAAAAGTGGAGAAAGAACAAAAACAAGCAACCCATCAAATAAATAATTATTTGTTTATAATTATAATTATAATTATTTATATATATACACATAAATAATTTATATATATAATTTATAAATATATATATAATTAATTATTAAGCATGAGAATGCTATTCACAACCATAAACAATTAAAGCTATGTAAGTGTAATCATTATAAAATGTTCAATTCTAAATATGACAAAAATTAAATAAAATGCAGGCATACTATACAATGTTGAATAGGTAAAAACAGATGAGCTAAACACTACAGACAGAAAACTAAAAATGAACAATATTTTTGTAGAAAGTAATTTGGAAATTTGCTTTTCTCTTACCACCAAGAAGTAAGCTCTTCCTTTCCCTTAAGTGTGATTATATTTTTAAAGTAGAGATTCAAAAGAGTCATTCTGAAAAATGTGTTCTCCCTCCAGTCTAAAACCAGATTTACTTTCTTCCTGTATCCAGTTTCCCTATTAGAGATCCCTGTATGCAGGAGAAGCCCACACCTATCTAAATAGAGCTGTAAGCTTACTCTATGGTACCTGCAATGCAACTTATCAAAATATTGCAGAATAAGACTAATATCTTGACAACAGCTAAGAAAAAAAACACTAGAAACAGAAGCCAATGTATTCTTTACAGATATTATCAAATATTCTTACAATAGTGATTTTCTATAGTAAATAATTGGAAACCTGCTCAATATTCTACAATAGGAAATAAACTATCATGCAACCATACAATGTGATATATATTTATTAAAATAAGTTTTGAAAAATTATAATACCAGAAGATTAAAAATCATAATGTAACGCTGTCTCTACATTATGAAGTATGCTGTATTTCTGACATGTATGGCTATGGGTGTGGGAATATATGGACAAAGAGACTGTCAGGGTGTACACAGGGAAGAAATGGCTTATGAGAAATATACCATATTTTAATCAGGGTTATTTGGTTTCTGGAATTTTGAACAGTGATTTTTTTCTCTCATGGTTTTTGCATTTTCTAAATTATTTTTAATCAGAAGATATTCAAAAAGCTTAAATTAGCTACTCTCATATGCCTGCTGTAAAGTTCAATTGTTTAAAATAGGCTTACGAAGACTTAGGCATGAGTGAATTTAAAAATGCATTGATCGAGAAAAATGGTAAATATCATTCATAAATAATTTTAAAAAGCATAAATGATATTACAATTTGTATCTATCTAATTGGAGTATTAATACTCTTCCTATTACACAATGTATGGGGGGAAAAGCACATTCATACTAATACTGAGAGTATTAATGGATGACACAGTTTAGGGAGGTAGGCAGCAATGAATGCCTGAACATATATATTTCTTTATCTAGAAATTTATACTATTTCTAATCAAAAGTTAGAAATTTATATTTTTCTAATCAAAGACAAATACATAGAGAAAAGTAAGCATGAATAATCTCTGTGATTTTTTTTTCTAATAGCCAAGTATATATATAAATATATATTATAGTAACCGTGCAGTGTTTGGAGGGTGTAAAAATAAATGTAAAGTGGGTTATAAGTAAGTATGTAGAAAAATATTCCAAGATATTTTAATCAAAAAGTCTGATTCAGAATAATACATAATTTGTTAATATAATATCCAGATTAAGCAGGGAAACATCACTCATTTCAATTATTTATAAAATACAGTTACCTACATTTCATGTTTGCATAGAAAATTTAGGAAATAATTCACTACAAATTTTTGATGATGGTTGTGTTGTTTGAGCTTCATGAATTTTCACTTTCCACGGTTTGTCCCATGGTGTAAACTTCTTTCATAATAGTATTAATATATTTAATAGTATTAAGAAAAGTCTGCTGCTTGCTGCTATTAAATTCACTGCCATTAAGGAGCTGATTTAATTCTCCTAATTAGTATGCTGAATCTGATGTTGTTTGAGACTGAAAAATTATAAATACCATCTTTTTAAACAAGGGAATAAACATTTTCACTTTCAGAATAATGACCTGCTTTGTTCAGTCATACTTTATTGCTGGTAGGTCAAATTTCACTAGGTCCTCCTATGTTATCTGGCTATTATATAGAATAGTAAACATTTGATTGCATTTAATTATTTTAGCTCACTAATAATTTCAATTTTTACTGTTTATTTTTTCAAAATTGTAATTTTTATCCATCAAGAGTTATTCTTAATGAGATCTTTTAAAAACCTAAAAAATAAAAAGTAAAACACTCACTCTGGAAGCAATCGAGATGTCCAAAAGTAATTAATTTTTCAACTATTAAAAAAAGAGGTGGAAGTACTTCATGATAGCTAATTCTATAGAAAATAATTCCTGATACCCAAAGACTGAATATGCAAATCCTTAAAATTCAATTGAAGGTCATGAAGTTATTGCTCGTAATATTACATTTTGTATCAGTTAAAGCAAGCAAATAAGTCTAAATATATAAATCCTTAAATTTCAATTGAGGATCATGAAGTAATTCCTAGTAATAATAAATTTTGTTTTATCTGTTAAAACATTGAACTCAGATAATAGAGGCTATATCAAATAAATACATAGTAACTTTTAAAAAGGACACATGCCTATTGTTTTCCACCACTATTAATTTCAAAACAGAAAATAAATAACCTAAAGTAACTCATTGTATATAAATATATTTTACAATTTTCTTTCCAAAAAGTCATCTTATAGACAATATGATCATTCCTAAAAATAAGCAAACGGATATAAATGCACTTACATACATTAGAAAATACTACACACACACACACATCAACACACACACACACACACACACAATTGATTAAATTCTTAATTCTTCACTTGTTTCAAAAAAAAAATACCCATAAACTAGTGATTGTTTCTCCAAATTTAGATTTTCCTGTTTAATATCTTTTTTATCATTCAACCTTTGCCAAACTTGTTTTACACATGAGAGTTTACACTGCAGATAAAAAATACAATAGGGTGGCTGCGTTCAGTTATTAAATTCAAGCTTTCCGATTCATCTCATTTTTTATCACCTTCATTTTGGTACTAAGCTCTCTTATTGTGAAATGAAATTTGTTCTCCACGATTTGAAACTCTACCACCCAAGTTCACAAATTAACATAAATTTTATGTTAGACGTGAGCATTTAAATGGGCTTGTTTGGAATTAGTGATAAAACTAGTAACAATCATTTATTATTTTTGAGGCAATTATTAAGACAACAGTGACATATTTTATTGACATGAGACCACATCTAACAAAGACCCTAATCTGGGATCCATGATAGATCTTGATTGAATCGCAGACTTAAAAAGCCAGAAAATTGTGTGTGGTTGTCTGTGTGTGTTTGTGTATGTTTCCATTAAAAATTGTGGGGAAACCCCTTCCACAAAGACTTCAGTAACTGGTTGAAGTGAAGTGAAGTCGCTCAGTCATGTCCAACTCTTTGTGACCCCATGGGCTGTAGACTACCAGGCTCCTCTGTCCATGGCATTTTCCAGGCAATAGTCCTGGAGTGGATCGCCATTTCCTTCTCCAGGGGATCTTCCCAACCTAGGGATCGAACCCGGGTCTCCCGCATTGTAGAAAGACACTTTACCATCTGAGCCACCAGGGAAGCTTACACAATCACAAATCACCCAGAATTAGTTTTCTTCTTTACTGAAAACTAAAACAATGATTGCTAAGCTCCACCCCAAAAATGCTTGTTTTACAGTATTCATCTATATTAGTATTGATTTTAGAATAATATTCAATTCAATATCATGTTGCTTAGATTTTTATAAATTATTGATCAAGAGATCATAATATATGATATTGTTTAATCCTATATAAGAGAATTATGAGGAAAAAGAGTTAGTAGATTATTCAATGCACAATTAACAGGGCAAGAGAAACTCTAAAATGAGAAATAGTTGTGACCTCAGAGTTGTGTTTTTTATTCTTCAACTCCACTTTACTAACTGAAATATTGATTAGAGAATAATAAAGTTAGACCTCAGTGCCTCATCCATCTTCTTGTGTTAAGAAGGCAGCACTAGCAAGGAGTTTTCTATTAAATATAGGTTTCATTTTTATTCCTTATGCACTTCTTTCTATTCTGTACAGTTTTCTGGGGGGTGTGAAAGTAAACACACATGATTTCACAAGAACTGTATTACTTCAAGGTGATATGTGCAATTTGATCCTCCCTGCTATCTTTTTTTTCCTCCAAAATAAATCAGTTCTTTTATTTTGTGTTGTTTATTCATATGGCTTTTAATCTGTCATTGTGACTGTCCAAAATGTAGATACCTTAATTAGTATGAAAAGCATTTAAATGGAACATTAACCAATGAAGAAGCTACATACCACATGCAGCAGAAATACAAGTAGAAATTTGATTAAAGGCCAGCCAGGACACCTAAGACAAAAACAGTGAGGTACACTTTTGTGAATTATAAGGCATACAATATATGTGTTCTTAATTTCTAAGTGCATTGAGACAGAGATTGGGATGTTGTTTTATTGTTAGTTATCAGTAATAACTTTATTGAATTATACTTGAAGAGTGAAATTTGCATGAAAGGCCTATTTTAGAGTTTTGTTTGCTTGAAAATCCTCTGTGACCTATTCCACACAGCACGAAGAGAATATACTTCCTCTATTTTTCAAGACTAGGATCAATATATCAATGTATTCAGACACAGACATAAAATCAAAATTTAAAATTTTTCTGTTCAACTCATATTGCCTCAGTACAGTTGCAAGGCTTTATCTAACAAATCATTTTATGTGATTTTTTGTGGTACTGTTCTGTTACTTTACTCACTTTCAACTGCTTTATCACTCTCTGAGACAAATGCTTGAAAATTCTCCCACTATGACTGTGGATTTACCAATTTCTCTTTTTAATTATTAGCATTATTCAAAAATATCTCTGGTATTAATTTTACTAGTATCCTAGTATATTGTTCTTTTTGCTGTTAAAAATATTTCTTTTTATTTCTATAATAAAAATATTTATGCAAATATTTTTTAAAAGAAGGATTAGCTTACATTAACTTACCTTTTACTGGGGTAAACAGATAATGAAAATTAAAACTGATTACTTTGTAATGTTGTGTACTGAAATATGATATAAGGAAAAATAAAGCTAGATAAAGAAATAGGGTGTGATGCAAGCCACTTTGAGGCAATATTTTGGAATATAATCCTGAGAGTGCTTGATAGATCAAATTACGTCAGTTACTGGCAAATAGTGTTTCAGTAACCACAAAGGTTTGGGGAAGGTAGGCTTAAAGGAAAGTTTCAGTAATGGAAAGGTTACATGACTTAACTAGACTGAGCCATGGGAAATGTGGAATAAAATGGTGTGAGAAGAGGTAAGCCATGCAGAGGATTTAATATGAGCTTTAACCCATTTGGTGCTAAAAGGTACTTGAGTCTGTTAAATCTGCTGAAGCATATTTCTATTACTATTTACTAGACATTTTTTCTTCCATCTATTATTTTGATATAGTGTAGGTAATTTTGTTTCATGTATATCTTTTGAAGAGCACCTTGCTACTTGTCTGTCTATTTTAATTGAGTTATATGTTACATACAACACGGAAAGTTTAAGATGTACAACATTGATTTGATTTATATTGCAGTATGATTACCATAGTGGTTTTAGCTAATACTTGTATTGATTCATATAATTGTCATATTTTTTCTTACCTTGGGAACAATTAAAACCTAATCTCTTAGAAAGTTTAATGCTGATAATACATGTTGGTTGCCTGTAATCATTGTACTGTTTATTAAGTCTCCAAGACTTAGTTATCTACTGGTTACAAGTATATACCCTTAACATCTCTCCCATTCCCCCCATGGCCTAACCCCTGGTAACCACCATTTTACTCTCTTTCTTTACATTTTCAGGTCTTTTAGATTTCACATATAAAAGATATTATAGAGTATTTGTCTTACACTGTCTGATTTACTTCTCACTTAGCATAATGTCCTCAAGGTCTATCTATGTTGCAAATGGCAGAATTTCTTTGTTTGTTATGGCCAAATAGTATTCCATTATATAAATATACCACACTCCCATGTTTATTGTGGCATTATTCACAATAGCCAAGATATGGAAACAACCTAAGTGACCATCTATGGATATTGTTTTATCTAGATTGTGATTGCTTATATTTTTATGAGACAAAATAGAATGGTCATCAACAAAATGTTCTCTGGATTCAGTTTTGTGACCTTGGACAAATTCAATTAAATTTTCTAGGCTATGATTTCCTTTTTAGAGAAATAAGAATAATTATAATACTTATATGATGGATTTGCTTGGAGAAGTAAAATATTTATTACATGTAAAACCATTAGAATAGTGACTAGTTTGTATAAAATACTTGGCATTAGCTTTTACTATTAACTGGATTCATTCATTTATATTTACTATAGAGATTGTATACATACAAATTTGCATATATGCCTATACTTATGCATGTGATTATTAGTAATATCATACTGTGGGTTGTTTTCCTTCTTAGTTTACTTTTTTTTTCAGCTTTGGTTTGGATTAGCAGATTTCTTTTAAATACTTTGTTTAATTTATACAGTAAAGAAGCTAATTGTATTATTTTCTGTTTTGTTGGTGGTATTCAATTAAGAATTTCTCAAAACTGTGCTTTCAGTGATAAGGAAAGAAAGTGATGCTTGTTTATGAACTGAAAGTGTATTGAAAATAAACAAGTGAAATATCAATGTCATGACACTCTGACTACTGTCACTAATATTAAACATTTAGTGTATTCAATTATGGGCTTCCTTCATAGCTCAGTTGGTAAAGAATTCGCCTGCAATGCAGGAGACCCCAGTTCGATTCCTGGGTCAGGAAAATTCACTAGTGAAGGGATTGGCTACCCGCTCCAGTGTTCTTGGGCTCCTCTTGTGGTTCAGCTGGTAAAGAATCTGTCTTCAACGTGGGACAGGAGACCTGGGTTTGATTCCTGGGTTGCAAAGATCCCCTGGAAAAGGGAAAGGCTACCCATTCCAGTTTTCTGGCCTGGAGAATTCTGTGGACTGTGTAGTCCATGAGGTTGCAAAGAGTCAGACATCACTGAGCGACTTTCACTTCACACTATACTCAATTATTGTCTCATTGAATAAATTGAAGCAACATATATTTGTAGCTTTAAATTAATAAGTGCATGAATAAAGTATTCCTTCTGATATTAATAACATTTGTGACATGGATTGCTGACAATTTTCAGGAAAAAGGATTGGCGAGAAAACACTATAGTGAATGATCTTTCAGTTTGGTTTGGCAGGTTGTAATGCATATCTTGTTTGAATGAGACTTTGAGAATAAGTCAGTTCTTTTCGCTTTCTCTGTGAAAAAGAAGTTAAAATTGTGGACCATATCTATGCAAACCTTGGTTCAAATGGAAGCATCCCTGAAATACCTGTGGAGGGAGGATACCTAAGCCAAAAGAATATTCTTCTTTGGAGACCTTAATTGGAACTGATTATTGCTTTTGTTCTCTATAGGATTAATTAGACCTCTTTTAAGACTTGCATTTATTGGTCTGTGGGATAAAGAAGATTGGACTACACAGGTTACTTTGGGTCTTGGACCGTCAAAGTAACTGTATTCCAATGAAATAAAGCTCTACTGCTGCTGCTGCTAAGTTGCTTCAGTCACTGTGTGCGACCCCATAGACAGCAGCCAACCAGGCTCCCCCATCCCTGGGATTCTCCAGGCAAGAACACTGGAGTGGGTTGCCATTTCCTTCTCCAGAAATAAAGCTCTAATCCAGCATTATTAATTTTAGTTAAAAACTCCTTTTATTATGGAAGATTGCTTACGAGTCAGAGAAACCAACTGAAACTAGCTTAAGCAAAAGATAATCAAGTTTATTATAGGAATGCAGAGAGAATACATGAAACAAAAGGAAGAACAACTCTTGCTACTTTGGTTTCTGCTCGTTTTTCAGCATCTACTTCCTTCTTCTCTGACTCTCTTCATTGGCTTTTCTGTTTCTGCCTGCACATGATGACAGTACAGTCTTTTCTATCTTCTTGCTGAATTCTCAGAGAACTGACCACAGATCAAAAAAATATACTTGGACTGATTAGCTGGTATAAAACATTATTATTTTGTGTGTATTGAAAGTGAGTCTTTGGGGGAAAATTCCAGTTGAAGGACATGTAACCAACAAAAGGGATACTTATCTCAGAAACTAGAGATATGCTAAATAGATCCCTACTATGAAAAAATAACTCTTATTTATGTAGTGCATATGATTCTGGCTATCCTGATTATGGACTCATTTTCAGGGATTGATATTAGGCCCTTAAATACTGGTTATTATTAAAATATATTTATGTTTCAACTACATTCCTATGACTAACCTAGAAAATATAAATATCTTTAGATGGAAAAAAAAAAACAAAACTAAATATGGGGACCAAAAGTATACTTCTTGGCAGATCATTGTCTCTAAATATGTGTCAGTGTATCTTCAATTACATATAAAATCTTTGTATGGTCAATTCTTTACAAAATAATATACTATAGTATCATCTAGGTTAATTTTTACTTCTTAACACAGTTATAGATATTATGCAAAAGAATCAAGACTGATTACAGTTGAAAATATTTTTATCTATCATGCTCTTAACTAGAATAAGACTCAAAAATAAATTGCCAGTGACCTTTTAGGAATATAAAAGTTAAAACTTATTTACCCATGAGTTCTTTCTCACTTATCAATTTGTAATATTTAGTTAGCTTTTTTTTTTTTGGCTCACATGCTTTATTAAAAATACTATGGCTTTAATTCAACAGCTGGACTTCTCCTAAGATACGTGCTGGTGGGTAAACCATGGGTAAGAATGGTCAACTATTATACACTAAAATATTAAGGTGTTTTTTTTTTTTTCAGTAAAATCTGTTTGAAAATACTTGAATAGAAAATAAATTCAACCTTCTTTCAACCTTTGTCATGTCTGTAGCTGAAAGTTTACAAGGTGAAAAGGAGAGATTACCTAAGAAGTTATAAACTGTCATATGTGTTTAAATCAGTAAAAAGCAAAGTCAAGTTATAATACACAAGAGTAGTTTCTGTATTCTTTCTTTGGCTTAAAGTCTATCATGAGGGACAGTATTTTGAATTATGTATTACTAGCAGTTTCTAGCCTAGAGCCAGGAAATTAAGTATAAACATAACATATATGTGTATATGTTCTGATCAATGAATTTCACATTTTGCTTTTTTTAAGAAATTATTTACTTAGTTTTGGCTGTGCTGGGTCTTCATTGCTGCAGGGGCTTTTTTCTAATTGTGGCAAGTGGGAACTACCCTATAAATGTGGTGCACAAGCATCTTATCTCGGTGGCTTCTCCTGCTGCAAAGAACAGGCTCAGTAGTTGTGGCACCGGGGCTTAGCTGCTGTGCAGCATGTGGAATCTTCCTGGATCAGGGATCGAACCAGGGTCCTTTGCATTGGCAGACAGACACTTTACCACTGAGCCACAAGGGAAGCCCTCACATTTTGATTTCTATGCAATGTATAAGTCAGAGATTATATAATAACCCACAGATATAAAGGATGAGAAAATTGAAACCCAAAGAAGAAAAGTGTGATTTTTCTAAGTTCACGTCAGTGTTAGTTGCAAAACATGATCCAACACAAGCCTCGTTTCCACTTGTAATTTCACAACTTCACACAGGTTCACCAGGTAGTATTATGAGTGAATTGCAGATTTCTCACTTGTTCTCATCTCACAACATAAGATCCATTGTCTCTACCAAGATTAAGCAAGATGGCAGCATTATCAATATGGATAGGACTCTAGGCATAATGCTCTGGATATCCTTGGATTGGAGCAATTTTTGGTGGAAAACAAGTTGATCAACTCAAACATTTGGTTGATGTGACAATTGGTACATCTCAGGGAATAGCTTGGGGCTTTCCACATAACACTAGTGGTAAAGAACTTACCTCCAATGCAGGAGACATAAGAGATAAGGGTTCCATCCCTGGGTTGGGAAGATCCCCTGGAGGAGGAAATGGCAACCCACTCCAGTATTCCTGCCTGGAGAATCCCATGGACAGAAGACCCTAGCAGGCTACAGTCCATAGAGTTGCAGAGTTGGACATGACTGAAGTGACTTAATACACACGCAGGCAAGGAATAGCTTATTCTTAGATAATTTAGTTTCATTCAGTTTCCCCTCAATATAAAACATCTAATCATTACATACTTGCATTTGTTTAAAACAGATAAAACTGTGGAAGTATCCATAAATATTTACAGTGTCACATTATGTTTATTATCAATTACAATTTAGGCCTGAGCTTGCTGTAAATTAAAATCTTTTCAACAAAATTGTATATAGCTCTATCATTTAAATCATTTCACTAGGTACTGTGAATGTTGTACTGTATTGTTATGTGAGCATCCAAACATCTTTTTTCCCACTCATGAAATAAATTTATATCCATAAAGAAGCTCTCCCTTTTTAATAAACAAGGCATGCATTCAATGAGTCTATTTCTGTGGGAAAAAGAAAACAATTATTTCCATCACAATAATACTTTCTAGCAGTTCTTGTGATTGAGGTTGAAGAGAGGGGACACTCAGTTCCTTTTAAAAGGAATGGCAGAGGGCACATTTTCTAACGAAAAGCAGACAAATCTCTTTCTCTCAAATAAAAAGGAGAGTGTTCTAAAGAAATATTCCTTTTTTAGAAACCACAGGAACATTCTCATTTTTTCACCTGAAATATCTCTCCAATTTTTTCATTGGATTTCCATAGTTCTTTGAAAGAAAAGAAATGGCTTTAAATTATCACTTATTTTACTTTTTATATGAACCTTTTCCATTTTATTGGAAAGTGAGTCTAACCTTCAGACATTTCAATAATTTATCTATGTTTTATGATCAACTGCTTCCAGACATTCTTAAGATTTATCCCAAGTGCTTGTGGTCAGTTAGCAAGGCAGCACATATTTATGGAGTATCAGGTGCACAGATAAATCTAATGTAGGTGCAAGTTCCATACAGATTTTAAGTTTTAGGAATTATGTTTAAAAATATTTACTATGACTTTATATTCTTTTGCCCTTCATTTCTTAGGAAATAGCAATGTTATTAGAAATGCATATAACTACTTATTCTGTGAAATTGGTTACAATTATGATGTGAGTAAAAACATCTTTCTTGAAACACTGTTATCTTGGCTGTTTAATATTAACAGCATTCCTGGTGGAATTTACAATTAAGTTGTTATTTGGTGAACATGCATAAGAGACTCAGATGAATAGGTTTATAACTAATTATAAACTAGCTGCGCATGAATGCCTATTAACCGATTTCAATGCTTTTTTCAAATTACTATTAACTTACCAATAAAAACCTACAGAAGTTTTAAATTCAGTAAAAAATTTAATAAAGATAGGTAAAAATGTTTCCTTTTGGCCTTTATATTTTGGAAAACAAGGTTTTTGTTTTGAGAAAAGAAACCTCATCAAGGCCATGACCCTATTCATACATTAAGGGAAATAGTAAGAGTCAGAAACACATACTCATAGATTCCTCCAGCCTTGTTAGTGAGTGAGGGATATGCATGTCATAAACCCAGTTGGGCTACATCAGCAACACTACATTAAGCAGCATATACAATTTACACATTTATGGACTGATATGCTTAGCTTTTATGAAGACTCATTTTTCTATTGCCAGAAAAGAAATGATACTAATAGTGTGTGCAATTAAGAGCTCCCAAGAATAATGGAAAAATTGGTGACCTGTAACCACATTTAGTACTATGTGCTGCCTTGAAAGCATAATGAATTCTTCCTTATTGTTTTCACAGAGCATCAATACAGATAAATAATATATAAAACTGCTGGAATAACACAGGAGAGGATGAAGGGATGGTAATCAAGGTAGTCTCTAAAGATGCAGATTTACTTTCTTGTACATCTCCTATCCCCCGACTTACTGAAGAATACTCTTGATAATTCAATTCTAAAAGCATTTACTAATAATCTTCTCAGATAGGTGCTATACAAATAAGTAGGGGTTCTTTATCTCTAGGAATAATAAAAGCACACTGAGAAAGAGAAACAATAGCTCTATAGAAAATAAGAGTTGAGGTAGAAAATAACACAAAAAAATCAAAGAAAATATCACGGAGAAATTGGGAAATCTTCAGAAATGAATAAGAGCTTGAATACATAGATGGCAATGTATGGATATAAAATGTATGAGAGTGAGAATAGATGAAAAATGATTAAATGTGATGATGAAGGTCAGGTTGCCCTGGCCTAGCCTTCAGATGGTCTTAGTTCTTAGTTTAGATGTGTGGCCCCTTTTTGGGAAAATAAATGCCCAATTAGACGTTGGCACGCCAACCACTGAAGACTCTCACCACAACAGAAAGGGTACGAGCCCTTGGGTTGGGATGATACCTGGGCCAACCGTCATGTCATAGGGAACAATACAAACACAGGTATCATCATTTATGGTTTAAGGAAAAGAATTCTCCAAGAAAGTGTCATTCTGTAAACAATACATGTTTTACCAGGTCTACAAACAACATTTTTCATATAACTTTGTTGCTCAAATACCTATTTATCCCTCTGCAGAGAATACAATTCTAAAATAATATCAGAATTACAAGGATTATTAAAGGCATCACATCTCAATGTCCAATTATTAGAACAAATGCAAGGGCCACAACCCGGTATTCTTTTATATAGGGATCATTCGATGTCAAAAAATATTTTCTTTTACAAAATTTGAGGAAATACTCTAAAAGATCCTATTTGTATCATGGAGAATAAAACAATGATTAGAACAGAAGAATAACAAATTTTGTTCTTTTCTCTTTCCGGATGGAAGGAAAGTAAGCAAAATATAATACAATTCTTTAACCAGTTTGCATTTCATTTCTGCTTGTTCTCAAGTTTGTTTTATCATTAAATACAGATGTATAAGGAATACTATTTTACCCTTTATTTGGGGGTTCCTGGACCCAATTTCAACATATAGTAGAGTCTCTACCCGATGCCAGCTGAGTGTCTTATAATTTACCTCATTGTGACCCTGTTTACCTGAAGATCGCATCAGTATCCACAGGTTAAGCGTTCAGTCCTACAAGACTGCCCCCTCCCAGCCATTTCACCTGTTACCTGTACTTCTAACCAATAAGCTATACATCAGAGTTTTCCACAAACCCTCTCCTTGTTCTATTAATTTGCTGGAGTGGCTCACAAAACGCAAAGAAACATTTCACTAACTATACCATTAGTTTAAGAGCATATAACTCAAGAAGAGCCAGATAGAAAAGATGCACAGAGCAAGGTATGGAGCTTCCACGTGGTCTCTGAGTGCGTCACTCTCCTTAAATCTCACCTTGTTCACCAACTGGAAGCTCTCAGAACCCCATCCTTTTGGGTTTTATGGAGGCTTCATTGTAATAATGATTGAATAAATCATTGGCTATTGGTAATTGATCTAACCTCCAGTTCACCACCTGTTCCTGGAAGTCAGAAGGCTGGGACTGAAGACTGAAGATTCCAACCCTCTAATTACATGGTTGACTCTGTAACCCACCAGGCAACAACCTTAGGTGCTTACCAAAAGTCACCTCACTAAATAACAAAAGACACGTTTTGTTCTTATCACTGAAGAAATTATAAGGGTTTTAGAATTTCTATGTCAGAAACAGAAACAAGGATGATGACCAAATATATATTCATTGTTATAAATCACAATATCACAACCTTTATACAAAATGTTACTTAGTACTATTTATATAGAAAATCTAGTTTCTGAGGACAAGCTGACTCGTGGTATTTTTTTTTCTTTTAATTATGTGCCTCTCAACACTGGCAAAATGATTATAGACTATCAAAAAATAAAAAAGCATAAGAAATTATCTATTTAAAAAATGTAGTTTATGTTTATGTCTCCAATTAATCAGTGTGGTATTTAAAAGCAATAATGTTTTATTTCAAACATTTACTTTAAAATAAAAATACATATTTTCACAATGTATTTGTATGTTTTGTAATCAGAACTGTCAATAAAAGTAATAAGTCAATCTATGATAGGAATAGAAAAGTGATTCTGAGCCAAACAGAGAATTATAGCCTGGAAATAAAAATTCAAGAAGCACTTGAATTGTATTATCAGTCAGTTCAAGGTCACAGTCATGTCCGACTCTTAAAGACCCCAAGAATCGCAGCACACCAGGCCTCCCTGTCCATCAAAAACTCCCGGAAACAACTCAAACTCATGTTCATTGAGTTGGTGATGCCATCCAGCCATCTCATCCTCTGTCATCCCCTTCTCCTGCTCCCAATCCCTCCCAGCATCTGGGTCTTTTCCAATGAGTCAACCCTTTGCATGAAGTGGCCAAAGTACTGGAGTTTCAGCTTCAGCATCAGTCCTTCCAATGAACACCCAGGACTGATCTCCCTTAGGATGGACTAGGTGGACTTCCATGCAGTCCAAGGGACTCTCAAGAGTCTTCTCCAACACCACAGTTCAAAAGCATCAATTCTTTGGTGCTCAGCTTTCTTCACAGTCCAACTCTCACATCCAGATGACCACTGGAAAAACCATAGCCTTGACTAGATGGACCTTTGTTGGCAAGGTAATATCTCTGCTTTTTAATATGCTATCTAGGTTGGTCATAACTTTTCTTCCAAGGAGTAAGTGTCTTCTAATTTCATGGCTGCAGTCACCATCTGCAGTGATTTTGGAGCCCAGGAAAGTAAAATCAGCCACTGTTTCCACTGTTTCCCCATCTATTTCCCATGAAGTGATGGGACCGGATGCCATGATCTTCATTTTCTGAATGTTGAGCTTTAAGCCAACTTTTTCACTCTCCTCTTTCACTTTCATCAAGAGGCTTTTTAGTTCCTCTTCACTTTCTGCCATAAAGGTGGTGTCATCTGTATATCTGAGGTTATTGATAGTTCTCCTGGAAATCTTGATTCCAGCTTGTGCTTCTTCCAGCCCAATGTTTCTCACCATGTACTCTGCATATAAGTTAAAGAAGCAGGGTGACAATATACAGCCTTGATGTACTCCTTTTCCTATTTAGAACCAGTCTGTTGTTCCATGTCCAGTTCTAACTGTTGCTTCCTGACCTGCATACAGATTTCTCAAGAGGCAGGGTAAGTGGTCTGGTATTCCCGTCTCTTTCAGAATTTTCCACAGTTTATTGTGGTCCACACAGTCAAAGGCTTTGGTATAGTCAATAAAGCAGAAAATGGATGTTTTTCTGAAACTCTCTTGCTTTTTCCATGATCCAGCAGATGTTGGCAATTTGATTTCTGGTCCCTTTCCCTTTTCTAAAACCAGCTTGAACATCTGGAAGTTCACGGTTCATGTATTGCTGAAGCCTGGCCTGGAGAATTTTAAGCATTACTTTACTAGCATGTGAGATGAGTGCAATTGTCCAGTAGTTTGAGCATTCTTTTGCATTGCCTTTCTTAGCGATTGGAATGAAAACTGACCTTTTCCAGTCCTGTGGCCACTGCTGAGTTTTCCAAATTGCTGGCATATTGAGTGCAGCACTTCACAGCAGCATCTTTCAGGATTTGAAAAAGCTCAACTGGAATTCCATCACCTCCACTAGCTTTGTTTATAATGATGCTTTCTAAGGCCCACTTGACTTCACATTCCAGGATATCTGGCTCTAGATGCGCGATCACACCATCGTTATTGTCTGGGTCTTGAAGGCCTTTTTTGTACAGTTCTTCTGTGTTTTGCCACCTCTTCTTAATATCTTCTGCTTCTGTTAGATCGATACAATTTCTGTCCTTTATTGAGCCCTTCTTTGTATGAAATGTTCCCTTGGTATCTCTAATTTTCTTGAAGAGATCTGTAGTCTTTCCCATTCTGTTTTCCTCTATTTCTTTTCATTGATCGCTGAGGAAGGCTTTCTTATCTCTCCTTACTATTCTTTGGAACTCTGCATTCACATGGGAATACCTTTCCTTTTCTCCTTTGCTTTTCACTTCTCTACTAGACTACAAAATGAATGAGACTTATAAAGGCAAAACCCACAGAATTGCATAAATTGTTTGTCTAGAATTTGGTTTGGAGCTGGCAAGAGGTAAGATCCTGCATCTGCTAGCAGATACTGTTTTAAGAACAGCTGGTAATATCCATGAGTTTGATACAGTTTTGAAAATTCAAATTCTTGGAAACACAGGAATATATCTGAAACTACATCGACAGTGACCACCCAGCTCCATTTTGAATGCCTGAACCACAGTACTCCATTCTGAGTCTTAAATGCTCTGTTTTGTTCAATGATTAAAGCAGATATATAATGCACGCTTAACAGACCACAAAAAGGCTGTTTGGGTTAGTTTAAATCTTAAGTTAAATCATGTATAAGCCAGAATTATGTACCTTGATTTCAATATGTGAAAATTTTTTCCATTCAGAACCAAGTCAGATCTAGCGTTACCGCCTTTCAGATCAGTATTAAGTGATTAACTTGATGACTATATGTAGAGTGAGATATATATATATATGTGTGTGAGTACGTATATCAGTTCAGTTCAGTTCATTTCAGTCGCTCAGTCGTGTTTGACTCTTTGCGACCACATAAATTGCAGACGCCAGGCTTCCTTGTCCATCACCATCTCCCGGAGTTCACTCAGACTCACGTCCATCGAGTAACTGATGCCATCCAGCCATCTCATCCTCTGTTGTCCCCTTCTCCTCCTGCCCCCAATCCCTCCCAGCATCAAAATCTTTTCCAATGAGTCAACCCTTTGCATAAGGTGGCCAAAGTACTGGAGTTTCAGCTTTAGCATCATTCCTTCCAAAGAAATCCCAGGGCTGATCTCCTTCAGAATGGAATGGTTGGATCTCCTTGCAGTCCAAGGGACTCTCAAGAGTCTTCTCCAACACCACAGTTCAAAAGCATCAATTCTTCAGTGCTCAGCCTTCTTCACAGTCCAACTCTCACATCCATACATGACCATTGGAAAAACCATAGCCTTGACTAGACGGACCTTAGTTGGCAAAGTAATGTCTATGCTTTTGAATATGCTATCCAGGTTGGTCATAACTTTTCTTCCAAGGAGTAAGTGTCTTTCAATTTCATGGCTGCACTCACCATCTGCAGTGATTTTGGAGCCCAAAAAAATAAAGTCTGATACTGTTTCCACTGTTTCCCCATCTATTTGCCATGAAGTGATGGGACCGGATGCCATGATCTTCATTTTCTGAATGTTGAGCTTTAAGCCAACTTTTTCACTCTCCTCTTTTACTTTCATCAAGAGGCTTTTTAGTTCCTCTTCACTTTGTTCCATATGGGTGGTGTCATCTGCATATCTGAGGTTATTGATATTTCTCCCTGCAATCTTGATTCCAGCTTGTGTTTCTTCCAGGCCAGCGTTTCTCATGATGTACTCTGCATATAATTTAAATAAGCAGGGTGACAATATACAGCCTTGATGTACTCCTTTTCCTATTTGGAACCAGTCTGTTGTTCCATATCCAGTTCTACCTGTTGCTTTCTGACCTGCATACAGATTTCTTAAGAGGCAGGTCAAGTGGTCTGGTATTTCCATCTCTCTCAGAATTTTCCACAGTTTACTGTGATCCACACAGTCAAAGGCTTTGGTATAGTCAATCAAGCAGAAATAGATGTTTTTCTGGAACTCTCTTACTTTTTCCATGATTCAGCGGATATTGGCAATTTGATCTCTGGTTCCTCTGCCTTTTCTAAAACCAGCTTGAACATCTGGAAGTTCATGGTTCACATATTGCTGAAGCCTGGCTTGGAGAATTTTGAGCACTACTTTACTAGCATGTGAGATGAGTGCAAACGTGCGGTAGTTTGAGCATTCTTTGGCATTGTCTTTACACAAATATATATGATTATTTGAAATAATATATGTATATATACAGACATAAATATACATGTGTTAAAATTAGGATAATACAATAATAATATGGATATGTATATATGTATTAATATGGGTTTTCCTGGTGGCTCAGATGGTAATGAATCTGCCTGCAATGCAAGAGACCCGGGTTCAATCCCTGGGTTGGGAAGACCCCTGGAGAAATGAATGGCAACCCACCCCAGTATACTTGCCTGGAGAATCCCATGGACAGAGGAAACTGGCAGGCTACAGTCTGGGGGATCAGAAAGAGTTGGACATAACTTAGCAACTAACCCACACAGATTTATGTATTAATATAAGTATAATGTAGGGATGCATATGCTTATATGTAAATCTGCTTATAGTTTTTTAAATTATGCTTATAATTTAAATCTGTCCTAAAAGTAAGGATTAAAGTTGGTTTTGAATAAACAAGTCTAAAGTAGACATCAAAAGAGTATTAGATATTAAAATTTTTCTCCCCTTAGGAAAACCAGGTATGTAATGCTCTCCATGAACACAGGGCACTATATTATTATTATTATTATATTTAGATGTTTCATATTATTTTGGACACAGGGTGTACTATCTGGCCATATGATTGGGTTTTGAAAGCTAACTGCTTAGTATGAGGAATAGCTTAGATCCGTCATCAGTGGGTTTTTAATATACACTACACTAGATAATTCAGATTGAACCACAGCATTATATCTAGAAGGTATAGCAGCATGCCACAGGTGGTGGTTTGCATGAGCAGCTTTTTCATAGATCATTATATGAAGTTTCAAACAGATAGTTGGAGCATTTTAACATGGAATCCTAAGATCATGAACTCCTTATTGCCAAATTCAGACTTAAATTGAAGAAAGTAGGGAAAACCACTAGACCATTCAGGTATGACATAAATCAAATCCCTTATGATTATACAGTGAAAGTGAGAAATAGATTTAAGGGTCTAGATTTGATAGACAGAGTGCCTGATGAACTATGGATGAAGGTTCATGACATTATAGAAGAGACAGGGATCAAGACGATCTCCGTTGAAAAGAAATGCAAAAAAGCAAACTGGCTGTCTGAGGAGGCCTTAAAACAGCTGTGAAAAGAAGAAAAGCGAAAAGCAAAGGAGAAAAGGAAAGATATAAGCATGTGAATGCAGAATTCCAAAGAATAGAAGGAGAGATAAGAAAGCCTTCCTCAGTGATCAATGCAAAGAAATAGAGGAAAACAACAGAATGGGAAAGACTACAGATCTCTTCAAGAAAATTAGAGACACCAAGGGAACATTTCATGCAAAGATGGGCTCAATAAAGGACAGAAATTGTATGGACCTAACAAAAGCAGAAGATATTAAGAAGAGGTTGCAAGAATACACAGGAGAACTGTACTAAAAAAGAGCTTCACGACCCGGATAATCACGATGATGTTATCACTCACCTAGAGCCAGACATCCTGGAATGTGAAGTCAAGTGGGCCTTAAAAAACATCACTACAAACAAAGCTAGTGGAAGTGATGGAATTTCAGTTGAGCTCTTTCAAATCCTGAAAGATGCTGCTGTGAAAGTGCTGCACTCAATATGCCAGCAAATTTGAAAAACTCAGCAGTGGCCACAGGGCAGGAAAAGTTCAGTTTTCTTTCCAATCCCAAAGAAAGGCAATGCCAAAGAATGCTCAAACTACCACACAATTGCACTCATCTCACACGCTAGTAAAGTAATACTCTAAATTCTCCAAGCCAGGCTTCAGCAATATGTGAACTATAGACTTCCAGATGTTCAAGCTGGTTTTAGAAAAGGCAGAGGAACCAGAGATCAAATTGCCAACATCTACTGGATCATGGAAAAGGCAAGAGTTCCAGAAAAACATCTATTTCTGCTTTATTGACTATGCCAAAGCCTTTGACTGTGTGGATCACAATAAACTGGAAAATTCTAAAAGAGATGGGAATACCAGACCACCTGACCTGCCTCTTGAGAAACCTATATGCAGGTCAGGCAGCAATAGTTAGAACTTGACATGGAACAACAGACTGGTTCCAAATAGGAAAAGGAGTACGTCAAGGCTCTATACTGTCACCTTGCTTATTTAACTTGAACACAGAGTACATCATGAGAAACGATGGACTGAAAGAAGCACAAGCTGGAATCAAGATGGTGGGGAGAAGTATCAATAACCACAGATATGCAGATGAAACCACCCTTATGGCAGAAACTGAAGAGGAACTAAAAAGCCTCTTGATGAAAGTGAAAGAGGAGAGTGAAAAAGTTAGCTTAAAACTCAACATTCAGAAAACAAAGATCATGGCCTCTGGCCCCATCACTTCACGGGAAATAGATGGGGAAACAGTAGAAACAGTTTCAGACTTTATTTATTTATTTTTTTGCTTCAAAATCACTTCAGATGATGACCTCAGCCATGAAATTAAGATGCTTACTCCTTGGAAGAAAAGTTATGACCAACCTAGATAGCGTATTAAAAAGCAGAGATATTGCTTTACCAACAAAGTTCCGTCTATTCAAGGCTATTGTTTTTCCAGTGATCATGTATGGATGTGAGAGTTGGACTGTGAAGAAGGCTGAGTGCTGCAGAATTGATGTTTTTGAACTGTGGTGTTGGAGAAGACTCTTGAGAGTCCCTTGGACTGCAAGGAGATCCAACCAGTCCATTCTAAAGGAGATCAGTCCAGTGTGTTCTTTGGAAGGACTGATGTTAAAGCTAAACTCCAATACTTTGGCCACCTCATGCGAATTGTTGACTTATTGGGAAAGACCCTGATGCTGGGAGGGATTGAAGGCAGGAGGAGAAGGGGACAGTAGAGGATGAGATGGCTGGATGGCATCACCGACTTGACGGACATGAGTCTGGGTAAATTCCAAGAGGCCTGGCGTGCTGTGATTTTTGGGGTCGCAAAGAGTTGGACATGACTGAGCTACTGAACTGAACTGAACTGAACTGAACTGAAGAGTGGTATAAGGCAGCTTAAAGAAGTGTTTGCCTGAATCAGTACGCTTTCACTCCCACCAGCAGTACTTGCAGTTCTTTGTTGTTGGGCTTCACTTATCCATTTGGCTGCATTCAAGAAGAGTTGGAAATGCCTGGGAATTATTATCTCCCCAGAGGTAGCATTTAACTAATGACTGAAAGATGAAGAGATGTAAATATTTCAGGTTTCTTGTACACTAATAAAGAGAAGTCTGAGCTGTAAAACATACCATCTCCAAAGTACCTATATTATCGAACTAAAAGTAATATTCATAAACATAGCTTACTGGGGTGTCCTTACTTGGACTTCCTTCTTTCTTGGTCCCACTTCCCCATTCTCCTACTAGTTTCCCCTGGGAACACTTTCAGATTAATCTCTTTCACACTAATCTTCCTCTCTGGCTCTGCTTCTGGGGAGTCCAAATTAAAGCATTATTTACAATGAAAGAACAAAACAGGGAAACAGTGGGTGAGGGGGAAGGTATAACTCTACATCTGGTGAAACTAATGAAATCATTGGGTTATTAGAATTGTTCATGATAGAGATAGTCAAAAGGTTAGGAATAAGATGGCAGAACTGGAGGACAAGTGACAAGGTAGGTAATTATTAACTATCTTAAAACCATATAATGAAAATGAGCAGAACATCCATTGAAAAATATTAATTCTGATTTTCTTTTTGAGATTTACACAGTATCATCACATTGAAATTTTTCAATCTTTCTTGGATAGAATAAGTTATGGTGAGTTAAAAAAGGGAAAACCTATTGAGCTAGTTCTTCACTGTGAGGACAGTTTTGAAGTTCAAAAAGCAAGAAATGTAGATTTTGATGAACTTGAATAAAGATGTATAGAGTCTGAGTTCAGTGAAAATGCAGTTTCAGAACATATGTAGTTCATAATTCCTAGAGGATATCCTTGTTTTGTCTTTGCTTCACCAGTTGCAATTGTTGCAAATATTGGTAAAAAACACACTGAAACAAAGAGAAATTTTGCAGCCAGTCTTCCTACCAATATGAGGGTGGTTTCTGGAAACTTGGAACAAAATGTGTTAATGTTTCTGTTAAATTTTGGTACTATAAATTTCTACGTTGGATACAGTTCAGCAGAGAATTTTTTCCCTATCATATTCATGAAGCCAAACCTTAAGTGTGATGACAGAAATTATAGGAAGCAGAAAGAAAAATATAAGAAAAAAGATAAAGACATGGCTCAAACAAGATGTTGATTGGAAGAGATAACACATGAATGTAGTGAGGTAGTACTGAGCTGGTATCTGAGATTTTAGAAAAAGCACAAAAAAGTTATTTTCTTCTTCATGTCCGGTTCCTAACTTACATGAAGGAATTACAGTGGCAAGAAAATTCTGTGCTGACACTATAAAACTCTGATGAATGAAATTGAAAAAGAACTAAATAGAGAGATATTCCATGTTCATGGATAGCATTTCAGTAAGGCTTGAATAGTGAATGGGGTTTCAAGGTGCATATGTTGCTATAGATTGAAAGGTATATGGGAAAATATATTAACTAAATTTTAGACAATTTGGCACAAAGTGACTCAATGTACAAGTGACCCAATATACATATTAACATTCTAGTATATAAGAGGCTTTGACTCAAGATGAAGATTAAAATGTATGTACATTTTCACGTGTTAATGACTGTGAAGCATTCATAACCTTAGATTGTATAGTACAAAGGGATATGATTTGCTATACTGTTTTACATAGATATTGCTAATCAATTATCAGAAGGTAATAAATTTTGAGTCATTTTTAGTAAGGATATTAGTAAGTGAGTGAACAGTGGAGATAGTTCAGATAAATTGTGGTTATGAAACAATTATTAGCTTGATCTGTATTTAGCACTGATATTTTTGTAACCAGAAGTTTTTAAAAAGTCATGCAACATATATGTTCCATTGCAATAGTTAAGACATGCAATTAAGTAGCATAATATATTCTAGATTGTGTTCCTCAGGAAATATGTAGATTTGTAGATGCTAGGTTGTAATCCAGTATGATTAAAAGGGGTATTTCGAACAAGTGAAGATGGAGATGAGATTGAAGTTATGCTGCTACAAAAACTGAGAAATGTCTTGGGCTACTAAAAGCTGAAAAAGGCTAGAAAATATCTTTTTCCTGTAGGTTTCAGAAGATGTGTGTCCCTGCCAGTAGTTTGATTTCAGATTTCTAGTCTACAGAACTGTAAGATAATAAATTTCTGTTGCTCTAAGACATCCAGTTATGGTACTTTTCTATGGCAGCTCTAGGAAACGAACAAAATAGGTATTGATGTGAGAAAATAGTTTCAGGGTCAAAACAATGTGAGGAACATACTTAACATATAACTAAATAGAATTCAAGGGTATCCTAGTGACTTCACTGTATCAACCTTTATTTTGATGTTCCTAGAGTGAAACTATTGAATAAAATATTTCTAAACCACATTGGTCATGTCTCATAACTACTGCTGTGTGGTACATAATTTGTGGAATGCCAGCATAGAGTGTTTAAAATTAGATAATCCCTATAATACTTAGAAAACTCAAAAGACATCATTTTCCCCCAGGTTGAATCAGTGAACCTTTTAATTCTGCTTCATTCTTTAACCTTAATGTATGTTTTCATTAGAACTTCTCTGAATGCCACCTGTGCACTTGAGCATAACTCTCAGTCTGAGAAATTTTTTTTATAAGTGAAGTTTTCAAAGCCAGATGCTCAGATTGGCAAGAACATCTATAAGAACATGACACTACATTAGCTTGAAGAATCCACCTGCTAGGTAAATGTAAAGCAACACCAAATGCAACAATTAAAATATTTGGTTGGATAAGATTCCTACTAAACATGTTCTCCTTGAATTTTGCATGGGATAAGCAAAATAGCCAAAATTATATATTTTAAGCACTTATAATTAGAAAAATAATCTAAGACAAGTATATAATTATGGCTTAATGATATGTTGCAACACAATGGGTATTCAGTTCAGTTCAGTCGCTCAGTCGTGTCTAACTCTTTGCGACCCCATGAATCGCAGCACACCAGGCCTCCCTGTCCATCACCATCTCCCGGAGTTCACCCAGACTCATGTCCAATGGGTATTATTAGATTTAAATTTAAATAAATCTAATAAATAAAACAGACACCCTAAGTTTCTTTTGTGCTTTTCATTACTTGCCGTATCAGAGAATGGTATTGATCAATCTCATTTCCTCTTCTAACTGGTCTTATAGCTAATGTGGCCTGCACATTGAATGCTAGCCCATAGAATGTGTTTGAAAAACGTTGTAAACCAATTCAAGGCTTACCCATTTAAAATGTACCCAGAATGTTCCAAGAATGAGTATAATTCCTCAGATAATTTTAGAAACTGCATATGACAATGGTTCATCCACACTGTAGAAGGAGTCTTCAAGAATCCTTAAATCATGATTTGGAGAAGAAATGCTGACTTAGAACATATTTTTTCAAACTACTACTTAAACAAAGATTAGCTACTGACAGTTCAGGTATATTTGTTACATCAGCTGGTATTAATCTTAATGAAAATCTCCATCATTTTTTTTTCCTTTGGTATGTGACAAACTGAGATCTATTTACAACCTTGATATTTGTTTTTAAATTTGCAGGGTTTTTTTTTTTTTTCCAATTAATTCAGTGATTTTTATTGAGCACTTGTAATGTGCCAGATAAACCCTTTTAAATAAAGGAATTAAAGAATAAAATAAAATACAAGCAACCAAAATATTCCTGAAGTTTCCATTCACTGAGGGTTAGCAAGGCTGCTATAGAAATAGAACAGTAGATAATTATATAAACTATGTAGTAAATCACTACTATAAAAAATATAGTGAAATAATAAAATAGAGCACCATGGGGACAACAGACCTCAAAGGATATATTACTGTTGTAAATGGATTGTTCATGAACATCTTATTAAAATATGGGAGAGGGAGGATAATATTGGAATATCTGGAGAAAAAGGTTTGTAAAATATGAAGTACCAGGGGAAAAATTCCTAAGGATAAGACATATCTGATATGTTAAGGATAAGCAAAGATAGACACAGACATGAAACAGTAAATGACAGTGAGAATAATTAAGAAGCAAGAGGAAAGCAATAAGGACGAGACACCTCAGGACTTTACAGACCATCATAAATTAAGAACAGTGGTTTTTACTTTTAAGAATAATGGGAAAACATTAGAATATTTTGAGAAAGAAACTTCATGTGTATCTAATATTTTACAGTATCACTCTGATAGCTTTGAAGAGATTAGGCCAAAAAGTAAGAGTATAAGAAAGGAGGCAAGCTATATGGGTCTAATGAAATATTCAAGCACAAAGATGATCATTGTCATCATGATTTTAACAGTGGTTTAATGGTTGAATTCTGGATGTATCTGAAGTTAAAGGTAACAGGATTTTCTAATAGTCCATATATGGTATAGAACAGAAAAAGAAAAAATAAATCATGACTCCATAAATTGACCTGAGTAACTGGAAGAATACAGTTGCCATTTACTACGTGGATCAATCAGGGAAAATCAAGTCTGCTAGGGGAAGATTGGGAGTTCATTTTTGGACCTCTTTTATGTCATCTATAAGACATTCAAGTGGTATAGCAAAAGCCATTTGAAATTATGAAATTAGTATTCAGGGTAGAAGTTGGGCTTAGAATATACATTTGCAAGACAGTGCATAGAAGTATTTAAAAACATAAGATTGAGGTCCAAGCAGTGAGTTGAGTACAGAATCAGATTACTATGCAACAGCATACCTGGCATATTTGATACCCAGAGTCGATAATTTCATTTTGTCTTTAATTTTACAGAGAAGTTTTGGTTTATGACAAAAATGGGAAAGAGGTACAGAGTTTTTCCTTATACCCTCACACGTGCATAGCTTCCCCCATTATCAGTATCACTCACCCAAATGACAAAGTTGTTACTATTGATAAACCTACATTGACATCACCCATAGTCCATAGTTTACCTGAGGCTTGATTTTGTACATTTTATGGGTCTGAAAAACAGTATGTCATATACTCAACATTATAATACCATACAGAGTATTTTCACTGACCTAAAAATCTATGCTGTGCCTATTCATCTTCCCCCAACACTCCTACTCCTGGCAACCACTGACTTCTTTTATTGCCTCCACAGTTTGCCTTTTCCAGAATGTTATATAGTATGAATCAACATATGCAAACTTCACATATTGACTCTTTTCACTTAATAGTATTAATTAAGATTCCTCCATTTCTTTTTAGCACTGAGTAATATCCCATTTTCTGGATATGCCACAGTTTTTTTTATCCTACTGAAGGACATCTTGGTTACTTCCAAGGTTTGACAATTATGAATAAAGCTGCTATAAATATCTGTGTTCAGGTTTATGTAGGCACAAGTTTGCAGATCCTTTGAGTAAATGAAAAAAAAATGATTGCTGAATCACATACTAAGAATATGTTTAGTTTTGTAACAAATCACCAAACTGTTTTCTCAAGTAGCTGTAACACATTGCATTCCCACCAGCAATGAATTAGAATTCCTTTCACTCTACATCCTTACCAACATTTGTCAGTATTCTGAGTTCTAGCCATTCCAATAGATGTGTAGGGGTGCTTCACTGTTGTTTTATAGTTGAGATGAGGACAACAGACTGGTTCCAAATAGGAAAAGGAGTACGTAAAGGCTGTATATTGTCACCCTGCTTATTTTACTTCTATGCAGAGTACATCATGAGAAATGCTGGGCTGGAGGAAGCACAAGCTGGAATCAAGATGCCAGGAGAAATATCAATAACCTCAGATATGCAGATGACACCACCCTAATGGCAGAAAGTGAAGAGGAACTAAAGAGCCTCTTGATGAAAGTGAAAGAGGAGAGTGAAAAAGTTGGCTTAAAGCTCAACATTCAGAAAACGAAGATCACGGCATCCAGTTTCATCACTTCTTGGCAAACAGCTGGGGAAACAGTGGAAACAGTGTCAGACTATTTTGGGGGGCTTCAAAATCACTGCAGATGGTGAATGCAGCCATGAAATTAAAAGATGCTTACTCACTGGAAGGAAAATTATGACCACCTAGACAGCATATTAAAAAGCAGAGGCATTACTTCATCCACAAAACTCCATCTAGTCAAGGCTATGGTTTTTCCAGTGGTCATATATGGATGTGAGAGTTGGACAATAAAGAAAGCTGAGTGCCGAAGAACTGATGCTTTTGAACTGTGGTGTTGGAGAAGACTCTTGAGTCCCTTGGATGGCAAGGAGATCCAATCAGTTCATCCTAAAGGAAATCAGTCCTGGGTGATCATTGGAAGGACAGATGTTGAAGCTGAAACTTCAGTACTTTGGCCACCTGAAGTGAAGAGCTGACTCATTTGAAAATACCCTGATGCTGGGGAAGATTGAGGGCAGGAAGTGAAAGGGATGACAGCTGATTAGATGATTGGATGGCATCACTGACTCAATGGACATGTGTTTGGGTAGACTCCAGGAGTTGGTGATGGACAGAGAGGCCTGGCATGCTGCGGTTCATGGGGTTGCAAAGACTCAGACATGGCTGAGCAACTGACCTGAACTGAACTGACTGATGGGGAGGTATGATGTGGGCCTTCTCTTCATATGCTTAATTGCTATCTCTACATCTTTTTTGATGAGGTATCTATTAAAGTTCCTTGGCTCATTTTTAAAGGGGGCTGTTTATTTTAATATCAGGAGTCCTTTGTGTATTTTCTACAGTATTCATTGTTCAGAAGTGTATTTTGAAAATATTTTCTCTCAATCTATGGCTCATCTTTGACTTTTCTTGACACACTCTTTGACATAACAGAAGTTTTTTTATTTTAATGAAGCCCAGCTTATTTCTTTTATGTGCCTTTGGTTTTATATCTAAAAAGCTAGCATCATAGCCATGGTCTTGTAGATTTTTCACATATGTTGATTTCTAGGAGTTTTATTATTTTTTCTATTTACATTTATGTCTACGGCTCATTTTGAGTTCATTTTTATGAAAGGTGTTAAGTCTGTTTCTAGAGTTATGTTTTTGAAAGTGGATGAACCATTGTTCCAGCGTCATTTGTTGAAGAGACTGTCTTGACTCCATTGCACTGTCTTTGTCCTTCACCAAATATGAAATTGTGTGCTATGTGCTTAATCACTCAGTTATGTCCAACTCTTTGCAACCCCATAGACTGTAGCCTGCCAGACTCCTCTGTCAGGAGAATCCCCAGGCACAAATACTGGAATGGGTTGCTATTTCCTTCTCCAGGGGTTCTTCCCAAACCATGGATTGAACCCAGGTCTCCTGCATTACAGGAAGATTCTTTACCATCTCAGCCACGAAGGAAGCCCATTTCTGAGTTCCATATATTATTCTATTGATTTATTTTGTCTGTTTTATCAGTGTTACCACACTGTCTTGATTACTGTAGCTTTATAATAATTCTTTAAGATGGTATTATCAGTCCACCAACTTTGTTCTTTTCATCAATGTCATTTTGGCTATTCTTGGGTCTTTTGTCTCTCCATTTAAATGTTAGAATAGGTTTATCCATATCCATAAAATAACTTATTGGAATTTTGATTGGGATTACATAGAATCTTCAAACCAAGAAGAATTGACATCTTGACAATACAGACTCTTCCTATTAATAAACATGGAGTAGCTTTATATTTATTATTTATATTTGATTTTGTGTTTCAGTTTTATTATTTTCCTCATATTACATCTTACACATAGTCTGTTAGATTTATACCTAAGTATTTCATTTTGAATGATACTAATATAAATGGTATTGTGTTTTTAATTTCAAATTCCTCTTGGCATACAGGAAAACAATTGACTTGTATACTAAACTTTTGTATTCAGTAACCTTGGTATAATTACTTATTAGTTCCAAGAGTCATAGGGTAAACCCTACAATACTTTAGAATTTATCTCTAGGAGTTTAACCAGGTTCCCATAGTAAATATCAAAGGAAAATCTCCTTGGCCTTCCAGCAGTGAGAGGGAAAGGAACCATTTTGAAATAATTCAGAGCATCTTGTCCTTCTTAACAAGGTTTGCCCTCAGAGGAAACTAGTTAACCAGAGTCTAACCTGCCATTGCGAAGTCTAACTGACCTGGGCTAGAAAAGATCTAAAACCAAATATCTAAGTTTCCAACTTAGAAAATTAGAAAAAGAGGAGCAAATTAAAACCAATGTAAGCAATAAATAAGTAAGAATTAGAGTAGAAATCAATGAAATTTGAAACAAGAACACGATACAGAAAATCAACAAAATCAAAAGCTGATTCTTTGAAAAGATTAATAAAATCAGTAACACTCTGGGCAGGCTAATTAAGAAAAAAGAGAACACAAGTTACTAATATGAGAAACTGAAGAAAAGGCATCATTACCTCATGGAAATTAAAAAGATAATCAGGGAATACTATGAACAATCCATGCCTACAATTTTGATAATCTAAATGAAATGGACCAATTCCTTGAAAGACACATACTACTAAAAGTCACTCAAGAATAATTAATTTGAATAGTCTTACATATTAAAAACTAATCAATAATTAATAACATTCCAAAAGAGAAAGTGCCAAACACAAATGAGTTCACTTTTGAATTCTAACCAAATATTTAAAGAAGTTATATCAATCCTCTACATTCTCTTTCAGAGGATAAAAGCAGAGAGAATACTTTCTGACTCTATAAGGCTATCAGTACCCCAAAACCAAACCAGACAAAGATACTACAAGAAAACTGCAGACTAATATCCCTCATGAAAATAAGTGTAAATATCCTCAACAAGATATTAATAAATTGAATCCAAAAAAGTATGACAATAATTATGCAGCATGGCCAAGTGGGACTTATCTCAGATATGTAAAGTTGTTTCAACATTCAAAAATCAATTAATATAATCATTACATCAATAGACTAAAAGAATGAAAAATCTCATGATCATATCAATAAGTATATAAAAGGCATTTGACAAAATACAATACCCATTCATGATAAAATCTCATGAATGAAACTAGGAGTAGAGGAGAACTTTCTTAACTTGGTAAAGTCTGTAAGACTTTTGTCTTGAAGTCTGTAAGACAGTTATTATCAAACTTAATGATGAGAAACCTAAAGCTTTCCTTTAGGAACAAGGCAAGGATGCCTCCCTCACCATTTCATTTCAACATCATACTGAAATTTTTGGTAATAAGGCAGGAAGATGACACAAATGGTATATGCTAAGCAGGAATGAAGACATAAAACTGTGTTTGTAGGCAGATGACATAATATGTCCTCCTGGGAGGGCTTCTCAGGTGGCTCAGCAGTAAAGAACCCGCCTGCCAGTGCTGGAGACATAGGTTTGATCCTTGGTTGGGAAGATTCCCTGGAGGAGGAAATAGCAACCCACATCAGTATTCTTGCTTGGAGAATTCCATGCACAGAGAAGCCTGGGAGGTACAGTCCATAGAGTTGTAAAGAATCAGACATGACTGAAGTGACTTAGCATGCATCCCCATCCTCCTTGAGAAGACAGCCATCTGTAAGCCAACCAGAGAGGCTTGGAGCGAATCTTTCCCTCACAGCCCTTGGAAGGAGCTGACTCTGCTGATATTTGACTTTGAACTTCTAGAGATCATAAATTTTTATTGTTAAAGTAGTCAGTTTCAATAAGCAGAAAAACATAACAATAATTTTATGTTACAACTAATGAAATTAATTTATAATTTTTAATAACATTTTTGGAAAAAGGGAAGACATATTGGTCTATCACAATAATTTCTGATAGTGCAGTTCTCTTAATTTTTATTTTTAAAAAATTTATTTTTAAACCAAATTATTGAAATAAGTCTAAATTCTAATTAGTTCCAATTTTTAGGAAATTATTAAAACCCAGTAGACTATTTCCCTTATGACCTAAAACTCACATAGAGCGAACAAAAACATCACATACTGAAGTTTCCTAAATATCTCATTGTTTTAAATTATATACACAAATTAACATTACAGATATAATAATAATAATAGAATTGAAGCAATTCATGTTCAGTTTCCTCACTTTTACAGTGACTGGTGCATCACTTGTATTTGAATCCATTGTTTTTAAAAACAGGATCCACAGGGGTTGGAGTACATACCATGCTGGAAAAGAGCTCAAACAATTCTGAATCATCAAAGCTAACTCTGAAAAGGAAGACTGGTAACGTGGTGTGAGTCACAGGCAAAAAAGATGCTAACTTGAAGATTAAATTATTAAAATTCTGCAATAACTATGTGTTGTGCTGTGCTCAGTTGCTTAACAGTTCTTAAACATCAGCATAACAAAATGCTCTCTTTTTTGGTAAAAACTATTGTTGGTGAATTATGATAGTAAAAACAGAACATTTCGGTAAGTTGTAGTATCATTTTTACCTTCTCTATGGACCATGCATAATCTTTCTCACTGCACCTGGGCAAATGCATCCCTTTTGGAAACCAGGAATGTGGTGTTATAAAAGTCAAATGAAGAAATTATCTTGAGGAGGAAGTAGCAAGTTAAGTATCACCAGTGGTTAATTATGATGAACACTGAGTAAGCAATGAGAATTAACTTCTATAATCACGAACACAGAGGTCACTGTGACCTTGACTACAGCAGTTTAGTGGTGTGGGGAGAACATTGACCAGAGTAGGTTCTAGAGTGCATGAAGAAAAGGAATTGAATTTGTGAACGTAGACAACTACTGAGGGGTTCTTCAGTTCAGTTCAGTTCAGTCGCTCAGTCGTGTCTGACCCTTTGTGACTGCAGGATGCCAGGCTTCCCTGTTCATCACCAACTCCTGGAGCTTGCTCAAACTTATATCCATCTAGTCAGTGATGCCATCCAACCATCTCATCCTCTGTCACCCCTTTCTCCTCCTGCCTTCAATCTTTCCCAGCATCAAGGTCTTTTCCAATGACTTGGTTCTTCACATCAGGGGGCCAAAGTATTGGAGTTTCAGCCTCAGTATCAGTCCTTCCAATGAATATTCAGGACTGGTTTCCTTTAAGACTGACTGGTTGTATCTCCATGCACTCCAATGGACTCTCAAGAGTCTTCTCCAACACCATAGTTCAAAAGCATCAATTCTTTGATGCTCAGCTTTCTTCATAGTCCAACTCTCACATCCATACATGACTACTGGAAAAAGGGAAAGAAAAGAAATTAATTAACAGCAGGAAAGGATATAGAGTAGAAACATATTCATAAAGATAAAAGAGATAAGCATATTTCCATGCTCAGGGTAAATCATTCAGCAGTGAAAATGAAAGTTGCTCAGTTAAGTCTGACCATTTGCCAACCCATGGACTATATAGTCCACAGAATTCTCTAGGCCAGAATACTGTAGTGGGTAGCCTTTCCCTTCTTCAGGGGGTCTTCTGAACCCAGGGATCAAAACCAGGTCTCCCACATTGCAAGCGGATTCTTTGCCAGCTGAGCCTCAAGGGAAGCCCAAGAATACTGGAGTGACTAGCCTATCCCTTCTTTATTGGTTCTTCCCAGCTCAGGAATCCAACCAGGGTCTCCTGCATTGCAGGCAGATTCTTTACCAACCGAGCTATCAGGGAGCCCCAAGTCTTTCAGCAGAGGGGGGTGAAAAGAGATGAGTAAAAATTACAGAAGATAGAGAAATAGAGAAAAAGAGTGAAATCATTGATCAAATAGATCATGTGATGGTTTTATAGGCCAACTGGATGTGTTAGCAGAGTTAGATTTAACTCATGGGCTTTTGCCAATCAGGGTTATTGGATAAAAGATGCAAGGAATTTGAGGCTGTTGTCTTGAAAACATGAAGCAGAGGACATAAGGCAGTGAAAAATTGGTAAAATCTGTGAATAAACAGTATATAACATTACCTTTAAATAAACAGTATATAATATTTTTGTATAATTGAAGGTTTAAGTAATGGAGGTAAATCTCTCTAAAACTTAGATGGCATAATATTTATATGGAAATAAAAATATGCAGATCTTTTTTCTAAAAAACTGTGTAGAAAAAACTTAACCATTTAAATTATTAAATGAGGCTCACTTTCAGGAGAAAAAGTTATACACATTTTTCTCTTCTTTAAGAAACATTAAATAACAAATCACCATTAGTGCATTTCTTTAAATAATTAATGAGAGCCTACTGCATTTCAGCAGGTCTGCTATGCATTGGAGACAAAAATATGGTCCTAGTTAATTATAGCATTTACTAGAGGAGCCATAGCGTGATCTAGCAGAGGGCCAAAGATGGATGAGAATGTTGCAGGCAGGGAAGCAGCATGGGTGAAATCACCAAGGTGTGAAAACACAGAATGGATGCAAGGACAACTTCAGTGTGAAAGGAGGGAAGAATACTCACAGGGGAACAATAAACAGGACAAGAAGCTGGCTGGAGACTGATAAACCTCAGTACCCAGTTGGACAAATGAGTAAAAGCCAGTTTGCATCTTGAGGTTGTAGATGACATGTACACATTTCTTACAGACTGTAAAATGGGCCAATCAACACCAGAAAAATAGGAAAACTTTTCTTCTGAAGTAAGAGTAACCATCTCCATTTAATAGACAAAAGGCCGGTGGTGGGGGGGGGGGTGGGGAGCAAAACTAACAAATATGGTAACTTTTGCATTTTTTTTTCCTGAAATTGTAACAGAAGCAAATAGATTACCACATTCCCTAATGAGGAAGCCACAAACTCAATTCTTAGGAATTGACAGGCTTATGAATTTGTTGCTAGGTAGTCCTAAAACAACCTTCAGATTCCCTGCTTCCACTGATGAAAGGTCAGGGTCTGTCAGCATGTTCTCCATTGAGCTGAGGAAGGCAGAATTGAAACATCCCTAATATGCTGGAAATAAAGGCAATGTCCTGATTTTACCTGCTGGCAGCCGAAGTCCTTCAGTAGATTGGTGTTTGTCTTCTCTTGGGAAATCACCAGAATGCAACTGCCTTCATTAATGTTCCTTTCCTGCTCCTCTTTCCTACTGCCATGGCTTAGTGACAGGCCTCCTGAAAGATGGTAATGTAACAGGACTGTTACAGAATTAAAGTCCAGGCTGTTTCAGTGAAGCAATGTATTCAGTTAGATGTCCTGCCTGCTGCAGTAAAACAGCTTAGAAACAAAACACCGACTGTACAGGAAACAACCCCAAAATTTATTGGCCAAGAAACCAAGGTGTTAAACTTTGCTGGTGCAATATTTTTTCTTAAAAAAAGAATATGGATATGGAAATATTGTCATATTTCTCCATAACCCAAGATATTTTTTATTAATAAAAAAATCACAAAGTTATTGTTTGTTTTTAAAAAGATACTATTTTTCACAGTATGATAATCACTTATTAAATGACTAGGTATATTGGAAAAGAAAATTAGTATAAAAACAACCTGGAATTTTGAGAACTAGCTCTTATTAAAAAGTTACAAATTCAATGAATGATAATCTGGCATGCTTGAATTCCTCCTGAAGACAAATTTTCATTAACTTATGTCTCTACCGTAAATAATGTTTATATGGTATTCAAAGAGGGGAACACTTTAGAACAAATTCTGTTTTACTTAGTTTTGTTTAGTTTTAAAATTTTATGGAAGTTCTGAGAGGCAGTTTCTGATTATTTGTCCACATTCATGTATCAGAAACCACAATCCTGAGAATTAATATTAAGGGTTTTTCATTCTAAAAGTTTCATAGGTAAAGGCAGAATATGTGAAAGTGGACAATGAGTTGGATCAACTGATACCTTCAGATACTTCTCAGATCTCACACGTTATTCTGTGGACACAGTACTTGCAGAGAAATGTTAAATCTCCTGTATATATCCTTGTTTTTAGGCCTTTTGTCATTACTTGGAGAATTACACTGAGACTTCTCTCAAACACTGGAAATATAAATATAAGAACAAACTGTACATTTAAACTGTAAAAACAATACATTAATATCCAAGCGAAGTCATCCCAAGGAAAAGAACTCCCAGATTTGTGGAAACTGACTATCCTTGTTGAATTTTCATAACTAATGAAAAAATAATGAAGGAAGGGGAAAGGATGAAGGGAAGTGGTGAGTTGATTAAGCTTAGAGTCACAGAAGAAGGAAAGTAAAAGAAGTAAAGGTCAATAGTTGCAGTCAAGCTGTAGTGGGGAAGACAGGTAACACAGAAGCAGAGGACGGAGTGTAGAGGCTTTGGTGCGGTTAACACGGCTCTTTGTGTGGTAAGGGCTTCCTCTGTGGCTCAGACCATGGAGAATTGGCCTGAAATGCCAGAGACCTGGGACTGATTCCTGGGTCAGGAGGATCCCCTGGAGAAGGGAATGGCTACGCACTCCAGCATTCTTGCCTGGAGAATCCAAGCGATTCTGAGTGACTAACACTTTCACTTTTTGTGTTTTAAAAACGTATAATGTGATGTGGGCATTTTGAATGTTTTTTAAAAATTTGATTAACTCACTCCATTAAGAGATTATTCATAAGCTTCCCTTATTTAATTTACTTTGCATAATATTCTCAATCCCAAATTTTCAGTTTATTAGATTTCCACACTCACTGAAATCAGTATTTTCACTCATGTGACAAATTTATGTAAGACTAAACATAAATGCATAAAATTCAGTAGAAGTGAAGTCACTCAGTCATGTCTGACTCTTTGTGACCCCATGGACTGTAGCCTACCAGGCTCCTCAGTCTGTAGAATTTTCCAGACAAGCGTATTGGAGTGGGTTGCCATTTTCTTCTCCAAAATATAAATACATAAAATTTGTGGTTTAATACTGAAGTTTTTTGGGACACAATATGAATCTGTTTCAGAAAGACACTAATTATTGTTTCCTAAGCAGAAGGGTAGATTGTGGATTAAGTTAAATAAACTTAGTTATCAGACATATAAGATATGGTAAAATGTAGGTTGAGATAAACAATACACATCATAAAACTTCCTTGTAACAGTACACCAGATACCTCGGGCAATAGCGCTGCTGTGTAGAGATCCAGTTGCTTAATATTCATTTAAATGTTGGACCTTCAAAACTCATTCAAAGTAATAAAATATTATGATTATATGGATAGAGGACAAAAACAAATTACTATTTGTTATGAAAATTTTGCTAAAAATTATGAAAGAAAAAGATATAGATATTTTTAAAAAGTGAAATCCTTTCAGTTGACAAAGATGTGCTCACAAAATCAAACATTTTCTAGTAATATCAATGATCAATTGATTCACAATTTCTAAGTTTACAAAATTTAGACTTAGATTAATTATGCATTCTAAGAAACATTAACCAGCTAATATTTGAATTTTTTCTCAAATTTGCATTTAATACTATTGAAGACAAATTACTACTAGATTAAATATTGTGTTCTAGATTTATTGGAATTTTTTTAAAAAAAGACTAATGCTTACCTTGTTTTATTGCAGTGTATCATCCATACTGAAAATATTTGTACTCAATTTCGTGAACTAATAAAAATATAAAAAATGTCAGAGGCATAGTTGTTAAATTACTTCAGTATATATATGTACTGAATATATATGTACTGAAAAAAACATATTTACATATATTTGCAATATATGCATATTTTTTCCTAGTATATACATATATATATATCAGTTCAGTTCAGTTCAGTCACTCAGTCGTGTCCAATTCTTTGCAACCCCATGAATGGCAGCACGCCAGGCGTCCCTGCCCATCATCAACTCCCAGAGTTCACTCAGACTCACATCCATGGAGTCAGTGATGCCATCCAGCCATCTCATCCTCTGTTGTCCCCTTCTCCTCCTGCCCCCAATCCTTCCCAGCATCAGAGTCTTTTCCAATGAGTCAACTCTTCTCATGAGGTGGCCAAAGTACTGGAGGTTCAGTTTTAGCATCATTCCTTCCAAAGAAATCCCAGGACTGATCTCCTTCAGAATGGACTGGTTGGATCTCCTTGCAGTCCAAGGGACTCTCCAGAGTCTTCTCCAACACCACAGTTGAAAAGCATCAATTCTTCACGTTAAGCTTTCTTCGCAGTCCAACTCTCACATCCATACATGACCATTGGAAAAACCATAGCATTGACTAGACGGACCTTAGTCGGCAAAGTAATGTCTCTGCTTTTGAATATACTATCTAGGTTGCTCATAACTTTTCTTCCAAAGAGTAAGTGTCTTTTAATTTCATGACGGCAGTCACCATCTACAGTGATTTTAGAGCCCGCCCAAAATAAAATCTAACAGTTTTCACTGTTTCTCCATCTATTTCTCATGAAGTGATGGGACCAGATGCCATGATCTTTGTTTTCTGAATGTTGAACTTTAAGCCAACTTTTTCACTCTCCTCTTTCACTTTCATCAAGAGGCCTTTTAGTTCCTCTTCACTTTCTGCCATAAGGGTGGTGTCATCTGCATATCTGAGGTTATTGATATTTCTCCTGGCAATCTTGATTCCAGCTGTGCTTCCTCCAGCCCAGCATTTCTCATGATATACTCTGCATACAATTTAAATAAGTAGGGTGACAACATACAGCCTTGACATACTTCTTTTCCTATTTGGAACCAGTCTGTTGTTCCATGTCCAGTTGTAACTGTTGCTGCCTGACATGCATACAGACTTCTCAAGAGGCAGGTCAGGTGGTCTGGTATTCCCATCTCTTTCAGAATTTTCCACAGTTTATTGTGAGCCACACAGCGGATGTTGGCAATTTGATCTCTGGTTCCGCTGCCTTTTCCAAAACCAGCTTGAACATCTGGAAGTTCACTGTTCACGTATTGCTGAAGTCTGGCTTGGAGAATTTTGAGCATTACTTTAGTAGCATGTGAGATGAGTGCAATTGTGCGGTAGTTTGAGCATTCTTTGGCATTGCCTTTCTTTGGGATTGGATTGAAAACTGACCTTTTCCAGTCCTGTGGCCACTGCTGAGTTTTCCAAATTTGCTGGCATATTGAGTGCAGCACTTTTGCAGCATCATCTTTCAGGATTTGAAATAGCTCAATTGGAATTCTATCACCGCCACTAGCTTTGTTCGTAATGATGCTTTCTAAGGCCCACTTGACTTCACATTCCTGGATGTCTGGCTCTAGGTGAGTGATCATACCATCTTGATTATCTGGGTCATGAAGATCTTTTTTGTACAGTTCTTCTGTGTATTCTTTTATATATATATATATACACACACACACACACACACACACACACACACACACACAATGAAAAATCAAGTTTTTGGAGCCATTGAGAGAAATGATAGGCAATCTATTTATTGATAGTTTATCTATTGTCAATGTTCATAGGTTGAGTTGTAAAGAATCCTAAAAGATTTAGTATATTATTAATTCAATAATTTTTATGAAATGAATGTTTGTGGTTATTCAGTAACCACAGACCAAAATAAACAGTGTGATTCATATTTTTTAACTGACCTCACACTCCATACAAACAAGAAAATCTTAAGCACCAATGAATGGTGCTTATTGTGATCTAGCTGCACAATTTAATTGTGTAATATAAGACACACCATTGAGATCGGAACAGTACATACATAATATAGCGAATAATAATGATTCTATGTATTCCTTCTAGCGTGAATCTACACATAAAAGTTTTTATTTTTTCTGTAAAACAGCAAAAAGAAAGATTCTGAGAATTTTTTTTTTAATGCTAAAGTTAGCATGGCTTTCAGTTTAGGGAACACCATTTTGAATTTGTGGACTATAACACCAAGCTAACAAAAGAATTAGAGGAATTGTTCAATTCGGACATATGGAATTTTTAAACATGTATGCTTTTACTTTAAATCCAAATCAATTCTATCTAATAAAATGAGCTAGTTTTTATTTAGAATGCAAATATTAAGGAAAACTATATATATGACTGTATATATATATATACAAAAAGTATATACTTTTTGGCACTTGATTTGGTTTTTAGAAAACACTGAAGTAAAACATTTGGAAAAACTTGAATATATGAATCTACTTTTTAAAAATCAACAGTCACTATTTAAAAATAATAGTAGATTAACAACACTCTGTTAGTTTTAGGGATATACAGCCCAGGGATTGAGTTATACATATACATATATATATTATTTTTCAAATTATTTTCTCATTTAGGTTAGTATAGAATATTTGGCACAGTTAGTACAGAATATTGAGCAGAATTTGCTATGCTATCCTGGAGGAGGATGTGGCAACCCAGTACTCTTGCCTGGAGAATTCTATGGATAGGGGAGCCTGGTGGGCTACAGACCATAGGGTCACAAGGAGTTGGACATGACTGAAGCGACTTAACATGCACCCATGCCCTATGCTATGCAGTAGGTCCTTGATGATTACATATTTTAACTAGAGTAGTGTGCACATGTCAATCCCAAAATTCCAATCTATCATTCCCCTCCACTCTTCCCCCTGGTAAACTTAAGTTCATTCTCTAAGTCTGTGAGTCTATTTCTATTTTATAAATAAGTTCATCTGTATCATTTCTTTTTTAGATTTGGTGTATAAGAGATATCATCTTTTTCTGTATTATCATATTTTTCTGTCTGACTTACTTCACTTAGCATGATAATCTCCAGGTCTTTCTGTGTTGCTGCAAATAGTATTATTTCATTCTTTTTAATGACTGAGTAATATTCCATTGTGTATATATACCACGTCTTTATCCATTCATCTGTCAATGAATATTTAGATTGTTTCCATGTCTTGGCTATAAAAAACAGTACTGCGATGAACATTGATGTGCATGTATCCTTTAACCATGTTTTTCTCAAGATATATGCCCAGAAGTGGGATTTATGGATCATATATTAGCTGTATTTTTCATTTCTTTTAAGATATCTCCATACTGCACCCCAAGTAAATGAATAAGTTTTAAAAATACCACTGCTAAATAATTTATCAAAGTGAAACTATTATAGTAATATCAGAAAAGTAGATTTTAAAGCAAAAATTATTCTAATAAAGAAGAACATTTCATTGTAATCAACGATCCAGTCATTAGGAAAAGTTACATTTATAAATTTATATCAATCGAAAACGCTCTCAATAGATTGAACAAAACAGATCCAAAATAAAGGGAAAACAGACCAATTTATGTTCACAGCATGAGATTTGGCATCAGTTCATTGAAGTTCAGGTCAGTCACTCAGTTGTGTCCAACTCTTTGCAACCCCATTAATTGCAGCACGCCAGGCCTCCCTGTCCATCACCGACTCCCAGAGTTCACTCAAACTAATGTCCATCGAGTCGGTGATGCCATCCAGCCATCTTATCCTCTGTCTTCCCCTTCTCCTCCTGCCCCTAATCCCTCCCAGCATCAGAGTCTTTTCCAATGAATCAACTCTTCGCATGAGGTGGCCAAAGTACTGGAGTTTCAGCTTTAGCATCAGTCCTTCCAATGAACACCCAGGACTGATCTCCTTCAGAATGGACTGGTTGGATCTCCTGGCAGTCCAAGGGACTCTCAAGAGTTTTCTCCAACACCACAGTTCAAAAGCATCAATTCTTCGGCACTTAGCTTTCTTCACAGTCCAACTCTCACATCCATACATGACCACTGGAAAAACCATAGCCTTGACCAGACGGAACTTTGTTGGCAAAGTAATGTCTCTGCTTTTGAATATACTATCTCGGTTGGTCATAACTTTCCTTCCAAGGAGTAAGTGTCTTTTAATTTCATGGCTGCAATCACCATCTGCATAGTTATGAATAATTATGAAAAAGAATTACAAAAATCAGTAAGGATTTATAAGTTTAGAATAGCTTGATTAATTAAAATGATCCAATTGAGAACTATAAGAAAATGCTTCCCAGAAGTCAGAATGCACGTACTTTATAAGTAAACATGGAATATTTTCAAAAAATAATCATATCTTTAGCCATTAATCAAGTCTCAAATAATTTCAGAGGATTAAGATTATACAAAGTGTACTTTCTAACCACAGTGGAAAGAAGTTAATAAAAGTACCAAAGAAATAGCTATAAAATTTTTAATTAACAAATACATAAATTATAGAAGAAATCACAGTTTTAAGCACTGTTATTTTGAATGAAGTAATAATGCAAATAATACATAAAGTGTGTTTGTTTCATAAAATGCAAGTTTATGGGAAAATATGTAACCTTAAATTCAAATGCTAAAAAAAAGAAGAGTTTAAAATAGCCAATAAATATCCATTTCACTGAATTGGCAAAATAGTATCAGGGAACTGAATCTTTTAATTCAGCATTGTTTTCATTCGAAGTCAGAGATTTGCATGCACCTAAATTGGGCAGTATCTGCTTAATCTTAGCCAGTGTTCAGTTCAGTTAAGTAGGTCAGTCGTGTCCAACTCTGCGACCCCATGGACTGCAGCATGCCAGGACTCCCTGTCCATCACCAACTCCTGGAGTTTACTCAAACTCATGTCCATTGAGTCAGTGATGCCATCCAACCATCTCATCCTCTGTTGTCTCCTTCTCCTCCCACCTTCAATCTTTCCCAACATCCACATCTTTACAAATGAGTACGCTCTTTGCATGAGGTGGCCAAACTATTGGAGTTTCAGCTTCAATATCAGTCCTTCCAATGAACACTTAGGACTGATCTTTAGGATGGACTGGTTGAAACTCCTTGAAGTCCAAGGGACATTCAACTGTCTTCTTCAACACCACAGTTCAAAAGCATCAGGGGTTCATGTTTGGGAATGAATGTACACCCGTGGTGGATTCATGTCAATGTATGGCAAAACCAATACAGTATTGTAAAGTAAAATAAAGTAAAAATAAAAATTAAAAAAAAAAGCATCAATTCTTTGGCAATCAACGTTCTTTCTAGTCCAGCTCTCACATTCACACATGACTACTGGAAAAACCATAGCCTTGACTAGATGGACATTTGTTGGCAAAATAATGTCTCTGCTTTTCAATATGCTATCTAGGTTGGTCATAACTTTCCTTCCAAGGAGTAAGTATCTTTTGATTTCATGGTTGCAGTCACCATCTACAGTGATTTTTGAGCTCCCCCCCAAAAAAAGTCTGCCACTGTTTTCACTGTTTCCTTATCTATTTGCCAGGAAGTGATGGGACTGGATGCCATGATCTATGTTTTCTGAATGTTGAACTTTAAGCCAACTTTTTCACTCTCCTCTTTCACTTTCATCAAGAGGCTCTTTAGTTCTTCTTCACTTTCTCCCAATAAGGGTGGTGTCATCTGCATATCTGAGGTTATTAATATTACTCCAGGCACTCTTAATTCCAGCTTGTGCTTATCCAGCCCAGCGTTTCTCATGAGGTACTCTGCATATAAGTTAAATAAGCAGGGTGACAATATATAGCCTTGATGTACTCCTTTTCCTGTTTGGAACCAGTCTGTTGTTCCATGTCCAGTTCTACTGTTGCTTACTGACCTGCATACAGATTTCTCAAGAGGCAGGTCAGGTGGTCTGGCATTCCCTTCTCTTTCAAAATTTTCCACAGTTTATTGTGATCCACACAGTCAAAGGCTTTGACATAGTCAATAAAGCAGAAACAGATGTTTTTTCGGGAACTCTCTTGATCTTTGTGATCCAATGGATGTTGGGAATTTGATCTCTGTTACCTAATCCTTTTCTAAAACCAACTTGAACATTGGAACTCCATGGTTCATGTATTTTTGAAGCCTGGCTTACAGAATATTGACTTTCCTGGTGGCTCAGATGGTAAAGAGTCTGTCTGCAATGTGGGATACCTGAGTTCCATCCCTGGTTTGGAAAGATCCCCTGGAGAAGGAAATGGAAACCCACTCCAGTACTATGCCCAGAAAATCCCATGGACAGAGGAGCCTGGTAGACTATGGTCCATGGAGTCGCAAAGAGTCGGACACGACTGAAAGACTTCACTTGGAGAATATTGAGCATTATTTTACTAACGTGTGAGATGAGGGCAATTGTGTAGTAGTTTGAGCATTCTTTGGGATTACCTTTTTTAGGGATTGAAATGAAAACTGACATTTTCCAGTCCCATGGCCACTGCTGAGTTTTCGAAATTTGCTGGCATATTGAGAGCAGCTCTTTCACAGCATCATCTTTTTGGATTTGAAACCTCTCAACTGAAATTCCATCACCTCCACTAGCTTTGTTCATAGTAATGTTTCCTAAGGCACACTTGCCTTCACATTCCAGGATGTCTGGCTCTAGGTGAGTGATCACTCATCGTGATTTTCTGGGTCATGAAGAACTTTTTTGATAGTTCTGTGTATTCTTGCCACCTCTTCTTAATATCTTCTGTTTCTGTTAGGTCTATACCATTTCTGTCCTTTATTGAGCCGATCTTTGCATGAAATGTTCCCTTGGTATCTCTAATTTTCATGAAGAGATCTCTAGTCTTTCCCATTCTATTTTTCCCCCTCTATTTCTTTACACTGATCCTTTAGGAAGGTTTTCTATCTCTCCTTTCTATTCTTTGGAACTCTGCATTCAATTGGGTATATCTTTCCTTTTTTCCTTTGCTTTTTTGCTTCTCTTCTTTTCACAGCTATTTGTAAGGCCTCCTCAAACAGCCATTTTATATTTTTGCATTTCTTTTTCTTGGGGATGGTCTTGATCCCTGTCAGAAGACATCCGTGTACAATGTCACTAACCTCCATCCATAGTTCATCAGGCACCCTGTCTATCAGATCTAGTCCCTTAAATCTATTTCTCACTTCCACTGTATAACCATTAGGGATTTGATTTAGGTCATAACTGAATGGTCTAGTGGTTTTCCCCACTTTCTTCAATTTCATTCTGAATTTCACAATAAGGAGTTCATGATCTGAGCTACAGTCAGCTCCCAGTCTTGTTTTTGCTGACTGTGTAGAGCTTCTTCATCTTTGGCTGCAAGGAATATAATCAATCTGATTTCAGTTTTGACTATCTGGTGATGTCTATGTGTAGAGACTTCTCTTGTGTTATTGGAATAGGGTATTTGCCATGACCTTTGTGTTCTCTTGGCAAAATTCTCTTAGCCTTTGCTGTGCTTCATTCTGTACCCAAGGCCAAATTTGCCTGTTACTCCAGGTGTTTCTTGACTTCCTACTTTTACATTCCAGTCCCCTATAATGAAAAGGACATCGTATTTGGGCTGTTAGTTCTAAAAAGTCTTGTAGGTCTTCATAGAATCGTTCAAATTCAGCATCTTCAGCATTATTGCTTGGGCAATATACTTGGATTACGTGATAGTGAATGGTTTGCCTTGTAAACAGAAATCATTCTGTCATTTTTGAGATTGCATCCAAGTACTACATTTTGGATTTAGCCAGTGTTACCACTACAGATGGTGACTGCAGCCATGAAATTAAAAGATGCTTACTCCTTGGAAGAAAAGTTATGACCAATCTCAATAGCATATTCAAAAGCAGAGACATTACTTTGCCGACTAAGGTCCGTCTAGTCAAGGCTATGGTTTTTCCAATGGTCATGTATGGTTGTGAGAGTTGGACTGTGAAGAAAGCTGAGAGCAGAAGAATTGATGCTTTTGAACTGTGGCATTGGAGAAGATTCTTGAGAGTCCCTTGGACTGCAAGGAGATCCAACCAGTCCATTCTGAAGGAGATCAGCCCTGGGATTTCTTTGGAGGGATGATGCTAAAGCTGAAACTCCAATACTTTGGTCACCTCATGGGAAGAGTTGACTCATTGGAAAAGACTCTGATGCTGGGAGGGATTGGGGGCAGGAGGAGAAGGGGATGACAGAGGATGAGATGGCTGGATGGCATCAGTGACTCGATGGGCGTGAGCCTGAGTGAACTCCAGGAGTTGGTGATGGACAGGGAGGCCTGGCATGCTGCGATTCATGGGGTCGCAAAGAGTCAGACACAACTGAGCGACTGCACTGAACTGAACTGAACTGAACTGAAGTTCAAAAAGATAGCAGTGTTTGGATTTAGAAACAAGAAATCAGAACAACTTAGAGTTCTCAAGAACTCACTTATCTCTCAGGTGTAATTGAAAGATAATTGGTTTCCTATAGAAAGTATCCTTTTTTTTTTTTTTTCCTAAATATTGTCCCTACTGCAAAATTGTGTATTATTTTCCAGGCAGCAGTAGATATTGGCTCAAAAGATTATCATATTTTTTTTTCCTTTCTACAGTATCATTATGTACAAGGTAGTTATGAGTGCATTAGTCAATGATACTTTTTATTGTGTGTGATTTAAAACATATCTGGTAATGATGAGAGATTTCCTTTATCTTTCTTAAAAATATTCCCGTCATTCTTTATACTACTTTTTAATTGAAGTATAGTTGCTTACAATGTTTTAGGTGTATAGCAAAGTAATTTAGTAATATATGTGCTTAGTTTCTCTGTCTTTGTAACCCCATGGACTGTAAACTGCCAGGCTCCTTTTTCTGTAGGGATTTTTCAGGCAAGAAGAGTGGAGTGGATTGCCATGCCCTCCTCCAGATGATCTTCGAGGGATTGAATCCAGGTCTCCTGCATTGCAGGCAGCTTCTTTACCATCTGAGCTATGAGGAAAGTCCCAGTGAATATATATGAATACATATGTATTCATTTTCAAATTCTTTTCCATTATAGCTTATTAAAAGATATTGCATATAGTTTCCTGTCCTATAAAGTAGATCCTTGTTGTTTATCTATTATATATATAGAAGGGTGTATCTATTAATCTTAAACTCCAATTTATCCTTCTTTCATTCTCTCCTTTGGTAATCATAAGTTTGGTTTCTATGTCTATGAGTCTGTTTCTGTTTTGTGAAAGTGTTAGTCTCTCAGTCATGTCTGACTCTTTGTGACCTGATGCACTGTAGCCCACCAGGCTCCTCTGTCTGTGGAATTCTCCAGGCAAGAATACTAGAATGGTTTGCCATTTCTTTCTCCAGGGAATCTTCCAGACCCAGGGATCAAACCAAGGTCTGTTTTGTAAGTAAGTTCATTTATGTTTTATTGTTGTTGTTGTTTTTAGGTTCTGATATAAGTAATATCATATGATACTTGTCTTTCTCTGTCTGGCTTCTTACTTAGTATGATAATCTCTAGGTCCATCCATGTTGCTGCCAGTGGCATTATTTCATTGTTTTTACTGCTGAATAATATTCTATTTTATATACATATATATTTATATGTATATGTATGTGTATATACACACATTATCTTTTTTTATCAGTTCATCAAGTCAGTGGAATTTAATTTGCTTCCATGTTTGGCATTGTAAATAGTGCTGCAGTGTACATTGGTGTGCATGTATCTTTTTGAATTAGAGTTTTAATCTTTTCCAAATATATGCCAAGGAGTGGAATTACTGGATCATATGATAACTCTGTTTTTAGTCTTTAAGAAACCTCCATACTTTTCTCCATAGTGGCAGCCCCAATTTACATTCCTACCAGCAGTGTAGAAGGGTTTCTGTTTTTCCACACACTCTCCAGCATTTATTATTTGCAGACTTTTTAAGTGTACAAGTCTACAAAACTCTACAAATGCCATTCTGACTGTAGTTTTGTAGATTTGAGGTGACACCTTGTAGTATTGATTTGCATTTCTCTAAGTATTCACGATGTTGAGCATCTTTTCATGTGACAATTGGTCATCTGTATGTCTTCTTTGGAGAAATATTTATATAGGTTTTCTGACCATTTTTAATTTATGTTGAGCTATATAAGCAGTTTGTATATTTTGGAAACTAAATTTTTTGTTAGTTGCATCATTTGCATATATTTTCTCTCATTCTGTGGATTGCCTTTTCATTTTGATTATGGTTGTCACTCTTTGAAGTTGATATGATACTATACATACCTCCAGAAAACTACTAGAACTCAACAATGAATTTGGTAAGTTACAGGAATAACATTAATATACAGAAATCTGTTGCATTTCTATATGCTAACAACAAAATATCAGAAAGAGACATTAAGGAAACAATCTAATTTACCATTGCATCAAAAAGAATAAAATACCTAGGAATAAACCTACCTAAGAAGGGAAAAGAAGACCTATATTCCAAAAACTATTAGATGCTGATGAAAGAAATTGAAGACAGTATAAAGACAGATGGAAAGATATATTGTGTTCTTGGATTGGAAGAATACATATTGTTAAATGACTACTCCTGAAGGCAATTTGCAGAGTCAGTGTAATACCTATAAAATTACCAATGGCATTTTTTACAGAACTGAAAGAAAAAAAATGTATAGAAATAGAAAATACCCCAAATAGCCAAAATAATAGAAGAACAGAGCTAGAGGTATCAGGCTCCCTGACTTCTGACTATACTGTAAACTTACAGTAATCAAAACAATATGGTACTGGCACAAAAACAGACACAAAAATCAATGGAACAGAATAGAAAGCCCAGAAATAAACCCATGCACTTGTGGTCAATAGATCCACAACAAAAGAGGCAAGAATATATAATGGAGAAAAGACAGTCTCTTCAATAAATCATACTAGGAAAACTAGATGGCTACATGTAAAAGAATGAAATTTGTGCATTCTCTAACATCATACATAAAAGTAAATTAAAAAATGGATTAAAGACCTAAATGTAAAACATAAACAGAATATTCTTGGAAGTAAATCACAGCAATATTTTTTTTAAACCTGTCTCCTAAAGTAATGGAAAAAAAAGCACAAATAAACAAATGGGATATAATTAAATTTAAAAACTTTTACACAGCAAACAAAACTGTAAACAAAATAAATATTCTTCATAGTTTTAATTAAATTTTAGATATATCTTATAATTATTTAATAAAAAATAATTATCAAGTCTTCTATGATTTTTACAAACAACTATAACCAATAGTGAATAATTCAAGCACTGGAAAATACCAATGAATGTTATTGGGTATTTAGATAGCAATTACAATCTCCTAGCAAGGAGCCTGGTGGGCTGCAGTCCATGGGGTTGCTAAAGAGTCAGACACGACTGAACGACTTCTTTCAGTTTTCACTTTCATGCATTGGAGAAGAAGATGGCAACCCACTCCAGTGTTCTTGCCTGGAGAATCTCAGGGACATGGGAGCCTGGTGGGCTGCCATCTAGGCTGCCGTCTCTGGGGTCGCACAGAGTCGAACATGACTGAAGCAATTTAGCAGCAGCAGCAGCAGCAACAGCAAGGATTGTAGCACAACACACAATCACATGTCAAAATTGTGACTTTAATGAGTAATTTTTCTTTCAAAACTTTTCTGTATATTAGAAAAATATTCATAGGATTTGTGTAAAGTATACATGCCTATTAATTTTTCCTACTAATATTGATTTTGTTCACAAGAATGAATCATCATTACCAGAAAACACAAACACATATATATTTCATAGCATCAGATACAAGACTGAGGGATTGATAGCTTCTTTTCAACTAGCTCCTGTTCCTATTATCCAAAATGACAACCTCGACATTTGACTCCACATATCAGCATTTAAAATTTTTCAGCCTCAGAACTTTTTTGCATTTTCCCAATTGTGCAACTGATTTGCCTTATGATTTGGAATTTGGAAAGGCATAATCATATTTGCATTAGTGAAAAATATTCTCTCTCCAGTCACTTGATTTTAGATAGCATTGGGCAGAAAGCTTTAGTCTGGTGACTGTAGCATTGGTCTCTGAAGGTGATTTAAGAGATTATAAAATTTGATGGGTCCACAGTTGTGAGGTCATGTCAGCCTGCTGTCAGTCATTAAAGTTCATCAACCCTAAAAAAGGTAGAAGAAACAGAGATTTCACCCTAGGCACAGATCAGAGCTGGATCTGCCTATTCCCATCCTTCTTAAACAAAAGGCTCTCTGTTTTACTAGTATATCTCAAAGGATTAAGGATGACAAATTCTAAGTGACTAATTCAAAGAATGATGGTACCTCCACAGAAATCAGAGCTTCTAAAGCCTCATTTGCCATACTAAAAGCTCCTGTCCATATCCATACAGCGAATATATGTTCTTACCCTTTTTTTTTTCAAGCCATTTTTTCATTCCTTGATATTATCTTGGATACATGAACTTCATAAATTATTTTGAATCCAGTTCAATTCAATTTCTCAGTCATGTCCAACTCTTTGCAACCCCATGGACTGCAGCACACCAGGCTTCCCTGTCCATCACCAACTCCCAAAGCTTGCTCAAACTCATGTCCATTGAGTCGGTGATGCCATCCAACCATCAAAAAATAACAATAATAATAATAATAATAATCCTTAGAGTAAAGAGGACTAAGCCCAAACCAACTCTTTGTGATCCATGGAATTCTCCAGGCCAGAATCCTGGAGTGGGTAGCCATTCCCTTCTCCAAAGGATCTTCCCAACCCAGGGATCAAACCCAGGTCTCCAGTATTGCGGGCAGATTCTTTACCAGCTGAACCATAAGGGAAGTGCTTTGAATCCATCAGCTTTATAAATTATCTCCTATACATTGACCCCAGAATGCAACAAGATTGTTTTCAATTAAGTTTACCTATGGCCATATTATACAGTAAATTAAATGGCATACTATTAGGTTGTTTTTTGATATTGTGCTTTAGGATATTATTTGTCCAAGATCATTAGTTCAGTTCAGTTCAGTTGCTCAGTCGTGTCTGACTCTGTGACTCCATGAACCACTAAGGAAACAAAATTGACACCTCTTGAATTGTCTTTATTATAAATAGAGATGCAGATACTATCCCACAAATGAGAGAGGAAAAGAAACATTTGTACTATGAATTAAAAAGATTTAAAGAGACCCTTTATTAACCTCATCTGGTTCTCATTCTTAAAATAAAACTTTAATTTTTTTTTCCTATAAATTGCATATTTACAATTTCATCCTTGACTTTGGAATGGTGATATTTGAAGATATATAACATTTGCAGATATAATAATTCTGTGAGAAACATGCTGTTTTTCTTCTCAGAAGACCTAACTGTTAAGCTAATGGCATTGAAAACTATTTTGGAGTTTTGGGTTTTCTATGCAAATACCTTTCACAATTTTTTCCTGTGAGTCAATATCTCAAAAACCTGAAAATCTTGTCATTTGTCCACATAAACTACTTGTCTTAGAATGCTTCAATTTCTTTTTTTTCATTTGTTTGTTTTACTAAAAAAGGTGACATACTGTCCAAAATGTGACAGCATACCTCTAAAATAAAAAATTAGAAACTGGAAATTCCCTCCTTCCAAATAAACAATGAAAAAAAAAGGACTTTATACACATATCCATTATCATTACATATATAGTAAAGCCCATGGAGTTAGGCTGGCTGGATTCAAATCCTAACTCCTACTTCCTTTGCTGTTGTTGTTCAGTCCCTGAGTCAGTCAGATTCTTTGTGACCCCATGGACTTCAGCACACCAGGTCCCCCTGTCATTCACTATGTCTCAAAGTTTGCTCAAATTCATGTCCATTGAGGTGGTGATGCTATTTAACCATCTCATGTGCTCCCACCCCCTTCTCCTTTTGCCTTCAATCTTCCCCAGCATCAGTCTTTCCACATGAGTTGACTCTTCATATCAGGTGGCAAAAGTATTCGAGATTCAGCTTCAGCATCAGTCCTTCTAATGAATATTCAGGGATGATTTCCTTTAGGATTGACTGGTTTGTCTCCTTGGAGTCCAAGAGACTCTCAAGAGTCTTCTCCAGCACCACGATTTGAAAGCATCAATTATTCAATGTTCAGCCTTCTTTATGGTCCAACTCTCACATGTGTACATGACTGCATAGGAAATAATTTAGGGATTAAAAACAATATTGAACAAAAATTTATTAGCTGGAAGAATAATAGCTACTTAAATGATGTAGGCTTTGGATTAGCAGTTTAGAAATCAGTTTATCCCATAGTACAACTTTACTGGACATGGAACAACTGGTTCCAAATAAGAAAAGGAGTACGTCAAGGCTGTATATTGTCACCCTGCTTATTTAGCTTATATGCAGAGTACATCATGAGAAACGCTGGGTTGGAATTTGATTTGATGCTTTTGAACTGTGGTGTTGGAGAAGTCCAAGACTCCTTGGACTGCAAGGAGATCCAGCCAGTCAATTCTGAAGGAGATCAGCCCTGGGATTTCTTTGGAAGGAATGATGCTAAAGCTGAAACTCCAGTACTTTGGCTACCTCATGCGAAGAGTTGACTCATTGGAAAAGACTCTGATGCTGGGAGGGACTGGGGGCAGGAGGAGAAGCGGCGACAGAGGATGAGATGGCTGGATGGCATCACCGACTCGACGGACGTGAGTCTGAGTGAACTCCGGGAGTTGGTGATGGACAGGGAGGCCTGGCGTGCTATGATTCATGTGGTTGCAAAGAGTCAGACACGACTGAGCGACTGAACTGAACTGAACAACTTTACTGGAACTGGTTTTTTGTGTGTGTGTGTGGCACCCAGTGGCATATGGGATCTTAGTTCTCCAACGAAGATTTAACGTGCCCCCTATGCAGTGGAAACACAGTCTTAATCACTGGACTACAAGGGAAGTCCTCAGTCCATTGTTTAAATGAATATATGTGACATAAAAATTATTACCATGAAATATCTTACTATGATTATACCACAAATGTTATATCAGTGTTAAGTAAGAATACAGTTTAAAATAGACCATATTTTCACAAGGAAAATTATCTAACTTTATGATAAATTGCTTTGTGTAAGATTCAGATAGAAAAATAAATTTAATATTTTAGTACAATCAATGAGATACTAATTAAGTTATAATTTTACTGACAATAATTAAATGTCAGAAAAGAGAAATAATATTTAAAACAAAATGTAACCCTATACAATGAGAACTTTAAAAAATTAAATAAAGATCATGCCATTGTTGGTTATCAGTATTTCAACTACATATCCAGAATTGTCTGTTATGCATTCCTTATCTATTAAGCTGTGAGTTATGAAATGTTAGTAATAATGTTACTAGTAAGAAGCACTACCTTATTCACCCTGGTGGCTCAGACAGTAAAGAATCTGCCTGCCAATGCAGGAGGCCCAGGGTCTCCTGGAAAGGTCTCCTCGGTCATCCCTGGGTCAGGAAGATCCCCTGGAGAAGGGAATGTCTTAACTCTAAAAGAGTTAAGACACAGATGAGCAACCAATACCTTGTTCACAGGTGGGATTCATTTGTAGCTAGGTTAATAGTAAGAAACGATAATTTCTGTTTGAGTTCTTGTCAAATAATTTCGCTACCATTACAATTGGAGTTTTGCAGGATACATCCTTTATTTAATTTTTTTTCTTTTTCTTTTGTGATAATTGATGTAAAGGGGGTCTGGGATATGTTTAGAAGCTAACAACCAACCATATGAGGAAGAAAATAATTAGAACAATGTTTCCCAAAGGATAGTTTCTGGGCCATCTACATCAAAACTGCCTACACTGTTTTTAACAATTCAGATCCCTGGGCTTCACTTCATAATAGAGAGATTCCCCATTATTCAAAAAGTAGAGCATTAATATGACATCAGTGGTAAGCAGAATATTGTTCAAACAAGAAGCAATTACCTTTGGACACATCAAGCTAAAGCATAGATGCATACTGATGTTTCATCCTGCTGACTGCAGTTCCCAGGAAAGGAGCTTGGTGGTGCCACTCTTGCTGCTTGGTGTTCTCGCCAGCTGCAAAATAATCTGACTGCCATTTTCACTCTTCACTGTTTTTTGTAAAAGGGAAAATCCAATTTGGATTTCTTTGGGTATGCAAAAAAAAAAAAAAATACTAAGGTAGGTATTTTGTTTATTGTGATCCACACAGTCAAAGGCTTTGGCATAGTCAATAAAGCAGAAATAGATGTTATTCTGGAACTCTTTTGCTTTTTCCATGATCCAGCGGATGTTGGCAATTTGATCTCTGGTTCCTCTGCCTTTTTGAAAACCAGCTTGAACATCAGGGAGTTCATGGTTCACGTATTGCTGAAGCCTGGCTTGGAGAATTTTGCCTTTGACTGTATGGATCACAATAAACTGTGGAAAATTCTGAAAGAGATGGAAATAACAGACCACCTAACCTGCCTCTTGAGAAATCTGTATGCAGGTCAGGAAGCAACAGTTAGAACTGGACATGGAACAACAGACTGGTTCCAAATAGGAAAAGGAGTACGTCAAGGCTGCATATTGTCACCCTGCTTCTTTAACTTTTATGCAGAGTACATCATGAGAAACGCTGGGTTGGAAGAAACACAAGCTGGAATCAAGATTGTCGGGAGAAATATCAATAACCTCAGATATGCAGATGACATCACCCTTATGGCAGAAAGTGAAGAGGAGCTAAAAAGCCTCTTGATGAAAGTGAAAGAGGAGAGTGAAAAAGTTGGCTTAAAGTTCAACATTCAGAAAACGAAGATCATGGCATCTGGTCCCATCACTTCATGGGAAATAGATGGGGAAACAGTGGAAACAGTGTCAGACTTTATTTTTGGGGACTCCAAAATCACTGTCGATGGTGATTGCAGCCATGAAATTAAAAGACGCTTACTCCTTGGAAGAAAAATTATGAGCAACCTAGATAGTATATTCAAAAGCAGAGACATTACTTTGCCGACTAAGGTCCGTCTAGTGAAGGCTGTGGTTTTTTCTGTGGTCATGTATGGATGTGAGAGTTGGACTGTGAAGAAGGCTGAGCCCTGAAGAATTGATGCTTTTGAACTGTGGTGTTGAAGACGACTCTTGAGAGTCCCTTGGACTGCAAGTAGATGCAACCAGTCCATTCTGAAGGAGATCAGCCCTGGGATTTCTTTGGAAGGAATGATGCTAAAGCTGAAACTCCAGTACTTTGGCCACCTCATGCGAAGAGTTGACTCATTGGAAAAGACGCTGATGCTGCGAGGGATTGGGGGCAGGAGGAGAAGGGGACGACCGAGGATGAGATGGCTGAATGGCATCACGGGCTCGATGGACGTGAGTCTGAGTGAACTCCAGGAGATGGTGATGGACAGGGAGGCCTGGCGTGCTGCGATTCATGGGGTCGCAAAGAGTCGGACACGACTGAGCGACTGAACTGAACTGAAGGTATTTTGTAAAAGCGAAGTGGCATAGAGCAAACTTTCAAAAAGTGGGAGATACCTGTAATTGAATCAAAATTGAAGGGTGACTATTCCCAGGAATATTCATTTTAAGGAAGTAATGTTATAGGTCTATAGAATAATGATCAAGCAAAAGAATGTTGGTCCTTTATTCATATCCCTCAGGCGACGGAGGTGCCAGTGGAAAGAGCAATTGTAGCTATTAGATGTCTTAAGGAAGCGCCTGAGATACGACCGCCAAGTACTTGGGTATGTGTACTTCATAATCTCCCTTGACCTCAAAGTGAAAGTGAAGTGAAATCGCTCAGTCATGTCCGACTCTTTGAGACCGCATGGACTGTAGCCTACCAGGCTCCTCCGTCCGTGGGATTTTCCAGGCAAGAGTACTGGAGTGGGTTGCCGTTTCCTGCTCCAGGAGATCTTCCCAACCCAGGGATCGAACCCAGGTCCCGCTTTAAAGGCAGACGCTTTACCATCTGAGCCACCAGGGAAGACCCCTTGGCCTCAGGTGCTGTGATAATACTTTCCTCTCTAGATGCAATTATAATGTGAGATTTCTTCTAGTCATTCATGGATGTTCTCAAGCATATCAGTGAGCAGCTGCCATTGAAAGAAGCTGAATGGTGAGGATTTACAAGAAAAATAACATGTAGATGGGTTCAGAAAACTTAAAATCCAATAAAATCACAGGCATCAATGATGTAAGTGGAAAGGAGATAGATTCCAGAAAAAAGGCAAAACCAACATGCAATGAGACAAAAAAGAAAAAAAAATCAAATCCATTGCCATTAAGAGATATTAAGAACATCTTTTCTGATGAACACAAAATTAAATTTATACCTTGAGTTAGTCAAAATTATGAAGGGGCAATAATAGAAGCCTTAAGGACAAGAAAAGAATTAAATCTCCCTCAGTATTAATTCATAAAATACCCAATCTTTAGGTCATTTCTTCTCTTTCATTGCATTATATCCTTAACTACATTTTTTTCCAGACATCTCTTCTATTTTTTTTGTTGTAATTTTAGTATCCCAAAAATGCCTGGGGTGAGTTGTTGGTCTCGATACTGAAGGAATTTTCTTGCTTAAGTAAAACTGTCACGTATGAGACTCAGACAAAGAAAAATCTTTATAGATCTTAAGTTTAAAACTTTAAAGTATTAACAAATTCTTTATCTACGGATCAAAAATCTTTTGAAGAGCTGTGGGTAAAGCACAACTGAGACTCTGTATGCTTCAGACAGCAGAACTCTGTCAGTGGCTGATCACTATTGTTTCACTCATACATCTAGATTTAAGTCCATCACACTTTTCTTTGTAAATAGCAACTATGACTTAGATTTTATATATGAATCCTAAATACATGGGTTTTAAAAAAGTGCCATATCAACCCACAAGTGTGTTTAAAGAGTCTCTATGCTTTAAATATTACTAAAAGCATCAATTAACTAGTGTTGTTTGAATCCATTTGGATAATTTACATTCTCCAGTCCATTTACATGAGTTCTAGCAACCCACTCCAGTACACTTGCCTGGAAAATCCCATGGACGGAGAAGCCTGGTAGGCTACAGTCCATGGGGTCGCAAAGAGTCGGACACGACTGAGCAACTTCACTTTCACTTATTCTAAGAGAAATATTGCAAATCTGAAAAGAACTGAAACATAATAATTAATTATGTTGATGTTAGGATGGAGAGAGGGTTTGAATATTTAAAAAGAAAACAGAACCTCAAATACACAAAGAGAACAAATTTATCACCTGGGAATTTCATTTAATAAGTAAATAAAGCAGTACGTCGGCTTTCAGTTTATAGTAAGAGTTCATAATCCCATGCAAAAGAGTTCTAGAAGTAGCTAGTCCAGGACTGGTCTGGTGGTTCTGAAAACACTTGAAGGACTAAAGTTTCTGTGGGATGGTGGTGGCTGGGGAATTTGTTTGTTTTCTCTCTGGTTGCCATAGTTTTCAACTTCAAGTACACAGTATGGCTACTGGAATGCTTACGATTAGGTACATATTGCAGAAAGCACATGTGGGTGCCATTTCCAGATGAGATAATCCCTTTTAAAGACTTCCAGAAATTTCAATACTGTCACATTGTCCAATCTATGTAAAAGGGTATTTTGGAGAATTTTTCTTTATTCATTTGTTGTTGTTAAGCTTATTACATTTCTCCATCCAAATAAAAACAAAAATAGAGACAGAATGTATATACTAAATTCACAAGTACCAATAGTAAACTCCATTGTAAGAAGATAAAGTAGTTTAAAATTTTATTTAATCTACAGGATAGTTATTCTAATCTGTTGTTGAACTCCTTGGAAAGGATGGCAAAGACACTGTTCTGATTAAAAAAAAAAAAAGAATCAAAAACATAACTTCTCAGAAGTTCATTAGACCACATCAGGACTGGTTCTAGCTGTGATATGTTGAAAATGTTTTTTCTGGCTAGGCTTCAAATTCAATTTCAAAAAGCTTTGTTCTTGGTTTTATCAACTTTTTTTATTTTAATCAACATATTTTATTTGTGTCACTTTGCTTGTTCTCAGTATAAGTGGATTGTATCTAAAAAGTAATATTTCACTTAAAATGTCCACTATGTGTGTGTGTGTGTGTGTGTGTGTGTGTGTATTTCTATCCAGGAAATGACTATATAAGGTTATAAATTTCACTAAAAATTACAAGAAATAAGATACACTGAAGAAAGGAAAACCCACAGGAATGCTTTGAACCAAAATATTTCATGATATAAAGTAGATATCTAGTTTCCACATGCAGTTTAGAGTACTATAATTACAATGAATAATGTAAAAATTAGCTAGTATGGAAGCTGGTGTAAACCAGAGAGGTAAGGATGACAGTTGATTTTTCCAGTCATTCTGCAATACCATCTTTCTTTTAGCCATAATCACAGACTCTGTACACATAGAAACATAATAAACTATGCAATCTACAAATGACTAGCCTCAAATCACATGGAAATCCATAAGATATTAGGATGGCTTACTTGCTAGCAATAACTTGCTTCTATAAATGTCTTATGAGATATCATATTTCAGCAATGACTATATGTAAGGAGTTTTTCTAACACAGGCAGATCATTCCATGTTATATCACTAAGAATATATAAAAACATGAGATGGTAGTGCTAGCATAGAGTTAGCCCCAGAAATCTGCATTGTGGTTTTAAAAATGACATGGGTTTTATAATATGATAAATATGGCTTAATATTCCATCTTAACTACTTAGTAGAAATATTGTATCAGCCTGTCAACTGTGGTTTTGGGGGACTAGTTGTCTTCCATATTAGTTCATAAGATTTGAATGGTACTTTGCATAACTTCCAGTTTAGGGATTGGCCAGCAAATGCAAACTAGTTAACAAAAATGTGCTATTCAGAGTTGAATTTCAAGGATGGGCATGTGACCAAAGTGAGCCAGTCCAAGTTCTTTTTCAAGTGACTGCTATGGCTTCTAAAGAGAGAATTTTCCCCCTTCTAACATAATGGTAATAAAGAATAATGTTATTAATTATACATGAACTGTTTTAAAGTTCCTAGCTTGAAAAATAACAGACACATCATAAAATTCTGAAAAGTTTATTTTAAACTTGAAAACGACCAATTTTATTTTTTAAAAAAATCAAAATAAAATGCAGTAGTAAAAAGAATACTAAATCTGGAATTAGAAATCCTACTCTACCACTTGCTATACAGTATATGGAAATTCACACAAATTACTTAACATCTATGGATCTGTTTTATCATCAGAAGAGTAAGATTGAAACATTTTTTTAACCTCTGGTTAGTGTATGTAGTCAGAAATGGTTACACAATTTGTGATGCCCTGTGCAAAATTAAAATGTGGGACCCACTGCCTAAAAATTATTGGAAATGTAAATGATGATTCACTAAACCAAATGCAATCTGCTTCTGCAGAACCCTATGCAACTAAACAGAGTATTGTACATATGCATGTGTATATACATATATGTGTGCATATGTATATATGTGAGTGTGTGTGTGTGTGTGTGTATTTATGTCTGTCCAAAGGCTAACTCACCCTCAACCCCGAGAAGAGGGGCAAGTGCTTTTATAGGCTAAAGGCTACATGCAGAAACTGTACAGTCAGCTCTGACAGTCATCTCAAAATTGGTCATGAGGTGATCTGATCAGCATTATCTTAATTAAGTATACTTAGTCTTCAGTTCCAGGGTCAGTTTGTCCCTATTTTCTTGAGGCCAGTTCTTGGAACTGTGGCAAGTTATGTCATTAGTACAATCTGGTCATCATGTATTCGGCTGACCAAAAATTTCCTTCAATTTTTCAAGTAAAAATGAAAGAGACTTTTTTTCATTGTCACCAAGAACTATATTGAAAAATATATGCACCATTTTGTTCATCATTTGTATCACCATTACTTAGATAAGTGTTTACCAAATGTATACTACTTTACTGCTATGATAATGATGTGTAAGAAACAACTTCTAAATCTCAGAACTTATGACAATCATCAATTCTCTCTAGTATCTGTGACTTAACTGGGGTGGCTCTGCTTCAGATTGTGCATTGGGTGCACCGCTCAAGCCAGGCTCTTTTCATTTCTGAGGGAAAAGTACAATATATGTGAGTAGAAACACATGATACCTCTTGAGGATTTAACCCTAGTGCATTAATCAAAGCAAGCCCCATGAGTAAACTTAATATCAAAAAGAGGGGACTGTATACTCTACTTACAGAAAACCATGGGAAAAAGGGGAAATAGCAATTTCTGTGAAAACTATAGGTATAAAAAATCTGCTTATAGATATCAAAAAAGCTACAGGTACAGTACATTTTTATGTACTATAAACACAAAGTGAACAAAAATGGGACAATTTATCATACACTGCATACACTGACTAGAACAGGGCATCGATGCTAACATGCAACAGCTAGAACACAGCTTAAAATTGAAGCATTGAAAATTACAAAATACCTCATAATTCCACATTATGCACATAATTGCACATTTCTCAGATTCACTTGTTCTGAAGCATTAACTATTCACTGCTTGCAACCTTCTTCTCTCATCACTTCTGTAACAGTAGGTGGTCTTTCTTATTACTATTTTGTTTTCTTTTTCTCATTCACTGAATCTTTATCCTCTAACAATGCAATAATTTAGTGTTTTATTATTTTTTAAATTTTTTAATTTTATTTATTTTTAAGGTAATTATTTATTTATTTATTTAATTTTTATTTTTACTTTATTTTACTTTACAATACTGTATCGGTTTTGCTATACATTGACATGAATCCACCACGGGTGTACATGCATTCAAGTTATGTTTCTACTAAGGTGGAGGATCTTAAGGTGAATACAAAGGAACATAATCATAAAGGAAAAAAAAATATGTTTAACCAACTGTATTATTAAAAGGGTGTCTAGGTTTGAATGTCAGGAAAAAACTTAGCAGTGGATCAAACATATTGGAAGTTTATTCTGGAGGTACACAGTCAATGGCTTGTATAGTGGGTCTGCTCCACGAAATTCATCACTCCTCTATTCCTTAAAATCTTAATGTCTTAGGAGTTATCTGTATTTCAACAATAGGATAGAAATATTAATGAATTAGAATGGGCATTGGGCATGCAATAATGTCTCTTAGGGAAGTCCCTATAAATTGCACATAATATCAGGGTTACAGTCTACTGGCCAAAGTTTGAGCTTCCCTGGTGGCTCAGTGGTAAAGCATCTGCCTGCAATATGGGAGACCAGGGTTCAATTCCTGGATTGGGAAGATCTCCTGGAGAAGGAAATGGCAACCCACTCCAGTATTTCTGCCTGGAGAATCCCAGGGATGGAGGAGCCTGGTAGGCTATAGTCCAGGGGTTGCAAAGAGTTGGACATGACTGAGCAACTTCATTTAGACACATGCCTAACCTTAAATACAATAGATGCTTAGGATATAATCTTATTTGTTGTGTTTATGCCTTCCTGAAAATGTTGTCAATATAGGAGAAATGGAGACTTGCAATTGGGGCCATGCAATATCGACAAAACTAAAAAAAAAATAAAGAAAAACAGGTGGAAAGTGTCATAAAATATTAAAATTAAGAAATACTGAAACTTATAAACAAATTATAAAAGCCAGAATTCAAATTAATACAAATAAATAAGTGTAAATTAGTACGAATTGAGGAAAATTCCAATAGCAAACAAATAAAGGACAAAAAAAAGAAGAAAAACACAACTCCCAAAACACATACAAATAAGGAACAAAAAATTATTTCCAAAGTGTTAGAATAAAGGGTATGAAACCTTTAAGGAAAGGGTAAATTCAGGGAAACATATTTTTATGAATTCTAGGATATTGTTCTCTTTTATTAACAGAATAAATATAAGCTTTAGGTTAATCACTGAGGTGTCTGAATTATTTAAAAAGTCATTGGTCCCATGAATGGCATAGGCTCTGGACTGGAGCTCATCCTGGTCAAACCAGAATAAAAGGAAATTATCCCAAAATAAAAATCTGTATTTCTCTGTGATATTTCATTCATGTAGTAAACAACTCCAAATTACCTGAGAATGACTATAATAAATAGAGAAAAAAACATTCTCGGGAAAGCTATCTCTGTGCAGGACTTTCTGGTTCCAGACTTTGTCATGGCAATGATAAAGTTAAGTAATCTCATCACCGTTTACCATCTGTATGGGAAAGTAGGAATAGAAGAGAAATAAAAAATGGAGTGTATGTAAAAACAATGGCTTATTCCTTGGAGCAAGTAACAGAAGGATATCTGTTCGTGGATATGAAGACAAAAATACAACTATGACAATTATAATAACATTGATTTTTACATTCAGAAAGTTAAATAAATTCCAATAGTGAAACTCTCATAAATAATAAGACACTGTTCGAAGGGCAGCTCCCTATCACAAAAGATGAGAGATACAATGGGCTCCCCACGTGGTGTTAGTGGTAAAGAACCCTCCTGCCAATTCAGGAGACATAACAGATGCAGCTGTGATCCTTGGGTCAGGAAGATCCCCTGGAGAAGGGAATGGCTACCCACTCCAATTTTCTTGCCTGGAGAATTACATGGACAGAGGAGTCTGGTGGATTACAGTCCATGGGGTTGCACACAGTCAAATACTACTGAGCGACTAACAGTTTCACTTCACTTTACAGGAGATATTAATACAACACTGCATTTCTCCCTACGGGAAAAAAATGGAATGGTATATACATGGAAGTTACAGGAAATTCACTTTCTTTCTTTTTTTTTCTTGTTATTGATTATTTCTTATTTTTTATTTTTTTTATTTTTACTTTATTTTACTTTACAATACTGTATTGGTTTTGCCATACATTGACATGAATCCACCACGGGTGTATACAAGCTCCCAATCCTGACTCCCCCTCCCACCTCCTATCCCATATCATCTCTCTGGATCATCCCCATGCACCAGCCCCAAGCATTCTGTATCCTGTATCGAACAGACTGACACTTCGTTTCTTACATGATAGTATACATGTTTCAATGCCATTCTCCCAAATCATCCCACCCTCTCCCTCTCCCTCAGAGTCCAAAAGTCTGTTCTATACATCTGTGTCTCTTTTGCTATGCCGCATACAGGATCATCATTACCATCTTTCTAAATTCCATATATATGTATCAGTATACTGTATTGGTGTTTTTCTTTCTGGCTTACTTCACTCTGTATAATCAGCTCCAGTTTCATCCATCTCATTAGAACTGATTCAAATGTATTCTTTTTAATGGCTGAGTATTACTACATTGTGTATATGTACCACAGCTTTCTTATCCATTCATCTGCTGATGAACATCTAGGTTGTTTCCATGTCCTGGTTATTATAAACAGTGCTGCAATGAACATTGGGGTACATGTGTCTCTTTCAATTCTGGTTTCCTCGGTGTGTATGCCCAGCAGTGGGATTGCTGGGTCATAAAGCAGCTCTATTTGCAATTTTCTAAGGAATCTCCACACTGTTTTCCATAGTGGCTGTACTAGTTTGCATTCCCACCAACAGTGTAAGAGAGTTCCCTTTTCTCCACATCCTTCTCCAGCATTTATTGCTTGTAGACTTTTGGATTGCCAGCCATTCTGACTCGGTGTGAAATGGTACCTCGTTGTGGTCTTGATTTGCATTTCTCTGATAATGAGTGATGTTGAGCATCTTTTCATGTGTTTGTTAGCCATCTGTATGGCTTCTTTGGAGGAAATTCACTTTCTATTGAACATATTATTCTTCATACACACAAAATTATATTTTTTTCTCAAAATATATCAAATGTATCTTATGTAAGGTACTTAGTGCATTTTGTGATTTAGTGGCTATTTTATGATCAGGTTTCTGCTATCTCACAACAAACAAAAAGCTGTTTTCCACCATGATTTCTTTCAATCTATTAATTCCATGTCACTGATCCCAGAGTTGAGAGGCAATGTACACAGTGGATCTCAGTAGCTGGTATCAGCACCATAATCTCAGTCTCTCCTAAAAACTGTTTTACACCTCCTTGTCATTCCCATCATAGTGCTTTCATTATTTTCTTTAAGAAGTCTTTCTAGTCTACCTTCCCAGATTTTATTATCTGGCCCTCCCATATACTGTCATTGCACTACTTAATAAGCCTATCTTAACACTTTTAACCTGTATGCATGTGTGCGTCACTAGATCATATGCTGCTGGAGGGCAAAGGCTTCTAGAAATGTATACAGTACCAAACCAAAAGTAGATGTTCAATAAATATTTGTTAAATAAAGTAACAAAAGGCAGATGAACTGAGGAGAAAAGGCAGAAAGTAGGAAGTACAGAAAAGGAAGAGGAACCAGAGATCAAATTGCCAACATCCATTGGATCATCGAAAAAGCAAGAGAGTTCCAGAAAAGCATCTACTTCTGCTTTACTGACTGCGCCAAAGCGTTTGACCCTGTGGGTCACAACAAACTGTGGAAAATTCTTAAACAGAGGGGATTACCAGACCATTTTACCTGCCTCCTGAGAAATCTGTATGCAGGTCATAAAGCAACAGTTATAATTGGACATGAAACAACAAACTGGTTCCAAATTGGGAAAGGAGTAGTTCAAGGCTGCTTAGTGTCAAACTACTTATTTAACTTATATGCAGAATACATCATGACAAACACTGGCTGGATGAAGCGCAAGCTGGGATCAAGATGGCCTGGAGAAATATCAATAACCTCAAACATGCAGATGACATCATCCTTATGGCAGAAAGTGAAGAACTAAAGAACCTCTTGATGAAAGTGAAAGAGGAGACCAAAAATGTTGGCTTAAAACTCAGCATTCAAAAAAGTAAGATCATGGCATCCAATACCATCACTTCATGGCAGATAGATGGGGACACAATGAAACCAGTGATAAACTTTATATTTTGGGGCTCCAAAATCACTGCAGATGGTGACTGTAGCCATGAAGTGAAAAAATGCTTGCTCCTTGGAAGAAAAACTATGACCAACCTAGATAGCATATTAAAAAGCAGAGACAGGACATTACCAACAAATGTCCATCTAGTCAAAGCTATGCTTTTTCCAGTAATCATATATAGATGTGAGAGTTGGACTATAAAGAAAGCTGATCACAGAAGAATTGATGTTTTTGAACTGTGGTGTTGGAGAAGACTCTTGAGAGTCCCTTGGACTGCAAGGAGATCCAACCAGTCAGTCCTAAAAGAACTCAGTCCTGAATATTCATTGAAAGGACTGATGCTGAAGCTGAAACTCTAATACTTTGGCCATCGGATGCAAAGAACTGACTCATTGGAAAAGACCCTGATGCTGGGAAAGAATGAAGATAAGAGGAGAAGGGAAGGCAGAGGATGAGATTGTTGGATGGTGTCACCAACTCGATGGACATGAGTTTGAGCAAGCTCAGGGAGTTGGTGATGGACAGGGAAGCCTGGCGTGCTGCAGTCCATGGGGTTACAAAGAGTCAGACATGACTGAGTGAATGAACTGAACTAAAATAAACCAACAAGTGCATATAAAAGCATAAATATAAAATAATTATGTGAAATAAAAATGTGTTGTAGACTATAGTTTATAAGCAATCTGAGTTCAAAGTATTTATGGGATAAGAACATGAATCAAACATACATTGCTCATATGAAGTAGGGAAGAAGTACATATTAAGTGTTAGAATTCACACAATTTTTCACAAATGCTCATGGAGCTCCTGCTTTGCCCAGCGCATTCTTCTGAGTGCTTGTTACACTTGGCAAGAAAATGCTTAATGTTCCCTTCTACTCAAACAAAATAGTAGAATCTTTTTCACAAAACTAAGTCACAGAACCAGACTCTCTATTTTTAAACCAGTGTTTAAAATGGCACATGCATCATTAAGTTTGTCTTTCTCTAATTGTTTCTCTTATTGAGACAGTTAAAAACACATAATAGTTTAAATTGAGCCTAATTTTTTTCAAGAAATGTGGTGTTTTAACACATGTTTTTTTGTTGATTTGTTCAATATGTAGATACATTTAAATCTGAGTCTCACTACAAAAATCTAGAAATGACTCAGATTCAGATGGCAAATAACTAAGAATTTTAAGATTGTTAAGAGGCTCTTAAAATTTCCAAACTGCTAGTTGGCACAGCCATCAATATTGATTGCCAAACTACTCTGGTACCGTGCTAGGCATAATATTATTTATTTTACCAGTGTGTTTGTGACATTTCCATATTCTAATTGGATCAGAAGAGATATTAAGTATTGCTATCCATATGGCACAAATTGAGACACGAACATGATTGTTATGTTGCCTGTGATCCATAATGGATAAATCATACTTTTCTAAGTCTGAAGAGTAGAGAGTAAGTAAAAGGAGAATGTAGTCATCAACATAGAAATATCAAGATACATATTGTCTATATATAACTGTGTAGTTATATCCCTAAAGAATATAGACCTCAAAAAAACAGGAGATTGTTGACTCAATTGGGAAGATGTTTATGAAGAAATTAGGTAATTATAGAGAAAGAGTTATGATGAAGATATGCTGCTAGAAAGCCCCAGAAAATTCACCACTTAGGATTTTAAAGCAATGAACAATAAAATGTCTGCTTGAGAAGATCTGATGATTAATTCCCAGGGCAAGGACCCTGATAGAACAAGATGTTTATAAGAAAGACAAATTATAATGTATCCAGGAAACCAAACACTTAAGTTTGGTTTCTATTTCTGACATCATGCTGGATCATACGATCATATTCATAAGTGAGAATATGATTCAGCTTATGAATAGATAACAACCATCAAAGAAATAAAGTGATTGAATTAATAGAAATCCAATGTATACCTACTATATTTCCCAGATTATAAATATCAATTAGAAATAAGAATGTACAATATATGACCGAAAATATAATACTTATGAATAAACACACAAAGTTTTCTTTTAGTTACTACATATCTACCCTGTTGGAACATGTAATCTGTTTAAGAAAACAATATGTACATAAGCCATTTGAACTAATAATAATTTTAATGAAACAGTTAAAATATCACAAAGATAGGATATTCTTAAGAATCTCTAAATTGCAGTACTCATTTTTATGTCTATATATCGATTTCACTATTTCACTAAAGAAATACACTGTTTTAGTTCACAAGTATTTTTTTTTTTTTTAATTTTTTATTTATTTTTTTTTTTAAATTTTAAAATCTTTAATTCTTACATGCGTTCCCAAACATGAACCCCCCTCCCACCTCCCTCCCCATAACATCTCTCTAAGTCAACTTTTAATGAGGCAACAGGTTAAAATATCACAAAGATTGGGACTATTCCTTAAAGAATCTCTGAAACCCTTGCAGTACTCATTGGGGAAATATTATGGCCATCTATATCATCGATTTCACTATTTCACTAAAGAAATACACTGTTTTAAGCCCTTCACAAGTATTTAATTATCTTATTTTCAAAAAAACTGATGAGATAGATACTATAACTATCCACATTTTACTGATTAGGAAACAGAGTCTCAGAATAGTCAAGTAACCCAACAAAGTTACATTGCCAATAATCAAAAAATCAATATTTAAAATGAAGCATACCTACTTGAGAGGGCTTCCCAGGTGGTGCTCTGTCAGTTCAGTTGCTCAATCATGTCCGACTCTTTGTGATCCCATGGACTGCAGCACACCAGGCTTCCCTGTCCATCACCAACTCCCGGAGCTTGCTCAAACTCACGCCCATCAAGTTGGTGATGCCATCCAACCATCTCATCCTCTATCATCCCCTTCTCCTCCAATTTTTCTTTCCTAGCATCAGGGTCTTTTCAAATGAGTTAGCTCTTTGCATCATGTAGCCAAAGTATTGGCGTTTCAGTTTTAGCATCAGTTCTTTCAATGAATATTCAGGGCTGGTTTCTTTTAGGACTGACTGGTTGGATCTCCTTGCAGTCCAAGGGACTCTCAAGAGTCTTCTCCAACACCACAGCTCAAAAGCATCAATTCTTCAGTGATCAGCTTTCTTTATGGTCCAACTCTCACATCCATACATGACTGCTGGAGAAACCATAGTTTTGACTAGATGGACCTTTGTTGATAAAGTAATACTTGGTGGTTCAGACAGTAAAGCATCTGCCCACAATGCAGGAGACCCGGGTTCAATCCCTGGGTCGGGAAGATCTCCTGGAGAAGGAAATGGCAACCCACTTCAGTATTCTTGCCTGGAACATCCCATGGACGGTGGAACCTGGTAGGCTACAGTCCGTGGGGTCTCAAAAAGTTGGACACGCCTGAGCAACTTCACCTTCATTTTCACTAGGTTTGTCATAGGTTTTCCAGGTGGCGCTAGTGGTAAAGGATCCACCTGCCAATTCAGGAGACGCAGGAGATTCAGGTTTGATCCCTGGGTCAGGAAGATCCCCTGGAGTAGGAAGTGACACCCTGCTCCAGTATTCTTGCCTGGAAAACTCCGTGGGCAGAGGAATCTGGCAGGCTACAATCTATGGGGCTGCAGGTAATCAGACACAACTGAGTGACTGAACACACACACACACTCATATACACACATAACTACTTGAGAAACTGAAATTCTTAACCATTATATCACACAGCTTCGGAAAATGTATTGAGTTGGATCCAATTCAGTTGAATGTAAAACTACTTAAATATAAGAAAACAGAAGAGGAGATGAGATCAGTCTCACTTTAAATTAGAACTATGCATGAGTTAGCATTCATGCAATTTCAGCTTTGAAGCAACAGGAAGAAAAAAAACACAAAGATTTCTTATTATCACTGAAACCCTTTCACTTCAGAAATCATAAATTCCAAACTTCACTTTAACCCCACTTTATCCTTCTAAAGCTTTAATTCCTTTATTATAATTTTCTTTTATTCAAATTTACTGATTATTCTAATTCTCCTTTCTTCTCGGTCTTTCAGTCTGGGACACATGTGTATGGAAGATGAGTGAGTATATGAATGAATGAGCAGCATAATAAATATCACAGAACAGAAGTGAACAATGTTAAAAATCTTGAACTCTTTATTTTACTCAAAGGAAAAGCTGAAGCCCTTAAAATTTTCTTCAACAGGAGTCTACTTCATGTCTCAAATGTCATCTTAGTATCTCTGACCTCTTTAGTACCATGTCCCCTGTCTCCAACCACACTGACATCCTTCTTTTTGGACAAATAGTATATGCAAACTTCTGCCTCGAGTTTTGCTCAATCCTTTTCTCTGCCAAAAACATCATCTTCTTCCAAGGCTTTTCTCACGTCTCAACCTCTCAGTGAGGCTGGTTCCCACTGCACAGTTTAAAGCCATAATCTGTCCCTCTCACTTGCCCAGAAAACCCAGTCAACCTTACTTTATGTGCTTTTTGTTTTTCTTTTTCTTCTAGCATGTATTAGATTCTAACAGTATTAAATATTTCCTTTATTATGTTTATTGTATATAATATAATGTAAGCTCCAAACAGTTGGGAATCTTGTATCCACTAGTATACCCACTCAGCAAGTTTGTATTTGTGATTGGATACAAGTAATATATGCTATAAATGTCTCTTTGCAGGGCAACACAGGAGTCATCATAGGCACTGGCGGCACTAAAGTTTGACTTGGAGGACATTAGCTTGTAAATTCCATTAAATTCTTTAAACCAACCTGAAATAAATAAACCTGGTTTGCTCTACCAATACAGGTTTGAAGTTAGTAACCTAACCTTTCCAAAAAAGTTTCCAACCCTTGTGTCTTCTATTTTGAAATTGGAAGAAGTCACTAATGATGGACTATAATGAAAGACTGTTGTAATTTTTGGATTCCCAGAATATTTCACAATCATTCAGTCATCCATCCAACCATACACTCCTTTATCCATTCAATCAATATTGTTTGTACATGTTGCAGGAGTCAGGTACACTGCTGGGCACTGTGTAAAGCAAGATGAAAGTGTATGGTTCTCTGCTGAATCATCTGGTCACTGTATAAATATTTGAGGAATGGTGAATGGATGAACATATAGAGGACACAAAATGTTTAAGTGGATATAAAAATTACTCTCTGAAACTTATTCCTTCATGTGCAAAGTGAGAGTACAGGATAAGTAATTTTAATATATCCTTTTTATAAGCCCATGACTTGATCCAAGGGAGAAGAGCAAACTACTAAAAAGTATTAAGCATGGAGATGTCAGAAAGTTTTATTTGATCAAGATTATTTTTGACAAGGACTTACAATGTGAATCAGAAAGAGAGAGAAGAGAGAGTTATGGTCAGAGACAAGATGAGTAGAGAAAAACAGAAACAGATACATACAAATGCACAGAAATTGAAAGCTCGGTAAAGTGGAGCTTAAAGAGTCATTTAGGTGAAGCCTCTGGTATTGATGCATAAAGAGGAAAAATAAAGATGTAACAGGGTTTTAAAAGAGAGATCAATGGCACTTGGTATCTGAATATTAGTAAGGGAGAATTCTAAGACATATCTGCAAACATCTTTATTGTCTGCAGCTCTGCTATGGAACTGAATTTAAACAGTTTTATATTATTGTTTATGGCTGAATTTACTTGTCCTGACTGCCATATTAGATTACAGCATTTTAAAGATCAGGAATAAGATCTTTAAAGTGAGGCAAAAGAGATACAGAGTGTGCGGTGGAGAAAGTAAGTGGAAGAAACAACTGTGGTTTATACATGCAGTTTTATATTTTGTAACTACAGTATCATGACATTTAAACTTCCCATTAAACTCCAACTTTGTGGTAGGACGGCACACTATACATTTCTGTATGTCTGAAAGCACTATGGTGTGCTAGTTGAATTTGTCCTGGATTGTTCCCTTGTTATTTGTCATGAATTTAGAGAGAGAAAAAAGAGATGGGAATAATGAAGAGAATAGAACCTTGATACTTAAAAATGTTTCCAATGCATAAACTGTGAGCCCAATAGAAATGTTATGAACCAAATGAAGAGAATATAAGATGATTAGAAATATAGTCATTATGTAACTGAGAAATGACTCAAGTGACTTGCAGATTTTCCTAAGGAAAAATAACACTGTAATCTGACTGTTAGTTTCGAGTCCTCAAAAGACAAATTAAAGACAGTTACTAAACCCTATGTCTCTCAAATTTGTAAGAAGACCCAGTTTATTAATTATAAGTAGGCTTACTTTCTAACATATATGATGGGCTTCAAAATTCCAGCTCAGAACAATTTAGTTTACATGACAATGAGAAAAGGATTAAAATATTCTAAATAGAATGTTCAGTTATAAAAGAGCAAGAAGGATGAGTTTGTAGTGGATATGCTGAGTTGCCATGTTCTCCTTTGACTGTGCCTATCGATATGTCAGAGCTTGTAAATTGCATTCTTCCAGGTTCTTTCTAAAAGGTTGAGGAATAGGAGGCAAAGGTAGTATGGCTTCCATTTCACAAGCATAAGATCTCTGTGTCAAAGTTTCTATCATGAGCCCCCAAATAACCACTTCCTGAAGTGGCAGAAATATCAGTTCTCCACTTGGACCTTGTAGAACTATGGAACAATTTCTGGAAAGTGAGCCTACAATGCCTCTTGCTGTCCTCCAGTTGATTTTTTTAAAGAAACTAATTTCGTGTGTTTAAACCTCTTAAGATGGATAGAATGGCTTCATTTTCTTGCAGCTGAATTTCACTGGATCTTGAAATGGCCTGATGGTCTACTGTGTCACAACATTTTCTATCTTGTTTTTTTAGTTTTCTTGACTCGCCTTACTTCTGTTCTCTTGATAGGTTTTTCTAAAGTAGAATAGAGACAAAAGAACTGGAAAAATCTATGTATTGTCAAGGATTGGCTTCATGAAACCAGTGATATCTTTTAAATACAGTGTATACTCCCTTATGGCAGAAAGTGAAGAGGAGCTAAAAAGCTTCTTGATGAAAGTGAAAGAGGAGAGTGAAAAATTGGCTTAAAGCTCAACATTCAGAAAACCAAGATCATGGCATCTGGTCCCATCACTTCATGGGAAATAGATGGGGAAACAGTAGAAACAGTGCCAGACTTTATTTTTTGGGGCTCCAAAATCACTGCAGATGGTGACTGCAGCCATGAAATTAAAAGATGCTTACTCCTTGGAAGGAAAGTTATGACCAACCTAGATAGTATATTCAAAAGCAGAGACATGACTTTGCCGACTAAGGTCCGTCTAGTCAAGGCTGTGGTTTTTTCTGTGGTCATGTATGGATGTGAGAGTTAGACTGTGAAGAAGGCTGAGCACCAAAGAATTGATGTGTTTGAACTGTGGTGTTGGAGAAGACTCTTGAGGGTCCCTTGGACTGCAAGGAGATCCAACCAGTCCATCCTGAAGGAGATCAGCCCTGGGATTTCTTTGGAAGAAATGATGCTAAAGCTGAAGCTCCACTGCTTTGGCCACCTCATGGGAAGAGCTGACTCATTGGAAAAGACTCTGATGCTGGGAGGGATTGAGGGCAGGAGGAGAAGGGGACAACCCAGGATGAGGTGGCAGGATGGCATCACTAACTCGATGGATGTGAGTCTGAGTAAACTCCGGGTGTTGGTGATGGACAGGGAGGCCTGGCATGCTGCCATTCACGGGGTCGCAAAGAGTCGGACATGACTGAGCGACTGAACTGAACTGAACTGATACTCAAAAACATCAAATAATTTTTTGTATAAATACATGCATAATGTTTAAACATACTAGTCATTTATTTAGATACCTTTATTAACCAATTGGGTGAAGTCCTTTATTTAAAACTAAAACAATCATAACTTGATTTATAGTCTGTCAGGTGATAGATTTTGGGACTTACTCAAATGAATATGAATAGGTGTACTTCTAGAAAATTTCCTCTCTGAAAAATCAATAGCTAAATTGGCAGCACTAGGCTAAAAGACAATGTAGCTCATAAAAAAAGCCAAACAAAAACAAACAAACAAAAAAGACATATCTTCAGAAAGAGCTAAAACTGAACATCATTCAATTTCTGGTTAAGTATATCAACATTGAGTACCATGATAAGAAAAGAGCTCTAAATTAGTGAATTAACAATATAATTCTTACAACTTGCATTGAGACATCTGACATTAAGAGTACCTTTGAAAACCATTTAACTGTGTCTATAGGCTCCTCTCTTGCTTCTCCACAGACAAGTAAACTGGCACTGATTAACCAAACTCTGTTTCATCTTTTATTCTTCTAACATATTTTTATGAAATTAATTAGTTTACTAACAACAAACTAGTTGTACTTTCTCTATATTTTCTAAACAGTAAGGAATTTTAAAAATTCATTAAGATTGGAGTATAAATTAAATGTAGCCATAATTTTAAAAAGGAAATTAAGCAGAATAAAGACCAAAGAGAGATTACATTATTTTTCTCAATGCAGTCATTGCTGCATTGAGATCATTTAGAAGATCATTTAGAGTCTTGAAAATATCTTTAGTCTAAAACACCAAGGAACTCTGTGACAACCTAGAGGGGTGGGATAGGGTGGAAGGTGGGAAGGAGTTTCAAGAGAAAGGGGACATATATATATATATATAAATTATTATATATTATTAAATATATAAATATACAAATATATAAATATATATATACACTTATGGGTGATTCATGTTGATATATGGCAGAAACCAATACAATGTTGTACAGCAATTATCCTATAATTAAAAGTAAAATAATTTAAAGATTTAAAAAATTACAAGGAAGAGTTATAGACAACAAGCATTCTCTAAGGAGTCAATCATGATTCATTAAAGTTCAAAACTTAAAAATGAATTCCAATACTTCTACTTTCTCTATAGCCAAAAAGGATCTATTTAGAGTTTTCATTAGATAAAATTGTATCATACAGAGAAAGAAGTATAACATATATCTTTAGGAAAACTGTACATAGATGTGCTTTCTATCAGAAAACACTGTAAAAATGGGATGGCTCATTATCCTGTATCAGGAAACATTTGTTGGACTTTACGTGAGAACCTGAACAACTGCAACCAACAAGGTCTTAGAACATTACTAAAGCATCTTAAGGATTTCTGAAGTTCTGAAGTTCATGGGTGTATGTGTATGGGTGTATGTGTGTTTTTTCAAGAATTCTATTTTTCATTGAATTTCAATGTCTAAAGTTTAAAAGAGGACAAAAAATTATAAACCAATGTGGGAGTATTGTATTAATTTATAGAATTTATACAATGAAAAATTCCTTCATATGCATTTCCAAACTTGTCCATGAATGCTAATATAGACTTAATGTATATCTATTTAGCACCTTCATTAATTTGCAAACTTGTTGAAACAGAGACTGTTTTAATCACTTTCTGTATCTTTCCTGATACTGAATTGATAGTTAAATCCACTAGCAAACTATCGATTACCAGATTAAAAATAACTCATTGAATGTATGTAAAGGAAAAGTAGTTTTCAGTAATTTTACTGTATACTTTTGTCTTTCGTACTAAGATAATAAAAACCACCATCCCTTCTGATCTTAGTTTAAAACTCATTCTTCAGGGGGAAAAAAAAAAAAGACACTGATATTTAATCATGCCCTCTATCTCCTGCTGCTCCCTACCCTGAGAGCCCAACAATGTCAGATCCTCTTTCCTACTTTATGAATACCAGTCCAGCTTACCAGATACATTTTATATTCTGTGATTATTTTGTCAATGTCTCCTTTACTGGAATGTAACCTCCCACACAAAGAGGAATTTCTTTAGGCTCCCAGTGTAATAGGTTTTGGAAAACAGTATAATATTTCTATAGATATTATAGACATATGGGAGAGGAGAGACAAAGAGGGAAAGGAGGACTTCAAACATTATTCATTTCATAATGAGTTTTATTGACTGAATCCATTACCTGGAGCCTATTCCTCCTCTCCCCATCTCACCCTGCCCTTACTGTGACCAAAGAATGAACATCTAAAAAGGATGAGCAGGTTGGGGATATAGTTTTGGGAGAGGTTTCACTGTTTTTCTGTGTCAAAAGGTCAGGACCAAAACATAAAGCAAATGACTCTGAAGGCATGGTTATAGTTCTTGCAAAGCCTAGTATCAGTCCTATCCAATCCTGTCCATGTTTCTGAACAGTAGTTTTAGTTCCTAGTTTGTCTTGTTCTAGGCTTTCCTGGCAGAGAAGACAATGGCACCCCACTCCAGTACTCCTGCCTGGAAAATCCCATGGACAGAGAAGCCCAGTAGGCTGCAGTCCATGGGGTCACTAAGAGTCGGACATGACTGAGCGACTTCACTTTCATGCATTGGAGAAGGAAATGGCATCCCACTCCAGTGTTCTTGCCTGGAGAATCCCAGGGATGGGGGAGCCTGGTAGGCTGCTGTCTATGGCGTCACACAGAGTTGGACACGACTGAAGTGACTTAGTAGCAGCAGCAGCAGGCTTTCCTGGTGGCTCAGACATTAAAGAATACACCTGCCAGTGCAGGAGAGGCAAGAGACTTGGGTTTGATCCCTGGGTCAGGAATATCCCTTGGAGAAGGAAATGGCAACCCACTCCAGTATTCTTGCCTAGGAAATCCCATGGACAGAGGAGCCTGGCAGGCTATAGTCCATGGGGTGGCAGAGTCAGATATGACTTAGCGACTAAACAACAATAACAACAATCTTATCCCTAGCAATTAGTATGTCATTGAATGCTAAATTATTGACTTCAGTCCCAAGGTTTTTATTAAAATAGTAAAAGCATAGTAAAAAAACACCAAGGCTTCCCTAGTGGTTCAGACAGTAAAGAATTCACCTGCAATGTGGGAGACCTGGGTTCAGTCCCTGGGTTGGGAAGATCCCCTGGAGGAGGGTATGGCAGTCCACTCTAGTGTTCTTGCCTGCAGAATCCCCATGGACAGAGGAGCCTGGCAGACTACAGTCAATAGGGTCGCAAAGAGGCAGACACAACTGAACGACTAAGCACAGTAAAAACTTACAGGCTTCAATTTGTGCTACCCTTCATTTATGCTAATAAAGGAAAAAGAAGGAAACTGAGGCAGTAGTCATAATCTCTGATTCCACATTTTAGTTTTCACCATTTTATTACAAGAAACACAAGTATGGATATGCTGCATGCTTCACAGACCTTGTCACCCTTCTCAAGGGATAAAGTTTAGTATGAAGGATAGAAAAAAATGGATCTGAACAAACCTGGTAAAAATTTGAGTGAAAGTAGCAATTTTTACTCTTTCTTAGCAAGAACTAAATTGGAAATAACTCTGAATTTGAATCCTCAGATTATATTGAAGTTTTGAAGAGGAAGCTTAAAAATCAGTGTACTAAAGTTAAGGCTGCAGTATATATTGAGCTCCTGAACCATATGTTTTATATGGTTACTTGGCTGTGGGCTCTACTTTGCAGTGCTTTGTTCTTTCTCCGTGAAGCAGTCAACATAATCTGATCAACTACCTCAAGATGGGAAATGGCAACCCACTCCAGTATTCTTGTCTAGAAAATCCCATGAACAGAGCAGCCTGGTGGGTTGCAGTCTGGGGGCCACAAAGAGTCAAACACGTCTGAATGACTGAGCACACACACACACATTCTTACAATCTGTATGAAAATGCCAGAATTCTATCTGTCATCTATTATCACCTATGTATATGAAAATGTATATGAAAATAAATGTCAATAAATGACACTTTATGAATGACTGCAATAAAATCTTAATTTAAGTAAAATTACAGAGCTCAAATATTGAACAAACATTCATTATTATTAGAAATGCATTTTTAATATTTTGACTAAAATTCAATGGCAACTCATTAACTGTAAACAAAAAATGTAGTAAGTCATTATTTCAGATCATAATAATTACTTTAAATATAGTTTAATATCAAATTTAGAAGCAGTAAACTTATTGTGATACCATTATTTTCTTTTCATAGCTGCTAAAATAATTTTTTCACAGCTATTTTGAATAACCCCTCAGAGGTGTGAATCTTTGAAACTGAAATAAGCACTCTTAATAAGTTTTGTTTCTCAGCTGTGTGAATGCACATTCAGGGCAGGCTTCTTTCTGTAAAAGGTAATAACTCCATAACTCTTTAAACTTTGTGTTTATTTTGCTTTACTTCCCCATGAAAAATTTGATTTTGCCTTAATTTGAAAAGAAAACTTCATGGATACTTTTAGAAGATGAAGTAAGTAATTTCCAATCTTGTAAAAAACATTTATGCTCCAAGATTTACCAGCCTTGACACATTCACTAAAATTAAGGTTATGATTTTAAGACACTGTGATTGCTGGAAAAAATAATTTTGCCCCATATATTTTACCTTGAATGTGCCAAACCTATTTATTGATAAGACAGAAATAATGTTGTCTTTCAGTCTTCATATCATTTGCCTTCTTTTTATTGTTGATAAACTTGAAAGTTTCAAGGAAATTATTTTACAATGTAACATAAAACAAGCACTCAATCAACTTTCACTATAATACTACTTGGTACTATGTGATGTCAGTATTTCTTTTTATTTGTATTTGCTTTATAACCTACTTACTACTCTTGAAGAAATATCGAAAATGATTTCTGGAAGTTTACATTTAATTTGAAATTATTGATGATCCCCCATAATCACCAAATATATATATATATATAAATTATCCTTTTAGTCAATCATCTGGAGGTGAATTGGGAAAAGAAAACACAGGTTACCCTGCACACTTTGTAAAAAGAACAATCAACATAATTTTTCACAAAAGAAATGATAAAATGGCACAAAGGACCTGAATATGTAAATAAATATAAAAATGTACAATAAAAGTAAACAAAAGTGTTCTCAATAGCTGCTTTTCATCCTGAAAGAAGTTTGAGTTCACAAAAAATATTTGAGTTAGTACTAGTTTCCACAACCACAATCTAGAAGGATCTGTTTATAAGAATTCCTTGACATAAACCCTAAACAAATATATATCTATGATAGAATCCCAGTGTTGCTTCAACTTCTAGTTTATCAGATTTTAAACCTAAGTACTAAAGATATGCTACATTAGCAAAATATTAGCTTTCAGAAGAAGAGGTAATGATAACAGAAAAGAATGAAAGGTAGATACTTGAACACAGAAGATAGAGAGACATCCGTATATAAAGTTGGCTACTCTTATTAGACTATAAGCAAATTTAACACAGCTAACAGATTTCTAATTGTGGATTTATTGCAGACTTTGGGAGCAACTATCTCTACAGCCTCTCTCTTGGCTTCTTAAAAAATCATATTTATATAAAAGGGATCTTTTTTGTTAGTTTATAAATACCTAAGAGCTGTGATGTCATTTCCAATCTAAACCTATATAGAAAAGATACATTTTGTAAGCAAGTGTGTATGTATTTGTCCAGATTAAGTCTACCAGATTTTATTTTCCTGCATGCACTCTCAAAACATTTCCTCAGTTATTATAACAAAACAACAACAGGGTTTATACAGCTTTAGAGTCATTTTAATGTGGGTATTTAAAGAGAAAGCCTGGTAAAGATTTAAATAGAAGGAGAACATACCAATTAACATGTCAGTATTACCTCCCTTCAGAACTTTAAGTAGGTTTAATTATTCAATAATTCAGATTCATAGAACAACTTTAACATTAAGCAATTAAATAAAGAAAAAAGATGATTGTCTTCTTATGCACCATGGATCTCAATGGAAAAGGAAAAGAACAAATATACCTTTGTTCTCTTAATAATCACCAAAAAACACACAAAAATAATGAATTTTAAAATGGAAACTCCTTTTGAAACATTTGTGTTTTGCTTAAAAGACTTTTTGAATGGTGCAGGATTCAATGATTCCTTTAGTTAACACAACTCTTGCTGCATCTTTGAATATAAGGATTCCATTTTTTTATGATTTGGATAAGCCAATCATATCATTTGTATAAGGCATGCAGAAAATGCACACAAATTCAAATTTCCAATAAAATACTATTGGTAGAGTTTGTTTGATTTTGTAAATTTATTTTCTGTCTCCCACAATGATAAGCATAGTAGAAATAAGCAAGGACGTGTTGCTTAGAGCACGTTGCAGGCTCTTACTCAATGTGACTACAACACGGGGCTTTTAAAAGAATTCTTGAATAAAAGCCAAAGGAGCATTACACCAGTCTCATGGCAGACAGAAAAGGGCATCTCTGGGCCTGTGTGGTAGCTGTGAAATCTTCTGCTCAGAAGATTTGTCTTTTCTACTCACACTTCCTGCCAGAGCAAGGCCATCACAAAGGTCCATGAAAATAGGTTGGAGGAAGATAATCCTTTATAGGGGGAACAGCAAGTAATTAGAAAAAACTGTATGATCTTGGTTACAAATAATTCATCCTCTTAATTGCAACCAGAAATATTTTTTTCTCCCTTCCTCAGCTACACTTTTTTCTCCCCAGAGTTCCATCCAATTGTGACAGAGACTGAAAGTCTAGGATCTCACAGTAAAATATACTCTGATCAATAGCAATTTCAAAAACTTCCTTAGGCAAATGTTTCAAGGAACCAATGGAAATATTCCTTTTCCAATATTAAGGAATTCTGTCTTGAGATAGCTGATCCTTTCCTTGGGATGGCTCCTCAGTTTATTGCTCTGCATGGCCCTGCATTTATTCTTAGAATAGTCTTTACTTTTCTATCAACATTCTTCTCCATATATGAAAAAAGCATTAGAGAATATGCAGTCTTGGGCACCAAGCAATTTTCTTATCCTGCTTCCTACTCAGAGAAAGAGACCCAGAATGTATTTTAAGTCCCAAGCAATCACATGCTGCTTGATTCAGGTGGATAGCTCTTCTGAAATACAACTATCTCAGAACTTTGTTTTAATCTCTTTTGCTTCCAGTCAGTTCTATGTGCAAAACCATATCCATAATTATTTTCCAGACATGGCTGTCTCTCTAGACATCTTACCTATACATGAGCTTATCAAACACAAGTAGGTGAGCTCCTCCATTTGTTGCTCTTTTTCCTTTGAGCCATTTTGTCAACCTTAAGTGGTCTACTAGGCAGTACCTTAAAATATTCAGAGATGTTATCACAGGCAAAGAACTGCCTCAAAGCTGTTTTAACTGCTTTGTTTCCATTTAAAGCAATTCTCAGCTTTATCTTTTACTAGTTATTTATGAGAAACAGTTACCTCTTTCTTTCACCTTGTAAATCCCAGAATTTCTGGATTCTCTGTATTCCAGAGTTGTAAACCAGATAATTCTTTTCCTTGGGCATCATTTTTTTCATTGCATCTTGTCAAGTAGAGTCAATAATCACCAATATATATTAGTACTATTCTGTTTCACAAAGTTTACCTGAAGCCATGATTTTTATCTTTCTTTCAACTAGTTTGAGGAATGGTTTTAGCAAATACTCCCCAAATGCATGATGTACAGTCACCATTTTTCCAGCCTTTTAGAATGATTTCCTTTTTTCTTAATGCTAGGCTCCAAGGTCAATCTGACAAGTTTTAGTATTTCTGTTAGGATAGAGAAGGTTATTCTATGGTAGCAAACATCACTCAGATGTTAATGAGTTACAACAACTGTGGTTTACTTCTTGTTCTCAAAACATGCTGGCTCTCGGTCATCTATGACTTTGCTCCAGATGTCTTCTTCTTTCTGGGATCTAGGCCAAAGAAGAAGATCCTACCTGAAACATAAATTTCTTTTACAGTGGGAAGAAAGCAATGACAAAATCACCTGATAAATCTTAAATGTTATGCTCAAAAGAGACATGTGGCACTTTCCCTCTCATATCATGAGCTAAAGCAAATCTCATGTCCCAGCCTGATGTTAATGAGATAGAGCTATATAATATCCTCCCAGATGGTGGTACAATCTATCATAGATTGGAAATAAGATGTTCATATTTCAATCTTGGAGTGCAGAACCCAGAACTAATTGAAGGCCAGCATACAATATGAACCTCTCCTAAGGACCAGTGCAGTAATCTAAAACTAATCAATGAACGTTTAACCTCCTTGTTGCTAGAATTCTTTATTCTATTTTGTTCACAATGAGATTTTTTTTAACCAATTCTTTTAAACTCCATAATAAAGTATTAACATGGAGACATAATTTCTATTGAAGCCTGGTGCTGTCATTTGAAATCAGGTTCATAATTGTTCATTTAATTTTAAATCAGGGAAGAAAGAGCTATATTTAAGTATTTAATCTTATAAATGTACCTGCTACTTTGATTTTCTGTCTTTATGGAGTCCATCTTTGAAAGAAATGGTCCCTCATTCAGTTCAGTTCAGTTCAGTCGCTCAGTTGTGTCTGACTCTTTGCAACTCCATGAATTGCATCACGCCAAGTCTCCCTGTCCATCACCAACTCCCGGAGTTCATTCAAACTCATGTCCATCGGGTCAGTGATGCCATCAAACCACCTCATCCTCTGTCGTTTCCTTCTCCTCCTGCCCCCAATCCCTCCCAGCATCAGAGTCTTTTCCAACGACTCTTTGCATGGCTAAAGTACTGGAGTTTCAGCTCTAACATCATTCCTTCCAAAGAAAACCCAGGGCTGATCTTTAGAATGGACTGGTTGGATCACTTTGTAGTCCAAGGGACTCTCAAGAGTCTTCTCCAACACCACAGTTGAAAAGCATCAATTCTTCAGCACTCAGCCCTCTTCACAGCTCAACTCTTACATCCATATATGGCCACTGGAAAAACCATAGCCTTGACTAGACGGATCTTTGTTGGCAAAGTAATGTCTCTGCTTTTGAATATGCTATCTAGGTTGGTCATAACATTTCTTCCAAAGAGTAAGAGTCTTTTAATTTCATGGCTGCAGTCCAAAAAATGGTCCCTAGGTATCTTTAATTTTCTTTAAAAAATCGCTAGTCTTTCCGACTCCATTGTTTTCCTCTATTTCTTTGCATTGATCTGTGAGGAAGGCTTTCTTATCTCTCCTTGCTATTCTTTGGAACTCTGTATTCAAATGGGTATATCTTTCCTTTTCTCCTTTGTGTTTCACTTCTCTTTTTGCAGCTATTTGTAAGGCCTCCTCAGACAGCCATTTTGCTTATTTGCATTTCTTTTTCTTGGGGATGGTCTTGATTCCTGTCTCCTGTACAATGTCATGAACCTCCATTCATAGTTCATCAGGCACTCTGTCAGATCTAGTCGCTTAAATCTATTTCTCACTTCCACTGTATAATCATTAGGGATTTGATTTAGGTCATACCTAAATGGTCTGGTGGTTTTCTCCACTTGCTTCAATTTCAGTCTGAATTTGGCAATAAGGAGTTCATAATGTGAGCCACAGTTAGCTCCTGGTCTTGTTTTTGCTGACTGTATAGAGCTTCTCCATCTTTGGCTGCAAAGAATATAACCAATCTAATTTTGGTATTGACCATATGGTGATGTCCATGTGTAGAGTCTTCTCTTGTGCTGTTGCAAACATTTCATGCAAAGAAGGGCTCAAAAGGACAGAAATGGCAAGGACCTAACAAAAGTAGAAGATATTAAGAAGAGGTGGCAAGAATACACAGAAGAACTGCACGAAAAAGATCTTCTCAACCCAGATAATCATGATGGTGTGATCACTCACCTAGAGCCAGACATCCAGGAATGTGAAGTCAAGTGGGCCTTAGGAAGCATCACTATGAACAAAGCTAGTGGAGGTGATGGAATTCCAGTTGAACTATTTCAAATCCTGAAAGATGATGCTGTGAACGTGCTGCACTCAATATGTCAGCAAATTTGGAACACTCAGCAGTGGCCACAGGACTGGAAAAGGTCAGTTTTCATTCCAATCCCAAAGAAAGGCAATGCCAAAGAATGCTCAAACTACCGCACAATTGTACTCATCTCACACACTAGTAAAGTAATGCTCAAAATTCTCCAAGCCAGACTTCAGCAATACATGAACCATGAACTTCCAGATGTTCAAGCTGGTTTTAGAAAAGGCAGAGGAACGAGAGATCAAACTGCCAACATCCACTGGATCATGGAAACATCAAGAGAGTTCCAGAAAAACATCTATTTCTGCTTTATTGACTATACCAAAGACTTTGACTGTGTGTATCACATTAAATTGTGGAAAATTCTGAAAGAGATGGGAATACCAGACCACCTGACCTATCTTTTGAGAAACCTACATGCAGGTCAGGCAGCAACAGTTAGAACTGGACATGGAACAACAGACTGGTTCCAAATAGGAAAAGGGGTATGTCAAGGCTGTATATTGTCACCCTGCTTATTTTACTTATATGCAGAATACACCATGAGAAACACTGCGCTGAATGAGGCACAAGCTGGAATCAAGATTGCCAGGAGAAATATCAATAACCTTAGATATGCAGATGACACCACCCTTATGGCAGAAAGTTAAGAGGAAATAAAGATCCTATTGTTGAAAGTGAAAGAGAATAGCAAAAAAGTTGGCTTAAAGTTCAACATTCAGAAAACAAAGATCATGGCATCTGGTCCCGTCACTTCATGGCAAATAGAGGGGGAAACATTGGAAACAATGGCTGACTATTTTAGGGGGCTCCAAAATCACTACAGATGGTGAGTGCAGCCATGAAATTAAAAGATGCTTACTCCTTGGAAACAAAGTTATGACCAACCTAGACAGCATATAAACGTCTATCTAGTCAAGGCTGTGGCTTTTCCAGTAGTCACGTATGGATATGAGAGTTAGACTATAAAGAAAGCTGGGTGCTGAAGAATTGATGCTTTTGAACCATGTTGTTGGAGAAGAGTTGTTAGAGTCCCTTGGCCTGCAAGAAGGTCCAACCATACCATCATAAGGGAAGTCATTCCTTAATATTCATTGGAGGACAGATGTTGAAGCTGAAACGCCAATACTTTGGCTAAATGATGCGAAGAGCTGACTCATTTGAAAAGATCCTTATGCTGGGAAAGATTGAAAGTGGGAGGAGAAGGGGATGACAGAGGATCAGATGGTCAGATGGTATCACCAAATCAATGGGCATGATTTTAAGTAAACTCCAGGAGTTGATTAATGGACAGCAAGACCTGGCGTGTTGCAGTCCATGGGGTCGCAAAGAATCAGACATGACTGAGCGACTGAACTGAACTGGACTGAACTGAACTTAACTGAACTGACTGTAGCCCGCCAGGCTCCTTTGTCCATGGAATTCTCAAGGCAAGAATACTGGAGTAGGTTGTCATTTCCTTCTCCTGGGAATCTTCCTGAACCAACTCAGGCAACCAACTCAGGTCTCCTGCATTACAAGTGTGTTCCTTACTATCTGAGCCACCAAATATGCAAAACCAATAACAAAACCAGTGATGAGACTGAAACAGCACAAGCTTTCTTCAAAGCCCAGAGAGTGGAGAATCAGGGACTTGGTTTGCCAATCAACTAGTCATGGGGGAGTAACCAAGGCAAGATTTCTTTTTAAAATATATTTTTTTTAAATTGCTGTTCCAGGTGTTAGTTGAGGCCTGTGGGATCATCAGTCTTCATTCCGGCATGCAAGATCTTTAGTTGCAGCTTGTGGACTCTTAGTTGTGGACTCTTAGTTGTGGACTCTTGGTTGTGGACTCTTACTTGTGGCATATGAAGGGATAGAGTTTTCTGACCAGGGCTTGAACCCAGGCCCCCTGCATTGAGAGTACAGTGTCTTAGCTACTGGACCACCAAGAAGTCCCCAAGGCAAGATTTTCAAATGTAGTGTTAATGAGGGGGAGGCATAGGTATTGGTTTTTAGGAAAAGGTGAGGTTCTCCCTGTACCTGGGGTGCTACCTGTTCTTCTGTCTATGATCTGGTGTTTGCTATCTAGTCTGCCAGGAGCATGCTAACATATTACACTGTATAATAAGTCTTGGGCTCACTGGAAGTCAATATGGTGACTTAAGGTACAGCTGGATTTTTTTCTCTTTAGTTCCATCGTTGTGAGGTTTGGTTCTGCAGCTGAAACATAGTTTCCACTGGGCAAGGGTGAGAAATTGGGGCAACTACTTTGGTAAAGACTAGAGAAAAAGATTTGGGGAAACCAGGCCAGACACCAAGTTGCATATCAGTCAAGAGCTTGACCTTCTACAAGGGAACATCTTATATGAAATGCAGTTGCTAAACCAGGAATGAAGCCAGGATACTTGGCCTCCAGAGGAGAAGAATTCAACCTGGGGCCAGAGATTAGGCTCCATCACTCAGAGCCTTTGTGTAATAAAGTTTTATTAAAGTATAAAAGAGATAAAGAAAGCTTCTGACATAGACATCAGAAGTGGGTAGAAAGAATACCCCCTCACTAGTGTTAGCAAGGGAGTTATTTACATTTTAATTCCTTATTACAAGGAATCAAAGGATATCTGGAGGTTATAAAGTTCTTCTAGACCCACTCCCATCATTTACATTTTAAGATAACAGGATTAGCCAGAAGGTTTTTCCCAGAAACAGTCCTCAAGCACAATACATTCAGTTCAGTTCAGTTCAGTTCAGTTCAGTTTGGTCGCTCAGTTGTCTGGACTCTTTTCGACCCCATGAATTGCAGCACGCCAGGCATCCCTGTCCCGTCACCAACTCCCGGAGTTCACTCAGACTCACGTCCATTGAGTCAGTGATGCCATCCAGCCATCTCATCCTCGGTCGTCCCCTACTCCTTCTGCCCCCAATCCCTCCCAGCATCAGAGTCTTTTCCAATGAGTCAACTCTTCGCATGAGGTGCCCAAAGTACTGGAGTTTCAGCTTCAGCATTATTCTTTCCAAAGAAATCCCAGGGCTGATCTCCTTCAGAATGGACTGGTTGGATCTCCTTGCAGTCCAAGGGACTCTCAAGAGTCTTCTCCAACACCACAGTTCAAAAGCATCAATTCTTTGGTGCTCAGCTTTCTTCACAGTCCAACTCTCACATCCATACATGACCACAGGAAAAACCATAGCCTTGACTAGACGGACCTTAGTCGGCAAAGTAATGTCTCTGCTATTCAATATGCTATCGAGGTTGGTCATAACCTTTCTTCCAGGGAGTAAGCGTCTTTTAATTTCATGGCTGCAGTCACCATCTGCAGTGATTCTGGAGTCCAAAAAAACAAAAAAAAGTCTGACACTGTTTCCACTGTCTCCCCATCTATTTCCCATGAAGTGATGGGACCAGATGCCATGATCTTCGTTTACTGAATGTTGAGCTTTAAGCCAACTTTTTCACTCTCCTCTTTCACTTTCATCAAGAGGCTCTTTATGTCTTCTTTGCTCTCTGCCATAAGGGTGGTGTCATCTGCATATCTGAGATGATTGATATTTCTCCTGGCAATCTTGATTCCAGCTTGTGTTTCTTCCAGTCCAGCGTTTCTCATGATATACTCTGCATAGAAGTTAAATAAGCAGGGTGACAATATACAGCCTTGACGTACTCCTTTTCCTATTTGGAACCAGTCTGTTGTTCCATGTCCAGTTCTAACTGTTGCTTTCTGACTTGCATATAGGTTTCTCAAGAGGCAGGTCAGGTGGTCTGGTATTCCCATCTCTTTCAGAATTTTCCACAGTTTATTGTGATCCACACAGTCAAAGGCTTTGGCATAGTCAATAAAGCAGAAATAGAGGTTTTTCTGGAACTCTCTTGCTTTTTCCATGATCCACTGGATGCTGGCAGTTTGATCTCTGGCTCCTTTACATTTTCTAAAACCAGCTTGAGCATTTGGAATATCATGGTTCACGTATTGCTGAAGCCTGGCTTGGAGAATTTTGAGCACTACTTTACTAATATGTGAGATGAGTACAATTGTGTGGTAGTTTGAGCATTCTTTGGCATTGTCTTTCTTTGGGGTTGGAATGAAAACTACTTTTGCTAGTCCTGTGGCCACTGCTGACTTTTCCATATTTGCTGGCATATTAAGTGCAGCACTTTCACAGCATCATCTTTCAGGATTTGAAATCGCACCTGAAATTCCATCACCTCCACTAGCTTTACTCGCAGTGATGCTTTCTAAATCCCATTTGACTTCACATTCCAAGATGTCTGGCTCTAGGTTAGTGATCACACCATCATGATTATCTGGGTTGAGAAGATCTTTTCTGTGTAGTTCTTCTGTGCATTCTAGCCACCTCTTCTTAATATCATCTGCTTCTGTTAGGTCTATACCATTTCTGTCCTTTATTGAGCCCATCTTTGCATGAAATGTTCCCTTGGTGTCTCTAATTTTCTTGAAGGTATCTCTAGTTTTTCCCATTCTGTTCTTTTTCCTCTATTTCTTTGCATTGATCACTGAAGAAGGCTTTTTTTATCTCTTCTTGCTATTCTTTGGAACTCTGCATTCAGATGCTTATATCTTTCCTTTTCTTCCTTGCTTTTCTTCTCTTCTTTTCACAGCTATTTGTAAGGCCTCCCCAGACAGCCATTTTGCTTTTTTGCATTTCTTTTCCATGGGGGGATGGTCTTGATCCCTATCTCCTGTACAATGTCACCAAACTCATTCCATAGCTCATCAGGCACTCTATCTATCGGATCTAGTCCCTTAAATCTATTTCTCACTTCCACTGTTTAATCATAAGGGATTTGGTTTAGGTCATACATGAATGATCTAGTGGTTTTCCCTACTTACTTCAAGTTAAGTCTGAATTTGGCAATAAGGAGTTCATGATCTGAGCCAGTCAGCTCCTGGTCTTGTTTTTGTTGACTCTGCAGACTTCTCCATCTTTGGCTGCAAATAATATAATCAATCTGATTTCAATGTTGACCATCTGGTGATATCCATGTGTAGAGTCTTCTCTTGTGTTGTTGGAAGAGGGCGTTTGCTATGACCAGTGTATTTTCTTGGCAAAACTCTATTAGTCTTTGCCCTGCTTCATTCCGTATTCCAAAGCCAAATTTGCCTGTTACTCCAAGAGTTTCTTGACTTCCTACTTTTCCATTCCAGTCCCCTGTAATGAAAAGGACATCTTTTGGGGGTGTTAGTTCTAAAAGGTCTTGTAGGTCTTCATAGAACCGTTCAACTTCAGCATCTTCAGTGTTACTGGTTAGGGCATAGTCTTGGATTACCATGATATTGAATGGTTTGCCTTGGAAATGAACCTAGATCATTCTGTCGTTTTTGAGAGTGCATCCAAGTACTGCATTTTGGGCTCTTTTGTTGACCATGATGGCTACTCCATTTCTTCTGAGGGATTCCTGCCCACAGTAGTAATATATAATGGTCATCTGAGTTAAATTCACCCATTCCAGCCCATTTTAGTTCACTGATTCCTAGAATGTTGACGTTCACTCTTGCCATCTCCTGTTTGACCACTTCCAATTTGCCTTGATTCATGGAGCTGACATTCCAGGCCCCTATGCAGTATTGCTCTTTAGAGCATCAGACCTTGCTTCTATCACCAGTCACATCCACAACTGGGTATTGTTTTTGCTTTGGCTCCATCCCTTCATTCTTTCTGGAGTTATTTCTCCACTGATCTCCAGTAGCATATTGGGCACCTAATGACCTGGGGAGTTCCTCTTTCAATATCCTATCATTTTGCCTTTTCGTACTGTTCATGGGGTTCTCAAGGCAAGAAAACTAAAGTGGTTTGCCATTCCTTTCTCCAGTGGACCACATTCTGTCAGACCTCTCCACCATGCCCGCCCATCTTGGGTGGCCCCACAGGGCATGGCTAAGTTTCGTTGAGTTAGACAAGGATGTGGTCCTAGTGTGATAGATTGACTAGTTTTCTGTGATTATGATTTCAGTGTGCCTGCCCTCTTGCAACATCTACCATCTTACTTGGGGTTCTTTTACTCTGGACATGGGGTGTCTCTTCATGGCTACTCCGGCAAAGCATAGCCGCTGCTCCTTACCTTGGACAAGGAGTATCTCCTCAGTGCCACCCCTTCCAACCTTGAATGTGGAACAGCTACTCTAGGCCCTCTGGCAGCCGTGCAGCCACTTGGGTCGCTCCTACCAGCCAACGCCCCTGGCCTTGGGCGGGGGTAGCTCCTGTTGGCTGTTCCTGTGCTGTCCCAGCCTGGCACTCTTTGTCGCCACCCCTGACCTTGGGCGCAGCATAGGTCCTCTTGGCTGCAGCCCTGACCTTGGACGGGGGGTAGCTCCTCTAGGCTGCCGCCCCTGACCTCGGACATGGAGTAGCTCCTTTTGGCCGTGCTCTGTGCTTCATCACAGCCACCCGTGCCTTATAATCCTTAGTACAGAGTTTAAACAGAGTTGTTTGTTGTGTAATCATCAATTCCAGGCTTAAAGATAAAAGCATGAATACCAGACCACCTAACCTGCCTCTTGGGAAACCTATATGCAGGTCAGGAAGCAACAGTTAGAACTGGACATGGAACAACAGACTGGTTCCAAATAGGAAAAGGAGTACGTCAAAGCTGTATATTGTCACCCTGCTTATTTAACTTCTATGCAGAGTACATCATGAGAAATGCTGGACTGGAAGAAACACAAGCTGGAATCAAGATTGCCGGGAGAAATATCAATAACCTCAGATATGCAGATAACACCACCCTTATGGCAGAAAGTGAAGAGGAGCTAAAAAGCCTCTTGATGAAAGTGAAAGAGGAGAGTGAAAAAGTTGGCTTAAAGCTCAACATTCAGTAAACGAAGATCATGGCATCTGGTCCCATCACTTCATGGGAAATAGATGGGGAGACAGTGGAAACAGTGTCAGACTTTTTTTTGGGGGGGGGGTGCTCCAAAATCACTGCAGATGGTGATTGCAGCCATGAAATTAAAAGACGTTTACTCCTTTGAAGAAAAGTTATGAGCAACCTAGATAGTATATTCAAAAGCAGAGACATTACTTTGCCGACTAAGGTCCGTCTAGTCAAGGCTATGGTTTTTCTTGTGGTCATGTATGGATATGAGAGTTGGACTGTGAAGAAGGCTGAGCCCTGAAGAATTGATGCTTTTGAACTGTGGTGTTGGAGAAGACTCTTGCGAGTCCCTTGGACTGCAAGGAGATCCAACCAGTCCATTCTGAAGGAGATCAGCCCTGGGATTTCTTTGGAAGGAATAATACTGAAGCTGAAACTCCAGTACTTTGGCCACCTCATGCAAAGAGTTGACCCATTAGAAAAGACTCTGATGCTGGGAGGGATTGGGGGCAGAAGGAGAAGGGGACGACTGAGGATGAGATGGCTGGATGGCATCACGGACTCGATGGATGTGAGTCTGAGTGAACTCCAGGAGATGTGATGAACAGGGAGGCCTGGTGTGCTGCGATTCATGGGGTCACAAAGAGTTGGACACGACTGAGCGACTCAACTGAACTAAGACTAAGGAATGTAGAAGAAAAAAAAAAAAAAAAACCTTTGTCATTTCCTCCTCCTTGAGAATTCCACACCCTTTTCTCCTTGGGGACTCTTTTGTAGACCATGATGGCTACTCCATTTCTTCTAATTGATTCCTGCCCACAGTAGTAGATATAATGGTCATCTGAGTTAAATTCACCAATTCCAGTCCATTTTAGTTCGCTCATTCCTAGAATGTCGATATTCACAGAATAAGCTGAAGTTGAATGGTTCTATGAAGACCTACAAGACCTTTCAGAACTAATACCTAAAAAAGAAGTCCTTTCCATTATAGGCAACTGGAATGCAAAAGTAGGAAGTCAAGAAACTCTTGGAGTAACAGGCAAATTTGTCCTTGGAGTACTGAATGAAGCAGGGCAAAGGCTAATAGAGTTTTGCAAAAAGCACTGGTCATAGCAAACACCCTCTTCCAACAACACAAGAGAAGACTCTACACATGGATATCAATAGATGGTCAACATCAAAATCAGATTGATTATATTCTTTGCAGCCAAATATGGAGACACTTTATACAGTCAGCAAAATGAAGACCAGGAGGTGACTGTGGCTCGGATCATGAACTCCTTATTGCCAAATTCAGACTTAAATTGAAAAAGTGGGGAAAACTACATAAACATTCAGGTATGACCTAAATCAAATCCCTTATGATTATACAGTGGAAGTCAGAAATAGATTTAAGGGACTAGATCTGATAGACAGAGTGCCTGACGAACTATGTATGGAGGTTGGTGACATTGTACAGGAGACAAGGATCAAGACCATCCCCATGGAAAAGAAATGCAAAAAAACAAAATGGCTGTCTGGGGAGGCCTTACAAATAGCAGTGAAAAGAAGACAAGTGAAAAGCAAGGAAGAAAAGGAAAGATATAAGCAATGCATGCAGAATTCCAGAGAATAGCAAGAAGAGATAAGAAAGACTTCTTCAGATATCAATGCAAAGAAATAGAGGAAAAGAACAGAATGGGAAAGACTAGAGATCTCTTCAAGAAAATTAGAGATACCAAGGGAACATTTTATGCAAAGACAGGCTTGATAAAGGACAGACATGGTATGGACCTAACAGAAGCAGAAGATATTAAGAACAGGTGACAAGAATGCACAGAAGAACTGTACAAAAAAGATCTTCATGACCCAGGTAATCATGATGGTGTGATCACTAACCTAGAGCCAGACATCCTGGAATGTGAAGTCAAGTGGGCCTTAGAAAGCATCACTACGAACAAAGCTAATGGAGGTGATGGAATTCCGGTTGAACTATTTCAAATCCTAAAAGATGATGCTGTGAAGTGCTACACTCAATATGCCAGCAAATTTGGAACACTCAGCAGTGGCCACAGGATTGGAAAAGGTTAGTTTTCATTCCAATCCCAAAGAAAGGCAATGCCAAAGAATGCTCACACTACCACACAATTACACTTATCTCACACGCTAATAAAGTAATCTTAAAATTCTCCAAGCCAGGCTTCAGCAATACGTGAACCATGAAATTCCAGATGTGCAAGCTGTTTTAGAAAAGGCAGAGGAACCAGAGATCAAATTGCCAACATCTGCTGGATCATCGAGAAAGCAAGAGAGTTCCATAAAAACCTCTATTTCTCTTTACTGACTATGCCAAAGCCTTTGACTGTGTGGATCACAATAAATTGTGGAAAATTCTGAAAGAGTGGGAATACCAGACCACCTGATCTGCCTCTTAAGAAACCTGTATGCAAGGCAGGAAGCAACAGTTAGAACTGGACATGGAACAACAGACTGGTTCCAAATAGGAAAAGGAGTATTTCAAGGCTGTATATTGTCACCCTGCTTATTTAACTTCTATGCAGAGTACAACATGAGAAACGCTGGACTGGAAGAAACATAAGCTGGAATCAAGATTGCCCAGAAAAATATCAATAACCTCAGATATGCAGATAACACCACCCTTATGGCAGAAAGCAAAGAAGACATAAAGAGCCTCTTGATGATAGTAAAAGAGGAGAGTGAACAAGTTGGCTTAAAGCTCGACATTCAGAAAACAAGGATCATGGCATCTGGTCCCATCACTAATGGGAAATAGATGGAGAAACAGTGGAAACAGTGTCAGACTTTATTTTGGGGGACTCAAAAATCACTGCAGATGGTGATTGCAGCCTTGAAATTAAAAAACACCCACTTCTTGGAAGAAAAGTTATGACCAACCTATATAGCATATTAAAAAGCAGAGGTATTACCTTGTCAACAAAGGTCCCTCTAGTCAAGGCTATGGATTTCCCATTTGTCACATATTGTTGTGAGAGTTGGACTGTGAAGAAGCTGAGCGCCAAAGAATTGATGCTTTTGAACTGTGGTGCTGGAGAAGATTCTTGAGAGTCCCTTGGACTGAAAGGATATCCAACCTCTCCATTCTAAAGGAAGCCAGTCCTGGGTGTTCATTTGAAGGACTGATGCTGAGGCTAAACTCCAATACTTTGGCCACCTCATGCAAAGAATTGCCTCATTGGATAAGACCGTGATGCTAAGAGGGATTGGGGGCAGGAGAAGGGGATGACAGAGAATGAGATGGCTGGATGGCATCACTGACTATGCACATGAGTTAGGTGAACTCCGGGAATTGATGATGGACAGGGAGGCCTGGCATGCTGCAGTCCATGGGGTTGCAAAGAGTCAGACAATACTGAGTGACTGAACTGAACTGAACTTCTCCTTGGGGACCCTTTGGATTTCTTATTAACATACCTAGGAATTGACTCTCTCATTATAGTTAGTTGGTAATTAGGGAAAGATCAGATTTTGTTATCTGCAAGTAGTCTAACTATAGAGAAACCTGAGCATCTATGCTATGATAAGAGTAGGTTTTAGTTTTCAAATAAGATGCATAATTAATGATTTTAATTACTGGGGTCATTACAAGAGTCACCTCATTACCATAACAATTTTTTTTTCCTCTTTGATCACTTAGGAAATCCCATGGTGTTAGAAGCTTTGTGCTGGAGGAGGAAGATCAACTATATATTTCTTATTATAAATTACTATATCACATTAAGGGCATTTATTATTTATATTTGTTAGATATAACTTTGAAAATAGAAATTAAAAATAAATATTAAACCATATAAAAATAAATCGTCTGTCCTCACTTCACTGTGGATTGCATCATTGAAAAAAGTCTCTTTTGTTCAGTGTTTTTAAAGCAGTCTGTTTACAAAATCTTATAGAAACGGACATAAGCAACACTTAAATTGCAAATTTGAACCCCAAAATATCAGAAATCGAAACAATGACAAATGTTGCCCACTAAGTCAGCATCTACTTAATAAGAATATAATAAGGCAAGGTACTTTTCTCCCATTTAATGGCATCATGGTATTTGAGCTATTTCCTTATCAAATTTATTATGGCTAAAACAAATTAGGTGATGGTTTAATTCACATCTTCTCCTCTAGACTGTAAGCTGTTTGAGGGTTAGGCTATGTTCCCCAAGCATTTCATTTAGAAGATTCTTAATAAGCATTTGTAAATTAAGCAAGTAAATAAATGGCTCTGGGAAGATATATAAAATTGAAAGTGAGCAATGCATTATATTACTTTTGGTATAAAAATATAAATAGTAGTAATAATAAAAAGAACAAGATAAAGAATATGAGATGTTTGTTTTTAAACCTATTTACCTAAAATACTGTGACAAGAAGCCACAGACCAATGTCAGGGCACAATGGTCCTTTTCATTTAACAAATTTTCATTTCATTTCATTTCAGTTCAGTTCAATTCTGTCACTCAGTCGTGTCTGATTCTTTGAGACCCCATGAACCACAGCACTCCAGGCCTCCCTGTCCATCACCAGCTCCCGGAGTTTACCCAAACTCATGTCCGTTGAGTCGGTGATGCCATTCAACCATCTCATCCTCTGTCGTCCCCTTCATCTCCTGCCCTCAATCTTTCCCAGCATCAGGGTCTTTTCCCATGAGTCAGCTCTTCGCATCAGGTGGTCAATGTATTGGAGTTTAAGCTTCAACATCAGTGCTTCCAAAGAATACCCAAGACTGATCTTTAGGAAGGACTGGTTGGATCTCTTTGCAGACCAAGGGGCTTTCAAGAGTCTTCTCCAACATCACAGTTCAAAAGCATCAATTCTTCGATGTTCAGCTTTCTTTACAGTCCAACTCTCAAATCCAGTCACATGGCCACTGGAAAAACCATAGCCTTGACTAGACCAACCTTTGTTGGCAAAGTAACGTCTCTGTTTTTTAATATGCTATATAGGTTGGTCATAACTTTGCTTCCAAGAAGTAAGTGTCTTTCAATTTCATGACTGCAATCACCTGCAGTGATTTTGGAGCCCCCCAAAAATAAAGTAAGCCATTGTTTCCACTGTTTCTCCATCTATTTGCCATGAAGTGATGTGACCAGATGCTATGATCTTAGTTTTCTGAATGTTGAAGTTTAAGCCAACTTTTCACTCTCCTCTCTCACTCTCATCAAGACACTTTTTAGTTCTTTTTCACTTTCTGCCATAAGGGTGGTGTCATCTGCATATCTGAGGTTATTGATATTTCTCCCAGCAATCTTGATTCCAGCTTGTGTTTCTTCCAGCGCAGCATTTCTCATGATATACTCTGCATATAATTTAAATAAGCAGGGTGATAATATATAACCTTGTGGTACTCCTTTTTCTATTTGGAACCAGTCTGTTGTTCCATGTCCAGTTCTGTTGCTTCCTGACCTGCATACAGGTTTCTCAAGAGGCAGGTCAGGTGGTCTGGTATTCCCATCTCTTTCAGAATTTTCCACACTTTGTTGTGATACACACAGTCAAAGGCTTTGCAGCTATTATGTTGCAAATATTCAAATTTAAAAATAAGCAAATAGCATGGACTTTATGTTTACAGAAGTTATTTCCTTCTTCTTTTTGTTGTAAGAATCACAAGGCAAGGACACATTAAAAATAGGCACAGTGAGAATTCTAGTAAGAATGGGCCAGTTGCAGCTACATTTTGTATACCAAAGTACATTCACTTTTGCAAAAGATGCTGAGGCTTTTGTGTCACTACTATTTATAGAGTACCCTCAGAGGATTGGAACCAGCCAAGGCAACCAATGATAACACAGATCTAAATATAAAGCAGTTTGTTATAAACATTTCCTTTCAAGAGGTGCTAAATATGAAAATGTGTATGCTAAAATTCTAGACTTCCATTATGTAATTTTCAGTACTGCCCTTAAGTTTTCTTCCCAGTCTTTCCTAAAACCGCTTCTGTTGGCCATCTGGAAGAGCCTTGACTTTGGCATTTGTGAAGCTGACTGTAAAGACTCTAGGCCAGTTTCTGCCTTCCTGGTAGAGAGAAGGGAGAGCAGGGCTCCGGTGGTTCTAACTGCTATCTTTTGAAGCAGGAAGGAAGTCAGATGTGAAGGAACAAATTGGATCTAGAAAGTGGTTGGTTCTTTTGATGAGAATGAAATGGTTATGTGATAATGGATAAAATCAAAGCTGTTGTTTGAAGAAATTTATTTCCTATTCAAAGAAATTTTTAAGCTTTTTATACTTCATTTCTAAGATTGAAAAAGCTCTTTATGCTAGAAAAGTTATTTATATTTCCAATTTGCATGGAAATAATTTTGGGAGAGAGACTTGCACATTACTTACATTTCTTTAATATCTCTAAGGGGAAAATATTAAAATTTCTTCTGAATATTCCTCAGACTACTAGCTTGGCAGAAGGAGGTGTAGTTGTTTAGTCACAAAGTCGTATCTGACTTTTTGTGACCCCGTGGACTCTAGCCCACCAGGCTTCTCTTTCTATGGGGTTTCCCAGGCAAAAATACTGGAGTGGATTTCCATTTCCTTCTCCAGGGGATCTTCCTGACTCAGGATTTGAACCCACATTTCTGGCATTGTAGGCAGATTCCTTACTGTTGAGCCACCTTGGAAGCCTAGGAAAAGGGGTATTTGCATTTATTTTCATGAACAAAAATTGATTAAAAAGAAAAACTTTTGAAATGAAAATCTTGCTTGGTTTATAAACTCAGTGATAATTATTTTCCTTGAAAATATGTTACTTTTATTTCTTTTTCTTTTCTGGCCCTAAGGATTTAAGCTGTAAGAACAATTAACAATTCAAGCTAAAAGTGCTACAACCTGAAGGTGGAAGAGTGTGAACTTCTCTGCTTCCTGAGTTCCTATTATTATCAAGTTTCTTTCTCTCTCACTTTATCACCTTTAGCATTTCACTTCAGGAAATGTAGGAGATAAAAGAGAAAAATTTTAACATGTGTTTGCACTACACCTTTGATGATCAAAATAGTTATATATACCTTGTCTATCTGTGTTGCCTGATAATAGAGCATATGAATAAAAGCATGTAGGAAAAAATTTTAGATAATATTCCATTTAAAGTATAAAGAGAATCCTATAAAGAGCGTCCTATTATAACATTGCAGTAACTATAGTAATGAATATACTCAGGCACTAATTAATAATTTCTGGTAAGTAAAACTGGAATAAAAAAATATAGCAATAAGATCTAGGTACTGTGACATAAGAGATGCCCACAATAATGTATTAGAAATATTTATACTAAAGGTATATCATTCAATATTTATTAATAGTATAAATTCTTTTAAATTTATTTCTTCTAATACATGGAATGAACTTTAGTTCTCTGCTTAATAGCATATAGTTTGGTTCAAAATTTATGGTAGCCAATAAAAAATGTTCAAATCACATTGCAAAACAAAATAAAACTGTACTTTTAGTTTTAGTTCACTCAACCTGTGGAGTGATAACCAAGATTACACTCTGAAATTGATATTGCTGACCTATGGGGAGGTCAGTTTGCTACAACAGAAACTAATTGTCACATGCTATATACAGTCTTTGTAATATTTCCTACAGGGCTAAGTTAGAGGTTACTTGCTGTCACAAGTGATAGGACGCTGTAGAGTGTGTGTGTGTGTGTGTGTGTGTTTGTATGATCAGTCTCTCAGTCTTGTCTGATCCTTTGTGGCTCCCTGGGCTGTACCCCACCAGGCTCCTCTGTCCATGGGATTCTCCAGCCAAGAATACTGGAGTGGGTTGCCATTCCCTCCTCCAGGGGATCCTCCCAACCCAGGAATCAAACCCTCATCTCTTAGGTCTCTTGCATTGGCAGGTGGGTTCTTTATGGTTGCACCATCTGGGAAGTCCACATGGTAGAATAGTTAATCTAAAGGAAAAAGGGAAGGCAGCTAAAGAAACATAAAGATTTGAAATTGCAGGAAAAAGCTAGGCCACCTTTGGTTACCTGCTCATTTCCTTAATAAAGCTGGAGGTAATCTTTTTGGTAATAAGAAGGGAAATAGTTGAATTAAGGAAACATGTATTTAATAAACACTGCTAACTGTTAGCATAAAGGTTCACTCCACTGAGTGATTGGAAGGCATGGAAAAAGCAGTCAGTGCGGAATGGTGGCTACCATGACTGGCACATGAATGTTACTGGAGATTCTGTGGGGCTATTGGTTGAAATGATTCCAAAAGCAGCTAGCCAGGCAAACTGAGAGAAAAGACGTTTGAAGTGATAGCAGGAAAGGTTGGAAAACCCTGGGAGTGACACAAAGAATCTCTTATGATGAGAAGAAGTATTGCCAAATATTAATGAAAATAGAGATGAGGTTGGATGACACTAACCTGTAGTAAGTCCAGCCAGCTAGCATAGTTTCCCATTTGTCTAGTATTAGAAATGAGGGTTATAAATTGTGACTTTTTATAAAGTTATGAATTCCCCTAGAATCTGATCTTGTCTATAGAGGAATTGTCTTGAACACGCAGATGAAATTCCATCTTGTAAAAGTCTCCCTGGATTTTCAGTCTCACTAACTGCTCTCAGAAGTAACCCTGCTTACCTGATCTTGTAGGTGCAACCAATGATGGCTCCCATGGGGTCCTCTGAATGATGAGTCAGTACCCAGAGAACCACCACCATGTCTGCAGTGCCCCATGTGGTAGTGACCACTCAAGGTCAAGAGAATAGGAATGATTGTGGGAGCATTGTTCTAATGATTAGCCTCAGAAACCTGGCTGTGGACTGAAGAAAGTAGTCATGGGAAACATAATTAAAGAAATTTACCATTATAGTGATGTTATTGGACACACTAAAGGCATTAAGGATAATGTCAAGATGTGTATTGAGAAAGAAATTATAAATTAGATGCCCACATCCATTGAGGCAGTGGGTGAATATTCTTTTTACATTTGTTGATAAATAGAGGTAGAAAGGGAACTAACTCACTGTTACAAGGAAGTTCTGTGCATGTGAGAAGAAGTAAAGTGATATGACAGTGATTTGGAAGTAACTAATTTAAACTAAATACTATGTCCATCTTTTCTTTAAAGGCCACTGGGAAATGGGACATGCAGAAGGGTAGGGTAAAGGATTTGCAAGGTGATAGATGTGAACAGTGTGATAAGATTGAGAAAGATTGGAATACAATTTTCAGGGAGAGTGAGTCCTAGGATTTGTCTCACCATAGTTGATGCCACGGATGTGAGACCAGTCAGTCAGTACAGAGCCTCCTGCTCTAAGGGTCTGTGCTTGGGACATAGAATACTCTCCAGCTACCATCTTTAAGTTCATAACAATTTGATTTTTGAATTTGTATTTTGTAAATGAAGTCTGCAAAAGTCCACATATTGTCTTTCGGACAACAGAAAGTGTGCCAGTAGCCTGAAATCTCAACTCAAATACTGTCTCACTTTCTACTACTTCCTGACATTCCAGGAAGGGTTCATTACCTCCTACTCCATTATCTTCTAGCACCTGGGTCCCTTCTAGCCTCTTCCTCCTCACTACCCCCTATCCAGTGACACCTGCCACCTCCTCCCCCTAGTGTCCCAGGCCTTGTCTGACCTTCCTTTCCCTACATTGCTACTGCTTTCCACTCCTGGTAGGGGACTAGGCATAGGTTTCAGCTCAGTTCAGTTCAGTAGCTCAGTCATGTCTGACTCTTTGCAACCCCACGAATTGCAGCACGCCAGGCCTCCCTGTCCATCACTAACTCCTGGAGTTCACACAGACTCACGCCCATCGAGTCAGTGATGCCATCCAGCCATCTCATCTTCTGCTGTCCCCTTCTCCTCCTTCCCCCAATCCCTGCCAGCATCAGAGTCTTTTACAATGAGTCAACTCTTCGCATGAGGTGGCCAAAGTACTAGAGGTTCTAGAGGTTCAGCTTTAGCATCATTCCTTCCAAAGAAATCCCAGGGCTGATCTCCTTCAGAATGGACTGGTTGGATCTCCTTGCAGTCCAAGGGACTCTCAAGAGTCTTTTCCAATACCACAGTTCAAAAGCATCAATTCTTTGGTGCCCAGCCTTCTTCACAGTCCAACTCTCACATCCATACATGACCACAGGAAAAACCATAGCCTTGACTAGATGGACCTTAGTCGGCAAAGTAATGTTTCTGCTTTTGAATATGCTATCTAGGTTGCTCATAACTTTTCTTCCAAGGAGTAAGTGTCTTTTAATTTCATGGCTGCAGTCACCATCTCCAGTGATTTTGGAGCCCCACAAAATAAAGTCTGACACTGTTTCCCCATCTATTTCCCATGAAGTGATGGGACAAGATGCCATGATCTTCGTTTTCTGAATGTTGAGCTTTAAGCCAACTTTTTCACTCTCCTCTTTCACTTTCATCAAGAGGCTTTTTAGTTCCTCTTCACTTTCTGCCATAAGGGTGGTGTCATCTGCATATCTGAGGTTATTGATATTTCTCCCAGCAATCTTGATTCCAGCTTGTGTTTCTTCCAGTCGAGTGTTTCTCATGATGTACTCTGCATATAAGTTAAATAAGCAGGGTGACAATATACAGCCTTGACGTACTCCTTTTCCTACTTGGAACCAGTCTGTTGTTCCATGGCATAGGTTTAAGGTGACCCAAGTTTCGCTGCATACCTCAGGGCATCTCTGAGCTGGGTATAGCTGTGCCCATCCCTACCCGGGGCTTGCAACACCACAGTATGTTTAATGGGTAATTTGTTGGGAGCAAGCTTCCAGCCAATCCCAAATCCAGGCAGCCAGAGGGTCTTGGTGCAAAAATTGCAATTCCTTGGGGACTGCCCATCTACTGTGGGTTGAACAGCCAGTTCATGAGAAAGGGGGACTGATTTCTCCACACCAGCTGGGGTACAGCATTTCAGTGAGTGGGGAGAAGAGGAATCCAGCAGCCTGTGGCTATGAGCTAAACTTACAGAATCACAGGGTGAGGCTCTCTGGAACTTCGGAAAGTCTGCATTCTACAAAATTAAATTGCAGATAAAAAACACCATAACAGGTTGGAAGAGCGTTGGCAGGAATAAAGAAAAAAAGTTTTACATTTTAGTAACTTTAAAGGCACTTTTTTTTTTTTTAGCTTTTTGAACAAAGGGCTCTGAATTTTCATTTTGTACTGAGCTGCAGAATTTATGTAGTCAGCCTTGAAGTTCAGTAGTAATTTGAATATTATACATAAAAGAAGCTACAGAGTAATAGCTGTGGGAGGATACATTAATAATGGGAGGATATAGTTTGTTTTTGCAAATGATTCAAAGAAATGCAAAATGGGAAGCTGGAAAAACAGAGAAGTTATTATACATTCCCCACCCTCCAAAAAATAAAGGTATGATATTTAACAGGTTAATGCTATGGAAAATTGAGGCCAGGCTTCTTGGGGAACTTTGGAAGACAGAGTAGAAAGTGCTTCAGTGTTGCTCCAACCTCAATCTAGAGGATCCAGGAGGCTGGAGGTATTTGAGCTCCACTTTCCATTGGTCAGGGACCACTTCCCATGGTGTGTACATAAACTGAGAAAAAGTCTTCAGTTTGGGAGTCCCAGAGGTTAACAGGAGACATTAAGGGCCCGATCTGGTTGGGAATGCTATAAGTATCTGGCTGTTATTGGCTATCCAGAATGCCTCTTTAAACCATTTTAGTGAGTTGACTCCAAGGATGACAGCACTGAACTGGGCCACACTAAATTAGGAGTATACTACATGGGTTCTTCTTCCCAGTGTTTATTTAGACGTGAAACTAATGATAACCAACTCCAGAGGCCTCAGAACTCCACTTGCCATTTAAAGTAATAAGCATTCACAAAAATACAAACATGCAAATAGTCCTATATAAAGTACCTGATTTCCTCATTTCCTCAATATACCTCCCTGTGTGAACAACAGTCTCTCTCAGCTCAGGATGTTCTAAATATAATTTTCTTCAGGCATTCAACTAAGTACACTAGCTTTCCACAAAGCACAGATTACATTTTGAGTTTAACTAAAATTCAAACACCTATAAACATAAACTGCTGGTAATGTTAAGAACATATTTCCTTGGTTAGAAGGTGAAGGCTGATGAATTTCTGGATTTATGCTATAGTATTCATATTTTTTTCCTTTTATCTACATTACAGGTCAAATATCACCACTATTAATTAAACATATAATATCTGAATTATTTAAACTTGTTCAGAGAATACAAGTCTTCAAATCACCTTTATATGGATAGTAAAGGTGATTTCAAGTGTGTGCGTAGATATAAGAAGAAATGCAAACAACTGACTAATATCACCTGTAAATACAGATGCAAAAATTATAAACACAATGTTATAAAGCTAAATGCAGAAACATGCATGTTTACAAGCATATAAATGCGTGTGTATATATATAAATGGAGAGACATGTGTATGTATGTGTAAAATTATAATCAAGCCGCATCACACACTTATTCAATTTTTTTAAAAAAGGAAAAATATATAAGTATTTTGATAAGTGAAAGAGACATCAACAAAACTCAACAATAACCTAGAACTTTAAAAAATCTTGTTAGCAAACTAATAGTAATAGGTGGGAATTTCTCTGGGTAAATTGTTCAAGTGTATCTCAGCACATTTATTTTCAAAGAAGTATGGGAAACATTACCTATTAAAAATAAAAACTGAAAATGGATATCTAGCAACACACTTCTATTCAGTATCATCCTAAAGGTTGTAAAAAGCACAATAAAGGGAAAAAGAAAGAAAGAAAGAAAGAAAGCAAAGTTTGGAAGGAAGAAAACTAAATGTCTTTATTTGCACATTAAATGATTGCCCATATAGACAGTCCCATAGAACCACAATCACTAGAACTTATAAAACAGATTAGCAAGGTTTCTTGATATAAAATCAGTAGTTGGTAATAAAGTTTGTTCTACAATTTTAGCAATAACCACAAATCATTCTATGCACAAAGAAAATTTGCAAACTATTATATATAGAATGCAGAAACAAGATCCTAATGTCAGCATATCAATGTATATTAATATATACATATTAGTATATATATAGTATGTTAATATATACATATTAATATATATTTATATATAAATTATTGTTCAGTCACTAAGACATGCCTGACTCTTAGCAACCCTATCAACTGCAGTGTGCCAGGTTTCTCTGTCCTTCACTATCTCCTGGAGTTTACTCAAATTCATGACCATGGAGTCAGTGATGCCATCCAACTATCTCATCATCTGTAACCCCTTCTTTCTCTTGCCCTCAGCATTTCCCAGCATCCGAGTCCTTTCCAATGAGTCAGCTCTTCACATGGGGTGGCCAAAGTATTGGAGCTTCAGCTTCAGGATCAGTCCTTCCAGTGAATGATCAGGGTTGATTTCCCTTAGGATTGATTGATTTGATCTTGCTGTCCAAGGGACTCTCAAGTGTCTTCCCCAGTACAACAATTTGAAAGCATGAATACTTTAGCTCTCAGCTTTCTTTATATGGTCCAACTCTCACATCTATACATAACTACAGGGAAAACCATAGCTTTAACTAAATGGACCTTTGTCAGCAAAGTGATGTCTGTGCTTTTTAATACACTGTCTAGTTTCGTCATAGCATTTTTTCCAAGGAGCAAGGATCTTTTAATTTCATGGCTGCAGTCACAGTCTGCAGTGATTTTGGAGCTCCCCCCAAATAAAATCTGTCACAGTTTCCTCTTTTTCCCCATCTATTTGCCATGAAGTGATGGGACTGGATGCCAAAATCTTTGTTTTTTGAATGTTGCATTTTAAGCCAGTTTTTTACATTTTCCTTTTTCACCCTCATCAAGAGACTCTTTAGTTCCTCGTCACTCCTGTTATTAGAATGGTATCATCTGCATATCTGAGGTTGCTGATATTTCTCCAGGCTATCTTGATTCCAGCTTGTGACTTATCCAGCTTGGCATTTCACCTGATGTACTCTGCATATAAGTTAAATAAGCAGGGTGACAATATATAGCCTTGATGTACTCCTTTCTCAATTTTGAATCAGTTCTTTGTTCCATGTCTGGTTCAACTGCTGCTTCTTGTTCTGCATAGTTTTCTCAAGAGACAGGTAAGGTGGTCTAGTATTCCCATCTTTTAAAGAATTTTGCACAGTTTGTTGTAACCCACAGAGTCAAAGACTTTAGAGTGCTCAATGAAGCAGAAGTTTGTTTTTTTTTTTTTTTAATTACCTTGTTTTTTTATGACCCAACAGATTTTGCCAATTTGATCTCTGGTTCTTCTGCCTTTTCTAAATCCAGTTTGTACATACTGCTGTACATACTGCTGAAGCCCAGTTTGAAAGGTTTTTGAGCATTGCTTTGCTAGTGTGTGAAATGAGCACAATCATATGATAGTTTCAACATTCTTCAGCACTGCCTTTCTTTGGGATTAGAATGAAAACTATCTTTTCTAGTCCTGTGGTCACTGCTGAATTTCCCAAATTTAGTGGCATATTAAGTGCAGTGCTTTAACAATATCACGTTTTAGAATTTTAAATAGCTCAGCTACAATTTCATCACCTCCATTAACTGTTCATAGTAATGCTTCTTAAGGCCCACTTGACTTCACACTCCAGTATATCTGGCTCTAGGTGAGTGATCACACTACTGTTGTTAAGACCTATTTTTTTTTTTAATATAGTTCTGTGTATTCTAACCACTGCTTCTTAATCTCTTCTGCTTCTGTTAAGTCCTTGAAGTGTCTGTTCTTTATTGTGCCCATCTTTGTATCTCTAATTTTCTTGAAGATATCCCTCATCTTTCCCATTCTGTTGTTTTCCTCTATTTCTTTGCATTGTTCACTAAAGAAGGCTTTCTTAGCTCTCCTTGCTATTCTCTGGAACTCTATATTCAGATAGGTATATCTTTCCCTTTCTCTCTTGCCTTTTGCTTCTCTTCTTTTCTCAGTTATTTGTAAGGCTTCCTCAGACAACCAATTTGACTTCTTGCATTTCTCTTACTTTGCTATGGTTTTAGTTACCACCTCCAAATATTATAAACCTCTGTCCATAATTCTTCAGGTACTCTGTCTACCACATCTAACCCCTTGAATCTACTTGTCACCTTCACTCTATAATCATAAGGGACTTGATTTAGGTCATACATGAATGATCTAGTGGTTTTCCCTACTTTCTTCAATTTAAGCCTGGATTTTGCAATAGGGAGCTGATGATCTGAGCCACAGTCAGCTCTAGGTCTTGTTTTTGTTGACTGTATAGAGCTTCTCCATCATCAGCTTCAAAGAGTATCATCAGTCTGATTTTGGTATTGGTCATTTGGTGATATCCAAGTGTAGAATTTTGTCTTGTGTTGTTGGAATAGAGTATTTGGTATGGCCAGTGTGTTCCCTTGGCAAAACTCTTGTTAGCCTTTGCTGCTTCATTTTGTACTCCAGGGCCAAACTTGCCTGCTACTCCAAGTATCTCTTGACTTCCTACTATTACATTCCAATCCTCTATGATGATAAGGACATCCATTTTTTGGTGTTAGTTCTAGAGGGTCTCCCCTAGTGGCTCAGATAGTAAAGAATCTGCCATGCAGGTGACCTGGGTCAATCCATGGGTCTGGAAGATCCCCTGGAGTAGGGAATGGCAACCCACTCCAATATTCCTGCCTAGAGAATTCCATGGACAAGTGATCCTGGTGGGCTACAGTTCATGGGGTCACAAAGAATTGGACATGATTGACCACTAATACTAGAAGGTCTTGAATGTCTTCAGAGAATCACTCAACTTCAGCTTCTTCAGCATTCGTGGTTGGAGCATAGACTTGGATTATTGTGATGTTGAATCATTTGCCTTAGAAATGAACTGAGATCATTCTGTCATTTTTGAAAATCACCCAAATACTGCATTTTGGACTCTTGTTGACTCAGGGCTACTCCATATCTCTTAAGAGATCACTTCGGCTTCCTTGATAACAGTGGGTTTTTCTTAAACAAAATCATGGAGAAATTCAAATCATTTCACAGGACCTCTATTCCCTTTTCTTTCTGAGGCTCATACACAAACTCTACTGCATACCACCCCTTTGTAAAAGGGGCTGGAGGATGGGAACAAGCTGCTAACTTCTTTAAGAGAGAGAGATGGATGGGAAGAAAATATGTTGGGTTATGAGATCAGCTGTAATGACTGACTTGACTATGACAGTAATGTGTGGTGATGAAACTGTAGAGAAATCATAGTCTTATTAGTAATTACTGTATAAACAAAAGCAGAATCAGAAGCTTTTACTGAAACATCCCATCATTGCCTAGTAGCAAGGATACTACTATCTGAATTCCAAGTTAAGAATTTTATGCATTCATACCTTTCTGCAGTGCCAGTTTCTTCATATCATTCCAGCTTCTTGGTTTTATTAGCCCTGCCTCAAGCCTTTATAGGATTCCCAGGTGACACTAGTGGTAGAATCCACCCGCCAATGTAGGAGACACAAGGATGACAGTTTGATCCATGGATCGGGAAGATCACCTGGAGAAGGAAATGTAAACCCACTCCAGTATTCTTGCCTGGAAAATTCCACGGGCAGAGGAGCCTAGCAGGCTATAGTACATGGGGCTGCAAAGAGTAAGACACACCTGAGCATGTGTGCGCACACACACACACACGCACACACACGCACACAACACACACACCCTTTTACACTGCAACCTACCTGTTACTCACTCTTTGCTACCTACTACTTCATTTCTCAAGCTGCAGTTTGAAGTCAGTATAACAAACATTAGTCTCTGGCACATTCTGGATACTCTGGTCTAAGCTAGAGGGATCAAGGGGATTGAGATACAGTTGTCCTTAAAGAATGCATGGTCTAGAGGGGAAATACACTTTATCTACTTATCTTGACTTTGAGATATTTACACTAGCATCACAGTGTTTGAAATTTCTGTATTGACATCAGTAATATTTCTTAAGAAATATTCCTGAGTAAACTCAGCTTGGCACTCTCAAGAGACACTCCAGTTATAAAGAGCGAAATGTTAAATAAAAATGACCATGACAGAAACTAATTTTATTTCTTTTAGATTTCTGATGTAGCATGATGTAGACAGAACTGAGTAAATCTGATGGATAATTAAGAACAGGAATTAGATATGACCAGCACGGAAAAAAAAATCTCTTGATCATCTTTTTCTTCCAAAGCATTTCATCACCATTTATTTTCTTATTACTCCCTCCATTTTATGTAATTTCTTTTATAACACCCTAAACATGTTAGCTAGAAAACAAAGATGAAGACTGTATAGACAATTTCTTGGATTTTGACATGACTTTTCTGCTGTGTAGTAGAAAAGAAATGTACAAATATATTTATATCCTTTGAAAATATGAAATTTGTCATTTGTTACCTTTTAGAGAATATTTTTTAATATAAACTATAATTTTGCAGGTGGCTTTTAATAAAAAGTAGAAAGCTGAAATTAAGCAAAGTGAAAAAAAATCCACAAAATTTTGTCTTTTCTTTAAGCATTTATGACCAGGAAAAAAAGAAAAAGTAAGTTACCATGAATGTAGTAACAATATTAGATTTTTAAGTTTTCCACCTTCATCATTTTAAAACCCATCATTTTTAGCTATTTACATTCACTTTTTGTCCACTGAAAATTCCTTTGAAAATTACTGACATGAATGTAAGCATACTGTGATTTTTATTAATTAACAGGAATTATTACTGAAAAGGCATAGAAATTTGTGAGAAGGAAAAAGAATGGTAAATTCTAGGTAATTTTCATACATATCCCTAGCAAAGCTTAATGTTAATTGAGGAGTTTGATTAATGTCCAGTGTAAACTTAATCTCAAGAAAAACCCATAAACATTGCTCCCCATGGATAAAGGCTGGCTGTTGAATGCTGCCCAACTTTATCTGTTACATTTTTGTATAAAATTATAGTTTTTCAGGATCCCTTAACTTATTTGGGTTTCATTTTATATGTCTACCTCGATTATTAAATAAAAGAGTATAAGAGTGAAACAGTTATGAATTAATAAGGGAAAAAGACTTTATAATATGATATAAACAATAACATTATTGAAACTTCTTCTTCCCATTTTACAAAAGCTAATTAGAAATAATGCATTATATTTCACTGTAAAAGAAACATCAATCAGCAGCTAGCGTTGAGCATGGACAGATTGCGGTACATATTAGAGTGTGTGAATTTTAAAATTATGTTCAGAATACAGACAAAAGGTTGTAAAAATAACAAAAACTAAAGCACATGATTCTACAAGAGCATTTTACTAATTTAGACAATTTCTGGCTCTTGGATATATTTAATTCAGTAGTTAAGCTTTATAGTTCAATGTTCTAGATAAGTCTACCTTTGGATTTTGTGGCACATAAATATAGAGTATTATATTGGAAATCACATAACAGTTGTTTGTTCAGTTTGGTGTTTGGCCACAATCCTTAGTATTAATAAAATAAAATATTCATTATAGATAGTTCCTGAGAGACCTGGGGCCTATACTGTGGAGCCACAAAGTCTGACTAAATGCAGGAAAGTACATAGCATTACTATGGGCTCTCAGTTGGCTACAAATCCAGCGCGTCTGCTTTAACAGCTTAGCTTTTATCTCCTATAATATGTCCTCAATTTGGTCACAGCATTGAAACAAAAGAAGCAAATCTGAAAACTTAACTACAAATCAATTCAATTTACTGTATGTCTTTAGTGGCTGAATTGCAGGATAAAGCTCCTATTTATATAAAACACATACACATAAGTCAGCAGTGTGCTTTTACTTTGACATCAAATCAAATTATATGGATATTTAACTGAAAAATAATCCTATTCTAGTGAATTTTAAATTCAAGATACTTTTGATGAAAATAGATTGCTTTTATTGACATTTATTATTTTCAATTCTGAGTCACATTAATGTAATTCACCATCTAAAATTTCAATCCTATACATCTTTAACATGCATAAAACTGTTTAGCTGTGAATGTATTTTTATAAAACTATATGTTCTATACATGGTTTTGAAGTAAAAGGAAATATTCTTACCTTTGAGTCTAGAATGATTACTTGAAAAGAATATGATGCTCATTTATTTAAGATTAGTTAGTTCTTTAATATTCAAGCATAGTATCATACCAGTCAATTGCCAGGAGAAAAATGCTCTGGATATGGGCCTGCAGTTGAGGAGCTGCAAGAAGGGAGGCAGCCAGGATTAATAGATTTTTGGCAAGATGCATCAATCAGCCAAGGAATCAGGAATTCTCACTCAAGCCACCTTAACATACCTGGGAAATACTGTACTTGCACAGGGAGGTTTTTCAGATCAATGGGACAGCACCTGCTGTACTTTGCTTTGAGATATGGAATTTTAGTTCCAAGAAGTGCTAACAAATATCTGATGTCAAAGAGTGAATCAATAATGAAAGAAAATTTCCAGAGGGCAATATTTTGCTCCCATAAATGCTGGGCTGTAACCAAAATGTAATTATATTTGAAAAAAAAATTAATTTGTCTAAAGGGTGACACTGGAAAATATCCTATGCTGCAAATTACCTGGTCACTTAGTAAATGTACATGATATAAGCTTTATCATTTTACATTTTAATTTAAATATAAAATAGAAAGAACACGTGCTCAAAAGATCCATATTTGGTCCATTCATTTTACCTCTCCAAGGTCCATTTTCCTCAAGGCTAAGATAGAAATAATACCTATCTTTTAGAACAAGTGCATGGATCAGTGACAATGTCTGTAAAATTTCCTACAGTGTACTCAGTGGAGATGCTAGATCAATAGGAAAGAATTTGTTTCTGTCCAAATCCTCAAACAGCACTTAAAAGGCAGGTGAATATGAACACCTTAGTATTTTCTGTTTACCTTGACATAATGCTTATTCTGCGACTCCTCCTCTACTATTGTATGACAGCAGCAGTGTGGAAATATCAGTTCTATTATCTTCTTTCCAATACTGAATGCTAAAATTATTTCTATTCATTCACTTAATCAATATTTAACAATGCCTACTATGTGCCAGTCTCTGTACCAAGCAAAAGAGTTACAAAGATGCGTAATTATGCTCCTGCCACTGTAGAGTTTACCGTCTGCTCAGTAGAGCCAGGAAGGTAACTGTACACCCAAATATTGGCTTTGATGCCTAATAATCAGTAGCCACACAAAACAGTAAAATAAAATACTATATCCTACAATATGAAAATTCTGATTAGGAATCTCTCTATTTCGGTTTTGTGTGTATGGAGAGAGCAGGGGAAGAGGGAAAGGATGAAACACCGAGGAACAAATATGTGGAGCGAGGCAGTCAAAATGTCATTGACCCTATCATTCTCCATATATATGAAATAATGATCAAATAAAAATGTAGCGGTATATAGCAGACAACTGGGAAAACATTATCACTATATAAAATTAGAAAGTAGAAATAATTAAGAAAAAGATCACTACTATTAAACTACTTGGAAAAATAAAACTGAAACAATAATTGGATGGCTAGTAATGAAAGTGCCTATTTGTAATAACTTCACCAAATTTGAAGTTGAGTTTACTGCATCTGACCTTTCATGTCTATAGTGTATATGTTCTCACTATGTTTTTACATATAATTAAAAGTTTATTCTTTGGGTTACTAGTATTTATGAAAGGGGAAAATTTAAGCCCTGTAATCTTTTTGGTTTAATTTTGCTTTTTACAGTTTATTATGATATACTTAATGTATAATAAACTCATAATTTTAATATACAAATTTGATATGTTGGAATATATATATTATACATCCTTGAAACCATTATCACAATCATGATAGTGAACATATCCACTACCCATGAAAGTTTCCTCATGTTCCTTGGTAATCCCTTTCTCAAGCCCCTTCTCCCCACCACAGGCAACTCTGACCCACTTTCTGTCACTATAGGTTGTAGTGAGAGAATTGCATTTTCTAAAATTTAAAGAAATAATCATAAAAATGTATTCTTTATGTCTTCTTTCATTCAGCATAATTATTTTGAGATTTACTCATGCTGTTTTTAAATAGCTTATTATTGTGTTACCCGGTAACATTCCTTTGTATGGATTGGCCATATTTGTTTATATATTCAGCTGTTGATGGATTTTTGGATCGTTTTGAGTTTGAAGCTACTCTGAATAAATATGCTGAATAGACACACAGATAAAAATCACTGTATGGACATATACTCTCATTCCTTTAGGGTAAATGGCTAGCAGGAGAATAGCTGTGTCATTTGGTGGTCATGTTATTAATTCTTCAAGAAACCGCCACACCATATTCCAGAATTGCATCTTAAATTCCCACTAGCAGTGCATGAGAGCTTCATTCGCTCCACATAGTTGCCAGTACTTGGCGCGGTAAATTTCTAAAATTCTCTCTATTATAAGAGGTGAGTAATGGTATCTCATTATATTTTATTTGGTATTTCCCAATTAGTAATTATAAGAGATTCTCAAACCTCTTCATATAATTATTTGCAACCACTACATCTTCTTAAATAAGATGTCTGTTCAGATTTTCTGCCAAACTCTTTAGTGGGTCATTTTGTTTTCATTCTAATGTGTTCTGAGAGTTTATTTTATAATCTGGATATAAGTCCCTTATCCAATATCTAACTTGAAATTATTTTCTTCTAGTCTGTGGCTTTAAGAGCTTGTAGCTTAATTCTCTTAAAAGACCGTTTTGGAGATCACAGTTTGTAAGTTTAGAGAAGTATAATTTATCAGTAACTGTTATAGAAGCAAAACTTCTAAAGAAACTTGTAAAGAAAATTCTAGCTAATTCAATCCAACAATATATAAATAGAATAAAAAATTATGACCAAGTGGGACTTTTCAACATTCATTCTTATTTAAAGTAAAAAATAAATAAATTAAAAATCCTGAAAGAGAACATAAAAGAGAATGTCTTCTCTCTGAAAATGGGCACCTACAAATAACGTTGTGTTTCCCAGATGGTGCTGGTGGTAAAGAAACTGCCTGCCAATACAGGAGACATAAGAAAGGCAGGTTGGATTCCTGAGTTAGGAAGATCCCCTGGAGGAGGGCATGGCAACCACTCAAGTATTCTTGTCTGGAGAATCCCATGGACAGAGGAGCCTGATGGGCTATACTCCATAGGGTCACAAAGATTCGGGCAAGACTAAAGCTACTTAGCACGTACATGCACCAACAATGTTAAACATCATACGTAATGTTAAAAATATGAAATCCTTTCCCCCTAAAATTGGGAATAAGAAGAGGACGACTCTTCTCAGCACCCCTATTCAACTTTGTACTGAAGATTCTAATCCGTGAAATAAGGCATAAAATAAGTGACGTGCAAATTTAGGAAAAGCTACTAGAATAAGCAAGTTTAGCCAAATTGCAAGATAAGACATCATGATTGTAGTCATGATTTAATTTCATTTAAAAGCAACATTTTTAATAGAATAGAAATATGATTCAGCATGTGTGTTAAGTCACTTCAGTTGTGTCCGACTCTTTTCGGCCCCATGGATGGTAGCCCTCCAGGCTCCTCTGTCTATGGGATTCTCCAGGCAAGAATACTGGAGTGGGTCACCATGCCCTCCTCCAGGGGATCTTCCTGTCTCCTGTGGCTCCTGCATTGTAGGCAGATTCTTTACTGCTGCGCCACCTGGAAAGCCCAGAAATATGATTACTTTAGAATAAACCTAGCAGAAGATGTGTAAAGGCTATACATTTAAAATTATAAACATTGCTAACACAATTTAAAGACTCAATTAAATAGTGAGATTTTGTCATGTTTCTAGTTCAGAGCACTCAGTATGATGATAATTTTTTTTCTCCAAAGTGTGTCTCTAGATTATATCTATAGATTCAACACAATCCTAATAAAGATTATAGCAGAATTTTTTGTAGAGATCTACATTTTTGTTTTAAAATTCATATGGAAATACTAAGGATCTTGAATAGCTCAAATATTTTTGAAAAAATTGGAGATCTGGAATAAAGCAGCAACACACACACACAATAGATGTGGGTTTTGGCTTAAATGTAGTCAAATAGATAAAATAACAGAGTAGAGAGTCTAGTGATAGATCTGTATACAGGCTACCTCAGAGATACTGCGGGTTTCTGGACCACTTCAATAAAGTAAATATTGGAATAAAGTGAGTCACAAATCTTTTTTTGGCTTCCCAGTGCATATAAAAGTTGTGTTTCTACTGTAGTGCATTAAAGGTGGAATACTATTATGTCTAAATATAATATACTTAGTTTAAACATACTTTATTGGTAACAACGCTAACCATGATTTGAGTCTTTATTAGTCATAATTATTTTGCTGGTGGAAGATCTTGCCTCAGTGTTGATGACTGTGACTAATTAGGGTGGTGGCTGCCAAAGGTTGAGGTGACCACAGCAATTTCTTAAAATAAGATAGCAATGAAGTTTGTCACATAGATCTTTTTCTCTGTAGTGTACAAGGCTACTTGAGACAGTTTACTTACAGCAGGACTTCTTTCAAAATCAAGTCAGTCCTCTCAAACTTGTTGCTGATGTATCAATTAAGTTTATGTAATATTCTAAATACTTTGTTGTCATTTCAACAACTTCATAGCATCTTCATCAGTAAAAAATTCCATCTCAAGAAACCACTTTATTTGCATATCCATGAGAAGCAACTCTTCATCCGTTTAAGTTTTATCATGAGATGACAGCAATTCAGTCTCACCTTCAATGTCCACTTCTGATTCCAGTTCTCTTGCTGTTTCTACCACATCATCAGTTCCTTCCTCCACTGTAATCTTGAACCCCTCAAAGTCATCCATGAGGGTTGGAATCAGCTTCTTCCAAAATCCCATTAATATTGATATTTTCGCCTTTCCCCATGAATCATAAATGCCTTTAATGGCATAAGAATATGGATGTTGTGTTATCAGGCATGAAAATACCATTAACCTCATTGTGCCTCTCCATCAAAGTTCTCGATTGACCAGGTGCAATGTCAATGAACAGTAGTATTTTGGAAGGAAATTTTCTTTTTTTGAACAATAAGTCTTAACAGTGGGTGGCCTTAAAACATTCAGTACATGATATTGCAAACTGATGTATTGTCATTCAGGCTTGTTCTATTTATAGAGCACAAGCAAAGTTAATTTAACATCATCCTTAGGGACTCTAGGATTTTTAGAATGGTAAATAAGGACCGGCTTCAACTTATAGTCACCAGCTGTACTAGTTCCTAACATGAAAGTCAACCTGTCTTTTCAAGCTTTGAAGCTGGAGATTGACTTCTCTTCTCTAGTTATGAAAGTCTTAGATGGCATTTTCTTCCCCAAAAGGCTGTTTCATCTGTATTTAAATCTGTTTTTTAGTGTAGCTACCTTCTTTAATGATCTTCACTAGATCTTCTAGATAACTTGCTGCAACTTCTACATCAGCACTTGCTCCTTTACCTTGTACTTTTATGTTTTGGAAATGGCAATTTTCCTTGAACCTCATGAACCAACCTCTGCTAGCTTCAAACTTTTCTCCTGCAGCTTCATCACCTCCCTCAGACTTCATCAGATTAAAGAGTTAGGGTCTTGCTCTGGATTAGGCTTTTGTTTAAGACAACGTTGTAGTCGGTTTAATGTTCTAGTCAGACAACTGAAGCTTCCTTCATATCAGCAGTGAGGCTGTTCCACTTCTTATCATTTGTGTGTTCACTGGAGCAGTACTTTAATTTCCTTCAAGAACTTTTCCTTTGCATTCACAACTTGGCTAACTGTTTGGCACAAGAGGCCTAGCTTTCAGCCCATCTTGGTTTTCAACAATTCTTCCTCACCAAGTTTAATAATTTTTAATTTTTAACTTAAAGTGAGAGATGTGGCTTGAATACTTAGAGACCATTGTAGGGTTATTAATAGACTGATTGCAGTAATGTTGGGTCTCAGGAAATTGGGAGGCCAGAGGAGAGGGAGAGAGACAGAGGAATAACTGGTCAGTCAAAACACACACATTTGTTGATTAAGTTTGCCATCTTATATGGAAGTGATTTGTGCCACCTCAAATAATTGCAATACTAACATCAATATCATAAATCACTATAACAAATACAATAGCAATGAAAAGCTAGAAATACTAGAAGAATTACTAAAAGAGAGGCAGGAAATGAGAAAATGCTGTTGGAAAAAATGGTGCCGATAGACAATAAACTTACTTGACATAGAGCGGTCACACAGTATCTGCAAAGTGCAATAAAATAAAAGTGAAAATGAAAGTCGCTCAGTAGAGTCTGACTCTTTGTGATCCCATGGTTTGCATAGTCCATGGAATTCTCTAGACCAGAATACTGGAGTGGGTAGTCTTTCCCAAGACATGCCAGAATACTGGAGTGCGTAACCATTCCCAAGAACAATTTATTTCTGAAAATACTCTAATGGAATTCAGTAGGAAAAGGTAACTACTTTCAACAAATGATACTGGAACAATTGGAAATTTGATTTTTAAAAAGGGCTAATACAAATTAACGTCAACTTCTATCTTGTAATTAAACCTAAGTTAATCATACATGTAAATGTTCAACCTAATACTATAAACATTCTAAAATAAAACATAGGAGTACATTCTCAATTGTTTGCTTATTTATTTGATTTTGGCTATGCAGGGTCTTCCTTGCTGCGTGGGCTTTTTTCTCACTGCAGTAAGCAGGGACCACTCTCTAGCTGCAGTGCACAGGCTTCTCATTGCAGTGGCTGCTCTTGCTGCGGAGCACAGGTTCTAGGACATGCAGACTTCAGTAAACGTGGCACGTGGGCCCATTAGCTGCGGCTCCCGGGCTCTAGAACCCAGGCTCAGTAGTTGTGGCACATGGAGTTAGCTGCTCTGTGGCATGTGGAATCTTCCTGGACCACGGATCGAAACTTTGTGTCCTGCATTGGCAGGTGGATTCTTTACAATTGAGCCACCAGGAAAGCCCAGGAATACATTTTTTAACCTTGGTTTATGTTAAGATTCTTAAGATAAAGCACCACAAAATTCATTATAGGAAAATATTGATAAAACGACTTCCTGAAGATACAAAATGATGCTTTTTGGAAGTAAATAAAAAGACAAGCCAAAGACTGAGAGAAAATACTTATTAAGCATATTTTTGTATCCTTAATATATAAGCAAACTCTCAAAACTCAGGAAGAAAACAATTTTTTAAAAGCTTTAAATGAGCAGAGAATTTGAAAAGGCACTTCAACAGAGAAGAGTAACAGTAGCAAAAAATATATGAATACATGCTCAGTGTCATTAATTGTTATGAAAATGCAAGTGAAACTTCAATGATAGACAACCTAACACTTACAGGGATGGGTAAAATGAAAAACACTGATTGAGGCAAGAGTTGACAATGCTCTGGAGCAACTGAAACTCTCATACCCTGCTAGTGAGAATGTAAAATGATACAACTTTGGAAAACCATTTGGTAGTTTCTTAAAAGTTAAACCTGCACATGCTCTATGATTGGCTGTTCCACTCATTGACCATACTACACCTATGAGGAAAGAAAGCATATGTTCATACCAACAATTATACATGAATATTCACAGTAACATAATTTGTAATAGCAAAAATCAGTAAAACAACACAAACACCTCTCAATGGGTAAATGAATAAATTGTGGCACAGTCACTCATTATTTTAAATTCCATACTTGCAAATACAGCGTTTGTGAATTCTGCTACTGGCTATAATTTATTTGTAACCCCAAATCATATAATCTCCAACTCCTGCTAGAATGAAGTTCCTTAGTCTTAATTCCCAAGTTATTTTATTATGGATATATGTCAGAAACTAATGATACAAACTCGTTTCTACATTCATATACATTTAATTCCATTTACTGAAGAAATATTTCTAATCTGAATGCTTAGAGCCTTCTTTATGATACTCTACTTTTATGCACTTTTACTTCCCTAGGGCACAATTCTGTGATTTTACATAGTATTCTGGAAGAAAAGGTTGTGAACGTTTTCAAAGAATAACAGACATATAAGACTTTCTTGAGAAATTTGTGAATAATGAAAAGATTAATTCACAATTTTATACATCAAAGCACAACAATTCAATTTGTCAATACATTCATTCTAGCAAGTCAGATATGCAATTTCTCCATTTAATCTATTACATATAAATTAGTGGACTTATTGATTAACTGTGATATAAGAATAATGATTTTTCTGACATTGTCTACTTGGTCATTTAATTTTTAGCTTGAGAAACTACCCTCCATTTTATCTAAACTTTTTAAAAATGTTTTAAGTATACAAAAGTACAAATAAACTTGATATTTACTATAGACCAAGGATGACAATAATTTTTCAAAAAACTCAATTTGACAAGAGGAAAAAGCTTTTTCAAATATAATCATAAGTTTTTCTTGTTTAATTGAACAATATATTTGTGATGATATTGTTTATTGGTTTACCAAATACAGACTAGCTCCTCTCTCTTGCTACTTCTAATTTCAAGACTGGAAAGGCTACATAATTCATTTTTCCCAGTTCTATGACCATATGATGGGCTTCCCATGTGGCTCAGCTGGTAAAGAATCTACCTGCAATGCAGAGGAACTGGGTTTGATCCCTGTGTTGGAAAGACTCCTGGAGAAGGGAAAGACTACCTACTCCTGTATTCTGGCCTGGAGAATTCCATAGACTGTGCAGTCCATGGGATCACATAGAGTCAGACATGACTGAGTGACTTTCACTCTCTTGGCCATGTGACACAGATCTGATCAATGAAATGTAAGCATAAGGTAATGCACACTTTTAAGAATGATTTTGCATTTCCTGAAATATAAATAAATGCAGCTGGTGTCATCATGTCTATCCTCCTCTTTCAAACCCACACGTGAAGTCTAGAGTTGCTAGAACCTTTGTGTCACTATGACAGAAAAGAAAAGAGAAACATGGGGATTCTGAGAACAATATTTTTGAACTCTTTTTTTCAGAATTTTTATTGACATGTAACATTATTATAGTTTCATATGTATAGTACAGTGATTGAATACATGTATATAGTGAAATGATCACCACAGTGTCTAGTTAACATGTCACCATGCATAGACAGAAAATTTAGCTCTTTATTTATCTCTTGTGACAGTTTCTTTTTTCATTTTTTAAATTGTGAAAGTGTGATAACATTTTCAGGAGACTTAGACAATACAGAAAAAAGTTACATATTGTTCTACTTCATATTACAGTTACTTTCTAAGTAGATAAATTAAGATTTTTAGTTGGAGTTTCAATGTAAAACTCTCAAAAGTGAATACAATGAATAGTCAGAGAAGTAGAAGGATATACTAGACCTGAAAAGCACTATGAACCAATTCAGCATAATTAAGATTTATACAATTTTCACACAACAGCATGATATAAATTCTGTTAAAGTTCCCATAGACTGTAAATCAGGAGACACTGGAACATATCCAGGGACATAAAACAAGGTACAAAATTTCATGGTCTATATATATTGAGACCACAGAGTCTGTTCTCTTATCACTGTGAAATTATGTCAGAAATCAATATCAAAAATGTTTGAAAGTAACCCACATATTTTCAAGTGCAATATGACATTTACCAAGAGAGATTTTGACTTAGCCATTGGAAGTTTCAATAAAGTTAAAAGAGTGAAAAAACACAGAAGGTGTTTGCAGAGAAGAAAGTATTTAAATGAGAAATTAATATCAAAGATACTTTAAGATCCCATTTATTCAGAAATTAAATGTCTGCTTTTAAATGTGGTACATATACACAATGGAGTATTACTCAGCCATTAAAAAGAATACATTTGAATCAGTTCTAATGAGATGGATGAAACTGGAGCTGATTATACAGAGTGAAGTAAGCCAGAAAGAAAAACACCAATACAGAATACTAACACACATATATGGAATTTAGAAAGATGGTAATGATGACCCTGTATGCGAGACAGCAAAAGAGACACAGATGTGTAGAGCGTGCTTTTGGACTCTGAGGGAGAGGGAGAGGGTGGGATGATTTGGGAGAATGGCATTGAAACATGTATACCATCATGTAAGAAATGAATCGCTAGTCTATGTTCAATGCAGGATACAGGATGCTTGGGGCTGGTGCACGGGGATGACCCAGAGAGATGGTATGGGGAGGGAGGTGGGGGGGGGGTTCATGTTTGGGAACTCATGTACACCCGTGGTGGATTCATGTCAATGTATGGCAAAACCAATACAGTATTACAAAGTAAAATAAAGTAAAAATAAAAATTTAAAAAAAATTAATAAAATAATGCAAAAAATAAAATAAAATAAATGATAGGTGTATCTAAGAAGCCATAAGAAGGAAAAGTTTAAAATATATATTTGTATGAAAAGAATTTATCAGAACTTGCTACATGCAGCTGAAGCTGCTCAGTGCAACTAAATACAATGTGGAATCTTTAAAATAATGGACACCAGCAGAAAATTTTGTGAAACTTGAACCAAATCTATACTTTAGTTAATAATACTGTATCATAATAGTGGAGTCTGTTTCCCCAGCCTTCCTGTCAATGATTGGTCAACAGCTAGTTGCAATTTTGGTGCTGTCATAGTAGATAAGTGCACATCCTTCCACCCTGCCATCCTGAAACTATCTCCCAGCTGTTGAATTTATGTTGCAAGCTGCATACTTTTCTATTCCTTCATATGTGAGAAGTGTTGACTCCTATTTGTTTAAGGCAATGAAAGTCAGGATTGATTCTTTTTTGAATTTGAAGTTATAGACAGCTAAATGTATTTTTAACTCATACATTTTTTGTTTTGTTTATTTCAGGTTGACAATTTTAATGAGGATATTTTCTTTTACTTGCATTATGGCTATGGTTAGATTTAGGCTGTTCATGAAAAGCAGAAAAAAAGCTGTGATTTCCTAATAAAACTCACAACATAAAAGCAGCAATCAGGTTAATTCAGGTCAGGGGAATGTGTTACCAGGTTAATTCAACATGCTACCAGAAATTTCTAAGCTAATTAGATAAACTCATTTTTTTTTAGCTAGCATGAAAGTGAAAATGATATCGCTTAGTTGTGTCCAATCTTTGTGACCACATGGACCACATGTGATCTATCAGGCTCCTCCATCCATGGGAGTTTCCAGGCAAGAATTCTGGAGTGGGTTGCCATTTCCTTCTCCAGGGGATCTTCCTAACCCATGGTTAGCTAGCTTAGATTTTGCTATATCTCATGCATAGAGAGAAAATATTGGACATGCTAAAAATATCCTTAAAACAGAAAAATAATTTTTCATAGATATTCAATTGAAATTATATATATGTTAATACATATTCTGTTCCCTATTTACTTTTTTTTTTTTACTTTGTTGTTTTAGTCACTCAATCATGTCCAACTCTTTCTGACCCCATGGGCTGTAGCCTGTCAGGTTCCTCTGCCCATGGGATTCTCCAGGCAAGAATACTGGAGTGGGTTGCCATTTCCTTTTCATCTTTGTACTTTATAATGATTATAATAATAAAAATCCTAAGTCTCCATGTTAAAAATTTCTTTTCACAGAAGGTTTATAAAGCTAAGTTTGTTAGATAGGAAAAAGTACACATAATGATAATAGTAGTAATTATAATTGAAATTTTTGAGTTCTTATTTTGTTCTGGATGCTATTGTAATTGACTTATATATAAATTAATTGTGAACTTATGCGTCCAATACTAATTTTACTTCAGTTTTATGTATGAGGAAACTGAGGTCTTCAGTATGAGGAAACGCAGTAAATCTTAAACTTCAGTCTACACTGAGGCAATCCAGTTGCATAAACTGTTGGCTTATTGCCTACAGAGCATCTCATTTCTTCTTTGTTTAGAGACAGGATATTTTTGGGCAGAGGAAATAGTCCAACTTATAGTCCTAGCTCAGTCTTGAAGGAGGGATTGGAGATGTTTGGATTTTTCAAAAATGGAAATATGATTTGGTATTCGAAAGAACTTTTATTCTCCAATGGACTACTGGAATTGGTAATTGACTTTCTCTGTTATTGTATAAAAAACATCTGGAGTAGTTGCAAAGAATGAACAAACTGATTTGTTAGTATTTATTTCTCAATCCAAAATGTATAGTCTTAGTTTCTTAGCAACTTCCTAAGGCCACAATTGGAAATTAATCCTTTAATCTCTCACTTCTTTCCTTCCTTCATTCTCTCTTTCTTTCTTCCTTCCATCCACTAGACAAGATTCTGGAAATTTGAAAAATAAATTTGACACATATTATATAATTTTATTACGAGTATTTTTAAAAAGAAGAGGAAAAGAAAATCAACTTGCCTTAAAAATTTAAATCTGGTAATGTTTTACACATATTGATAGGAGAAAATAATCTTTTTATTCTGATCCTATAGGAAAATTTTTTAAAAAAACTATATCACTTAACTTATTATTTGAAAAGCCTAATTTGTGTTGCTTTCTAGAAGAAGAAAAAAATTATGGGATTTTTTTAGTAAGAAAAATAGGTAGTCTCAAAAGTCAAATAGCAAAATTGAGAACTCATAAAGGATCTCACTATTGGGCATTAATAATGAATATTTATTATTTGAATATAGGCCTTATTTAAGAAAAAGATGTCACGCACACTGGATGTAATAAAGTTGTTGGTGGCCTAATGTGTTGCAAGTGTTTTGTCACCTACAGCACTGCATTCTTTAAGGATGTCTAACACAAAAAAAAAAAAAACTCTCAAGTGAATTTATTGACTAAAACCAGTTCCACAGAACCAATTAGTATCTTACACAGGCTGCCCTGCAAGGCTTATGAGGCCATCCATCACCTGTCCATTTAACTATTTAGCATTTGTTCAAGCAATTTGTCACTGTGTCAGAATGCTAGCATTTCAGAATGGGAGTTTTTGGTTGAAAGAAATCTAACTCAGATACTGCAGATATTTCTCCTTTAATAAGGCTTAGGAAGATTTATGTTTCTATTATATTTAACCTTAAACATCTTGTCTAGAGGGTGAGTTTCTTTGTACTGCAAATATTTCCAATTTAAATCAATTTTTGTGTGAATTTAAAAATATCATGCAAAATGGAATTTATTTTATAGTTTAACAATTCAAAGTGATAACATTACAAAGTACCTTACCTCACAGGTTCAGTGATTACATTCTTATTACTTTTCCAATTCAGTCATTTGCTTTTATATTCATTTCTCATTTCTATTAATTTCACACTCCTGAATGAATTATTTACTATTGAATGGAACAGAAAATGTCTGTATTGCTCATAACATTATGCATCTCAGGTAGATTTGGAATCCTAGAAATATCTAATAGTGGAAGGATTATCGCAGCATTTCAATTAAATTACATATAATTTGCAATCAAATTGTTACCCATTTCAAGCACAGAGTATTAATTATAATGCAACTTTGCTGTTAATTACAGATCATAGTCAAATGCTTAATTTTTGTTTCATAAAATGCCAAAATAATTCTACAATAGTATAGTTTGAAATGTATTGGCTACTTAATATTGAGTAAGATGATGAAAATCACAAAGAGGACTGTAGCCAAAATATAATTTATAAAATGGGTCCATGTAGTATAACAATTACAGAAAAAATATAAGTTCTACATGTTGTTTCAAAGACCCAGCCATTTCACTACCTTAGGCATGCCAATCAAATGAAAATTATTCAGATGTCTAACCTTTAGATTTCAAAAATGGGATGCAGATATATCGATGGCCTTTTTCCCAACTACCCTGTAAGTCTACCTTAAGATTTCTAATATGAAAGAGGCAGGTCTGATGCTGGGAACTCAAATGCCATTTCCTCATCTGAATGTTGTTAAGCAGTTCCCATGACATTTCTCACAAACTTTCAGTGTGTGCTTGCCACTAAACTCAATCCCAGAGATGAAACAGAAAATGTAAACTCCTGAAGAAGGGAGCTGAGTAAAAAGCTTTCTTGAAGTCCTCAGAGTGCTGTGTTTCCATAATCAAGACTTCAGTCATCAATTTCATCCCTCCCACCTAATACAGCCAGCCAAGAATTTGACATGGATGGATATTAGGTTGAAGTAAGGAATGCAAAATGAAAATGTATATGTGTAGCTATACACACATACATACATATGAGTGTTCACAATAGCCATCTTTAAGACATTGCAAATTCCATCATTCCCATCCATTCCTCAAAATGTTGTTACCTAGAAAATATATTTAACTAGTCAAGCATCCTTAAAAGGCAGAGATAAATGTTTTTGAGGGTTACTGGCTCTATAGTCACTATATTATATTCACACACATATGCATACATAATATACACACACTTTTATTACCTTTTCACAATGTATTTGCAATCCTTATTTTCACAATAAAGCTAGAAAAGAAATAATTTTATAAGATTTTTTTCACTGGTGTGTAAAATAATATCAAGATACTTCCTTAAGGATTTCTCAAATAAAAATAAGATATCTGGAAAACTTATTTACCGGAAAGGAAAGGAAAGTGAAGTTGCTCAATCATGTCCGACTCTTTGTGACCCCATGGACTGTAGCCTACCAGGCTCTTCTGTCCATGGGATTTTTCAGGCAATAGTACTAGTGTGGATTGTCATTTCCTTCTCCAGGGGATCTTCCCGACCCAAGGATGGAACCCAGGTCTCCTGCACTGTAGAAAAACGCTTTACCATCTGAGCCACCAGAGAAGTCCAAGAATATTTAGCTGAAGGATTTATTAAAGAAGGGTATCAGAGATTATAGCTTATCAAAGGCTAGAAAGCAACTTTTCAGAGGTGAGCAGACTAGCTCTTAGGCAAGAAACAAGGCTCAGGAAATTCTTGAGAAATTGTCTCCCTGTGAGTAAAAGGAGCGGAGAGAAGATAGAAAGACAAGAGTGAGAGATAATTGAGCTATTAATAATAATGAACAGAAGCAAAGTAAAGCAAATTCTTAGACACAACTATGGAAATTCCAAAATGAGGAAGATGTGCTGTGCTGATGACTTAAAGAGGTAACGGCTATTTTTGTTGATTGTGGTTATGCTATTCTTTTTTTGTCCCAGAAGGGGTTTCCCAGGTGGCTCAGCAGTTAAGAATTGACCTGCCAATGCAGGAGACACAGGAGACGCAGGCTTAATCTCTGGGTTGAGAAGATCCCCTGGAGTAGGAAATGGCAACCCACTCCAGTATTCTTGCCTGGAAAATCCCATGGACAGAGGAGTCTTCCATGCTACAGTCCATGGTGTCACAGAGTTGGACACAACTGAGCATGCACATGTACACAAGCATGTGTAATTACAGGGCAATTTTGTTCTTTCATAAGTTAGTTCCCCAAGAATAAGTATTAGGATTGAATAATGGGACATGATCATGTACAAATATTGTTTGGCTTCTTAGTCTTCTTTAGCAAAGGCACTGGGAAATGTATTGCGTTCTTCTTCATATGTTACCAAATTCACAGACATAGCTATACAGAGATTCCACTAGTGGAGAGGGCTTCCTTTGTACATTAAATAAAATAATAATAATAGCCATAACTACATTCCAGCCACTCTTCTTTATATATCAAAACTTTATATATCTTCTTTATATATCTTTATATATCTTCTTTATATATCAAAGCTCATTCAATCCTTTCACCATCTCTAAAATCAAAAGAGCTTTACATTAGATTACCAAAGTATCACAGTGATAGGATGTGGTTTGAGCCCATAAAGTGCTCTAATTGCCATCCTCTTAATATGTAAACTTCTTTCATGGAAACAGAGAGAAAGTATTATTTATTGAGTTCTTTCCTTTTCACAAGATAGCAATGTTTTATATATAACCTAATTTAATACTTCTCAAAATTCTGTAAGGTGATTGCTATTGTCCTAGTTAAAATATAAATTAATTAATTATATTAATTACTATTGTCCCAATTAAAATATAGTAACTTATCAGAGGTTATAGCACTAGTAATTGACAAAGAAAATATTCAAACTCAGATATATCTGGTCTCAAAGTACATACTTGATTACTTGTTCAACCACTATTGCATGTACGAAGCCTCTGTTTCAATTTTAATTTTAACCTCAGTCTTTCTAGTACCTTAAATCTGTATGTAGTAGCATAAATCAAGATGATGGATATCCAAATTTTTGTTATGGTGATAGGAAATCTTGAGCTATGTAGGGACACATCTTTCTCAAGTGAAAATGTAATTTATATTATGTGTCTTAAAGTATAATTTTGGAAGTTTATTCTAAAGCTTGGGAAAGAGTAGGTACAACATGAATGTGGATTTTCTTTTCATGAAAAACAACTTGGAGTGGCCATCTTAAATTTTCTTTAAAAATCTTCAAGGAAGACAGGAGAAATAAATTTTATTCATGAACAATATGCAATACAGACTTAATAATGAATACACTGGCATGAATATAAAGCTATTGCTATAGATGTACCAGTAGTAAGGAAATGGCAACCCACTTCAGTATTCTTGCCTGGAGAATCCCAGGGACAGAGGAGCCTGGTGGGCTGCCATCCATGGGGTCACACAGAGTCGGACACGACTGAAGCGACTTAGCAGCAGGAGCAGCAGTATTATTTTAAAAAGACTAAATGAGAGAGCTCTTTGAGGGCTTGGGTTCTTGCCTACTGAGCCATGCTCTGTCCAGGACCAATAATAATGTCAATCACCTAGAATGTACTTGGACTTACCATGTGCTGAAAGAGATGGTTCAGCATAAGGGTGGCTAAAAATGTGAAAACAGTGGAGCAACATCATTTTCAAAGTATACCAATCAAAAGAGTTCTGGAGGCTTCATCTGCTGATGGGACACTTTTTCAAGTTTTCTAGATGTGGGTAGAGTGGGAGTGGTACAGAGATGTGAGAGGGGAAATTTTCAAATCTAGTCGCCTATTCTATAATCAGGAAATCTGGTGTTTGTTCACACTACCATAGTGTGATGATCATCACCACTAACTAGGTGGTAGTATCTATACAGAATAATTTGCAAGAAAGACCCTCAAATTCCTGTTTGGAGCAGAAGCAGGAAAGCAAGTGCTGGATATTATCTGAGCAAATACAGACAAAAGTGTGTGTGCGTGCAGGGTGTGTGTGTGTGTAGGGTGTGTGTGTGTGTAGGGTGTGTGTGTGTGTGTGTCTGTGTGAGGCATATATAGGTGAGGATGCTTTAAATATTGATGAGGGCTACCTTGATAGCTCAGTTGGTAAAGAATTCACCTGCAGCGCAGGGGACCCCTGTTTGATTCCTGGGTCGGGAAGATCTCCTGGAGAAGGAATAGGCTACCCACGCCAGTATTCTTGGGCTTCCCTTGTGCCTCAGCTGATAAAGAATCTGCCTACAATGTGGGAGACCTGGGTTTGATCCCTGGGTTGGGAAGATCCCCTGGAGAAGGGAAAGGCTACCTACTCCAGTATTCTGGCCTGGAGAATTCCATGGACTCTATAGTCCATAGTGTAGCAAAGAGTTGTACACAACTTAGTAACTTTCACTTTCACTTTGCTTTAAATATCAGTGTCTTCCCCATCCCCTATAAGTAACATTTGACTTAAGCCAGAGCTAATATTGTCAAAGGAGCAAACATTCATGGATAAATGCCTCACATCTGGCAAAGTGAAGTTAGCTGACATTTACTTCGTACAAAGGAGCAGGGATTAAATCAGACAGAATCTCATAGGATCTAATATTGGTATATTTTTCTCTGTTTTTCTGTTCCTTTTGAAGAAAACTAGGAAAATTCATTATCAACTAGGAGGTTAAAAGGGGAAATCACACATTATTTATCTCTTTAACTTATTTTTCTTATTTTGTCAGTAGAAATATATACTAAAACATGGAAAGCACAGACATGAATCGTAGATAATTTGGAAAATTAGGAACACATAAACAAGAGAGAAAAATAGCTCATAACTCCTTAGTTCAGGGAGAAACATTCTTAAAACTTTGATGTTTTGCTCCGCAGTATTTTCTTTTATATGTTTGATTAGGGAGGTAATAGATACATTGGGAAAAGACAGAGAGAGAGGCCTAGATAGAGATTGTAGTTGATATTTACCATATCCCTTCTTTTACTATTTATACCATTCATGGGATTCTCGTGGCAAGAATACTGAAATGGTTTGCCATTCCCTCCTCCAGTGGACCACATTTTGTCAGAACTCTCTACTTTGACCTGTCGGTCTTGGGTGGCCCTGCACAGCATGGCTCATAGCTTCTTTGAGTTAAACAAGCCCCAACACCATGACAAGGCTGTGATCCATGAAGGGGATCTTTTACCGACACCATTTTGCCTCACCCACAGCTAACTTCCCAGCTGGTTGATGGTGTCACTTAAATCATTTTTGAAGACTCTGAGTCCTTTATGATTTTGCTTTTATTGGATTACTATTTTTCTATTAGCATGTAACACTTACCAAAAAGTGCCCAGTAAAGCATTTAAGTTCCATTCATATTTGCCCTCACTCCACTGAATACCAGAAACCTATTTCCACTTGGTATTTTAATCAATCACACTAATAGCCTATTGGCAGTTTCAGCTAAAAAATAAGAAAACAAATGTTGTATTCCAGTTTGAAAGTTTTCTGCCTTTAAGATATGACTTCTAGGCAAAAAAGCCCAAGAGTATGGGAAAAGAAAGCAAAAGTTTTGTAAGTTAATAAATAATATAGAAAGAGGGATCACCTGCATTCCATTCTTTAAGAATCAGGCCTGTGTGTTCTGCGCTAGAAGAAATAACACTATAAATGTTAATGTTTCAAAGAGTATACTTTATTGTATAGGGCAGTACCCTAACTTCACTGGATTTTTTTTTCTCAGCAGGTGCCATAACTGAATCCTTAATAAACTATTCCATAATTACATCAGGCTTGCTAACACTAGTTATCGTAAATTAGATAGATAGGATGAGTGAAGTCCATGATCCGTGGACACTGTTTTTTTTTTTTTGTTTTTGTTTTTGGCTATGGTTTGTTTGTGTGTTATGAAATGTACTCTTTGGTTAAAGCAATGTAGTTTGTGGTATCAAGATTGTAAATGGCTTCCTAAAACTGAATAGTGTCACTGCAGAAGCATTACAGAGAGGGAAATAAAATCTATATCCCCTCTCTCCTCCATAATTTTTCAGTAAGAGTCTAATTGATGTCTTTATGGAAGGACCATATTAGGGGCTCAGCAACAACCTTTGATTTCAGCATTCTGATACTTAGATATGAGTAGTGAAATTATCTTGAGGAGTGGGGAACCCTGTTACTGAGCCTATGCATAACAAATTTTTCACCTTGACCACTTTGTAGACAGATAGGGCACTAAGGTGATAGACCTCAAAAAAATGGACTATTTTGTCTATCTGGTTATGGAAAACTCATTTTCAGCAGACTTTTTGATGAGAACTAACAGAGGAAAATTATACTCACAAACAATGATCATTCAGATAAATAAATCTACATAACATTTGAAAAATATTTCCTTATCACCAAATCTTGTTTATCTCAAGTCCCTGATAAGTCATAAAATTGACACGGCCCATGAACCATGAAAATCTGTTGCTCTGGCTATCACTTCTTCCAGGCAAAGTGGACAATCAGATATACTAGATATACTGTCTGAAGTATTGTTCACTGGAACAAATCCTATTTACCACTGTCTTTCAGGATCACCCCTAAATAAGTTGTAATGTATTTTTAGACCACTTTTTCTGGTGCCAGCATTTCCATCTGTAAACCAGAATGGAGATATTTTTCTTCCTCCATCAACTGATAATAAATAATTCCCCGTGAAGGCACAGAAATTAGTGAAGGAGTAGGTATTATTAAAACCTGAATTACTTACCAATGAAATTTATTTATGTGTTCAGAACCTGTTCAAGTGCTATATCATATATACCATATCCACTTAATAAGAGGTTGCTTCTGTATTCACCCATTGTGGCTTGGTACATCACAGAGTGCTCAGTTCAAATGGGCAGTTTAAGTTGCATAATCATGTGTAACTCAGTACCCAAATATTAGGATTATATGAATGTCCAATAAAAGAGCTGTTATTTTATTTTAAAATAAAATTATCTTTCAAGTTTCCATCCCATATCTGAGAGTCCCATTCCTTTCCAACAAATTCCTTAGGATTTACATGAAAGAATCAGTGAAGCTCTTGAAGTCTATGTCATTAGCAGCATCTTCAGTTGCCAACAGAGCCACCAAAATAACTTTTTGAGAAAGCTGGTTTTGTTGTGCCTTTTCTCATTGTCTCTGAATAAGTTGGCTTCTAAGCCCTCTCAAGAGACACAGTTCAGGTTAGGATGAACAATGGCATGTAATAATCCATTCCAACATCTTCATTTTCTTCAGTTTTACAATTCTTCCCTCCACATTAGGCCAGAAATGTTATGTTCTGATATATCAACTTCACTGATTTCCCCATTATTGAGTCCAGGTTTCAATCAGCCAACTAAGATCACTAGCATCTTGAGGCTAGTGCATTAAAACCAAATCTCATGTTAAATGCTCTCATGAGAATAAAGTTGGTCTCATTCAATTACAATTTATCCTCCTAAGACTAAAACCCTAAGAAGAATTAATTTCCACATACCTACTTCTGATGATTTTCCCAACCCAGAGATCAAACTCACGCATCCCACATCTCCTGCCTTGGCAGGCAGATTCTTTACCACTTCGCCATCTGGAAGACTTATATCTCAGCAACCTGACAATAAAAATTAATAATGTTAAGTTGAGTCTTTAAAAGGACAGACACTTTCTCATAAGGCAATTGTCTTGTGCCAGGTGATTGAAGTCATACAGGCTAATCTCCAAAGACAGTGGTAAAGGACGATATTTCTACTGATGAGGAAAATTAAGGGGAATTTGGGGTTCCAGGTTCTCAGCTTCATCCAATTCTTCCCAAATGCCCATGTTCCAAGTTTCGGGGTCCTACTCAAATAATGGTCTAATCATAGCACCAGAGATATTTGGAAGTTTCACAACTTACATAGTTATTTTTTCAACTGAAGCTATATGTTTTGGTCCCTGTCACATAAGGTCACAAATAATAATATTATTATTATTATTATTACTATAGATTATAGAGTCTTAGTTGGGACTGCCATATAGAACTGAGGCCAAAGAGAGAGATTGTGTCATGGAACAGAGATAAACTCTGTATCTATACCACCAGAAACACATGGAGAAGAGTAAGTATTTTAGCTTAGATAAAGCTTATTCATACCCTCAAATCATACACCAGTTCTTATAGCTGGCTTAATATATCAAGAAACCAAAAGACATGTAACATGTGATGTGTTACAGAAAAAAAGTGGTAAATTGTGGACAACTATCTTAAAAGTAAGCATTTAGTTTCCCAGCATTATACTGCAATATATTTAGCTGGTCTTCTACAATGGACATTTGGGCTGTTTCCAAGATATATTTTAGTGAAAAATACACGATATAGTTATTACTTTTTGACATGTATGAAAAGCTTTTCCCAGTATATACACCTAGGATAGGAGAGCCATAGATTCAAAATAATGTGAAACCCTTCAACTATTTCACCTTGTTTTCTAGGTTTACAAGAGCTTTTGTTAACTTTACATCCTTGTCATAACTTTTACAAATTTAGAGGATATAAAATCATAACTCAGTGGGGACTAGGCATGGAAACATTTTCTTTCACAATTAGAGCAGTGAGGGTTCATATGGTAGAAGAAAAATGTTGGCAAAAACAGCTTTAAAGAAGCCAAAGATCTGAGAGATCAGCGTATTTGCTGAGTAATCATTACAGATTACAAAGCCACCCAGATAATAGCAAGACAAGATGAAGGAGATAGTAGAAGTAGGTG